>NC_143476.1:59982043-60641793 GCF_987193195.1 Phasianus colchicus | reverse complement strand
GACATAGAATTTATTAATTTCAGGTGGGCACATTTTCCATTCTTCTATCTGCAACTTATTTTTTTTCTGCCTGCATCCTACTTTTTTTTGCCCTGCACAGCTCTGTAGGAGGGAAGCAAGACAAAAAGAAACTCTATGTTATAATTTCCAAATGACTTTTCGGTGAAGATAGTAATCAGTGTTCTGGTATGCTACCTGGATGACATCGTCTATCTTCCAACTGGAAATTGTTCCTCATGGAACATATAAAGGCACAGTGACACTGTAAAGAGATGGTTGAAGGTGCAGTGCTCACTGAAGTTGCTAATTGACTTTAAATGATCACCTAGAGGGCAAAGACATATCACAAACACATGTGCTATTCAAGTAGAACCAATATATCTTCTGGACACCACTGTAGTACAGCAGAAGATGAGAGAAAGGATATGACCATAGTCCTATAATGCAGTGTTGTCACTTAAGCTGGGTTCAGTACTGTGTTGATGGTGTGTTCTTATCTGTAAATGAAAATATCATTTCCTTGCACAAAATCTCACGCAGTCAATTGTCACTCAAAAACTAGAGTTTTACCTAATGGGTAAAACATTATATAAGTAGTAAAATTCTTTCACTCAAAAGTTAATTACATCTGAAGATCCCCGGAGTAATAATATTAACAAATGATCATCAGCAATTGATGCGTTTCACTGATTTTGACAGCATCAACTACTCTACTGGTAGATTGTTCACTGTCCTAGAGATCTTCAGGAAGAAGCTGCTTCTCTGGACATTTGGATTTAATTTGTGTGTGTGACTAATAAATAACTATAACAAATGTGTATAACGGGACATCTAAAATAAGTATTGGCCAGCACCTATTTAAAATTCAAGTGCAACAGCAATTTAATAAAAACAACTCCTCCAGAATGTGGCCATAAGGAAAGAGTTTACACAATCTGTTCATCTGCATAATTAGTAACTGAGGACCTGAGAACAGTTGGAACATTGCTGTGGGCAACCCAGGTCAGATTACTGATAATGTAAATAAAAAAAGATTTAGATTTCCAAAAATTGCAAACATCAGAATGTAGCTAACAGCCCTAACAAGAGCACATAAAACAAACCACAAGAGGGACAATTTGGAGAGCCATGAGAGGCCATAGGGCTACTGTAAAAATCAAGAAGCATGATATAATTTCATCTAAGGCATAAAAGAACATGAAAAGAGAATATGGGGAAAGAATTTAGAAAACACAATGTATTTTGCTTATCATTTACATAACATTATATGAAGTTTATTTATGCCAGACACATATTTGCAAATATTACTCTTGAACACTAGAGAAAAAAATCATTTTATTTACACTCATATAGTACCATAACTAAGCATTGTCAGGAACCAAAACTCTTGTAGCCACAATGCAATCCTCTACTTTCTCATGACTACAGTGGGGAAAAAAAGAAAACCACCACCAACAAAAAACAGAATGTCCAAGGCACAGCACAGACAAACAGGGCTTATGATGCAGCAGTTAGATGAACACTGATCCTTTCCAGTGATTCATTTGCTGCATCTTCTTTAGAGGCAGACGTTTTTCAGAACACTAGACCCGTGTAGGCTAGACCTAAACTTTTACAAAGTAGCTTCAGTTTCTAAGCTTCTAGGTTTTGTTTCACTGAGTCACTGAATATCCTAAGTTGGAAGAAACCCACACAGATCACTCAGTCCAACTCCTGGCTCTCCGCAAGACCACTTAAATTCAAATCCTTTATCTTAGAGCTGATCTGTATTGCCAGCAATCCTGTCAGGTAGGTCTGTGACAGGAAAAGACCTATCTTGGTCTTTACAGAGCAAAATGTCTCTTCACTCAGCTGCTGCACTCAGCTCCAACAGCTGCCAGTATTTTCCTGTTCCTGCCTTTCACCTGCAGTGCACAGTGAGCATACAGATACGTGCTGCCTTTTGTTCCTTCAATTCATATTCTTGCGAGTTAATAGATAGCCACCTGTATATACATACACTCATGTTCTCAGAGCTCCAAATCAGCAGGCAATTTGAGTTTCATAAGCATTTCACTCTGCCATTATGCCTAAGAGTCTGAGCAGATCATTTCAGTGTTACCACATTCTTATACTTCTCCAAATGATGATCTCAGACAGTTCAACATACCAAGTTCTAGATGGCTGAGACCTGCTAAAGGGCTACAAAAGAATTCCTTTTTCTGATTATTATAATTACTGTTTAATACTAATATACCTACAGCATGTCCTTATTCTGCGATAGGGAAATATTTTCCCAAAAAACAAGACCTAGCAGGAAGTTGTGAGTCGTCAAAATGAATGCTGCCTCTGGGACTGGAAATATGAAAAGGCTACTAGTTACATTCAAAATCTAAGGCAATGCTCATGCATTCCCTTTCCAAAGGGGCATAGTTTTTGCTTCTAGAAGTGCATATACTATCATGGCAAAACATGAAGTGCAGTAGTTAACTCTCTCTGGAAGAGTTTCACTCATAACTATCAAATGCGTTTGGTTTTTTTTGGCTGTTCATACTTCAGTTATTGTTCAATATCTATCCAAAAAAAAAAAAAAAACCACAACAACAGATGAATACTTTCACTTAGTTTTATTATATTACAACAGACATACAGTTGCAGGTTATTTCAGCCAAAATATTTTTCCTATTCCAAACTCATAAAAAACATCTCCATTAATTGCATTTTGCTATTCTTAAAAATAAAAATTAAAAAATTACCTATCATACCAGTGCTGCTACAGCATTTGAAAAAATGCATTACTTACTTAAATTCTATTGTAAATGCAGTTACTTTTGCAGTCACTGTTCTTCCTTTTCCTTGCTACTATGACTCTAGGTTTCAAAACCTTTGCTAAAAGCTGTTCCAATTTCTGAATCTATATCAGAGGTAGTCATTAAATGTCCAAATTTTTGAAAAACTTTTTTGTTACACTGCCTTGTGAGAGATCAAGTTCAAAATGCAGCTTCTACAAAGGGATTTTGACCATTTTTTCTCTCTACTCCAGCCTGAAATTCCCAGTGCACTAACACTCCAAGAGAAAAAGAAGAGAGGTCCCCATATCTCTGGTTACTTCCACAGTGACTGCATACAAGTACTTTCGTACTTTCTCTCTATCTGAAATAAGAATTCATTCTCTCTTTTGAATAGCTGTCAAATTCCCTATGGCTTGGCTGGGTCTTAAAACACATTTATGTCAATTACTACTGTATATGGGGTCTTTAAGTATGGTCTCATATAGTCTACCAAACTCCATATAGTTTGGAGTAAGAATAGCAGACTGGTAGCGTTGAATAAGAGAAAGCTGCAGGGAAATAAGCCACAGTCTATCCTTGGCATTCTGAGGAAGAATTTTCCCTCTGCCTAGGATAGGTCCTATGACAGTTAAGTGTGGTCATGGTAACCACTTATCCACTTGGTGGACATGGGTGGCACTGTCAAGAATTGGATGAATAATCAGCTCTGAACAATATAGTCTCTGATCTGAATATGGTTGCTGCATTTTTGATACAACATACATAGGTTACATTTGTACCCACTTTGTGGGCTGTAATTGCAGCAAAATACAGTGCTCCAGTGTACTCTTGACATCCTCTAGCCATCTCTATATATCTATCTTGACCTTTATGCTATTTTCTGGTTGGAGAAGAGATAATGTTTTGTCCCAGTTGAAAAATATTCCCCATACTCTTTAGAAAGCATATTAAGTGCAATGACTCACACCATGGCCAGAAGGCTATAGCAGTGGCCAAGGCTATCTCAGCCAACATGCCAACAGTGACAGCACCTTGTCCCCATACCCTTTCAGAGAAGGTTTCATCCAAATGAACTGGCTGTCACCATATGTGTGTGTGTATTTATTTATTTCACTCTCATGGCTGATCTAAAATAATGGCACAGAACTCTTCTGTGAGAAGGCCAGAGAGTATTGCCACCTCAACTCGAGTTGTTTTTTTTTCCTCCAAAAGTGTGAAGTAAATTTATCTCTTTGAGTGATTTATTCCCCTAGCATTTACATGTAAGGTAGTGTGGCATGAATTCTGATATTGCTTGACCTACTTGATAGTCTTCTATGTTGAAGATATCCTTCCCCTGCTCGGGACAACCCTAGGTGCCAGTTCATGTTGGAGGTCACCCAGATGGAAAGCACTTTGGCAGAAGAGGACCTGGGGATCCTGGTGGACACCAGTTTGAACACAAGCCAGTGTGCCTTGTTGACAAAGAAAGTTAATGGTATCCTGGACTGCATTAGACAAGGAGTTATCAGCAAGTCAAGAGAGGCAATTCTTCTCTACTTAACACTGGTGAGGACACATCTGAAGTGCTATGTCTAGTTCTAGTTCTCTCCCAGACAAGAGAGACGTGGACACACTGGAATGAATCCAGCAAAATGCCATGAAGATGATGGAGGAACTCTCATGTGGGAAAAGGCTGGAACAGCTGATACTGTTTAGCATATGTAAGTCTCCAACGGGGATTTTATCAGTGTATATAAATACCTGATGGGAGGTTGCAAACAAGATGGAATCAAGCTCTTTTGAGTGGTGTCAAGTGCCAGGACAAGAGGCAGTGGGCACACACTGAAGCACAGGAAATTCCCTCTTTTTGTGGTTTAATCATAGTAAACAGTTAAATACCACAAGAAGTTTGCTTGCTTTCTCTGAGTTGGATCTGGAAGAGAACTTGAAGAGTAAAAATGTGAAAAAATATGGGTTGAGATAAAGACAGTTTAATAGGGAAAGCACAAGCTGCAAATGGAAGAAAGCAAAACAAGGAATTCATTCATTGCTTCTCATCAACAGGCAGATTTTCAACCATTTCCAGGAAAGTAGAGCTTATTTGTAACAGTTTCTTGGAAAGACAAATGCCATTACTCTGAACATCCTATCCT
Source organism: Phasianus colchicus (assembly GCF_987193195.1). Classification (NCBI taxonomy): domain Eukaryota; kingdom Metazoa; phylum Chordata; class Aves; order Galliformes; family Phasianidae; genus Phasianus; species Phasianus colchicus. The sequence continues at coordinate 60,636,887 of NC_143476.1, read as the reverse complement.
AGCCCTGCCTTCTTTCTCCCCTAGCTTTTACTTCTTAGCATAACCACTTATTGATTAGTGGCAGAAGGTCTAGTCTGAGGCTAGAAACTAGGTTTGTGTCTCAAAGGTCAATACTGGATCCAGTCCAGTTTAATGTCTTCATTAACGGTCTCGATGATGGGGTAGAGTTCACCCTACACAAATTTGTAGACAATACAGAAGTGGGAGGAGTTGCTGAAATGCCAGAGAGTCATGTTGCTATGCAGGGGAACCACAACAATCTGGAGAAAAACGTGCTGATGAAGTTCAGCAACAGGAAGTGCAAAGATCTGTGCTTGATCAGAAACAGCCTCACACAGGGACTACTGAGGTGTAAAGGTAGGAAGTAACCAGTAGGAAGTCTTGGTGATCTCAGAGTAACCTCAGAGTCTTGGTGGGCAGTAAGTTGAACATAAGCTAGCAATGTGCCCTTGCAGCAAAGAAGATAAATAGTATCCTGGGCATTAGGCAAAAGATTGTCAGCAGGTCAAAGGAAGTAATACTCTCCCTCTTTACTCAGTGCTTGTGAGGCCACTACTACTTTTCAGGGCTTTTCAGGACAAGAGAGGCACAGACATAGTGGAGACAGTCCAAAAAGTGTCACAAAGATTATTAAAGTACTGAGACATCTTTCCTATGAGAAAAGACTTCAATCTAAGTAAGAAAAGGCTTAAAATTTTGTTATCAATATCTGTGGAGAAAGGGAAGAGACAAGTTTTTGTTTCAGTTGTGTCTAGGCAAGAGGTAATAGGCACAAACTGAAGCACAGGATGTCCCATCTGAACATCTGTAATCTGCAGGTGACTGAGAACTGGCACTAGGTTGCTCAAAGAGATTGTGAAATCTCCCTGCTTGGAATTATTCAGAAGCTATCTGGACAAGGTCCTGGGCAAGTAGCTGTAGATATCCCGGCTTGAACATGGGAGCTTGGTCCAGATGACTGCCTGAGCTCTCTTTCAACCTCAGCCATTCTGTGATGTGGTGGTTCTTCGTACTGTGAAGAATAACTTGTAGTCTAATGAGCATATAACCTGTAAACTGAGAGAGCAGACAGTGTGAATCTCTATGACAAAGGGAACACTGCAGGAAAAAAAAAAAAAAAAAGAAAAATGAAAACAGCAATCAGATTGAGCACAATAGAATTAAATTCTGCAAGAAAGTGACATGGTAGCTGATCCACACACAGGAAATGGCTTCAGAACCGTATTTTATCGGGAGACGCACATCAGTAACTTCAAGTATACTAATGAATTCATCATTATTTAGGGACACAGAATATTCTACTGATGGTAGTATTGCAAAAACAGCTGCATCTTTCACACAATCACTGAAAACATAAACAGCAAAGACAGTTTTCACAGTGCCATAAAGATGCTATAAGCAGTGCTTCAATCATTCTAAAATATGTCTATATAAAAGAATAGGTGAAGACTGGAAATGGAAGGTGGCATTTTTTGTACAGCTTTACATAGCTTTTTTGGACACTTGTCCAAAAACCCTAGCTAAGAGGCTGAGACTCACTAGACACTAGAGATTTTATTCAGATGTAATGCAAGTAAAATGGTGTGCAGCCCTGTAGATATCAAAGGCTAAAAACAATCTAAGTCATATCCCATTTGGACATGTTAGCAGAAGACATTATTGGAGGAAAGAATGAAGAAATTAGTTAGGATAGTCTCTACTTCCTTCAATAGCATGCCTCACTTAGCTAGAATAAACTAAACTGAGCACTTTTAAACATAAATAAAATAAAATAAAAACAGTTATTGTTCTGGTTTTAGTTGTGGAGATCATTTGTTACAATTCTGCCAGATCCAGTAATCTCTGATCACAAAAAAACATCTATCTGGATGGATGGATATAATGGCACACACATCAAGACCCATATGTGTGCGTTGTGCATAGTAGAGAATATGAACTAGCTTACTGTTAATTCATAACATACACAATTGCTGAGACCAAGCCCAGGCAGGATGGAAAACAAATGAGAATATGTGACTAATGCACTTTACATAACTCCTCTTCCAGCCACCATATTTAGTTTTTCTTTCCTTATTCCTACATTGTGGTCTTCACAGTCTTCAATAAAAGAAACCTGGAGGAGAAAGTCAGTGAATAGAAAAAATGATATTTTCCTGTTGTGAAGCATCTGATGAATGATCAGAACTCCTGAGTGATGCAGATGTGCAGAAAGTTATAAAATAATAGAATCATAGAATGGCTTGAGCTGAAAGGAGCCAACCTCCCTGTCACAGGCTACTCACTAGGTCACGTTCGCCATTCAACTTGGACTTGAGTGCCTCCAGAGATGGGGCATCAACAACTTATCTGGGCAACAAGGGTAAGTGCCTCACAACCCTCTGAGAAAAGAATTTCTATCTCACATCTAACTGAAATCACCCCTGGCTTAGTTTAAAGCCATTTCCCCTTCTCCTAACACTATCAGACCATGTAGAAAGTTGGTCTCTCTCCTGTTTATAAGCTTCCCTCAAGTACTGGAAGCTGCAGAGAGGTCTCTCTAGAAACTTCTTTTCTTCTTGACCAATCCTGGAGACAGAACTCTCTCTTTGCACTGGCCCTTCTGAACTTTCAAATAGTGTCTGTCTCTCCTCATGATAGAGCTTAGCCTTCAGAGACAGAGTTTAAAAAATGCCTGGGACAAGGTGTTACTGGGGAGGTTACTACACCTGGAGTAGGATAATAAGTAGCTCTGCTTAGAGAGAAAGCATATCAAAAAAGATATTTATCACATGGGGTTCTGGAGAAGATAGTCTCAGCACACAATGAGGACCAGAAACTACAAATTGAAGCACAAAAGCAGCACTCAAACCAAATGATTTTCTTTAACCAGGTTTGATTAACACAAATTAGCTCACATAAATTTGACTGGAAGGGATTTCTTTAGAATCACAGAATCGTAGAATAGATTTCTTTAGGAAACACTGCGTGAATTACAATTACAATTTTGCACTGTTTTGGAGAAACAATCCTGATATACAAGGAAGCCAAATTAACATTAAATGTGTAAGATGTTAGAAGCAGACTAGATGGACTTGGTCTCATTTGTCTTACTGGTGATGCTTCTCAGCTAGTAATAGCTGTACAATTCTTATCAGTGACTTTGCATTGGTAGGAGTAAGGGTCCATCACCTGGCCTTGCACTGGGTGTTGCTTATGTTGGGTTTATGTAGCAATGTTTGGGACAAGAGGGAGACGAGGGGTAGTGATGGAGGGCAGGAGTGGCCTCAGTGAACACAGCACAGCATTTACTGCATGTTAGATCAGAATCATCTCCAGCAGGCTCCAAGTGGAACCTGCTGCTGGCCAAAGCAAAAACAATGAGACAGTAGTTGCACCTATGTGAAAGGCAGCTTTAAGACAAAGAAAATATGCTGTAAAACAGCAGCTGGCAGAAAGGAGTAAGAAATTACAGACCCCAAGGTCAGTTCAGGAGGAGGCAGGAGATATTCCAGTTACAGAGCAGGAGCTCCCTGTAGCCAAGAAGAGGATCATGGAGGAGCAGGCTGTCCCCCTGCAGCCCATGGGCATTATGTGGAGCAGATCTCCATGTGTATCCATGGAGAAGCCCACAAAGCATCTGTGGATTATGAATAAAGGAGGTACAGCCCATGTAGAATCCCTACAAGGAGCACCCCAGGCCAGAGCTGCAGCCCATGAGGAGCAGTCTGCTGTACAGCTGGAGGACTGAGGGAGCTGCTGCCTGTGTGGACCAATGTGGAGCAGTGTCTGAAGGGCAGACCCTGTGATATGGAGCCATGCTGGAGCAGCTCTTGGAGAGCTGCAGCCCCATGCAGGATCAGTTTGTGAAGGATGGCATCCTGTGGGAGGAACCCCAAATGGAGAAGGGGCAGAGTAACCATGGGGTAGAGATGAAGCATTAGGGACTAACTACAGCCCCCATTCCCTGTTCCTTCATTTGTTTTGGGGGAAGGACATGGAAGGTGAATGGGAGGAAGGTATTTTTAGTTTGCTCTTCATTCTCACTGCTCTAGTCTGTTAGTAACAGTCAATAAATTATATTTAACTCCTTTATACTGAGTCTATTTTGCCCATGATGATAAATGTTAGGTTAGCTCTTTGTCCTTATCTCAGTTTTTGAGTCCATTTTCACTGTATTATCCCCATGTTTCTTTGAGGAGGAGCAAAAGAGCAGTGTGGTGAAGTTTAGCTGCACACTGGGTGAATAGTATAGATAATAGTATAGATAATGCCCAAAAGACCAGAAAGACTTTATGTTCTGATTGAAATAGAGAAGATATTTTGTCACACCCATCATCCAGTAACTTTTGAACTCAACACAAATTTGAGGTTTTGTGCACCTATGATTGCTAAAATCATCTAGCACCTATTCCAGGAATGAAGAATGTTAGCTACAGTGTCCTGGCCAGCTTTCAACACAGTTAATCATACTGTGCCAACATAATTTCCCTTGGAACTGCAGTTGGAGTTGTTGCTTTTCACTTCCTCCTCCTAAAAACAGTGTTTTGTTTTTTCTGGAATAGCGGAGTCACTGAGTTCCACCTAAGAGATGGTGCATCCCAGTGCTGGTAGAATGGATCTTTTAAGTGCATTCAGCTAGCATAACATGTGGAGTCCTTTCTGGACTAGAATTCATTTTCTAATTATAGAGTAGTCTTAAGAAGGTAGAACAAGACATGATGTTATACATCAATATCCTGACTCAATTCATACTTTCTTAATTTGAGTAGACCATCTGCTGAATTATATTAGTATAAAAACATATTTTGGCTCTGAATAGTTACTACAATTTCCCATGAAGTTTTTTTCTGCTCCTGTGAGGAAAGATGCTACATTTCACTTTGTAAAAAGTGTTTCAATTCAATACTCACTCTTATCTTCACAAAATGCATCTATCTGCCTTCCTCCTGCCTCTCACAAATGCACACATTTTGTATTAAGTAAGAATGGCCTCTTTGATTTAAGAAACAGACTTGGTGGGTGGAGTTTTTAAAGTAGCTTAGCACAAGACATACAACATAACTATAAAAAGTGCTCTGGTTACACTGTTTGGCACTTAATGGTTTGGATCCATCCCAAAGCCAAGCCACGAAAAAATCCTCCCACTCCAAAGGCTGCACAAGGTGACAACGCCTCCTCTAAAAACATAAACTTTACTCACATGGTTTGGCCTGCCAGTAGCTCTCATCTAGTAAATCACATATTCTTCAAATGTGCTTTGGGACTATCAGGGGGAGGAGGTGTAAAAAGTTAAACTTTGTGGCTGATGAGGAAAGAGCTGTCTCTTTGAACCAATAGGCTGAGCACACGATACAGAAGTACTCCTTCAGTATTTTACCCATTTTAGCAAGCAGCACCAGAAAAAATAATTTACCAATTAGTCAGCAGGTTTCAGCATCATTAGCTTCTATATCAGATTTGCTACCATTCAGAAATGCATCAGGATACAAAGCAGGAAGAGTTAAGTATCTTTACTGGAATCTGAGGTCTGTAAGGAGGTGAAATTAGATTAGCTCCATGGAAAATGGGGACGGTTTACATTACCAGAGGGGCCCAACCTGTCTCTAGGCTTAACAATGAACAACATATTTAGCATATGGCATTACAATGGATTAGTGGTCAGGAGCAATTAAACCTAGTATCTCCTCTCTTGAACCTCAGTAACTTGTTAGTTGGAGGGAGGAAAAGAAAAAAAATAGAAAACATAACTCTACTGCCCTCAAAGTGTCGGGTAAAACTCATACTTAAGGTAGGGCTACCACATGGAACTGTGCATCCATCTGGTGATTCCCTTTCATGATATTCAAACAGAAGGTGCTTTAATGAGGCTTTTATAGCAGGCACCAACTGCCACCAATCTTCCTCTCTAAAAACTTATAATTGAGGGTTGGTTTTATGGTATGACTTGAATCTTAACCTTGGGAATTCGTCAGTACATGCAAATCTGGGAGCGATATTGAAATTCAAAAAAGCCATTTTGGCTTTTGGTTTAGAGTGAAGTGGTTAGAGAAAATTGTGGTTCGCTAATTGTAACCAGTTACATGGTAGCTTCCTTCTTTCCAGATGGATTAATAGAAGTGTCATCTCAAAATTAAATATCCAAGCTGATGGTGACCATATGTCCCCATTCAGACCCTTGTATATTAGTGGTACAGCTAAAGTACAGGCAGCTATGATGACAAAATGCTAATATTTTCTTAGTTTTGATTTTATAACCCCTTATAATATTATTGTATCTATCTATATTCAAAAGTGGGTCAAAGCTGAACCAGACTCCTAGAAAAATAAACTTCTCAAAATGCATGAAAAGCAGTGTCTATCTTTTACTGTCCTGCACTTCTTTGTAAATTTTGTAACTGCTGATATCCATTTGTGGGTTCTTCACTGATTACACAAGTTATTTTATTTAATTATCTTACTAAAGTGTATATAATGCCTTTCTATAGTACTTCATGTATTGAAATTCTTGCAGTCAACCAAAGTCACTGGCACTGGCACAGTCACTGTTACTTCCTGTTCTTGAAAACTGGCTAACTTCTCTTCTTCAGAAATGAATTCTTACCTTAATTACTTGAGTAATTAAGGAGTGTCACAGCACTATGGCAGGATCATTTTGTCCAGCTTGCAGTCAACTTCACTCCTACTTCTGTACTTCCTCCGGAACACTAATCTCTCAGTGGCAGAAATGTGGGGTCCCCATACTATTCTATGGGTGCTGATAAATGTATGCCTTTCTTGTTTCTCATTCTGTACACTTCTGCTCAGAAGTTCAAGGATAAATCCTTTTCCCATTAAGTTGGGAAAGTCCAGAGAGTGAACATGTTATTTGGCATAATTCTGAATAAACATGCTTCAGAAAGTCTGCTGTGGGACAGGGAAGAGGGAGGTGTGCCTCTGAAGAATCTTCACAACCATGGAAATAAATTTTAACTGTGCATGATCTTCAACAGTCTTGCAATAACTGCTGTGAAAGCAGTAGTGGGATAGCAGTACTGTTTGAGAATCAGTGTACTCCAAAGTAAAGGAAAAGGACTGTATTTTGCATCATGCCTTCAAGACATAACCTGAGCACAGTTTTGCCTGAAGAGTGCAGCAGTCTTTCTCACAATGCCCTTGGGAATGAACAAGATGAAGGACCTGGCTTCACCTCACAGAACTTCTTCACACTTTCACTATCCAGCTAAATTAGCTTCACATGTACACAAAGCTCAGCACTCTCCACATGCACACAGTATGAGCTAACTGGGAACTATCTGCACAAACAGCAGTGCTGGATGCTATTCTTAGAGCTTCCGAGTTCAGTCAAATCAAAGATCATTTTTCTTTTCAAGCCCCCACTGTCCCTTCCAGTGAAACTGTTTTCATGCCAAATGTTTGCGGCAGAAAAGTGTAATTTCCCCAATGCACATACAGCTCACTCTTTTGACAAGTCTTCTTTTCAGAAGAACCAGAGTCTGGGGAGCAAAGGCAATAGGCAGAATTTTAAGGAAGAAAAAACTCCCTTTCCTTTCCTTTGACTTTCTTTTCCCTTCCTTTCAATTTCCCTTCCCTTTCCTTCCTTTCTCCTCCCTGTGTTCTCAACTTTTTAAATTTGGCACCCAGCAGCTAATAGTAGTGTTCATTAAACCATGGTCCAGAAAATGAGATTTTATCATTATCTTTGTTGTATGTTTTACATTAGGTATACCTTGCTGTAAAAATGCCAAATCTTTGGATGTTAATTTATTACCCTTAAAATGGGATAGCAGATAAGTGTTCCCCAGGTCAGTGTAACCTTTAAGTTTCCTTTCAGAAAACAAACAAAGGCAGGAATTACTTTGAATAAGACCAATTTCTGTGATATGTTGCCCAAAAGGCAAGAATCTGCATAGTTTTAGTGCTGGATTTAGCCTGAACCCTTAGTAATAGGAAGTTAGCCAACTACACCATGGAGCAAAGCAAATTACTTTCACAAGGCTCGTAACATGTCATTCATTAAGATGACTCTCCTGGCATCCAGTCTGGTGTCCGCTCACTCTACCATACAGCCTGAGGGAATATGAAAGTTGCCAAGCCACTAAAATAGCTGAGCAATAGAAGCCACTGTGGTCACAGGGCTAATGCCAGCACCAAGGGCATGTACCAACCAAACTGCAAACGTTAACTCTAGCAATGTAACTCAGTATGTGGGCCTTTCAGATTAAATAAACTGAAAAATTACAAAAGTTTCATCCTCTAGATTGTGTGCACATGCCTAAGTAAGCCTATAATTCACTTCTGCTCAATATTATCTTGATTTTTTTTCCCCTTCATATTAATTGTTTCTACTCAACTTCCTTTAGGCAGGCTGATTTTTTTTAGTGGCTACTGTGAATTGCAGAAACTTTGTATTAGGAATAATACTCTTGCATGCTGATAGGTGAAATCCATAAGCATGATGCATTATGATCAGCAGTGCAAATGCACCAATATTTTAATCTTTCTGTGTGTGAAGCACTTCAATCTTGCTGAAAAATATCTGCTGAATGGACCCTGAAGAAACTAAAAAACTGAAATCTATGGAAATTAGTATTCAGGTGTTTGAATTACCAGTCTTTCAAGCTGTTGTAAAACAAAAGAGTATTTCTCCTAAAACCAATGGACAGAATCAAAGGAAAAGCTGAGTAAAACAAACCAACTCCTTGATCTAGTGTTTAACCATGGAGTTCTTAAAAATCCTTGGATTAATCGAGCAGTTTTTAACCAGATATATGAGCCTACAAATGTAGGAGGAGGGAGAGAAGGGTAAGGAGTTTACAGAGATTTTTGTTTGTCTGCAGCTCAACTCAATCTCATCATTTAAATTTAGGAAGCACTGCAAAAGCTGATTCTGTTCCTTGACTTGCTAAATGCACCTGGAAGTCTATCATCAAACACATAACATCAGTCTGTTATGTGAATTCAGAACTCAGTTTGACTCAGTACAACTGTTCCTATATAAACCTGAGACCTGACTGAATATATGTTGACTAAAAGTGAACCTAGAGAAGTTCTTGGCTATTGAACAGCTTACTTTGAATAAATGACAGCCTAGAAAGAAACCATGCCATGGTTTACAACTTGGTACTATTGTTAAAGCAGAAGTAGAGGTAAACCATCAAATTCTGAGACAAGATTTATTCTGACAGGTGAACGAAGTCTGCAGGATAAAGTTCTGGTGTTCCCGGTCTACAAACTAACAACTGCAACCTGGCAATACATTATTCAAGGCTGAACACTGAAGCTGCTTCTGAAGCCAGACTGAAATGATATTGTGTAGAATGCCCACACATACAAAAGCTTTCAGGCCCAGAGAATTCCTCTGCAATCTAGCATCCACAGCCTCAGTGCTTCAGAAGCCAAGGTGTCCTGTGCTATGCTTCTCCATTTGCAATGAACTACTATGTTGAGAAGGATATAAACTGCTGGTAGAATTAATCCTACCAACCTTGCCTTGCCTCCCAATGGCTTATTATGAACACTGCAATATCTGTTCTTAATTAACGTTTGATATAATACTATAATTATTGACTTTGTATGTCCTAATTTTCCTTTATTCAAAATGTCAGCCATGGTCTGTTGCTGTTAATGAGGCCACATTTAAGATATTCTTTCTACTTTGCTGCTTCATGAATAGTCATGGGCCTACGCTTCCTAGAAATGGGCACCAGCTTCCTCTGCTTTCAGCTTTGGTGTGTCTGGGACCAGCTGAAGCTAACCACAGAGGAGCTAACATCTGCCTCATCATAGGAAGCCAAATAAGAGGCAGATGATGAAAACAGCTGGCAGGAGTATTCAAGCACAGAAGGAATACTTTGAAGAATGTTGAAAATTGGGAGCAGAGAGAAAGGAGTCAAAGAATATAGCATCAGGATAGCCTGCTATATCACTACATTTCAGAGATTATGTATTCCTGAAGGGCTTAAATCCTAACCGTACAACTCTCTTTTTCCACCTCTTTATTTCTGCATAACACTGTGGAAGTATAATAGTGCTGCTTGAGGCAAGGAGATCCAGAACAAATTTATCTATTAACAGCTCCTAGGACCCCCTGTTAAATTTAACAAGAAGCAATATGAGATGGAATCATGCCACTGCTCCAGAGAACTCTCCAGATGTATCACCCTCCTGATTTTAGAAAGGGCAAAGGAAAAGGGATGGGTGGGTCAAATCCACTTTTCACCTTCATTTCTGCAAGGAATGACTGAAAAAAACCAAACCAAAACAAACAAACAAGCAAACAAACAAACAAAAAAAACTATTCCACTGCCTAGAATAGTAGATTGGGGAATATTTACAGTGTCTGGAACCTGCAGTTTCTACTGGTCTATTACTGAGATTTTCTATTTTCTTCCTGTAATTCATTTCTATTCTTAAAATAGAAAACTTTCTAGAAACTAATGTCAGATAACTTATACCTGTACATTTCAGAATGGCCACTAATTTCATATGATTCTCTTTTTCTTCTTTCTCCCTTCACTGTGTTCAGAAATAATGTTACATTTCTACTTTGTTCTTATTTTCTTGCTGCTTTTCCTGTTGCAGCTTCTGTTCCTCACCCACCTCATGCTGTATCAAGGCATTTTCTTTCCTCAAAAAGGGTGTTTTCCCAACCGGTCCTGGATGTTTTCCCCAAATGGCACAGGGAAGAATTTTCCTAGAGTTAAGTGATAAAGTTGCACTTTTATTTCCAGTGGCAAGCATCCAGCACCAGCACAAGATTGAAAACAAGAGTCACAGGGCCATCAAAGCTCTGTACAGTTGAGTTACTGCATACAGTAGTACAGCTGAAAAGAGTTTTGTCACTGTTGTGCTCTGGGTCTGTGGTTGGACTCAAATTCCTCAAAATGTAGCTGAAAAATGTTTGCATTTTAGCTGCAATATCCAACATGAATTACACTTCACCATTCATCTCCATCACTGAAAAGTTCCAGACTCTAACTGCAGAGCCCAAACCCAGATGGCAAAGTGTTTCCTCTTTCTAATGAGAAGCACACAGTCAGTGCAAACAAATCCCTCCTCAAACCTGTCTTAATGTTTATTGTGTCTGTGGGAGGGAGAGAAAAGGAGGGGCTGGGGGCTGTTAGTTGGTTTGGGAGAATTTTTATAGTGGGGTAGGTAGAGAGAGGCAGCTGAGCAAGATCCTCAAAGGAAGTTGTGAGTCTACCCGTGCACCAAGGATTAGATTAACCCAAATGTTGAGGGCCACTACTATGTCTACAAACTCATTAAGTTCAAGTTAAGCTCCTAAAATAAAGTTTGTGTTGTACCTGTGCGCTGCATATGCTTCACTCCTTTTGAGTGCTGATGTCAGTGGCTCACCACAAGGAATTAGTTGTCATGCAAGATCAACAAGAAAACATACTAATAAGAACCAGTTACAAAAAAAATAAATTTCCATCTTCAGCATTGTTATTCCTTTCTTTTTATAAACATTTTTATTTATACTTAAGCCGCTTTGAAGAGAAGTATTGATACAAGAAGGAAGAAAGTCTTATCAAATGCCAAATATAAAATCTATCTGAGTAGATTTTAGGAGAAACGTATCCTCTTTCTCTCTTTCTCTATATAGTACAATTAAACAAGCTTTCGTAGACAATAAGAATATGAAGAATGTGATAACTGTGACGTTGCTTCTACTTGAATGTAGATTGCAGATTCTTCTCATCCTAGCTATCATATGTTCCTTATCACCATCACACCCAAACCTCTTTGTTTTTAACAATCACATGATATTCAGATGTAGAAAGAGCTGGCAGGAGCAGAGTGGAGGCACCAGAGTGGTGGGGCTGGAGGCTTTACCATGTGAGGGGAGGCTGAGAGAAGAGTGGCTTGTGGGGTGCCCAGCAGTAGCACTGGCACTGATGAGGGGACGTAGGAAACACAGCTGGGCTCTGAATTTGGTGTCTGGAAGGAGGACAAGATGCTGTGGCATGAGCTGTTGTTTTTCTAAAGACAATGGTGCCCAAAGTACTGAAAAGGTTAAAATACTCTCTGCTCTATCTTGGTCTCCAATTATTTGTGTTGATTTTGTAGAAGAATGTATGTAAAAATACTGCTGGTAGAAACTGTTTGCTCAAGTGGCCAAAGCAATTAATCTGAGGAATGTCTGTCTCTATTATTAGACTGCATTTGCTTCATGTAACCTGTCTGACTGGAGCTGTTTGAAGAATAAGGGGTCACTGCATTTAAAACATAAATTCTCCTTCACTGAAGTTGAGTAAAACACAGTTGTTTGTTTGTTTGTTTTTCTCTTGATTACTTGCATCAGGTTAGCACAGTCTTGTGAGAAACTAGACCTCATACTACTGAATTATAAACTTTTTTTTCACTATGTAAGCCAACACTGAAGAGCACCAGACAGCAGTCAGTTTTTACATGTGACTTACCAACTGGATTCAATTTGATTAGAAATGGAACTGGATGTAACAGAGCACAGAGTTAAGAAACCCACAACATAAAACTCCCAAAACTTTTATGCTCAAATCAAAGGGTAGGGATTCAAAATTACAGGGGAAGATGGAAATGAGGGAAAGACACTGTAAGAGGAGACTTAGGAGCTGTGACACATGTGGTTGATGTAGATGGAGAAAATATACAGCAGAGGATCTGATCCAAAGACCCCTCCCATAGTAAGTGGGACCAATGTGAGAAGTCTTCTATCCCTTTCCAGTGACCCTGGAACAAGCTAATATTAAAAAAGGTAAAAACTTCAGGAAAAAAATAAAAAGAAAGAAAAAAAAAAAGCCTTAAGGCTTAACTGGGATTTCTGAGAATTGAAATTCTAAAGGAATGCTACATGCTCAATACCAATATGAAAACTAGATTTCTGAAAAACAAAACAAAACAAAAAAATCAGTTTGTTCCATATAGACACTTTTCTCCAGCACTGAGTCATAGGCTTCCCAGAAATTATGTTAACATCTGGGATTTATATACAGAGTTTATAAAAATATTTGGATGCATCTACACCTTGGGCTTTTCTTTCGAGCCCAAAGAATATAGAAAGGTTATTATTCTTAGGGACTTTGTAAATATCAGCACACTGTAGTGGCTGTGTTCTTTTTCATTGATAGTTTCATTTTTTCAAAGGTTATTATTTTGTTCCAGCTAGTTATTAGACCTATTGGTAAGACAAAACCGACATGTTATTTTCATAAAGCAGTTTTCATTTTCATTTCAAGTTTTATCACCACTCCACAGAGCAATTTTTGTTGTTCAGATTTATTCCAGAACAGTATATGATTGAAGACAATCTTATGCCCTGGCTCTGTGGCTTCCTCAGATCAGCTGTATAAATTGTTTTCAGAAATCTCTCCTTTCAGATACACCAGCTAGTATCACGTGCACTGATAGTAGTGACAACATATGTACAGATGCAGGAAAACAAACAGGACATAAAGAAATTCTGATATCACAAGGCAGTGGCATCAGAAAATCTTCTTTGATAGAAGATGTTGTAACTATACTTATTTTGCAATCCAGTGTTAGAAAATACATCTGTAGTAACTGAATAATTCTCAAGTTGTTACACTTTGCATTCATTCTGAAGATATAATTAACCTTTATCCAGTAGTACAGCAAATGGTTTAAATGATGTCCTAAACAGAGGCAAAGGAAAAAGTTGCATTAAAAAAATGATTGGTCATCTCCTCTCTCATCTCCATCCCCCACATGCCCAATGCATTGTTAATCTCAGATCTAGTGACCTCATAGAGCTGCAGATTACAGCCAAGATGGTGGCATTTTTGGAGCTTTCATCCTCCATTTGGCTGTGATCCACTTGCCTTAGGAAAGGAGATAAGAATTTATATTCTTATCAGCCACCAGATGGCTTTTAAAACCAGAGGCTGTCTGCAAGGATTTAAGTTAATGAACAAAAGTGCTTTTATGAACTACTGGTATGTAAAGTTAAAGATGTAATTCTGTTTTTTTCACGACACTGCAAGAGAATAGATCCTGCCGTATTTAACAACTTAATCTAGAAACTGTGTAACAACATTTCAGACTCATTTTTGTAAGAACTGTAATTCTCTAAACAAACAAAAATGGCTTAGCCAGAGCACGTCAGAGCTTTTGAAATTGTGTGGAGTTTAGGGTGGAATAGAATTTTAGTCTTTGTCAGTGAATGTTGATATAGTATCTTATGACTACAAAATGTTTTTGTTTTTTTCTTTTTTAAATAAAGCCAATAATGTAGTGTATCTCCTTGCCACAGAGAGAAAACTTCATTTCCTATCATCACTAAAAAGAGGTGCAATGCTAATTTTGGGAAAAGAGTGCTGCAATATAGCAGTAAAGTAATGCATAAAAAAAAATCTTTTTTTGTAGAAATAATAATTGCAAACATTATGCCAGTAATTCAGACAGAACCAAATCCTAGCAGTCAGTGCCATGCTAAAAGTCAACAGAGGAACTGAAGAAAACTGCAGAAATATTTTCTGGAGCTGTTCCCTTTATACTGATTTGGTGGAATTTGTTAAGACCATATGTTAGTCATATTGAGGTAGGCACGGTTTAACTTTATGAATTCTGAAGTTTTCCCAGCAAACTCTCAAGGTTTCATTTCTCTCAGGTTTGTGAATTGCTCATGTGATTGCAGGCTGAGCTGCAGGTTGAAGAAAAAGAACTGATAGCAGAATTCAGAGTTACTCCCCTTTAAGCTCACTATCATTTTCAATTATAAATCCTACTATTAGTTATTTTATTGCAGTGACTAACAAACTGTCTTGATGTCGAAGTTGCCAGGTGTACTCTGAAAGAAAAGCACAACTTTTCTGCAGAGAGTGAAGAAACTATGACCAACCTTATTTATGTGCAAGCTACAACAAAACAAGACTGTTTCACTAGTCTCTTGTTTCTTCTTCATGTACTCCTGATAACAAATGACTATTCATCAAAATGTTGCATGTTTTTAAACTGCCTTTGAAACGTATCAGTAAATCTTATTTTAAAAAGAAGCTATATCTAAGCATCAGTTACTCAGAAAGTTTTATTGAATTGCTGAAATCATAGAAGTCACTAATCAGCTCAAACAATCCATAAGCAATTCTTATCCAAGGATTCAAACTGTTTTCCTTAAATATAACAGGAGAGGTTTATTCTTTTTAAGTTTTGTTTTAGATCCTAATACTAAATTCTAAGATTCTAGAAAATAAAATAAAAATAAAAGAACTTTGAAGAAAACTTTTTGAAGAAAAAAATAAAAGAACTTTGTCTAGACACACAGGTATCCTGCATAATAGCAGCTTTTCCTTATACTAGCAACAACCAACCATAGCTCTTCACAAAGTGGTCTTTTGGCCTTCAAGTCTCAAAATTCATCAGTGTGAATAAAGAACACTGATATGGATAACTCAAATTAAATCATATGTTTTCATTTCAGTGCTAATTTGATTTTATACTTAGATGCTTTTCAAAGCAATATGATGCATATTATAGTTTAAAGATTTCATCTATGTTGTCTAAAAGTCCCTGTAATGAGACAGGTTGTGACTGGAATTGCAGCATAGTAAATATAAGCATAGGTACTGTGACACAATGTGGCCTTCAGCTTTGTGCTTTGTGTCCATAAACAGAATTCCTGCAGCATAAAATGCATTACAATAGTTCCTAATACAAGTTGAGAAAAATGGCAAGAAAATGTCATTCCTAGGATTAAATTTAAAGTGAAATCTCAATATAAATGTTTGAGCAAGACTAACCTAGTCTACGCATTTTAACCATTATCAGTTCTCACATTTTTCTGGAGAAAGAAGAATTTAATATAGATATTCATAACTTGGCTGCACTGATGCTACCAAAAAGACTTGAATTTTGGCGACTTTATTTTTGAGTTCTTACACTCATAACTTTTTCCCTGTGGTAACAAGAGCTCCACATTCTGGCCTACAAGTATCTACTTCACTTGCCAAAATTTTTTTCAAAGGCATAATGTAAATACAAGCACAATCAGTTAGCAGAGTTTACATTAGAGTAAATAGATTCTACTATTTAAAGTTTACAAACCTTGGCTGTATTTCTTCACAAGAAGATTTCAGTTTTCTATCCATTGTATCATATAACTTGCTTGAGATAGCCTATATATCTTTGAATTAAGCATCATGAAAGTGAGAGACAATCCTGCCAGGCAGGCAGTTGTTAACTTATTTGTTGTTGCTAAAATACAATTGCATACAGCATCTGTATTCAAATGCTGAGTATGAGGACAGTTTAAGAGGTGTGCCACAAATCATGGACGGACGCATAGAGTCCGCTTCTTGATATGATCAAGATGAAGAGAGGGAGTGGGTGAAATATTCAGCCTGTGGTATTCTTAAACCAATTTCTGCTACCAGACGCACTTAATTATATTTGTTACCAATGAAATCTATACCTCAAAATCCTGGCCATCTTTTTTGTAGCCATGGCTACACTAAAGGTAAATATTTTTATTTTGTTTTAAAAAGAAAAGAAAAGAAAAAAAAAAAAGATGATGTTACGTTGTCATTACTAAGTTAAAATGGCTCATTTCTTTTTTATTAAGTTCAGATGAGGACAGCAAAATCGATTTGGGTTCAAAAAAGCTTCGAACAGTTATATACTCCGAAAGACAGACCGGTATTTTTTGGCAGCACTTAATTTTATACATGATGATGTGAAGGGCTTTTCATTTCAATTCTATTGTTGTCCATTATCTGGGACAATTGTGCCCTGTGCTCAGTAGGGTACTACTGAAACTATAGACAAGATGCATTCAGCCTTTTTATTTTTTATTTTCAGCCTATTATATATATAGATAAACTCATATACGCAAGTGTAGTATTTACAGCATACTGCAAGTAATCAAAGTATTTATACACACACTTGCTCAGGTGAGAATTCTTAACAATATGACGTAATGAAAAGACTACTAAAATATATATATTGTCAGCTATGAAGGTGAAAAAAGACTTTCCAAAACCTTAAAAGAAGAAAGGCATATTTTTTAAGCTTTCCTATTACATGTTCATGTTTGAACACATCTTCCACTTCTCTTAAAAGATCTGTTTTAAGTTCTGCAGGTGTGGTTCAGAGGGTTGACATTCATGGCTTGTGGCAGAAAATGGAGAGAAATCTATGCAAAACTAGCAGATAATATCAGTTGCTAGCAAGTAACAACCACTGCACTGAAACTGTAAAGTTTCACAAATTAAAAATATGCAACTGAAATACTACTGAACTTTTCCAGCTGAAAATTCTTACCTTCTGCAATCTGCAGTAGACATAAGCTGCCCACCGTGTAATTTCCAAATGAAAAATTGCCTGCAGTCTGCAGCATGCTCTTCATTTTCTGTTCAATTTCTGTAAGATAAATTTCTGTTCTCTCAAAGAAATTCAAATGTTCTCATGTAAGAACCAAATTTTGATGACAGTAACACCAGGAATAATTTTTACATGATCTTATATACCTTTATATGCACTGTTTCACTTCAGATACACTTAAATATCATATGGGCTGCATAAGTGACCAGATTTCAGAATCCCTTAATTGGACAAAGTTAATTGCACTGTGAGCTGTTCTGGAAGAGCTACAAGAACTTTTGTCTCTGAATAATCTGTGTGAATATTAACATTTTAGTACACCTGAACTAAAACATAAAGAAAATGGAATGACATTTTAGAAACATAGTGCTTGTGCTGTATGAAGTCTTCAGCATCTGAAAACTGGAACAGAGTGGGATTTTTTTGGGAGGAGTTTTTTGTTGTGAATTTTGATTATGGACTTTTGGGAGCACTATATAGACTTTCATAGTCAGAGCTACCAGAAGTTCTGTGCTCTTACCATCAGGGACATAGACGTAGCTAACACTGGTTGAGGTCTTTGGTTCCACTTCTTGCCCTTCTCCCTGTCTGAGGGAGAATTCTCTACTAATTCCTGAAAAATAAGTCTTTTTTCATTAAACCAATTAATTAGCGAATATTCAGCTTATTTCAATTCCTGTGGTGTGCATGGAAATACATTGTACCTTACTGAGACTCAGTGCACAATTTTCTTAGTAGAAAATTAATTTCTCACAGAAAACTCAGGAAGAGTGATGAAGCTATAGTCATTAAGGTGTTAACAGCTTTGACATTAACGTATGTGAAATAAGACCAATTTCAAAAAAGATAAGGAAATTAGTTGTAAATTGAAATAACAATTCTTTGAAGCACTAGAGTTCATTGATCTCCTTAGAGCCAAGTGAAACAGGCCTTAAAGATTCTCCATAGTTTTAGCTCCCCGTGAAGTTTTAGCTCTTAATTCATCTCTCTAAGTACTGAAGATTATAACTTAGTCTGATGATTGCTTGTGAAGTGCCAAATTTGTCTCATTGCAGTAGACTGAGCTTGGAAAATTCAGTGTATTTGTACAAGTTTCACTGATACTATCCAGTTTTAATGTAGAACTCCATGGCTGCATGCCTAACAGATCCCAGTGAAGAACAGACACCCTGTTAAGAAAGATAAGGGTCACTATGTGCTATAGTTTTTGTAGTAGCTGGCTAAAATATAAAAACAAGTTGTAAGATTTTCCTATCCTTTTCACTACAACTGAGTATTCACATGCCTCTCATCTTTGCAAGCTGTTCATGTATTCATAGTCATACATATTCATATTTGTAGACATCCACTGAATCATTTCTATTTCTCTATGTCACATCAATGTGCAGTGTTTAAACAGCAGCAGTTAATAACTACAAGTGTAGAGTAGCTGGTTTGCTCTACAACTGCTGCCAATTGGAAGGTGGGAGTACATGGCTTATCAGTCGTAACATCCAGAGTCACCATGGCTTTGTTCCAGATCCTGCCTTATTTCTTCAGACCATCTCCTGTTACAAAGATTGCAGATGAACTGCAACCAATCCCTTAGACAGGAGGTACATTGGAGCAGTAACTTTGAGCTGCTCTCAAAGTTAAGCAGGTGCTTAGTGCCAAGTCCATTGTGGTCAGTAAGTTCAAGAGCTCAGTAGAGAGCACTGCAATTTTTCATGGAAAAATAGCCACTGAGAAAGTCAAAGCACTAAGAGTATCTTTTGGACATTTGCTGTGAATTCATGCTATCAGCTTTGCCACCCACAGCAAAGAAAGTCACTCATTGTTATAATCATTTTACATCACAGTTAGATTTTTAATAAGTAGAACCAATCCACTATGGGGTAACCTTCCCTAGAGTGTGCTGATGCTCCAACAGTATTTAGTCTCTAGAATATTAAAAACCACATTCTTCTTTACTTCTCATAGTGTTAACAGAGTCTCTAACAAACCTCAGACATCAATTGCACCAGACATCAGAAGTGAGGTCTGAATCTCCTTTGAAATCCCTTTCAATTTCTCAAATTCTATTATTTTTATTTTTAGCAGCAGGCACATATTAAAAGA
Source organism: Phasianus colchicus (assembly GCF_987193195.1). NCBI lineage: Eukaryota > Metazoa > Chordata > Aves > Galliformes > Phasianidae > Phasianus > Phasianus colchicus. The sequence continues at coordinate 60,617,492 of NC_143476.1, read as the reverse complement.
AATTCTGTTAGCGACTGATAAAAATATAACAGTTTTAAACAGCCTACTAGCTTAAAAATTAATGAGAATTTTATGTTGTCATCAAGTAGAAAACATAGGCTGTGTACTTAAAGGGAGCTTACAAGCAGAAGGGGGATCAACTTTTTTACATAGTCTAATAGCGATGGGACAAGGGGGAACAACTTTAAACTAAAAGAGGGAAGATTCAGATTAGATGTTAGGAAGAAATTATTTCCTCTGGGAGTGGTGAGGTGCTGGGGCATGTTGCCCAGAGAAGTTGTGGATGCCCCATTCTCTGAGGCATTTCAAGGTCAGGTTGGATGGCCTCCTCTGCAGCCTGATCTATGGGGTGGCAAACCTATGCAATGCAGGGAGGCTGGAGCTAGATGATCTTTAAGGTCTTTTCCAACCTAAGCCATTTTGTGATTTGGTGATTCTATGATTCTGTGGGTCTATGATTCTATGAACGCATCTCTGCTGATAGCAAGTCATATTTGAAATATTTCTGTTATCACTTGGAAGTCAGTTGAAAATGTCCAAAGCAAGAAATATTTATTTATGTCATATTTTACTCTTTACTAAGCAACTGTAGCTAAATGCATTATAGCAGACTTACTGATGTTTACCTTGTTATATGATCTTTTTAACTGTGATTGTTTTCCTGTCTGTTTTGTGGTTTGTTTTGTTTTGTATGTGTAGAGAAAAAGCATCTGCATAGACTTTTCATATTTTCTGATAAATACTTTCCTTGGGCTCAAGGTCAGCCAGAACACCTTCACCGAATGAGGAGCAGTGCACCATTCTGCTCTCATAGTGCACCTATCTTTGATATTAATTACATTCTCAGAATGAACAGAAGTGTCATTTGATTATTTCTTTAAACCATATACAGTACTTGTTGAAATACTATATGGTTAGAATAGCAGCTACTTTAAATAATAGACTGTAATTCAGCAGATCTTTGCCGAGAAGACAATATGACATCATATTTATCCATTTTCTTATCACTAGAAAACGATACCAGCTTTTCATTTTTTTTTGTACTTCTGTGACCTACGTCTCACATAGATTGAGAGAATTAACCTTATTCTAGTGAAAATATCAGTAACAAAGTATTTAGACTTAAGCTAAGCAGCAGACCTGTTGGTATCTGGGAATATAAAAGTAAAGTAGAAAAGCATGGCTTTCGGAATCCTGGTTGAGTTTCCAGAGAATTAAATTAGGGGCCAAAATATAGAATTTGGGAATTTGTTTTGTAGTATCATATTTCTTTTTTAATAGAGCATAGCTGATAATACACTTGCTAGGAAACTTTCTTTCATTAGAAATTCACTATTTCCATTCTTGCTCTGTAGTGCATGTGTATGTATTTGTAGCGCATCTGGTATCTTCTCTTCAAAAACACAGATCATTGAGCTCAAATTTCATTGAATCTTCATGATGCTTTGCACTTCTACTGATTCACATTTGGTGAAAACCTAAGATGTCAGAAGTTAATGCTGGAAATATATGACAAATTTGTCTGATAACTAGACATTTTACTAACACTTGATCTTTTATGTATTTCTATTTCCTTATAAATACAGGATCATGAAACTTATTTATGAATTAGAAAGTTGCATATAAGAGATGATCTTTCATGTCAGTTTAGAAATATGAGGTCTTTAAAACCTTATTTAAGATGGCTACTGCTGCAAAAACAGCACAAAACCTTATAAGTGAAACTATAATATATACTGACTATGAATGAAATTGGACTAAATTTTAAGATAATCTGTACAAAGTAGCACTTTAAAGTCTGAAATTCTTACTACTTCAATCTAATTCAGGGAGTGAATTTAATTCTTATATCAATATTTATTTTATGTTACTATCATAACTCAACTTGCAGAAATATAAAATGTTCAAAAGTGCCAACACACACACACACACACACACAAAAAGGCAAGGATGTCATTTGTGGTGTTAGAGAATTTAAACAGTGAAAGATTTCTCCACTCCTGCCCTGTGCCTAATGTCCCACAGTAATGTTCACATTTAGTAACAGCCAAAGTTTAGTGAATTTTGAAGATAATTTCTCGTATGCATCACCAGTCCACATGATCCAGTGAATCTCCCACTATTCCAAATGTGCTTTCTTTTTTCTTGTTTCCCAAGAATATTGCTCTGCCTCATTCTATGTTTTACCAGGATACTGAGACACAAAATAAAATGTCAGCACTTCTAGTACATCTCTGTAAAAAAGAGATTTTAAGTTGACAAATTTCACAGTGGTGAACTCACATGTTCATCTGCATTTCCAAATAAAGAGAAAGACAAAGGATAGGATTGATTGAAACTTTTAACTTGAAAATAGTTTTTACCTCAGTAAATCAGGGACACTTACAAGTTGTCAGCTTTATTGAGTTTGAAGACTTTGGACTTCTCCTAGTTTGACCAAAAATATCCAACAGAACAGATCTCTTTAAGCAGGTATTTTGCAAAACTTACAAATGCTTTCTGAACTAAGCTTAGGTACTTTTGCACAGCTCTAGCTCTCTCATGGCAGCCATACTCAGATTTCAAACTATGTTGCAGTCAAATATTCTTTGCACACACCACATGTACCTCACTATAAAACAAAATCATCAGCTCCCAGAGCTTTGCTTCCAGAGCAAAGCAGAGTGGTTTCAAGTGAAATTTATCTGTGTATGAGACACAGTTTGCCTGCATAGTCAAAAGTCATGCCGTCAAAGAAAAAAAAAAAAAAATACACTATAAGAAAATTCAACTCGTGATTTTTCTACACAGCATAATCATTTTATAAAAGAAAGGAAAAAAGATAAAGAGCGACCCGTGAACCTCCTTAATACCGTATAACAGGAACACAGATCCTGCCATACGAGCCTCACTGGGGAAATCTAAAGAAGGAGTTCTAGCAATGTAACGTGATTTGGCAAGAGATGAATTTGAATGCGGTTGTGAGGTCCTCACAAGCAACATATGCTTTTACTAAGCTGCAGTATTCCTTTCTTTCATAGTCTCAGCTTTTAAACTGTTACTTTGTATTTTCTAAGATTATATTGTTCTATGCCAAACCAGAGTTGTTAGCTCTGGATAAAACCATCATATTAAGAAATTACGGCTCATCCAGAGAAAGAGAAAAAGAGGATATTTAATTTTGACCTCTTGAACAAATTAAAAAAAAAAAAATAGAGAAAGAAAGAGAAAGTTAAGGGAGAGAGATGGCTGCTTATGATTATAAGGTGAACTTCAAACTTTTTCTTTTCCTTCTGCCAGAGATTTCTGTTGTGTTTTTTGTTTTTTTTTAATATCTCACCAGAGTTAAAATTTGAAGTATACATTGAGCATACAAAACATTTACGTACATTGCTATGGAAAATTATAAATTAAAATGGGGGAAAAAAAATTACTTCCAGACAACTGGAGATTGAAACATGTCTAAAAGCCAAGCTGCCAGACTGGAATTTGGAAACAAAGAATGTTCTTTAATTTTTTGTTTCCCACCTGATGAGTGAGATGACAGCGCAGCCTAGAAAAGTTCAGACATGTCCTAAAATTGTTCTGCATACTTCCTGTTCTTTTTGTCATGTGAAAGCTGACAACCTTTCCTTTACAAATCACATTAATTTAATGATACTAATAATATCATCCTTGTTTTTCTGGCATTATTATTAATATCAGCTCATAAGCAGGCCAGGACAAGAAGAACATCTCTTGCGCATGAGCTCCCAGAGTTTATAGCAAGACCAAGAGAACAAGAATGCCTCTTCCTTTCATCTTGGGATTGCTCCTGGGGGAAGACATGCATGGCTAAGGCTGAAGGAGTAAAGGTTTACCATGAATCACCCTAATCTCAAACGATACTTTGGAAATGGCTGCCACAGGGCCAGAGTCCAGCAGTAGGGCTCTTTGCCATGGAGCCTGTCACACCTCCAGGGACAGAGCAGACCTGCCCAGGGCAAGGAGGCAACTGAGTGATCTTTAAGGTTCCTTCCAACTCAAGCCATTCTGTGGTAGCATAAGGTCTATTTATTGTTATGAATTGGTATGCTGGAATACAAAATACCATATGTCAGAATCACTGAAAACACTGAGAAATTTTAAATCTTCCATAGATTCAGCCTGACATATTCCTCATAACAAGAAAAATCTTACCAACCCAAGACTCTGGGAGGTTCAGTTCCAGTTCAAAAGCCTGTAGCTGGCATTCTTTGCCATGTATAGTGCTAGAACTTAACTTACCCCCTGGTCTTCAAATATACCTATCTCTTAAAAACAAAACTAATTAAGACAGTTACCAACAAGCATACAAGACACAAACAATCCTCTAAATAAATGCCAGAAAGTACAAAAAACAAATAAATAGTAATAATAATTATAAAAAAAACCTCAATAACTGAAGAGAGAAAGCTGTTAATCAACCCTTAGGGTCCTCAGGGTACTGTACACTTCTCACATTTCTGTTGTGTCTGATGCCTGAATAAACAGTGTCATAATATCCTGGATGTCAAAAGAGAAAAAGTGATTTTCTACTTAAAGCCAAATATTCAAAAATATTTCCACCAAAAAAAATGTAGTTATGTGTTTCTCAGACAGCGTTTCTAAATCTCACTTTATATGTAGCAGGTGTATTAATTTAGCTAATTTACAGTTCAGTCCTCTTTCAGTAGAGAAATGGAAGAAAGATAGTTACATGGATGAAAGACTGTCACATTTGTAAACATCTTTTCTTTCTTCATATATTGCCATATGCTGCTTATTAGTCTGGGTGATTACAGGATGGACAGCATAAGTCAAATACATTTAAAGAACATATTTTTTTCTATAGTTCCTTAATAACTGCAACCATAGAGAAAAAACCATGCAAAGACAATATAACGGTGGCAGAAGAGTTTCTTTAGCATGTTACGCTGCTGGAATTGTTTGGGAGCAGTTCTTCAGTGTGAAAACAGAGTTTCTGTGATGTGCTCAAGTTAAGTAACCCACTGCAATGACTGGCAGAATAAGCACTGTGTTTGTGCACGGATCTTAAGAGCATTATTAAATACAATTTTGCAGACAGCTTTTTTATCTGTTGTTTTCAAAGTTTGAAAATAATGTTTCTAGACCCAATTATCACATTCTTTACCTCATACCATAGTTCTTATCACTAACTCCACATGGAAAATTCTCAGTCTTTTTCTATATTTGCTTGTTAACTTATCTATCAAAATCATTATAATGATATTAAGAACAATGTTGTCAAGTGGTCAAAGCCTAAAAAATGGCTGTAGTTTTAACAGAGCTGCCTTGTGCAAACTGCAATCCCAGCTAAATGACTTTCCTTATCTATAAAGTAGTTTAATGGTATCTGTGTACTGTTTTACAGTACTGTGAAGTTTGATTCAATTAGTCTGCAAAATTTTTCAAGATTTTCGGACCAAAAGTTCTGGAGAGATATTATAAATGTATGCTTTTGTAAAGGCCAGTTAGAAAAAAAAAAAAAAAATCATAATAGCAAAACATGTTTGTTTGTTTTACAATATAATACTCCAAATTTAGTTACTGGGCTTCCAAATGAAATTCTATAAGAATTTTAACGGCATTAATGTTGAGGTTTTTTGAAATGAAATTAAAAGGGTGTGCCTTTCTTATTAGCCTAGAATAATTTAACAATTTACTGTAGGGTATTTTTATTACTTTTTCTTAATTACTAAAACTGCTCACTAATTTCAGCTGCTTTTCACATTTCTGCTTTTGGCATATCTTCTATGCAAGACAATAGTTTTTTGGTTTTTCATACTTCACAGAAAGCCAAGGCAGAAATTAGTTCAGGAAGTTTTGAGCGGATTTTTGATAATCAAAAAGAGATTAATAAAATGTCATCTTCTGTGTTTATTATAGCTTTTTTCATTCCATGCTGGCCTAAAGAATCACAGCACATGTATTCTTTTTTCTATTCTGTAATTTCATGTCATGACAACTTTTTCACTTTGCATAACATGCTTTTGCTACTTTTCATTTGTTCTCACAACTCTCATTTTGATAAGCATTGCTTCAGAAATTAATCACTGAGTAATTTCATTGAGTTGATTTTTTGTTGTAATGGAGTACCTACAAGTAAGAAAAGATATCCTTTACCTGATAAAGAACACATACTTGCTTTGCTGTTAACTCCCATTCAAGGATACACTTGTTTATTTTAGGATCTTATATTTTTAATGCAAAAGAATATTAGAATAATACAATAACATATTAGAACCTATACTTTGTCTTTTGCAATGTATACAATGTGAGAGTGAGTCTTTAAAGTATATGTGTGTGCTAGGGTTGCTGGAACCCATTCTTTTCAGTTATGTTGTATTTATCTGCAAATTACAAACTTAACTTCCCTCTCCACAGAATTTACGAGATTAGAAAGTCAAACTTTGTGTTCTGCACTTTGAAATACCTCTTCTACTATCAGATTGAGATGACCTGGCAATCTGATGAGGCAAGTAGCAGTAGAGGATCCAATTCCTATTTTCAACTCTGCTCTTGACTGCAGCAGGACTTGAAGTGCTAAGATAAAGAAAAGAGTACTCAAATATTCTGGCATTGTAAAGGAGAACTTTCATTGCACTGAATTGTGACCACATTGTTTTCTGGTTATACCAAAACTGAGGATGGAATATGTAAGGAAAGCAAGAAAATAGGATACCCAACTACAAGGATATTCAGGTTAGATGTTAGACTTTATATTCTTTCTTTAAACTCTATACACTTTATATTCTTTCTTTAAACTCTATACACTCTTTAATTGAAAATGAACATCATTTGTTCATTAACTCTGTTAATACCACTGTTGAGCATTTAGTGTTTCAGTAGGTGCAAAAAGGAAACCCCATGTGCAACCAGAAACCACTCACAGTCATAATGAATGGTAAAGGAGCAAGATAGAGGGAAGAAAATCACACTTAAGTCAACTGCTAACATTGCGCTCTCCCTTTCTCTCCCTTTCTGTTTCTTCCTCCCTACCCCATCCCCCAGTTTCTTTTTAACCTAACCCAAGTTACAGATAGCTAATCTTAGCTGCTGTACCTCATTCCAACAAAACAAATGAAGCATGGATAATAGCCCTTCCTCCCCCTGAACACACACATCCACTTGCCAATAAATTCGAGGCTTCTGTTCAGATCCAAGACTTTGTCTTTCTCCTTGCACTGCCAAATAAAATATATTTGGTAACACTTAATTAAGGTTCCTATTCATATAGTCTCAAGAACAAGGCTTTAGCTGCCCAACTCCCAGTAGCATGGTTAAAGCCACTAATATCAAATTGGGAACATAACCCTTCATTTACATTTTATATGCAGTGTTACTGTAAGCTAAATAATTATCAAGTGATTATTAAACCTTACCTAAAGATTAACAAGCATTATTAATTGCATGGCTGTTAACCCTCTATAATTATGTCCTTTGTAATCAGTTGGCATTTATTCATTAATCTTATAGATTGCTGTCATGGCTTTGAATGTTATGCATCTGTTTTATCCTCATTAGAGATATTTTAATAATATTTAGTTATTTGCAGTATGAGAAATAGCCATCTTAATTAATTCGCACTTTATGCTCTTTTGAGAACAAAAATACTACCTACTGGCCATTTCAGAGGATAACGAATCATATTGGGCCTAGCATAACAGCTATAACATTTCCATTCCACAGAACAGTACAAACACATTTTTTTCTTTTTTCTCCTTCTTTTTTTAACTTTTGATATGGGAAAACATTTTACAAGCAAAAGCTCCAATTTAGATGACATGAAATAGTGAAGCATCTTGAAAGCAACATCTGGTATTCCAAAATTTAATGCTGTAGACTTGATTCTGCAGAGCACATGTGTAGGGTGCTACAGACATCATCATAAGTGCAGTTATGTGACCAGTAGAACAGGAAGCAAGGCAGTCTGATCACACATCCATGAAAGGAGCGTGGAGCAGCTATGGAGCAGCTACTCAGTCACTGCTCCTGAAAAAAGAAGTTCTCAAATAAGAATCACTTAGTTCACTGGCTGATAATCACACGTGAGCTCTTCTTTATCCTGGTCAGCTTTCTACCTTGCCATGCTATAATCAGTTTTTTTTCCTGCTATCTTTAATAGCCTAAGACCTCACAGTAACTCTTTCTCTTTATGCAGTGGTCATTGTTTTATTACACCATCGTACACAGAGGACTTGTTTATATTTCCATTGGACACAACCATTTTCAAATCCAGCAATGTAGGCATTGTGTAATTAAAAGCGAAAAAGCATGGGATTCCTCCTTTTTTCACTTTCTTTTTTTTTTTTTTTTAATTTTCTTTGCTAATTAATGCATGGGTGTCTAACATTTGGCTGGCAAGGTCACATTGAGTTATGTGGAATTACCTTGTTCCACATATAAAATAATGATATATATATGTATATATGTGTATAGGTATATATTATATGTGTGTGTGTGTGTGTGTGTGTGTGTGTGTGTATATTATATATATATATATATGTATATACGTGTATAGGTATATGTTATATATATATATAAAAGTAACAAAACTTATTTTTAACTTTTTTTTTTTAATGTAAAGAACAGTTACAGAAACATAAAACAAATGGGATATTTCGTCTTCTTTTTGACTCATTCAATGGAAGCAGTTGCAATTCTTAAGGAGTTCTGAAGGTGTTTATCAGATACTGTTGATGACGTATTACACGTCCTGTGATTCATCTTTGAAAACAGTGGTTCACAAATGTTCATACATCCAATAAGTGATGACATGAAGAAGACATGATGAAGCAAAAGATGTATTTCTGTATTATCTTATAGAATTCTAGTATGGAGACATGATCGATTTTTCTTTGAATGAAATGCATGTTCATAATGCTATACATTCAATTTGAAAATGTACAGGTAATGTACACATGTCAGCTGAAAACAGAGTTGAGAATATACAAAAAAAAAAAAAAAAAAAAGAAAGAAGAAGAAAAGATGATTTTTTCAGAAATCTTAAAAACTATTCGCTAATTCCTTTCTCAAAACTGAAAAGAAAGGATTCGTATTTCTCACTTTAGCCAGCACATCAAAATGCATGAAAGTATTTGCCATATCTTGAGCTTGCCATAAGTTTCATTTCAAAAGTTGTTATAGTTTCAAACATAGTATACATCAGTGCATTTTCACCTCGCAGATGTATGTGTAACTCATTTAAATGAGTGGTCAAATCCACCAAAAATTTTACACCTATGAGCCATTTTTCATTTCTCATCCTCATCGTCTGGCACAAGCTTTCCTTTTGATTCTATTAATGTCTTGATTTTGTTTCACAAATCACAAAATATTTTTAGCATTTTACCCCAACTTAGCCACATTCCTTTGGTTACACAAATGTCATCTCCATAGTCAGCATCCATACTTTGAAGGCACTCCTGGAACTGGTGATGATTCAGTCCTTGGGACTTTATGAAATTCACCATTTTCGTGAAGAGTTGCATGACATTCATCATTTTTAAAGCTTTTGCACATAAATTTTCTTGATGTACGATGCAGCGATATGTCATCAAATGTGAGCCGCTGGTGGCAACTGCATTGTCTTCTATTAAGGGTTAAAGGTATATACCTAATTCTATTAATTTTGCATACCCTAATACCAGATATGTTGACAAGAGTTAAAGAACACTGCTTTCATGTAACTGTTACTGCTTCATACAAATCAAGAGATTTAGCTGTGTCTTTTAATGGCACTGCCAAAGGGAGCCATTTCTTCAGTGACATTACATTCATTATCCCCACCTCTAATAAAAATGGCAAGTTGAGACCTATCCGGAGCATCAGTACTTTCATCTGTTGCCAAGCATAAAGTTTGAGATTACCAGCTTTACTGTCCACATTTCTTTCAAGAGACTTTCCTGTTTCTTCAGTTCACCTGGCGACAGCGTGGTGAGAAAAAATGATTTTAGAAACTCCCCCCCCCCCCCTTTTTTTTTTAATCAAGGCAATTTATACCTGCCATGCTTTCCAAACATTGCTTAATAAACTCACCATCAATAAATGGCTTTGATTTTTTTGCAACCAGATTTACTACTGCCTAACTTTTATAGCAGAGTCTGCGTTTTAGCTTTTCAAAAAAACATTTGTTGAGATGACAGACTTTTTTCAGTTCCACTATTTTGTCTTTACAAAGCATACGTCGATATGCACTGTATTTGGCAGCATGTTTTTGCATATGATGTCTTTTCAAACTGTAATCTTTGAAAATGTTCTTGATTTTCTTACAATTATAAGCTTATATATGAGTGCCATATTAATTGTCTTGATAAAAAAAGTACTCATTTCTCCATTTTTTGTTGAACGCTCTTTCTTCATCCACATTATAATGAGGTAGGTTGAAATATTAGTATTGGCAATTACTGCACTGTTCTCAACAAGTGGGCACGCACAAGCCACATGTAGTACATATGGGGCTTGATGTAATTGAGTGTGTGTGACGGATGTGAGAGTCAAGGGTCAGCACTGCGCTGTGCCCAACCATCCCCCTGTTTCCAGCCCAGACTGTGCCGATGGCACACGGACAGTTTGACTGCTGCTGAGTGATGGTTATGCACCTGAGGCAGAGTCCCCATGATGGCACAGAGCAGGGGGTGGCTGCAGTGTGAGCTGTGTCAGCTGCACGCAGTCCATGGTCCAGGTGTTGGACATACCTGAATTAATTTCTCCCACACCGTTCCAGTGCTTTCTCCCCAAACAAATGACTTGTAGCTTGCTGGAAACAGTCGGACCTGGCTGTAAAATCAGGGAGAAGAAAGGAAAGGGAAAGAAGGTAAGTAAAAATATAATGTATCAATGAGAAGAGTATGTCAGTAGAGACTGAGACAGCACAGAGACATGTAACCTCACTGCAGTCCTCAGTGCAAATCAGAACATCTATCACTCCCTCAGCAGGACTTGAACCACTGCAGTCTCTGGAGCATCATTTGGGTGGGATGTTCTAAACCTTTTCCTTGCATACTATGAAGATTATATCAATTCTTCTCAAAGACATAGTGATGATCCAAAGCACGTTTCATTACAGCTGCATTGTAAAAGTCCAATCTTTTCCTGGCACAAAAGAAAAATCAGTAATATATGGTCCTTTCCTTCCATCATATCCATAGCTTCATCACAACTGTCAGCTCTTATAATGCTAGATTCACAAAGACTGACAGTTTATTTTCACTTGGATTTTTAAACTCTAATTTATAGTAGAGAGTTTGGTTTATCTGTAATCATCTGGACAAAGTTTACATATGCAGTACCATGCAAACTTTAGAGCTCAGGTTGACAGTGCCACGGTTCTTCCTGATTCTTCTCTGAACATCTTAGTTGCTTTCTGATTACAGAGGTACCCAATCCAGTTGACAGCTTTGGGGCTACATGTACAGAAATGACATTGACCTGTGATGTTCAGAAGGTGAGTCAGGATGACCTACTTGTCCTCCCTGGCCTATTAAGTAAGACTCAAGAAAAGAAATGTTGTAAGTACACCTTCAGGGATATTTTTTCCTCCCTTTTATTGCTAATTTGGCAGTGTTTCTGTGCACCAATAAGTACAACAGACTATCAAAAGCCTTTGGAGTTTCTATCACTGGCTCACCCCTAAATGGACTGATGTAGTCACCAGCTCAAGCTAGAGCACTTCCATTCTATTTGCTGTTAAATATTAGTTCCTTATACAAGGGAATATATATATATACATATATATATATATGTATATATATATAATAGGAATATAAAGAGTCTACAAACAAGCTGTCCCTGCTCAACCATTTTGTTACAAACTGATGAAATTACATCACCAAGGAATGACAGAGATGGCATTAAACCCTGAAGCAGTTCAGCTCTTCTCCAACAACTGTCTCAGACTATGGGTAGTGACAGTTTGGAAGATTTAAAGAGCGGCAAATGCCTCTGCTTTTACTTGGCATTGAAAAAAATGAGACCAATTACATGTATTGGGGGAAAAAAAAAAACAACAAAAACCAACAAAAAACAAATGAATTTCAGTTTAACAGTAACAACTGGAAGTTGTATTTTCTCGTTTGTAAAGACTTTCCATGCAGAGTTAGCTGACTGATTAACAGGCATCATTAAATTACTGCATTTTAAATATTGCAGTGTACTCAAGTGTTGGCTTGCTCTTCTCCAATACCAAGGATATGAAACACATTTGCAACTCTATAAAGGCGCTTCTAAAAAAGAAAGTCACAAAGAACACATGGCTCTTTCCTCTAGTGAAGTAAGCTGGTATGTCTCTAGTGGCTTCAGCAGAGCAGATGTTATTTATTCCAGCAGTGAATGAAGCCCACACTATCCATTTTTCCTCTCTGTCTCTGTATCTTCACAGATATTCAGTAAATTAGAAAAAAAATTGTAAACTGCACCAGGTCTACTAAAGATGAGAAGAAGTACCTGTGGTAGTCACCCTGGGAGTATAATTAAAGATCATGCATGCACATATTGATGAGCTCAATTCCCTGCAAGTGACTGTGAAAATCTATTTGCACCGCCAGTTAAGGATTATGGAACTGAGCCAGGTAGAGAAGCCTCATCTAATAAGGAGTCATCCAGGCTAAAACATTTACCTGGACTGGGTATAAATGGAACAGACCAAAGACAAGTAATATTTCCATTTGGAAATTTAGCCTCTAACAGGCTGAAAGCCTGAAATCTTTTATTGCACAACATGCACAACTACAGAACTCATCAAGTATCTTTCAATGTATTTCCAAGGTCATTGTGAGGTGAGTACATAAAATAGACCACCTACATAGGGAAATTGCCATGCTTCTTTGCAATTTACTTTGTCAGAGAAGGACAATGGAACTGTTTTAATGAGGTGTTTTTCAGTTGTCTTTTGTTTCATATTTTATACAGGAAAATGGAAAATATTTCTTCAGTTCAGGGCATCTGAATCATATTTCCAATGGGACAGGCACTTTTAGGACAGTAAGTTCTGAGGTATAAATAACCTTCTGTGAATTGAACTGTGGTCATTAAGTTTTATTCATATGTGGAAACTCACAGCTTTCAAAAGTTCTGTTACAGAACTGCTGCAGCTAAGTGTTACAGCTATTTTTAAAGTAAATATATTTTGGCACGTTACAGCTCAGCACTAATGTCTGGATGACACCGTACATCATGTATTGATGAGAAACTCGGCTGTTTAAATAGATGCAAACTTATTTGAGTAAACTTACGCAAGCTTTCTGTATATAGTCAATATCTTTGGTCTAAAAAATGGCACAAAACTCTCTCCCTGGCATGGAAAATCAGTCTGACAGTTAAGTACTAATTGGTAAAAAGGGGAAATGAGGAACATGAGAAAATAAACCTTTGAAAACGAGGACTCATGTATTGATCCTTTCCTCAGAACCAACATTCACCATTACCACAGTATGCTCACTTCAGCTATCACCTTGAAGGGGTATTTTAAATAGAGTAGCACACTAAGCAAGCATTTATGTTTAACTTCTTTCTTCAGATCTTCATTAAGGTTAACCTCATTGTAATAGTAGGAAAATGTAAAATGTGAGTATACAGTATATTTACTACAGTTCAGTCTGTAGTTTTTTCACGATCAATTTGATAGGAGTAGAGCTTGACTTTATTTAGGTAACTTTTTTAGAAGTTTTTTAAAGCATGGGAAACAAAAAAGGGGAGTTGAAAGCCATCATGGTGCAGGCAAACTATGACTTAGTTGCCATTACTGAAGCACTGGTAAGGAGGGTCCCTTGGGATTTAGTCCTAGGGAGCAAAGGAGTGCAGGAACACTAGATGCTCTTCAAGAAGGAAGTCTAAGAGGCACGTGAGTAGGCTATTGCCCTATGCCATGAGCTGGCAGGAAAGAAGACCAGCATAGATAGACAGGAAACTGTTTCTGAGGATACAGCAGAAAAAGAGGCTAACAACTGTGGAAGAAAGGAAAGGCAGTTTGGGGAGAATACAAAGAAGCTGTTAGGATAAACAAATAAGAAAGGCAAAAGCCCATCTTGAATATAACCTGGCCACTGTGATAAAAGAGAACAAAAAACTTCTTTACCAGTATACTAACAGTTAGAGGAAGGCTAAGGAGAATCTCCATCCTTTAATAGATGAAGAAATGAACGTGAACATTTAGGGTAAGGAAAAGGCTTCTCAATCTGTCTTTAAAAGTCAGACCAGTTATCCTCAGGGTACTCTACACCCTGATCTGGAAATCTGAGATGAGGAGTGGAATAAACTCCCCTCAATTCAGGTGGAAACAGTTAGAAACCTACTACTCCACCTGGACTGCCACAATCCATGGGGCCAAATGGGATCCAACTGAGGGTGCTGAGAGAGCTGGTGAAGGTGATAGTCAAGCTACTTTCCATCATGTATTAGCATTCCTAGTCATCTACAGAAGTCCCAGATGACTGTAGGCTTGCCAGCGTGACTTGCATCTACAAGAAGTGTAGTAAGGAGGATCTGGGGAACTACAGGCCTGTCAGTCTGACCTCAGTGACAGGAAAGGATATGGAACAGATCACACTGAGTAAGATCACGTGGCATATGCAGAACAACCCAGGGATCAGGCCCAGCCAGCATGGGTTCACAAGAGGCAGGTCCTGTTTGACCAGTCTCATCTCCTTTTTCAGTCAAGGGACTTGCCTGGTGGATGTGGGAAAATCTTTTGATGTAGTCTACCTAGGCTTCAGCAAAGCCTTTGAAACTCATAGTATTCTCCTGGGAAAGCTAGCAGCCCATGGCTTGGACAGATACACTCTGCTGGGTAAAGAACTGGCTGGAAGACTAGGCCGAGAGAGTGGAGGTGAATGGAGTTAAATCCAGCTGGTGACAGATCACGAGAGATGTTCCCAATGGTTTGGCACTGGGGCCTGTTCTGTTCAATAGCTTTACTGGTAATCTGCATGTGGGGATTGAGCGCACCCTCAGTAAGTTTGCAAATGACACCATGGTGAGAGGAAGTACTGAAATGCCTGGGGGATCTGGACAGGCTGGATCACTGTGCTGAGGCCAGTGGGACAAAGTTCAACAAGACCAAGAGCTGGGTCCTGCATTTTGGTCACAACTCCATGCACTGCTGCAGGCTTGGGGTGGAACAGCTGGAAAACTACAGAAGAAACGGACATGGGGGTGCTGGTTAATGCTTGTCTGAACATGAGCCAGCAATGTGCTCAGTTAGCCAAGAAGGCCAATGGCATTCTGGCTTGTATCAGAAATAGTGTTGCCAGGAGGAGCAGGGAGGTGATTATTCTCCTGTAATGGTAAGGGCACATTTCAAGTACTCAGTTCATTTTGGACCCCTCACTACAGTAAAGTCACCACGTCCTTGGAGCATGTCTGGAGAAGGGTCTGGAGAGTAAATCCTTTGAGGACCAGCTGAAAGAACTGGGAGTGTTTAGTCTGGAGGTGAGGTCTCTATAACTACCTGAAGGGAGGTGGTGGTGAGGTGGGGAGCAGCCTCTTCTCCCATGTAAGAAGTGATAGGACTAGAGGGAATGGCCTCGAGTTGCACCAGGGGAGATTCAGATTGGATATTAGGAAAAATTTCTTCTCCAATAGAGTGGTGAAATCACCATCTCTGTAGGTGTAGAAAAAACTTTTAGGTGTTGTACTAAGGGACATGGTTTAGTGGGGAAATGTTGGCCATTAATGGACAGTTGGACTGGATGATCTTGGAGGTCTTTTCCAATCTTGATGATTCTATGATTCTATAATTTCATGGATTTTTCACCTTGTGACTTTCCTGTCTGATACCTTTAAGTCTCTGGATCTGTATGAGGCTGCTCAGTCATGGTCCTGGAGATTCCACTTGTTTTCTGAGGAGAAAGGGACACAATGCTGCTATTAAAAGGTTATTTTGATTCTTTTTAGATCGCTAGGCTGAAATCATGTTGCTGGATACTGAGATTTTGACAAATTTAACAGCAGTCTATTATTCAACGGCAATACAAGCCAGAGCAGTTTAAAATACAAAACAGTCTGTCCATTAAATACAGATCAGTAAGAGTATTTTACAACATGTACAGAACAAAAATAGTCTTCAGGTCAGCGTGGATCACCACTTCTACTGTGAGAAATTCTAAACTAAAGAGAGTCAAGCTGCATATTTGAAGTCCATGGCAAGATCTTAACTCAGAAATGCTCTATGTGTTTGTATAGTAACAGATGGACCTGCTTCTCCACATTACAACTATATTTACTGTAGTAAATTAAAAAAAAAAAAAAAAGAAAGAAAAAAGATAACCTCCGTAGGACTTAGGTCATTAACTTTGTTCAAATTGAAAAACAATACATTTAGAGATGATCAAATATGCTGTTATTTCTTTCTCTGTCTGCAATAAATCACTTCAAGGCTCTAAGCATGATAAGTCATGCTTGGATGCTGGGACAGTGCTCGAAGCCTGGACCAGTCTTGCTCTGCTTCCAGCATTTCACAGTACTGCCAGTGCTCATGCTCTATCACATTTCATTGTTTAATGAAAGCAAAGTGGCTGAAGGACATGGTGATGAGCATCATCTGGAAGAGAGTGCAGTTTGTCATGTTTTCCTTGCTTCTTTGTAAGCAGAGAATGACTTACTGTTCAAATAACAGCAGAAGTGAAACGCTAAGCTAGTCATACAAATCCATTCAGCATGAAATGTGCTACAAAAGTCAAAATGATGTATTTTGTTCAAAAGCATAGATTATATCACCTAAGTAAGACAACCAACAGAGAGAAAGAGGGAAAGGAGAAGAGGGAGAGTTGCTATTTATAGCAGCTCCTATTTCTCACACAGTTCTTTCAGCCTTGAATACTGTCTGCACCAACAACAGTGTCAGAAAACTATTCATGCTGCTTCAAAGTCAGTGACCTGAATTGGACGACATTACAGGTCCAGATAGAAGGCACATTTGAAAGTCTGACCTGTAAAAACTTGCTGAATTGCTGAGCTGTTGACTGTACACTGAAGATCAAGGATGATAAATGTGCCTCACTATCCCAGAAAATTGAAGATTATTGGCACTATCTCTAATAAACTGAATAAAACAGAGTGCTTAAGTTTGCCTCTTTTCTAAGTTACCAAAGTATTTCCTATTAAAGCATCACTAGTTTCCATGTCAGAAGAATTAGCTATGCTGAATAAGAAGCATCCACTGTTTAAGGCTTAGTCAGATGAGAGTGTGTTTATGATGAGTAAATGGACATAATTGATAAAACGTAATAGAAGTTTCAAGTTTTTCATGTATTTTTTTTCTCTCATAACTACTGCTACGAGTTGGTTTAGAATGTGAAAAATATACCTAGGGAAAAGGTCTGGGATTACTCAGACTACTAAACTCTGATGCAAACTAGATATTAAAAAACTACTAAATTTAATCAAAATATCTTAAGAAAAGAAAAGGAGAGGACAAGGGAATAGGTAAATTGACTTTTAATGGAATGAGGTAAACTGAACAGGACTGGTAGTCCTGCTTAAGGATAGTTTTGGCTAGACAGCTTCCATAAGTCCCTTTCAACCTCTGCCATTCTGTGTTTCAGCGATTTTAATAATACCTAAAATTAATATGAAATTCATATATGTTTACATAAGTATCTTATATGCATATATAACTTCTGTGAGATGCGCAGGATTCTCAAACTCCATGTACATATTAACATGTCCCAGGCTGCGTTCAGCCTAGTTCCATTGAACATTTTGCCTTTGCTGTTTAGCATTAGTGTTCATCCATATCCTTTGATAATAATGGTGTGTAGCCAGCACAAGACATTTGTGGTGAAAAGTAGGGGTGTGTATACCCAGTTCTTGCAACTGATTGCTCTTTGTGGAGAATCCCCCCAGTCTGTAATGTCTGGTGCATTCAGTTCCTAATACATCGTACTAAAACATTTCATTGATAACCAGCTTAGCCAATAATCTTTCGAGGGCAGCCTAGGATCAAAAGAACAGTGAAACTGAGCTTATGTGGGATCCTTCTAAAATAATATTGAAGCGCGTTGTTGATAAATTGCAAGATACTGACTCTTTTGTAAATAATCGGGAGAGCTGCTTTTCCAGAAGTTTCCCTCTAGCAGATAAAACTTGACATTCATTACATGAAAATTGATAAGTTAAATAGGAAAGAGCTAAATGAAGTGATGATACAGAATAAAATTGAAAGGAACCACCAATAAAACATATTCTGGCAAGCACAGTCAAACCTTATACTGATTTTTAAGCAGTGATATTTAGGAAAAATATACTCAGGGAATAAGAGGATTTCAACAATCATAGCAGTCAAAATGGCTCCCCCATCACTATTACTTTTCATTGTCTTGCATTTTTAAATGTGACCTCATTAATAAGGACCTCGGTTTCACACCATCCTGCAATGGGAATGGAATGAAGGCTTTGCTAAATATTTCCAAGGTAGAAGCCTTGAAATGCAGATTTGCTTACAGCTAATGATGCACTGTGCTTCAGTAGTTTTCAAGTGTCAGCTTAGAAATTCATCGTAGGCATATTGAGCTTAGAGGTCAAATGCTAATTTACGTTTTTGCCACGAGTTTTTAACCTTAAAAAACAAAGATTTCTCATTTTATTTTTGGGTCAGAAGACCAAAGAATTTTTTAACTACAAGCACTTAACTAAAAACTTTACAAAGTCTTTGGAACTGTGCATCAGTCTCAAAATTACAGTTCCTTCTTGAGATGAACAGCAATGCAGCTTCAGATAAGCTTAGATGGCAGGGCAGCATCCACATAGTGGTTAGTTCACCACATTATTAGCCATAAAAGCCCCTCAAAAATAACAGATGTTAAGAACATTCCATCTGCATGGTGATCCTTAGATTCAGTTCTGTAAAACTGATATCTATTCCTGAACTCATCTCAGAGCAGTTTGACGATAACAGATTCATTAAGAAAGATTATAGAAAGCAAGCACAGACATGTGACAAACTGGAAACTGGTCTCACTGCAAATCCTGACATGAACAAGAATAACTGAGAATTTTTATAACACTTTTCATCTTCAGATTCATAGGTACTTTCACACCTGGAGAAACTGAGACTCATGATTAGATAAACTGCCAAGTTACAAGGAGCAACAGCCAAATAAGGGAGGAAAGAAGATTAAATGGAAGATAGTTAAGGCAAGTTGACTTCAACCCTCAAAAGCCTTCATATCTTGTAGAGTTTTCCTCTCGTCGAACCCACTGGGGGAAAACTAACACTGGCTGCAAATGTAGCCAAAGCAAGATCCTTTGGTAATAAAGAGACCTGCTTGAGACAGCTCCCCTATTCTCTCCATCCTAACTACACTTGTGCCTTTATTCATTCCTTATTTTCCTTAGTTTAGACTCACTGTTTCATTTTTCCTTTTCTTCATGCCATTTACTTCAACTAATCTTCAACTTCTCAAATTTTCCCTCTCCATATTCATTAGAAAAGTATGGTATAGGTTCATGTTGCATTGCTCACTGCATTTGAGTTCTCTCACTGTCCTGTTGTTCCTCATCTCTGCAACAGACTCTTCAGAGCAATTCTATGACAAGCTCTTTTTGTTTTAATCCATAGGCTCTATCATTGTAAAAAGAAGTTATTACATTTAAGCAAGGAGACAGCAGCCAAGATTAGGAATCCCTTCTTTCCAGTCTTGTGTTAAAATCACCCTATTTTTTCAATGCAGTTTTACATTTAGATAGACCATTTACCTCAAGTTAGTAATAAAATTTTCTTTGCTTCTTCTGTTTGTGTATTTTGCTTTCTTTCCAGAAGAATTACTGTGCAAACTCTTGAGCTGGCAGAGCTGATCAGGCTAGGTACTTCCTCTACCTTCAATTAATTTAATAGCATAATAGTCAGATCCTGTAGTGAGATAAATTAATGCAAAGTGCTACCATGAGAAAATCTGGCCCATATATTTTAAATGGTTATTATCCCCCTAACATTCATTCCTAACCACAATTTAAAAGAGTGACCAAAGAAAAAGCAAATAAATGTTCTCCTTTTTGTGTATGTAAAGAGGGAAAATTCCTAACATCTTTTTGCAGCCTCCCAAAGATATGCTTAGATGTACTGTTTACTGTGCTTAGAAATAACTGTTAAACACAGCCAAGCAGGGAAAACGGATGTCTCTTGTAATTAAGATAAATCAGTAAATGTTTCTGCTCCTTGCAGTTTTACCTATAGGCTATGTGCTTTGCATTGAATTGGGCCACCCATTGAAGCAATCAAACTCAATGGTGGCAGCTGTTTGTTCAAAATCCCCCAAGAATAAAACACTTCCACATCTCAATGAGTACAATGTGAAAAGGCGTAATTGTTTCGTCTCACGTAACTTAACACTTTCCTACTCAACTTGAAAAAAGTAAAAAAGAGTTTTGGTTTGGTTTTTGCTTTCCCTCTTCTTGCTTTTGATATTAGATCAAATATGACAACCCTTATCAGTCAGTAAAATGAAACCAGCTCACTAAGAAGCCTCAGTGATGAGGGATTTCTTTAATTATATTCACACTGATTATGTGGATTTCAGCTACATATGGTAATATAGTTCAGCATTGACTGTTGCATTTAACAGCTCATGAGAGAAAAAAAAAATTATCTTATGCCCCCTTTGCTTCATAAGTGAAGAGGACTAGCATAAATCATGAAAATCTGTTTACTCTTCAATTCAGTCATTCAAGGAACCCAAACGACTAAGAGTACACCCACTGCAATTTACAAGTGCATTACAAGCAAGTTACAATTGCAATTTGCAAAATCTCTAAGGCTGAAGAATGACAAGATTGTCTGTTTATGTATCACAATCATTGGATTTAGATGGAAAGATGAGAACTGCACAATAGTCAGGAAAAGACAAATTGATGGTTAAAGTTGTTTTAATTTTGTGGAGGCATTAGATCAGTATATACCAAGCTCCCTGAAACTTGGTGCACGATGCTTAGCAAAATTGTTTCTTCGCTTAAAGAACCTTGGATTTGTATGAATTCCATAATAATTTCTTGTATAATATACAGTACAATAGTGTCAAAACAAACTGAGAGTGCAAATGGTTAGAACAGCTTCTCTTCAACAAAACTGCAGTACTGATGGCCCTCAACTCTTTGTCCCTGAGCAAACAATCAACTTAATCTTATGCACTATAGGAGATAGCTAGACTGCAAAAGAAAGATGACTGTATCTACATATGGACATTTAGTATACTAGCACAGAAAAACAGATGCGCAAATGTCAGCATTATCTTACAGTCTGATATTTCAGTGACCATGAACCTTCACTGACAGTTTATGCTGAAGGCTGTATAGTTCCACACCTTCACTGATATTAGCACATTACTATAATGTCCTGTTATATCTTAAATTCAAGATAAATTAGATGAGTTCTAGAAAGCTTATATTAACCTTCTATGGACAGTTAAATAAAGCAAGAGATATACCTTCTTCCACATGAATTTAAAACCTGGCATTGCTTTTGTGGAAGAGTAACAGACTGTGGATTTGAAATCATCCTTCCTCTAGTGTGTTCGATGCAATGAAATTCCATCCTTATGGTGGCTGCGTTTTAGTGGTGGTTAAGAATTAAGTTCATGAGAATCATAGAATCATCAAGTGATTTGGGTTGGAAGGGGCCTTTAAGATCACCTAGTTCCAACCCCCCCTCTATAGGCAGCGACACCTCGCTCTAGACCAAGTTACTCAAAGCCCCATCCAGCCTAGCTTTGAATGCCTCCAGGAAGGGGGCATCCACAGCCTCTCTGGACAACCTGTTCCAGTGTCTCATCACCCTCAAAGCAAAGAATTTCTTCCCAGTATTTAGTCTAAATTTACCCTTTTCCAGTTTAAAGCCATTTCCCCCCTTCTTGTCACTATCTGCCATTATAAAAAGTCCCTCTCCAAGGGATCCATGAGGCTTAAGAGGCACAGGCTTTGG
This sequence comes from Phasianus colchicus, assembly GCF_987193195.1. Lineage (NCBI taxonomy): Eukaryota > Metazoa > Chordata > Aves > Galliformes > Phasianidae > Phasianus > Phasianus colchicus. The sequence continues at coordinate 60,595,582 of NC_143476.1, read as the reverse complement.
CCCAAAGGAGGACTGGAATGTAAAAAGCCGTATAAGTCTTTCTGAATAAAAGGCATTATATAAATCCAAGATGAGATTGTGTGGCACTCTCTGGAAAGTGGGTTTCTATTTCCATCTTTTCAATAAAAATGAATCAGAAAGATTTATCACAAAAATAAAAGGTGAATTGAATCTGAGGGGCTTACAGTTTAGACAGAGGGGAACTGAAAGGAGAAAGACCAGTAGAAAGGACAGAAGAAACCAAGCCTTTTTTTCTGAAAACCTTTGAGATTGCCCAAGAAGTCCATCCATGAAGAAGAAATGCCAGACTGGTCAATGTGGTCTTTTTAAGCAGGAAGATATCTGTAAGTTGACATGTGCTAGCATGACACTCCAGAACTATACAACTCAATAACTGCCTGTGAAAGCAAGAAAGATGTAAACCATGTTGTGCTTATTTTGGTTTGATACTGCGTTTCAATTTGAAATGAGGATAGGAGGGATGAAAATGAAAATGTAATCAAGCTTATATTAGTGTTTTTACATTTACAAGAGTTAATGACGTAGGCCACTAAGATGAGCGTCCCCCCAGATCATGTAATCATGCAATTTACAAGTAAATTTGCAAAAAACAAGCATAAGAAAGATTTATTATCCATTCCTAGAAGGTAGTATCCTAGACAGTAGTACAGAACTAGAAGAGAAATAAAGCTTGCGCTGTATTGATGGTTCCTAGAAAACAGAAAGAAAATCCAAGAAAATCTTGATATATTTTGTATCAACATCCAGAGAATTAGTAGAAGAAATGACTACCCAGTGTGATTATTTTATAGCTAATTAATTGAGAATGAAAAATTAAAACTCAGTTTCCCACTTTATAGTGGGAACAAGCTAAATCCCACAGATAAATATTTCAACTTAACTTCTTTCTTCTAGGAGAAATTACTGTAGTGTTTAACCAAAACATTCTTCTGCAGGAGCTAGAAGTAGCATCATGCAAATATGGCTTCTCAGTTTCCATGCACAATTGTTAGATCTTCCTTGCCTTGCACTATGCTGCAAAAAGTTACATCTACATTGTCCTCCGGGATCACCCATCACTACATTCCAGTTCAATTCCTGCTTCTCTTTTGCGAGGGGATATTTTCTCAGACCAATTTTTTCACCTAACAGTCTGCCATAGCTCTTCTCTGACTTCATGCTGTAGACAATAAGAATATTTCTTACAAGCTAAGAACTTAACAGTGGGGGCAAGTCCCAAATCTAAGTCAAATTGTGGCTGACTCAGGTGTTGTAGCAGTCATCCAAGTTGATTTACGTGTTTAAAAGATCTGAGTCAGTAAACACCACTTAAGAATAGCAAGCATGGTTCTGGGAAGTAGTAGGACTTATAACACTTGATTTATCTTTTTGGCAAGTCTCTTCACTTATGAGTGACAGAGTGAAAGACTGAATTGGGTTGTTATTATCAGTATTTCAGTTACATATAAAACTCCCATCTGAAGATTTGTTAGTATGAACTATGTAACTTATATGGATGTGGAGGTTAGAGTCCAAGCTTTTCTTTGCTAGGAAGTGTTGATTGATGACTGTACTTCAAATAGTGATGATTGTCTAGGTCGTTTTCTGTAACTCTTCCAGAAGGAATTGCCAGAAGTATAGAGAGAAATCTTAGAATAAGGGCAGTATCCTCATGCCAAGATAGATGAATAGAACAGTAGAGTTGTGGTATTACAAGTAGGGCTTTCTTTGGGAATATCTGCAACTTGAGGTCAGTTGAGGTTAGGTCTGCATGCCAAAAATCCAGGTTATCCATATGGTGGATGCTTACCATCATTGTTGATTCTTAGGCTGTTTGGGGTTTCTTTCTTGTTAACCCACTAATGAGACATATATCAATAAACCAGCTAACTGGATATCACAGAAACCCCCTTCAAGGAGCTGCAGCACAGCCTTTGAACTTCTCAGACAGGCTACTATTCAAGCAAAGATACATCTTATTTCAGCATTCCCACCTCCTAGGAGGCAGAGAATGGTCAAAGCACTTTGAAAAGACCTCAGTTTACTTGGAAGCAGAGTCATCTGAAAGTTAGCAGTATTGATATAGATATCTGAAGATCTTCAACACCAGCTATCAAAAATTATTTTGTCATTTACATATAGTTAGCCTACAGCATGTTATAAAAATGGCAGCAGCAAAGGATATGCATTACTGTCCACTTATATGTATTTAAGTGAGTGGATACATCTGAGTTATCCTAGTTTGATGTCCCTAAGGCACTTCAGCAAATCAGAGATTGAGGTGGGGTGGCACTACAGCTGCCAGACCACTTGGTGACACCAGTGTGTGATAGATCCAAGTGGTTATTTGTAAGAGTAGATTGTTCAAGCATTCCAAGGAATGTGACAGTACTACTCAAGGTGAGAGGATGCCAATAGACCTGATCCAGGACTTGCATCATTAGGACAAATAAAAAAAGCAGTTCCACACCACTCAGAATTCCAACATGCCTAAATGTACTCACATTCCAAATCAGAGCAAAATTAATTGATAGTTTTAAATGCAGTGCAAATTAAAATTTCTCTGTTAGGAAACATCCAAACATCTGTCTTCCAGTATAGCCAATCCTGATTTGAAGATCTTGTAATAATGTATAAAAGCTAAAGCTGGTTAAGAATCTAAACAATCTAATGATTTCCATCACAAGAAAATTTTCTGATATTAAGGAAAAATGTTGTTTTGTTCCAGTTGTAGAATTGCTACATGCAACATATCTAATTGATTGACCTTACTGGTATTGTGGAAAGGATACACAAAATGAGTCTCTTTGGAAATGGATCAAATTCAACTTCATCTGTTTGAGTTTATTGATATAGACAGAATAGATGTATGCAGTGAGCATTTACTAATAGATTTCTGGCTACAACTGAGCCTTAGCTATATATTTTGCTAATAATAAAACATATGTAAACACAGACATGCTTATTTTTTTAAGTGCTTTTAAGCAATATTGTTTAATAACTTGTGAAATGTAGCACAGAAAAAAAAATGGAAGTCTCATTTTCATGCTTTATCTCAGCACATTCCTTGGATCTTAACACACTCTTTACTTTCTTATTTTAGGTTTTCTGATCTTAAAGTAATTTCCCGATTCAACATCTATATGGCCTCTACAAGTTTGGGTGTAATACAGAAACTATGTAAGCCATGTAAATATCCCTCTTTACTGCAGCTTGCTAGCAAAGTGGAATACATCAGTGTATCCATGAAACAGAAATTCTGTTGCTTTCTGTGGTGTACCAACATTGTAACTTCACAGTTGAGAAGAAAGCAGGAGATAAGCAAGCAGATAAGCACTGCAAGCAGCCTGTTCACTTCAGCCTTTCCAATTTCACTCCTTAGAAATGGAGAAAAATAAAATAGATTTGGGGCTTTTCTTAAAGGCTTTTCTTTCATACACAAGTAGATCATACTAAGATCCTTTCAGGAATGAACATGGGAACATGAACAACGAAAGAAGATTTAACATTCATTATCTGTGATTATCTTGAGACATGTCAATAAGCCTATTTTGGAATTTCAAGATTGCTTTGTAACAGTATGCAAAAAAATGAAACATTATATGAAGTGTGTTATCCTCCTATAGATCAACAGCAGTAACAGGCAATAAAAATACAGATGGAATGAATGAAAAGAGGTTATATACAAGTTTGTATTTCTGAACTGGCAAAGAAGAATTTATTTCTGATCAGAAATCTGTCTAACTGCAATCTAAATACAAAAGATGCATATGTGGCTGCCTTTGAATGTGCACTGTTGATACTGTTTGACAACCAAAAAGCAAAAATCAGTTAAAAAGTTGAACAAAAATATTAGCATGTAAAGTAGTCATGAGTGAAAACATTTCCCCAGAAAAATATGTACAATAAACTAGTATGCTGATAACAGTTACACAGTAGTTATAAACTATGTATTAAAATTCAAGCAGCATTTTTGTAAGCAGGTCTTTGCAGTACAAGTTTGAATACAGCATTTCAAGCATGTGCAGGAAGCTTCATGGTTTGGTTTGGGATCTGGAATTTTTTTAAAAAATTATTTTTTAAATGTTCAGTACAGGAAACTATTTTAGGTTGTCAGGAGGGACTGTGATCTACCTAAAATGAACACTTACATCATTGTCAATTGCCACTTTCAGCTTTGGTTTAGAGCATGGAAAAGAGATTTGTATCCCTAGAAACGTTCATAACAGACAAGTTTAAGTTGCTAAGATAAAATTGTAAGAGACAGCATCGTTGTGGTCATTTCAGACTTTCACACAACAAGATGGGCTGAAGGCGTTCACTAGATGCCAACATGCCAAATTTCATTTCCTGCGTGGTTTTCTTAACATGTAAAATTCTGCCATTCAAAACATCCCTCCAGAAATCCTCCATATTAAATCAGCCATGCAGGAATGGGACTGGAAAAAGGGAGTGTGTGCATTTTGCTTGTCCAGCTATTGGTGGGAGTAGCAGCTCTGAGGCACTGCTAGCAGGTATGTGAGCTCAGAAGCTACTGATTTTCTATATGCTAGCTTCTGATAGAGATATATTTTATGTGCAAAAAGAGATTGTTTTTTTCTGTGTTGAACAAGCAAACAGAATGAACATATGTTAAGTGTTTAGAAAGAATATTACACTTACTGGGGTCCTCTCGTCATTTAGATTGTGCAAACAGTTCCTCGGGTCAACTCACACAAAGACAAAACATATGTATATTATTTTCTTTTCACTTTTTGTGTTGTTAGCTGTTACAGCAGCAACTTGTGGCTAGAAAGACAGAGATACAAAAACTGTGTGGTGGATTTAATCTCAAGAGGTTCTTTTCCTACAATAAAAAGCAAGCTACCCAAGGAAATGCCTTATAAATAAGTGCATCTCCACATAATACTCACTTCTTCTAACACAAAGTGCTAGAAACTCTGTGTTAGTGTTTGAAAGACTGGCATGTCCTGAGAGTGCTCCCCTTATGATAGCTGGGGACAGACTCTTCACATATGCTGAAGGAGTGTAAGACCAAATAAAAATGCAAGCACTTTAAAAGAGTTATATCTCCAAGTCTCACAAAATGACCTTTATTTTCTGCCTATAAAGTGCAAAATCAAAAGATATTTGATGTTTCAACTGAGTGTAGCAGAATCAGCAAGAATCAAACCTGAGGTGGAAACATGACATGGCAAAAGCCTCCCCAGTCTGGGTTTTTCTTCTACCTGAATATTAAAATGAAGGGGTGTATGTTCCCCATGATTTAGCTCTTCATTAATGCAAATTTACATTCCCCTATTTCTTGTAAAACTATGTGGACAGATATGTAGTCTTCATATTCATTAAAATCAGAACTCCTTTAATTCAGCAGGATGTAGAACAGACTGGCTTACGTCCTGTTCCTGTAAAGTAACTCCTGACTGTAGGAGTTAATTGAAAGATGTTATGTTGCTGTGTAAATGCTATTTATTCTGAAGTTCTCCCATTAATACAATCAGACGTCCTTCTTCTCCTCCTCAGAATCACAGCAGTGTTATTGACTCTGTGAATGAACCAGAGGAAAAATTATACCTGCTGCTAATTTGTATACTTGCAGGTGTAAGTAAACCTGCCCACTCACAGAAGTAATGTTCCCTACTTTTCCAGCAAACCAACATGTTTGACGTGACAAATATCCAAACCTGGAATGAGTCCAAACCCCAATGTCAGATCCAAACCTACATCAAACATCTCTAAAATGTGCAGTTATTTATAGTGAAGGAGGTGGTTTGGGTACAAGTCTAACCCAAACCTCAGACTGAACTTTGGTTTTGATTCAGTGTGTTAAAACTACAGGTTGCTTCTGATTGTATCCAAGTCTTTTGGCTCATTACTGCTCTGAGGTACAAATTATTCAAGCAGGAATTGTCCAGTATTTTGCCAACTCATTGGTGATTTAGTGCTTTCTGCAAAGACCAAAAATGAGCACTGATACTACAAAGTTTGCATTCATAGATAAAGTATTTGCAGTTGGAGGTGGCCTGCACTAGGAATTCCTTAAGAGGCCCTAAAACCCACAAAATGTACAAACTACTTTTTCCCTTACAGGGCCCTTTCTTTCTTCTTCTTTCTTTTTTTCTTTCTTTCTTTTTTTTTTTTTTAAGAGTGTAGTTTGAAACTTGATCTTGCTTCAGGAGGTGGGGATTGCTGTGGAGCAGGGAGAGGAAAGAGGGGAATTTTAATGCCAACGGTCGAAGCAAACCAGAAACATTCCAGAAGTATGCTCAGCTGTAATTAATAGCATGAAGTTACAACTTGCAGCTGACATTGGTTACAGTAGAAGGTCAGCATCCTGCTACCCTCTGCTTTTACTGATTTGGAAAACGGCTTCAGACTGTCTTCTCCCTTCCCTTCCTACTCACACTCCCCTGGATTTCACTGTTGAGCTGATCTCTGCAGCATTTTTTCCCTAACTTCCTTACCTTCTCTATAAATACTGGGCAAAGCTCCCAAAAGCAAATTAATTCAATGCATCTCTCTTCCTTGTCTGTTCTGCACCTTTCTCCCCCATCAGTCTCATGAATAGAAATGCTGTTTTTATTTTTACCAGCCCTCTGGGATTGAGGCTGATGTGACATCATTCACCCCTTGACACTGTGTATGCACGCCGGCTGACTCCCAGCACCTCAAGGTATGAACCAGGACAGCTAAATTAGAGCTCAGAGCAGCCAGGTTTCTAAACTGAGAGACTAGAGCCCCGTAGAAGGCTGGCAGTGGCACTGCCATGGCTGCACTCCTCAGACAGCCCCAGCAGTAGACCCCCAGTGAACTCTTTGGACCCTGTCATCATACTATTAAACAATATTCAGACTTGCTGTGAGAATTAGCAGGAAATTAAACTCCCTTCTTTTCATTTTTTTTTGCTTTTTTTCTGCTTTTTTTTTTTTTTTTTTTTTTTTCAAGAAAGCAGAATTGGAAAATTTCTTTCCCCCTCCTCCCCAGATCTAACTGGCTGAATGTTTCCTATGGAACAGTAATTTCACTATTACAAATTCTTACATGAAAAACAGATAAACACTTTGAAAACCACTTTTCTAACAGAAATCTGGATAGGAAGGTAATGACTTTTGGCAACACTTCTTGCTGTAGTGATTAAACACTCCTCATGAGAGTTATATATTTCTATAGACAGCTCAACTATCACTTACGCCTGGGGGACTCAAGGAAGCACACGCCTCCTCTGCTGTTTGCACTGAACAAATACCTACGAACTTAACTGACAAAATGGAAATACGTAAGTGGAGAAAATATTTTGTGTAGGAAAGAGAACTTCAAGAGCCTCAGAGACTCATCCTAGTGAAATGTCTGTTTCAGGACTGAGAACAAAATATGAGGTCTTGAGTCTGTATCGCCTTCAGAGTAAAGCCAGATGGAAGGGATGCTTCCTCAGTTCCTCAGTATGTTGATTGGACTACTGCTTTTATGGACAGTGTTAAGTCATTCAGAAGGACACAGTGCATGTACGCTCAGGCTAAAAAGTGCCAAGAACTGTTTGAAATTCAAGCCAAAGCCATGGTAATGGGAATGTAAGTTTGTTCTCAACAATCTGAGTACGAGATATTGAAGGTATATGCACAGGCACGAAAGATATCGAGTAGTTGGGACCACCTAGTGTAAAAGTAGTACCTGGATGAATTACAGTGTGCTGTTTCGTGAGAGGTGGTTGCACATTGTTGTGCTATGCAGCGTGACTCATAAAACTTACGGGCTGTGTTGGAGGATGTGACCTGACTGTCATTTGTTCAGCTTCATTGGCGAGGTAATTAAAAACTGTCGTACATTGGGAAAGATAACACTTTTAATCCAGCACATGTCTTGAAGGCCGCATCAAATCTATAGTGAATCATTTCCAAAATATAGTAGCATAGCAGAAAGCATATTAAACAACACCAGGTTTCTGGATGGCCATTCCACAATGAAACATTGCTGGAATTTACCAAGTATCTGGAATTCACACCTCTCCTCACTCAAGTATAGGTGGTGGTCCTCTGGTGGATGTTAGGTTGGTTTTGCTTAGTTCTTGGTTTGCATTATGTTCCTTTCAGAAGTATTAGGGTGAGCCCTCCTGGAGATGGGGAGAAGGGAGAGAGCTGGGGGCTATGGAGGAAAGAAGCTTGCCCTGCAACAGGCTGAGTGAGCAGCCATATAAGCCAGATGTGACAGAAAGAATGTCTTGGCGGCTGGATGAGGCTGCAGTGCCGCCAAAACTCTGAAGGTTATGGAAACCAGTTGAAAACAAAAATGAGTCCTGCCTAATCGGCCACAGTGGGAAGTAGGAAAGCTGTGTATAAACATCACTTAAGAAGAAGTCTATTCTGTCTCCTTCTGATATTTTGTGTTTCTCTTTCAAAAGTTAATGCCCTACTGTTTATTTTTATAAAATCTGACTTTTTTTTTCACTTTGAAAGTCTTTTATTCTCACATGGGAAATAATCTAAGCATATTCATCTCAAATCTGTGTTTAAATCAGTTCCTGTCACACATCAAGGATTCTGATCTTACAGGCTAAGCCTTCTTGCATAACGTTTTTTTCTGACTGTAAATTGTTTCTATCTCTTCCCAAATGGCAATGCAGCCTAACGATTAGGTTTCTCACAGAAAAAGTAGAATCAAGACACTGCAAGGCACATTTTGTTATTCACAGACAGTTGAAGTCCATCACAGAATAAAATTTATCGCATGCAAGTACCTCTGATAATTCTACAAGGAACCAGAATTTCCGGGTATATATAAACATAAATAGCACTCCGGTCTATATCTGAAATGAGAGTCCCAGTATAGGAAGAATCGTTGCAATATGATTTCTCTTCTGACAATATCCATTCAGAGCTAGCTTGAACTGATGCACATATTTGAGGTTCTTAATCTGTTTTTTTGCCTAGGGCTTTATATGACTTAGCTAGAACTAAGCACAAGAAGATGAAGCATGAAACTGTAACAAATAAGTATATCAGAAGTATTATATGAAGTTTTTGACGGATGCTGTCAACCAGAGTGTATAAAGAGAAAAATCTATTTGACAGCAGTAGATGAAGCTGAAGGGTTAAATAGCGCATTGTGAAGAGAAGTAGATCTGAAATAACTTCTGGAATAACTGGAGTTAACCCCTGCAAGCAGTCAGCTGTCTGAAGCCAAAACTCACTGAAGGCCAACAGTGTTTTGGCACTGAATACATCTAGGAAATGAAAAATATTGTAAGAGGGAATGGCTTTAGGAACTCCACGTCATAGAATATATGATATTATATACTCCACATATTAATGAAATAAACCTTCACACACTATTGGAAACAGCACAAGTTAACACCATAGCTAGTACATGGGAAGAAATGCAAAACCTTACACAATTTTGTGAGAACTGCCAAAGTAGACCAAGTTAATGAAAGCACCACTAGTTAACATAATTTTTTTCAGAAGAGTAATGGAAACTGTAATAGGAATTATCATTTGAAATGTCACTTTAAATGCAAATGTTGTGCATTGATTTAAACTGGATAGACGTACAAAACGAATAGTGCAAAATAATGGTGTTAGTAATCAAAGAAAAACCACATGTTAGAGAGTAGAATGTGAGGACAAGGAATGCTAACTGCATCCTTAGATGTAGTCAGTTACCAAGCTTGTAGTAAAACACAGGAGATAGAATAAATGTTATTCACAGAGATTTCAGTGCTACATGAAGAAAAAAAAATCTATCACTCGATCATGAAAAAAAAAATTTGCTCATGTCTTTTATGAGTGGTACTAATTGCAGACTGAAATATTTTCATTGTTAGTCAAGGAGATAAAAACTGAGAGACAAAGGTGTGCAATGTGATGTATTCCTCTTCACTGTATCCAGAGACCCAAAGATAAAGGGGCTTCACACATATATCCCTTCTTCCAAACAGATCACAGGCAGTTAAAAAATATATGACATAGTAAGGAGAGAGAGCTCCAAGGTGCAATTCACTCAGAACAACTGGAATTTATTCTTAAAAACAGCACCCTGAGTTTTAGAAGGAAATCCTTGAAGGCCCAGGCAATTACGTAGGATTCCTCAGGGCCTAACTGGGATTCTTATGAAAGTCAGCTATTAGGCTCTGCATGAATATCTGTAATCACGTTTTATGCTGTTTATATATGTTGGAGAGTTATGCTTTGGCTGAAGGAAAAAGGCGTGATAGCAGAGACTGCTTCTCCAGGACAGAAAACCGGGGCTGCTAGCAGACAGTGGAGAATAAAACAGATGTCCCACAGGCACCAAACACTGAGTAAGTGTTGGCAAGACACTCCTTCATTCAGTACCTGGAATAAGCAGACTTTCTGACTGAGGAAAAACTCTGATGATCAGTTGATATTAGGAAAAAAGACTGATTAAATTGATCCATGATGTTGTGCCTTATAATAAATGCCATCCACTGAGGGACTTAGAAATTATGATACAGGGAAGATGAGCCTATAAAGGTCTTGTTTCACTGTCATCACTGTTATAGTTAAGTCACATCCTTTCTGCAAAGATTTGTGAAAGACCTCTGTTGAGGCAGCGGTGCAAACAGGCAGTGTGAGGGGCAACATGAGAGCAGGAACTGCATGAAGTGTTATGCGGTCTTCTTCCCAGATAGGGAACTTGTCTGTCATGTAATCTGGGTGGATACTTATGGATCAATTCATAAGGATAAATAAATGCCAATAATAAATGTTAGGACAACCATAGATATTTCAAAAATACCCTATTCATTACCTAAATACGCAGATAAATGTTTAAACACCATACTATCAAGAAAAAACATAGTCTTAAACATTTCTATGTCCCAATTTTCTCATTTTCTTAATTTCAAATTGTGTCCAAACAGTGTCTATACCACAACATTTCAGTTTGTTATCATAAAATAACCCAGAAATTCAGAAAAAGATGAAGTGATCAGCAAAGTATAACTGATTTCACTAAGCTGTCCCATTTGTAGATATAGACCATTCTTCCTGCAACTGCTATATGCCATAGAATAAAGCAGACTGTGGACAGTGTAATTGTCTGATTTATTTCTTACAATAATCAGCTTGGTGCAAGTTATTTAATATTATTATGGGCAAATATTTTATTTTCAGAACTTGCCACTTTCATGTTTTGCCAGAAAGACAGACTCATCCCAAAGTTGTAATTTTTTTAGAAACAGAAATCGGGATATATGTGTGTTCTTGAATCTCTTCTGAAAACGTCGATTTTACTCATGGACTGGAAAAGAAAATTCTTTTTTATAAAAAACAGCAGTTGAACTACAACTTTATGAGAACATGAGCTAGGGGACACAAATATTGGTGAATAATACAAATATTAATATTAATTACTTTAATAATTTGCTTTTTTACTTGCACAGAAAATAGCTACAATGCAGGCTGGTGCTTAAAGTGTTGCAAAGGCTAAGCAAAAATGTTTGACTGAGAAACCACTGAAGCAAATGGACATACCATTTGTGTAGACCTAAGATTACAGGGTGAAGCTGTTGTCCCTAAGTTCAATTACATGGCCAGTATCTAATCTTGCATTCACTTTTTTTTTTTCTGCAGCTAGCTTCTGTATGAGGCTTGTATGAGATAGAGATCAGGTAGTTATGCAGTAGGGCCAAATTATGTATACAAATTGATATTTTGGCTTAAGATTGTTGAAATGAATTGTTGTCCAAGTAATTTCTTGAAAAGATTCCAAAGATATCCCAGTCTGTGAGTGAACCAGGTAACAGAAAAAAAACGTATCAGGTGATTCCACTTATTTGCTGTACGAGGGTTCAACACAGGTGGGTTTATTAACTAGACACTATAATTTGTTTCATTACTTACACTGTACCACCATTTAGCCTTTTAGAATACTACCTTATCTACAGTTTTCCTACCTCATCTCTCTTTATATTTTCTATTAAAGGATGTTATATTGAAAAGCAAAGAGAAAACAACCCTTTCAGCAGCAGTGTTGTAGGTATGTTCTAACATAATTAGAATTTTAATGGGTCACACATTCTGATATTCCTGTTTTAGCCATCACTGTGAACAGGCTAATTGTTTGACTGAGGTACTGTCATGTGCCAGAAGTCTCTGGGAAGTGGTGAGATAATTCTAGGTGCCTGCTGAGAATGCAGACCTTCTCCCCTTTGTTTCCCTTTCAGTAGGCTTCTTTTCCCCTCTTCATGGGGCCATTATTAATTTTTCAACCACAGTAAATTGCAGGGAGCACACAGTCTCAAATCTAACACATGAAAATGCAAATCGAAGTGAAAAGATTTCCCTATAAAGAGGAATTCTTCTTCAAAAATTTTACATATTCCCTGACAGAACATTAAAGTAGACTATGTAGGCTCAATCACAATTAAAACTTCTGTGTTTTATTGAAAAGAAACCCTAACAAGACATCCATTACTCATTTCCAGATTAAACTGCAAACTTCCACATTTTAAAGGAATAACGGCCCTTTGATTGGATTCTAATTGGCAACTGTTAGTAATTATCTTCTTTCTCACCTTTGTAGCTATTTTGTTCTTATTTTCTGAACATTTAAGCCTCTTCCCAGGATCCTGAATTGAAAATTATAAATGTGGCAAGACACTCTTAGCATGTAATCTTTTTTCCTACATGCTTTTTGCATCCCTCTTGAATAGCCACCATGTTTGTTTCTCATAAGCTTGGAATGGGAATTCCAAGTATTTGCTCTCTCTGACAGTTTGCACCATTGCACTTTCTTCCAGTGTCAAAAATTTTGAACACTTTCTGGCAGGCATCACAGACTGTGTGCACAGATAATTGGGATACTCCTACATAGCACACATGCCAGTTCCTCATTTCAGAGTGTGGAAGAAACACCTGGTCTTCATTAACATCACTGCTGTGGTTAATGAATTACAGGTGTGAAAGTATGTGGCTGAAATCTGATGAAACACCTGTCTTTCACTGCATGATTAGATCTTGTCTAGTGTGGGACACTATCCCCTCCAGTATATTTTATCCTGCCTTGAAAGGCAGAGTAGGCCTTGTCCTGTAATTATGAAATCAGACTCATCAGTAGCTGGGAAGAATTCTATGAAAAATTACACCTAATTACTCTGAAATTACATTTAATAATAGTAAAACCATGGCTAAACTATATTCTATAACACCTTCCTTTTTATCTTTATGCAAATAATATGATTACACACTATCAAACTGCACAACGAGGCACAATAAACAGCTGCAGCTAGATCTGTGGTTACTAACTGGGAACTGGACATGTGCCATAGATGATATTTTATGGAATGCTGCATCAAAAAATACCCATTTCATTCCCTGAGAACATTCAATTTTTCCTTCACATTTAAGTCAGGAGTGTTTGCATTTGATGTTATGGTTCAGTCCATTATAAAGATGAAGAAAGCAGAGGAGTTTGTATAATGTCTCTGAAATTCTTCAAATCTGGAGATCATTTACAACATGCGTGTCCAATCTGCTGTCTTGCCTGGGCCACAGTGAGCTAAGAGGAACTGTCTTGGGCCACATATAAAATGTAAAATAGAATCATAGAATTGCTCAGTTTGGAAAAAACCTTAAAGATCATCAAGTCCAACTACGACCTAACCATACTACCCTAACAACCCTCTGCTTGTAGGGAATATTCTCCAAGCCCTTCACCAAGCCTTTCACCAAGCCCTTCTTTGGACCTGCTCCAGCACCTCAATATCCTTTCTGTATCTAGGTGCCCCAAACTGAACACAGTGTACATAAGTAACAAAACTTATTTTATATACACTTACATTTTATTAAAACACTAAAGAAAAAAAGAAAAAAGAAAAAAGAGAGAGAGGGCAACTAAAACATAAAACTAGTGGGATATTTCATATCATTTTTGTGAAATTTATGCATCAGTCTGATTCAATAGCAGTGGTTACAACTGTTAGTGAGTTCTCAAAGTGTTTGTCAGAGATATTTGGTGAAGACTTACTATTCCTGTAATGTGTCCTTGAAAACAGTTGTTCACAAATATATGTACTGCCAGGAAAACAATGACACAAACATGACGTGATTGTGAAGCAAGGGATATTTTTCTGTTTTTCTACATTAAGACAGGCCTTATGGAAGTGTTGTAAAGAGACATGAGACATGATAAAGTTTTAGCACTGAATGCTTGATAGCAACTCTACAAATTTCATTTGAAATGTGCAGGTAATGTACATATGTCAACTGAAAATGGGATCGTGAATATACAAAAAAAAAAAAAAGAAGAAGAAGAAGAAGAAAAGATGATTTTTTCAGAAATCTTGAAAACTATTCGCTAATTCCTTTCTCAAAACTGAAAAGAAAGGATTCGTATTTCTCACTTTAGCCAGCACATCAAAATGCATGAAAGTATTTGCCATATCTTGAGCTTGCCATAAGTTTCATTTCAAAAGTTGTTATAGTTTCAAACATAGTATACATCAGTGCATTTTCACCTCGCAGATGTAGGTGTAACTCATTTAAATGAGTGGTCAAATCCACCAAAAATTTTACACCTATGAGCCATTTTTCATTTGTCATCCTCATCGTCTGGCACAAGCTTTCCTTTTGATTCTATTAATGTCTTGATTTTGTTTCACAAATCACAAAATATTTTTAGCATTTTACCCCAACTTAGCCACATTCCTTTGATTACACAAATGTCATCTCCATAGTCAGCATCCATACTTTGAAGGCACTCCTGGAACTGGTGATGATTCAGTCCTTGGGACTTTATGAAATTCACCATTTTCGTGAAGAGTTGCATGACATTCATCATTTTTAAAGCTTTTGCACATAAATTTTCTTGATGTATGATGCAGTGATATGTCATCAAATGTGAGCCGCTGGTGGCAACTGCATTGTCTTCTATTAATTTTGCAAGTCCCTCTGTTAAACCAACCTTCACTGCAGCACCATCACTCGTGATACCAGATATGTTGACAAGAGTTAAAGAACACTGCTTTCATGTAACTGTTACTGCTTCATACAAATCAAGAGATTTAGCTGTGTCTTTTAATGGCACTGCCAAAGGGAGCCACTTCTTCAGTGACATTACATTCATTATCCCCACCTCTAATAAAAATGGCAAGTTGAGACCTATCCAGAGCATCAGTACTTTCATCTGTTGCCAAAGCATAAAGTTTGAGATTACCAGCTTTACTCTCCACATTTCTTTCAAGAGACTTTCCTGTTTCTTCAGTTCACCTGGCAACAGCGTGGTGAGAAAAAATGATTTTAGAAACTCCCCCCCAACTTTTTTTTTTTTTTTAATCAAGGCAATTTATACCTGCCATGCTTTCCAAACATTGCTTAATAAACTCTCCATCAGTAAATGGCTTTGATTTTTTTTTGCAATCAGATTTACTAAGCTTTTATAGCAGAGTCTGCATTTTAGCTTTTCAAAAAATCATTTGTTGAGATGACTTTTTTCAGTTCCACTATTTTGTGTTTATAAAGCATACCTTGATATGCACTGTATTTGGCAGCATGTTTTTGCATATGATGTCTTTTCAAATTGTAACCTTTGAAAACTGTCTTGATTTCCTTACAAATATAAGTTTAATGTCATATTATTTATCTTGATAAAAATGAAATCATCTGTCCATTGTTCACTGAGCACTCTTCCTTCATGCACAATTTAAAGAAAGCGTCTGAGCTTATATCACATTGTTCTACCCCAGGAAGTGAAAACACAGCTTACAGGTCTTGCTTAATAAATCTGTATGTTTGAATGAGAGACGGATTTATAGACACAAGCAACTCTCTCATTCTTTACTATTCGTATTATCAACTTCAACTTAGATCAGATATTAGGAGGAATTGTTTTACTCAGAGGATGATGAGGCCCTGGGATAGGCTACTCTGAGAAGCTGTGGATGCCCCATCCCTGAAGGTGTACAAGGCTAGAGGGGATGGGGTCCTGGGCAACTTGATTTGATGGGTGGCACCCCTACCCATGGAAGGGGGGTTGGAACTGAGGGGGGTCTAGGGTGGAACCCAAACCATTCAATTATTTTATTGTTCTATGATTTTATGGTTCTGCAAATCTACAATTCTACAAATTTAATACATAAAAGTGAAGTGTTTCACTTTGTATATTTATTTGTGAGAGAAACCTTTCCCCAAAGACACATTTGTTGCTTTATTATGGCCTGTCTTTGGATATGATAGACCTCTTCCTGAAAGACGAACATGATAAATGGTTTTCCTACTTTAACTTTTCTGCCAATCACTGACATTTAACAGATATCTTTAAATACATTTTCTTATAAAATAGCTAAATAATTCAATAATAATTATACAATAGCATCTATCCAAAGACCAATAACAAAAACTGAATTTTAAGTACTTTATGCATAGCAGCAGCTTTTCTCCTCCATGTAGATGTGTTATTCAGTGAAGACAATGTCAGTGTAGTCACTGATTCATTGACATTCTTTCTTTTTCCTTCCTTTCTTCCCTCTTTTTTTTTTTTCTGTTTTTTTTTTTTTTTTTAAGAAGGTTGTGAGAAATATTCTTAGTGTTTAAACATCATAGAACAGGATCTCAGTCATGAAAGGCTTTCAGGCATTACTTGAGTACAAATAATCCTCATACGTCTAGGTGTTTCCTCACGGATCTGATATATCACTTTTAGGATCTGCTCTTTTCTTGTGAGTTTGAATCTTCAGAAAGTTCTCTGAGAACCTTAAAGGAATACAGTCACAAAACAGTTAAAACGTGGAATGGCAGCTAGTACTAGACTTGATATTTTACTGTTCAGTATTTATTTAAAAAGAAAGAACTTTTTAGATGGCCTGCTGGAATGTATACTGCACTCCCCCTAAGCAATTACATTTATAGGGTTTCCTTTTTCAAGTATGAGATGCAAACAGTGTGCCATAAATCAGTTTTCATGGTTTCTTTAATGAAAACATTCGCTTCTTATTTAAAGCTTCCAATGAAGGATCATATTCCTGTCTATGTATCAAACTGTATGATAGCTGAACCCAAACGGTCTTCTGAGCAACTATGATCATACCCTACCTGCTACCTGAATGTTGGCTGCAATTTTAGTTTTTAAAATGTGTCTTCATTGTGTAATGACTGTCCTGCTTTAAAAGAAGTAATATTTTCAACATCTAATTTTCTTTGTATGGCAAACTTTCAATAAGCTTGATACTGAGCAAAAAATATCCTTTCTATTAGATTTTTGCATTTTTATCCAAATAAGAATTGTTCCTTCATAATGCAGCAACAGAACCCCAAAGCCTGTAAATATGCTGACCTGCAGTATTTTGATAGTGTTTGTATTCAGAGCATGTACAAATCATGCTTCTTCTGGCAGGTGGTAGGAGAGAAGCAAGGAAAAAAGGAGCCAGTTCCATATACAAAACTACTTTTATTAAAAGGCCTCTGGTAAGCAATTGAGCTTTATAAGTTGTCAGTAAGGCTCACTGATTCCTTTACTACTACAACACCAAACCACGAAGCTGGTTCAAAGTTATTTCCAAAGACAGTATGATATATAGCAGACTTGGTGGGACAGGAATGCTCTACAGTGTTCATCATATCTGCATTGTTCTGTGTGCAGTTATCAAGAAGTTTTAACTCTGTTCATGGAAAATTTCACTCTGGTTTCTTATACCCTAAGACCTACTAGTAAGCAAGCCATTAGTAGTTTTTCCCACTGACCAGTATTTGTGGATTAGCCAGCTGGTGTATGGCCACAGCTGCTTCCATCTTACAAATTCCCTGTTCTAGAGCAAATTCAAAGAACAGTTTCACTCTGCTCCAGACTTAGAACAGAGGTCCTGAAGTACCACAAAGCAGGTTACTCTAGCAAACTTCTTGGCAGCACAGGAATCCAAGACTATAGAAATCTCTCACGGTAGTCATCTACAGAGAATTAATTCCCTTCTTCCCATGTCAAAGGAGTACTCTACCTATTCTTGTGCATATCTCAAATACACCCACAAACAAAGTCCTAAAAGAACTACCAAGTTTGCTCTACTACTGTATTTGGTATTGTTACAGAGAAAACTTTAACAATCTGTAAATGAAATACTTCCCTTTTTCAGCCAGTATAACCCTTTCTTGTCTCTCAGTTTTTCTGATAATTCCAGCAGCTAGCAGCTTCTGACTGACATTTCTTGCCTTTTGCTCACTCCCCTCCAGTCAGGTAGAGATTCAAGCAATTATATGTCCCAAGGATGCTGGCAATGCAAAAGGAATTGGAGGTACAAATAGTTCTAAGAGAGGCAATAGAACTTACATGGGGTTTATGATGGAATTTGAAATAGGACTCAAATTCACAAAACAAACAAACAAACAAACAAAAAAAAACCCACAGTTCATACAATTTGTTAATTACACACCTTACTTGATGTCCTTTTTAATTCACACTCTATCCTTGTCAGTATTATTTAAAGATCCTAAATTAATCTTGATTGACCATCTCCCAAATGCCATGTTTAACATTTTATAATAAAGTTGTAGATAGACACTCTGAAGTGATATGAAAGCAATTCATTTTTGTTATAATGCAATGCATATGCTTCCTAAGTGAATTAATTACTCTGTGTGTGTGTGTGCATGTGCTTACGTACATAGTAAATATATCACAGTAAATTACCTAAAATGAAATAAACTAGTAAAAATAGCCAGGTCAACATAATCATATTTCTTTTTATCTTTTTTTTTTTTTTCCTAGCTTAAAAGAAAAAAAAAAAAAGATGAATGCATAAATAAACTCTAAATACTGAAGAATCTTTTGATGTAATATTTTCATTATTGCAATTTTTTGTAATATCAGTCAGAAGTTGTTGGATACTTTGCTGATATAAATGTCACATAAGCAAATGCATTCACTAAAACAAATTATTAATTTTTGATTGTTAAAACATATCCTATCACACTCTGTACTACCACAGAGAGTATGCAGTCATGACCTGATGCTCAGTTGTGTTCTCAGGGCTCTGCACTTAGAATATCACAGAATAACAGAATCATGGGAGTTGGAAGGGACCTCTGGAGATCATCAGGTCTAACCCTCTGCTAAGGCAGATTCCCTACAGTAGGCTGCACAGGAAAATGTACAGGTGGGTTTTGAATATCTCCAAAGAAGACGCCACAACCCCTGGGAAGCCTGTTCCAGTGCTGTCTTCCTCAGAGTACAGAATTTTTTTTTCATGTAAATATGGGACTTGCCGTGTTTCACCTTGTGCCCGTTTCCTGGTTCTATTGCTAGGGACCATGAAAAAGAGCCTGGCCCCATCTTCTTGGTACCTGCTCTTTTTGACAGTCTTCAGTGATGTTATCATTTTGTTCTACATAGCAGTACACTTTAATGATTCCATTTCATGGAAAATGTTATTAGTTCCTTCGCTATTCAAGATTTTGGCTTGTCTTTTCTGAGAAAATAATCAGTTTGAAACTTCATATTTCAAGAAGTCCTGATATTAGTCAGTTTCTTTTAGTCTTTTACAGTGAGTAGTAGAGGTTTTTGAAGACAAGGAGCTTCTTTATAGTAAGCAATAAAAATTTATTCAGGGTACAAATCATCTTCATTTATTCTTTGTTTGCGAATAGTTGAGGATCATTTCTTCTCTGCCTTTTATAAGAATGCTAGATACTTTCACACATAGATCTTAATAACTGCAATAAGCAATATAGGCTGACAGGAAGAATTCACTTGCTCTGAAACAATCACAGGAAAGCTATTGGATGCTTGTCAAAGACTTGCCTAACCAGCACCAAAAAAACTTAAGATCAATACAGCACTGCCAATTAGGGGCCTTGTCCAGCTTTCTTTTTTTTCCTCCCTGTAGTGATGACTTGGTTTTGGCATCACTAACATATGGAATGAGACCTTGGCCATTTAATCATTAAAAATATCCACTAGAAAACTGGTGTGCTGCCATCAGATCAATGTCCCCTTTTCAAGTCACTGGATATTGATACATAAGATGGAATAGGCCAGACTTCCCATGACGGTACCCGTCAAATTAAGGCAGGCATGGGTGATAGAAAAAATCAAACAGGATTTTGTTGTGATTGAATTGTAGAATGCCATAATGATTCCAAAATGAAAGCAATTGCAAAAAGGACTTTGAGCAGTTCATAGGATCTAGTTCTCATGCAGGTACATGAATAGCATACACATACAAATTTGTGTGCAGGCTGGTGAACACACTTTTTTTATGTATGTAGTCACATACACGTACATATAACAAATCTTGTTGTGCATATACAAATACACACATGCTGAGCTGCAATGCTGTAAGTTATGACATTGTCTCTTTGACATGAAAGGAAGGGAAGGCAGCATCTTCTTCCCCTGCCTTTCTGTTCCTTACACATTCACTTCACTTATCTGTGGTTCTAAGAGATACTTCAGCCCAGTAAAAGTTTAATAGTGAGTTCTCCAATTATCTGAGCTTGAGCTTATCTTTTGGCAAGCCGTTTTCATACTCTAGCTGAATCATGAAGATTTTCTGTGTGGCTTTGACACAAAATAAAGCAATCCAGACATGCTCAGCAGGGTATTCTTCAAATACTTCCAGTATTTTTCTTCAACAGTAAAGAGGTTAACTACAGGTTTCATCTCCTTTCTCTTCCATTGACCCCCCATATGTGCCTGTTCAAAATGCCTTGATAATTTTCCCTTCAGCAAGAGACTCAGGGAGCAGATTTCTCTAGAACTGTCAGCCAAGAGGAAGCCAAGCCAGGCATCCTGCCTTTTCATTGTCTCTGCTTTCTTTGCTGTGCTTGAAGCAAAAGTTGGGATCTGCAGACTAGCCACCAGATATATTTAGCCACCATTTACAGACTTCACATATTGTTGCTTGGCACTGTTACTTGACACAACCCAAGTGTGAAGCATAAGAAAACCACATGCCAAAATGTTATGCACCTCCAGCAGCACAATAGTTTAATTGCATTGTGGTCTGTCTTAATGACTTTAATGCTAAATGTGAGAAATGTTTTCCTTACTGTGTGGTTTGGAGCAAAACAAAGAACAGAAGTGTAAACTATCTAGTGTGACAATTATTTAAAGAACAAGGCATGATAAGGCACATGTTATTTTAGAAGTTACTACACTTCATGTGTACCTTACCAGTCTAAGAAATGACACTCCCTTAAACGACAGTGTTCTAGTTCTGTTTATTTCTTTGATTTGATTTAGGACAAGTGTTATAAAACTTGCAATGTCTTCACTTTGATTATTTCTCAAAATAGTAACATCTGCCTGCTGAGGTGAGGTGTGAGAGACAACTTTTCCCTGCCCCAGATACTTTCCTAGTTGAACTAGGGAGCTTTTGTTCCTATCTATTCTTTGCCTACAATATCCTCTTCTCAATGCTTCCCTGATTTGCCTACTGCCCTTGAGGAGTGATCCTCACCTTTCTAGCAGGTAAAAAAACCACCGATGATCTGTCTTTGGCCTTCTGAGTAAATTCAGTAATGTCTTTTTTTCTATAGCTCAGCTTTCCCAAGTGTAAGGAAAGATAGTGAGGATGATGTTTCAAGGTCCAGGTGTTACTGTTCTAAACAATGGAAGGTCTTATTTACATGTACTTGTTGCTGCTGAATCTATCAGACCAACAGTGATGAGGCTGCTGTAGGTTGATGTCTTCAGGACTATAAAGTTCCAAGGCTGAGTATATGCACCCAATAGGCCAACATGGAGGTGTACAGACACTGTATGAATATAAGTACACACAGCCAGCTGAATAGATCCACACAGACAGAAGAAATGACACGCACGTAGACACAGACACTACCAATGCCCTCATCCTATTCTCTCTCTGGCTAATCAGGGTGAAAGTGGGTTAGTGTAAAACACACTTGTATATATGTTCAGTATGTATCCCCCAGGCATGTGGTGTTAGACATATTTTTCATTGTTTCCCAGTTCCTTTACATGTGCAAACTTTTACACACATGAACACACAAATATCTGGGAGCTGGTCCAGAGGCATGGAAGTTACCCGTAGCCAACTCATACCCTTAGTCTCTGCAGTAGCAGGTTTGGACCTACGTATGCTCCAATAGCCAATTCTCAGACCTTATGGTCTCAACATTGTTTAGCCCAGACTTAGGACCACTCCCATATGTAGCACTCAGATTCCTTTTCCTCCTTGCTACTACTCTGGCTTGAAGTTTTCTGGTGATTGCAAACACTGACATACATACCCAGACAATACATAGGCATCCTCATCATTCCAGTTACTGGCACCCCAACATGCTTTCAATGAATAGCAGTCCCACTCCCATAGCCAATAATGGGACTCCACACACACACACAGACAGAGCTCCTTGCCTTAGAAACGGAAATCAGTAAGAAGACAAAACAGACAGCACTGACCAAATACACATCTGGGACAGGGTCCATGACATATGAAGGAAGGGGGACATTTCCCAGAGCAATACACCATGACTTTATTGTCTCTCTGTTCACAACCTCTCACATCATGGAACTGAAGCTATACAGCAAGTTGGCAGGGTTCAAGCTTCCTGTTAGAAAGAGGAGAACTGAAAAATGTGTTATGATTTTTTTCTGCTAATTGTATGAAAATTCGATGCACTGGTCCAAAAGCATGGACTAGCTCTACTTTGTTTCTTGGTTTTTCTTTTCTTTTTAATGTTTATGACCTAGTGGAAGAATGACGGATACTTATTACTGAAATGACCGAGAGGTGACTTCATAAACCAGAAGTAGCAAAACAAAGCCTAGAACAAGCTCCATCGTATAATCCCTAATGCATGAAAATAGAAGTGTATTACATTATTCTTCAACGTTTGTAAGAACTGGGCTTTTTTTTGGATGGAAGTGAGCATAATGTCATGTTTGCAAGAACAATATCATTCTTGGTATTGCCTTTTATTAGCTGTGTAGATTGTTACAATTCTGTTTTTGTGTTATCAAATGGTTGTATTTGGGAACGATGTTTCAGATAAGTCATTGTTCACTGTTAAACCAACGCTTGTCTGCAGCAGACAGCATTGACAAATCTTAAGAAGTCATGTAGGTCCCAGACTTTTAGGCTAATTCTGTTAAGATGCTGATCAAAAGCAGGAAGTCACAGAAAACAGAGAGTGCAATGAAGTAGCCGGCTTTATGTTATTCTACCGATTAGAATCATAGAATAGAATCATAGAATCACTCAGGTTGGAAAACACCTTAAAGATCATCAAGTCCAACCACAATCTAACCATACTACCCTAATTCTGACAACACTCTGCTAAATCATGTCCCTGAGTACCACATCCAAATGGTTTTTAAACACATCCAGGGATGGTGATTCAACTATCTTCCTGGGGAGCCTATGCCAGTGCTTAACAACCCTTTCTGTAAAGAAGTTTTTCCTGATATCCAACCTAAACCTCCCCTGGTGCAGCTTGAGGACATTTCCCCTTGTCTTGTCACCAGTGAGAAGAGACCAACCCCGCTGTCGCTGCAATCACCTTTCAGGTATGTGAAGAGAGCAATAAGGTCTCCCGTCAGCCTTCCTTTCCCCAGACTGAACAACCCCAGTTCCTTCAGTCTCTCCTCGTAGGGCATATTCTCCAAGCCCTTTACCAGACTTGTTGCCCTCCTTTGGACCTGCTCCAGCACCTCAATGTCCTTTCTGTACTGAGGTGCCCAAAACTGAACACAGTACTCGAGGTGAGGCCTCACCAGTGCCAAGTAAAGAGGCAGGATTACTTCCCTCGTCCTGCTCACCACACCATTCCTGATACAAGCCAGGATGCCATTGGCCTTTTTGGCCACCTGGACACACTGCTGGCTCATATTCAGCCGACTGTCCATCAGTACACCAAGGTCCCTTTCCATTAGGCAGTTTTCCAGCCATTCTTCCTCAAGCCTGTAGGATTACCTGGGCTTGTTGTGACCAAAATGCAGGACCCCAACACTTAACCCTATTGAAACTCATACAATTAACTTGGCCCATCTATCCAGTCTATCCAGGTCCCTCTGGAGTGCCTTTCTCCTCTCAGGCAGATAAACACTCCCTCCATCTTGGTGTTGTCTGCAAACTTATTGAGAGTGTACTCAATCCCTTCATCAAGATTGTTAATAAAGATGAAAACAGAAGTGGCCCTAGTACTGAGCCCTAGGGGACACCACTCATGACCGGCCGCCAGCTAGATTTAATTCCATTGACCACAACTCTTTGGACCCAGCCATCCAGCCAGTGTTCCACCCAGCAGAGCATTCACCCATCCAAACTGTGGGCAGGCAGCTTCTCCACAAGAATATTGTGGGGGACAGAGTCAAAGGCTTTACTGAAGTCCAGGTAGACCACACGGACAGCCTTGCCTTCATCCACTAAGCAGGTCACCTTGTTGTAGAATGAATTCAGGTTTGTCAGACGCGATCTACCATTCATGAGCCCATGCTGACTGGGCCTGATTCCTTGGTTGACCTTTAACTTGTCCATGATGGCTCCCGAGATTATCTGTTCCATAACCTTCCCCTGCACCAAGGTGATGCTGATAGGTCTGTAGCTACCAGTATCCCTTTCTGGCCCTTTCTGAAGATGGGTATCACATCTGCCAGTCTCCAGTCCACTGGGGCATCCCTGCTTATTAACATTACTGAGAAACATACTAATAAAAAGATAAATGTTGACCAGGAGGGGAAAAAAAAAAAAAAAAAAAAAAGGTGCTCCCCTACACAAAAGCGTTTTTAGGATAGGCTTGTAGTTAGTCTTTCTGTAAAAACTTGTTCTTATGAAAAGCCAAGCACAAATGAATAGCTCCTTTGAAGAAAAAAAAAAAAAACACCTATTGTTTTTTGGTTTTAATTGATTTATATTTTAAATACCACTGGCTCAGGAAGTCTGACAAATCCTGTTTCTCAGGAGAAGAGTGAAAAAATATAGTCGACTGACAGTTTCTTGGGAGGATAAGTGTTACTGTAAATCATCCCACCCTTTCTGCTTAACTTTTTTTCCAGAGACAGCTGAGCAGCTGCATGATTGTTTATCCAATTTAATCATTTTGATGCTATTCTAAGTAAAGTTCCCATTGTACAAAAAAAATTGCAGTTCTTTATTGTTAGGTTCTTGTCTACTCTAGGCCATGATGGACAGAATCTTGTCCATCGGAGTTCCATCTTCAGCCAGGAAGGCCTCAATTTTTCACAAAAGTTGAAAAATTGGAAAGCAAAGGTATTAAGAGAAATAACTGTTCCCCTACAAATGCTTTCTACATGCTTAAAAACTGCTTTACAAAATTTATCAAAGCCAATTTTTGCTTCCTGAAAACATATTTCAGAAACGAATGTTAGAGGATAACACACATACACTCTGGAAGCAAACCCAGCCACTCGGAGAAGTGGACATGAACTGGTAAATTCTTAGTATGCACTGAAGGGGAAAAAAAAAAAAAAAGAAAGAATCCTGCTATGGAAAAGAAAACATGCATTCCTGTTAAAGGAAAGCATGAGTAATTCAATGGGGCTGTTGTTTAATAACAGTTTGTCCTGGTGAAAATATTACTTCTGTAATGCAGCCAAGGTGAATGTCAGCTTAGGTTATCTGCTCAGAAAGTGCCAGAGATGTGGCTGAGATCTCACCAGGAAAGCTTCTTTCAGTTAAACTGGCTCCTCTATTTCCACATGCTCTTCCTCTTGTGAGCCTGCACACCCTCTTTGGCTCATCTTATCTTCTCATTAAGTATGATTACATAATTATTCCTGGGAGAACATCCAGGTAGTATCCAGGGATTTTGGATACATACTTTTTCTCTTCAATTTGCTGTACAAAAGACAAAATATCTTCGATTGGAATAACTCTTAAATAATATTCATTATGTTTTCAGGAACGAATCAGCTCTTCCCCATCCCCCCCACAGAATTTATCTCCTGCCTTCAGCCTTTCAGACCATTTAGAGTGGTGGAATTACTTTCCATGGAAATTCACAAAGAGAAAGTTGTTGTTACACTTAGAGGCCTCTTTCAGTCATGCTTATGTTTTTGCTAACTAAATTTGGAGTAGCTCTTTAGCAATATTATTGCACCAGAGTAATTTTGGCATGAGATCTCACTAAGCCATTAGTCCCACAACATGTAGAGGGGGATGCAGTTACCCAAGACAAACAGTGCTGCAACAAAACTAATAGGGAACTGTGATTCCATAGTAATGGACTAGCTCCTTCTACATCTCTAAGACATACTTAAACTTTGAGTAACACAAACTTGAATTCTGCATTGTTCTCAGATATTTGGACTTGCTATGTACAAAGGATGCATTACCAGACAATGCTGCTAAGATTTAGGGAAAACATTTTCTTATTTCCACACTTATTAGATGAATCCTCTTTTTACTGCACTGTCATCCACCTGGGAGTGCTGCCATACAGAGTAGGGAGGAGATCTTGGTGGACAAAAAATGGAAACACTAGTAGAAAAGTTAATAAAAACTCATTATAGCTACACCCTGGTCAGCAGTTTTGGCATTCAGTTATTCCCTAGGAGAGACTGATGTGTAAATATCATTTCCTGCTTTCTTAAACACTCTCTCGCTCCAAGTAAAGAAACTAAATATTTCATTAATTAATTTAATGCAGACTGAATAGTGTGCTGAACTACAAAAATAGCACATCTCCTATATTTTAATAAAGAATTCAGAAAGATGCTCAGAAATACCTTCTAAAAGAAACTAGTAGAAGCTGAGCTAAGGAATGAGGGAGTTCGACAGGGAGGGAGAGTATTTCAGAATCAACAGGATACTCAGCAGCTGTTCAGTTTAACTCTTTATTACTAAAAGGGATTTTGCAGCATCTTCAACAGCACTGACATTTAAAAGACATAAACTGTGTCCATTAGCTCTGAATTTTTGTAATAGTCACTTGCCTTGTCAGGTTATAGATATAGGCTTCCTGTTCTGTGAGATTCAGAAAATATGAATGGTCTTTTTCTTCAAATGTGCCTTCTGAGATAATTTGTTTCCTTGTTGAGCACCCAGTCTCAGATGTCAGAGAAGGGTAACTTCCTTCACAGCTACTACCCAGTTCCTTTTTTTCTAACACATCCCTCAGAACTGTCACTACTTGTGCATATATATATGTGTGAATACATATATAAATTATGAATATATATATATATATATATACATATGCATTTGCATTCAGAAGCCTTGTGCAAATGTTAATGACCCCACAGCCGTTGTCCTAATAGAGAGACAGGGCAATTGAGTGCTCTAGGTGACAGAAGGAGCTGGTTACACAGCTTGAATTAGAAGATATATAAACCTGCCTTTCAATCTCATTATTGAGTAAAAACACATTTCTTACTCATCACTTCCTTCCTCATGCTTGAGTCCCAGGCATGTACACATACAAAAAAAAAAAAAAAAAAAAAGAAGAGTCCACAGTCAACTTCCCTGGCTTGACTCCAATTACATTGTTACTGATGACTGTTGGGAATCATTAGGAAGTTGAGATTTAAAGTACAACCCAAATCAAACACAGGCTGCTGGAGCCATATTTTCCCTTAAGTGAATCCCAGTAGCTGATAGTTTTATCAATTTTTATTTGCTTCCTATTTTTCTGTCCTGCTCCCTGACACCCTCCAGGAAGAGACTGAACTTTTTTATCGAAATGCTTACCAACTGTTAGAGGCTTAAGTTCTGCTCTAGAAGGGTAAAGGGAGTGTTGGTGGTTTCATTTGTTTGTTTTGTTTTGGAATGGAATGTTGTATGGAATAAAATATATCAAAACAAGTACTCTCCAAATAGCCCAAGCAAATAACAAAGTCTCTTCCAAATCGGTAATTAACCTTCAGTCTAAACAGAAGACTTTCACTCTCTGAAAGTGCACTCGGTCAAGCGTGGTACATTAAGTATTTGTCACTTTGATACACAAGAATCCATCAGATAAAATGGTTAATCTGTATTACTCATTTTATACAACAGAAAAAAAAAAAGTTGTTGTAATAGAATTCTGTCAGAGAATCAATACTGATTGGAAAATAAACGCTTCTGCTCTCATGCAGCAGCATGAAACCATTCACCTGTGACAATATTCTATTCCATGGGCTTTAACTCCTAATTATAAATCATTCTGAAATGCTCTACCAAATAAGTGATTATATCAAAGAATTTTTTCTGGAAATATAGGATTTATAAAGGATTTTCTTTTTAATCAACATACTCCTGTTGCAAATCTACAACATTCTGTTTTCATAGAATGAGGTTACAGAGGCAAAAAACACAAACTAGGAGTGCTAGAACATGGTGCCTGGCTTAATACAGGGCAGATACATTCCATGTCTCCCGAACAGCCTCTTTTTGTGATTCCCCACAAATGATCACAATATTAACTCTCACCACTATATAATACTCTAGATCTGAAGCTCTACTTGCTACCTTTCTTTACTTGTGTAAGTATCTTCTTTTCAAAGATTTTGTCCAATTTTAAATGGAGTTGGAACACAGTTTGCTTTTTAGGTTAATGATGATAAATGTAGTTGTGTTTGCATTTCATTTCCTCAGCAACAGGACAGACCACATCCTTCTATTTTTTTTTTAATTAATATTAATTACTGTTTTAAAGTAATAGCTTAGAAAAAAAAACAATTAATATAAAATTAAATATGAGCATTTTATTACTCAATATTTTTTCCAGGCCTGGAAAATGAAAGCAGAATATTAGAAGTACTTTTCTAAATATGTTCCAATGTTCACCACTCTCATTCTCTCAACTGAAAATAAAAGGCTAAAACTAAGAAGCCTAGATGCCTATTGTCCAGCACTATACAATGAGATGGTTTGCAACTACAACTGAGGGGCTATAAAAAGGAACACTGGGCAGAAATCATTTTCCATGGAACCATTTTTAAATCATTAAGGCGTGTGCTATCATGACAAATAATTTCAACACAAAAAGAAAACAAATTATTGTTGTAAAACAGTAAATACAACTCAAAACTCCAAAGCTAGGAAACTGCCACATTCTCTTTACTAGACTCAAGTGTGAGAAAGATGCATGTTTTCTGCATGTCACCAAAGATTTAAAACTTACATATTTCATGATTGCTGTGGCCATGATAGCCACTAATCATCACTTCACCTATAAGACTCTCTATTTACAGGCAACAGATCTAGGAAGGTACCTTTCCCAGTTTGTTCCCTCATTTCCTACATAATAAGTCTATCTTCAACGTACTTTACAAATTTTCTGAACTTTTTCATATTTGCTATATGATATTCCAGATAACATCTGGAAGTTGAAGTTGCTGAATCACAACCTAAAAATACACTGGAAAACAAAAATAAAATCTGATTGTCTTTAAAACCCATCATTTTATTACAAGACATCTAATAACCTGACACTTCTTTTGGGATGGAAAATTATCTAGTTGAGAGACAATGGGTTAATCAAACTGTGACTAACAAATTCTTAGATTCTTGATAGATAAACCTTCTGCTCTCTGCTTATTTATCATATGAGTTCCCATTTCCAGGCCATGCAAATGACATAGTCCAATACGGAGCTATAAGGCAATAAGTAAGACTGCAAGACTCAGGACCTCAGGAGAGTTAAGTCTGACCTCTTCAAAGACCTATTTGAAAGAATTCCACAGGTTTGGGTCCTATGGTGGAGAGAGCATGAAAGATGGTAAGTTTTCAAACATCAGTTCCTCCATTGAAGACTGGTGCTTTCCTGTGAGTAAGAAGTGAAGCAAAGGGGGACAAAGACCTACATGGATGCAGAAGGAGTTCGTAGTAAAACGCAGAATGTTGGAATACAGGTAGGCCACTTGGGAGGAATATAAGAATGCTGTCAGAGTGTGTGCAGGGTTGTGATGAGAAAGTCTAAGGCCCATTTGAAATTAAAACTTGTGGGGGATGTCAAAGACAAGAAGGACTTCTTCAAACACATTAGAGGCAAAAGGAAGACTTAGGAAAATATGGGCCTGCTGCTGAATTAGGTGGGTGCCCTAGTAATGAAGGATACAGAGAAGGCAGAGTTACTGAATGTCTTCCTCATTTTAGTCATCACTGTTAAGGCCAGCCCTCAGAAATCCCATACCTAAATACAAAAGAGAAAGTCTGAGAGAAACATAGACTTTCTCTTGGCTGAGAAGAATTGTATTAGAGATCATTTAGGCAAACTGTACATGTACAAAATACATGGGCTCCAGTAGGATGCACCCACAGGTGCTGAGGGATCTGGCAAATGTTATTACCAGTCCACTATGCATCATTTTTGAAAGGTCACGAAGACTGGACTGACAGGTAGAAAAACTGTCAGTCCAGTCTTCTAGAAGGGTCTCTTTATAGTGGAGAAAACTGAGAGAGGATCTTATCGGTGTATATAAATATTTTAAGGGAAAGTGTCAAGAGAATGGTTTTCGGTGGTTCCCAGATGCAGTATAAGAGGTAACAGGAACAAACTGAAACACAGCAAGTTCCTTTTTAACACGAGGAAAAACTTCTTTACCATGCAGATAAAGACAGCATACTGGAACAGGCTGCCCAGAGAGATTATGGAGTCTTCTCTAGAGATTTTCAAAAGGGTTCTGAATCCTGTACAGAAACATGCTGTAGGTAATACTGCTTGAGCATGGGGGCTGAACTAGATGTTCTCCAGAGGTCTCTTTCAGTCTCAACCATTCTATGTGATTGTGTGTGTGAATATGCAGCACCGCAGTGTATCATTCTAATACTGTTTGGTTTGGCAATAGTAAAGTATTTGGCACCAATTCCGTTTTCTCCAGGAGAAGCTGTTTTCCCCTGCCATCCTCTGCTTTTTTTGTGTTTAAAGGGTTAACAGTAAACCAGACTGCAGTGGCATGTTTTACCATGTCTTCTGCATGCCTGATACTGCAATCGATCTGCAGCGGTTCATTTTCTCTCTGGAATCTCTGCCTACTGAGAACAAATACAAACACATGTGGAACCAATAGGAAGCAGACCAAGTGGTTTAAGAGCATGTACCAACCTATGCCAGAAAGTTCTCACTTAACAGATGGGGCAATTAACAAAACAGTCAAGTGGTATGACTGAGTAAAGGTGCCTTTAAGTGCTAACAATCCTCTTTTGTCTTACTACTGTAGAGTACAGATGGATTTCAATTGAGAATAAGTACTGTATTGTGCCCATGTTTTCTGCGTTACAGTGTCACAGTATTTATAGAGTGCCAGGTGTCCAATGCCTTTTATTTTAAAGACTACTAGGATAGCAATTCCCTCCCTTGTAATTCCCCCTTTCTGTAGCATTTTAAGTGATGAAGTGATTGCTAATCGGGGTAGAAGTAACCCCTACAAGTAAATCAGCACTTCTAATCTCACTGTAAAGAAGGATTTCCCATAAAATATTGCAGAATGCAGCCTTTGTTGGTGTGTATCTTTATTATACTTATCACAGACAAGAAAGCATTTTATTGGGCAGTGGGTACCCTACAGTATGCTCCTTATTACATCATTTGTTGGCTCACAGAGTCAAATTATTTTTTTCACCACTAGTGAAGTAGTGAAATTTCAGTACGAAATATAGAAACCGGGGTATTTTCCATGTAAGATTCTGGTGGACATTTTAGCAAGATTGATGATCTGAGTGGCTATACCACCTTTCTGCATCCTACAGCTGGAACATCTTTGTAGAGGCCTATTCTCAGTAAAGCACAAAAATTTTTATTTACTTCAGGATGATTATTTTTTTTTTTAATTCTCTTTAGCACAGAAGAAAGTAAAATTATTGTTGGTTTTTGTTTTTTGCTTACATCATCATAAACCTGACAAGGTTTAACAAGAGCAAGTGTAGAGTTTTGCAACTTGGGAGGAGTAACCACATACATCAGTAAAAGTTAGCGATGACCTGCTGTGAGGAGCTCTGCAGAGAAGGATATGGGGGTTCTGGTGGACAGCAGGTTGGTCATGAGCCAGCAGTGTGCCTTTGTGAGCAAGAAGGCCAATGGGATCCTGAGTGCATTAAAAACATGGCCAGCAGGTCGGGGGAGGTAGTCCTCCCCTTCTACTCTGCTCTGGTGAGGTCATATTTAGAACACTTTGTCCAGTTCTGGTCTCCCCAGTCCAAAAAAGACAAGAATTTCCTAAAAGGAATCCAGCAGAGGGCCACAAAGATGATAAAGAGCCTGGAGCATTTCTTGTATGAGGAAAGACTGAGCAACCTGGGTCTGTTCAGTCCAGGGAAAAGCAGACTGAGGGGGAATCTCGTCAATGCTCATTAATACGTGAAGTGGGAGGCAAATAGATGAGGCCAAGCTCTTCTCAGTGATGTGTAGTGAGAGGACAAGGAGCAATGACCTAAAACTTGAACATGGAAAGTTCCACACTAACATGTGGAAGATCTTCTTTACATTAAGGGTGACAGAGCACTGGAACAGGTTGCCTAGAGAGGCTGCGGAGTCTCCATCTGAGGAGATTTTCAAGACTCGTCTGGACTCCTACCCATGAGACCTACTGCACGGAACCCACTTTAGTAGTGGGATTGGACTCCATAATCTCTTGAGGTCTCTTTCAACCCCTGTGATTTTCTAATTTTGTGATTCTCTCTGATCGCTAAACTTTATTTTTCAGTCCAGAAAAGAAACACAGTAGCAAAAGCAAGGCTGTTTACTCAAGATCTCTTACAGAACTAGTCACAGTATGCTGCTTAGCTTCTAGCTCTTGTGAAAGCAAGGCACAAGAAGGGCACTCAGCAGGCCTCTTGTTGCACAGATGTACTGATAATCTTTTGAATTTTACTTTGCTCTTGCATTTGAGTACTGAATGAAGAAGCAGAATCTACCAAAAAAAGACACCATTAGAGCTAATTCTGTTGTTTCCATGTGTAAGTATTTGATAATTCATAGATTCAAGAATGAGCCCAACATGGATTATAGTTGTCATTGCTGTGATATCCTACAAACAGAGACAACACCTCCAAAAGCTTGGGTGTGTGAACACAGATCACACTAAAAAGCACTTCCATTTTCTTCATACATTACTTGAAATTGCATAAAGGTTAATGCCATTTCAGGTATTTCCAGCTGAGTAACTGATATGAAGTAACCTCATGGAAGAAGTTGCAGCTGTCAGAATTACCAATGCAGAAATTGTATTAATATTCCAGATCTCGTAGGAAGCAGAGAAGTTAATTCCACCATAATAAACTTGTTTGGGTGAAAGAACATCTAGTATTTGAATAGAAGGGAACAACAGACAATTAAATTTCTCTTTTTCATCCTTCTCAACTTCACTAAAGCTACTTCCTGCCACTTGCAGCTTGAAAATATGTTTTCTTTAATATGATGGTGATATGACATGATTATCTTTCATACTTCCTAAGGTCATGCTGCCCGTCTTGTGTATTTTCTGAAAAGCACTTTCCCATCCTGGTAAAATGAAACTGCATCTGTATCTTCTGAGATACATATAAAATGAGCACAAAATACCAAAGAAGATCTAAAATTCTTAAAAAATTCTGACATAATTAATTCAAAGATAATGCCGAGGTCTTATTCCATAGTCCTAAAATGTAGGCAGTAAATAAAAATAAAACCAAGACTTTTGAAATATCTGTAACAAGACAGTGTAACCTTCACATTATCACTTTCTCATACCATACTGCATAACATAATGATCTCTTTATCCAGTGAGTTTTGCTATTATTATTTTTTTTTCTCCAGATATAAATGGTAAAAACTGTACCTTGTTTCAGATTAGACATAAACAAGCATTTCTTCATCAAGTTCAGAAATATTCTGCTGAAAATGAATTAAAACAAACAAACAAACAAACTGGTTTTGATTTTTATTTCTTGTGAGTAAGGTTTCCAGGATCACATTCAAGCTATTTTAGATGTAACAAGCCTGTTACCTCAAAATTGATGAAGTTACCCCCACATATTTGTGAAATTATTAAATCAAATGCCTCTCACAGAGAAATCTTTTCATTATACATTCCGTTATAGTTCTTCAATAACTACATTCAGTTACTTCTTTAGATGTTTGTTCCTATATGAAAAATAATTTGCTGTTGGTTTTCTTCCACTTTTCTTATTTTCACTCAACATATATGACAAATAATTAGTTCACCTGGAAGGGGGTCTCAAGCTACAAACAAGACTTTTAATTAATGCTGGTGAAAGCTTGTAAAAAAGCTGTGATTGATCAAAACAAACCAAAATGGATGCAAATTCAAAGGTCAGGTGTTTACCATGAATGAATTGCAAATTTCCATAAGCTTGAATGAGAAACAAAATCTAAGTCTATGTAGCATGATGCAAAGACATTTCAGCCAGCTCTAACCAAATGGAGCTGTACATTAGACTCATTTTCTCCACTAGACAGGCTACTGCAACCTTACTAGCATGTTCTGAGAGCACAATGGTCTGCCACACTCGTCACTGTACCATACCCATGACCATAAAGTATGCAGATGAATTGAGCTAGTCTTACTGCTCTATCCTCAGCAAGTCATCCTTGTCCAAACATCCACTAGCTGCTGCAGTAAAAAGGAGCAACAATGCTGGAGGAAGGACTACCATGCTAACTGAGGTTTTCAGAACATAAATGACATTGTTCTTTCCTCCTGTGGGATCTTTCTTTACCATACACTGAGTTTCACTTTTAGAGTAGCCAGTTGGAAAGATATGTCCTTTGTCTAAATTGAGTTCAGAGCTCTGGGGAAATATTTTTATCATCAAGAAATGTAACTTTTGTTTAAACTGCTCATTTTATATGTTTTAAAAGGAATCCCACTGTTTCATGAAAAACTCCTAGGAAGGAGTGGGCAAATGTGGCACAAGTACAATACATGCAATGCACACACACAGTATCTTCATCTCTCAGTAGGCTCTTTCTCTTCACATTACAAACACAAAGCAAACCACACCATTTGCACAGAACTGCATGAAAACACATAGGTATTTCTCAAATGAAAACTGTCTCTGCATGCAATGATACTGGTATGGCTTTGTCATATTCCTCTCTTCAGCTTTCCACTTCATGTGTGCTCTGCTTTTCTCCAGGAGTGAGAAAAGGTGTATCAGTCAGTCTGTAGATGTGGAAGGCTGTCCAAGACTTCTGTGCTCCATCTAAGATTACAGCTGTGAAGACATATTACTTACTGAGAGAATTCACCATAGTTCATTTGTCTCCTTATCCTCTGTAATTGATCTATGATATATCAGACATCTGCCTACAGTTAAGTGAATAGTTATCTACAGTGATCTGTAGACATGCAGACACTTCATACACACAGGAAAGAAAGGAGCTGCACATGAAATATGCCAGAAAATTCTTTTCAAGTTTTACGACATTTTGACAACATGCTAATGTCCAATGGAATTATGTGTTCTGGCAACTTTCATAAAATTCAAACTGTTGGCTTTCCTCAGCATTTTCTTTTAACCTCTTCAACTTACCTACTTCAGAGATACTACTGACCCATATTCCTACAAGTTCTGCCTTGCATTGAATCTACCTGTTAGGCAGTACAAATATTCTTATTTCTGACCAAACAGAATAAACAGAAAATCCACTTTCTCACTGATATTCAAATTTGCTGCCAGAACTGAGTATGCTCACTACTGGAGCCATCCTTAATACCAAGCAATTGGTGCTGCAAATGTGCCAGATGGTATTGCACACCAACACAGGCCTGATTCACTGTTGTTATAAGCATTGCTTAGTTCAAGAGTCTTTCACAGGAGTAGAAACTCTTTTGCAGTTGATCAATTAACAACAAATTCACTGGCAGCTTATTTTTCATCCCAAGGTTGTCAGAAACTTCTTTCCATTTCTTAATCTGTAAGTTTGTAGCAATCATATATACAAGTTTTAATATCTATATTCCTTTTATTTCACTTACAGTCAATGAATTCAGGACCAAAGACAACACCAAACCAGTTTTTGCAGATTTTTGCCCATCCTGTGCAAGGTAGCTAGTTTGCGCCTTCACAGTCAGACTCTTGGTCATCATTTTTATTTTCTTTTTTTTTTTAATCTAGCTGCAGTTTACCCAGCAGTTAACAAAAAATTCTTTTGAGTATCACAGACAAACAAGCACATGCCTAGATAGGCCACAGGGAAGAGATAAGAAAAAGGCAAATTCCCCATTCCCATTTCCATTTCTTAATGTCCTTGAAAAATAATCTGATTCAGCAGTCCCCTTCTTATGCCATCTGAGAAACCTTATATGCTTGGCTGCTTTGTGTACATCTAAATTATTGTCTACAAAGATGCATAAACACCATAAATTGCTTCAGACAGCTTTTCAAGGGGATGACATTAGAGACAAGCAGTACGCTATCAGGTTGGAGGTCTGCAGTGACACAAAGAGCTCCTTCGCTTTTCTCCATCTTAGGACCTCCCTCACTTTCTTCCGTCTTAGGACCTTCCAGCACTCAGAATGGCACTGAGATTTTGATGATGAACATTGGAATGTTGCCCATCTGGGGAATATGCTTGTTCAAAGCATCCACATTGCAGCTTTAGCCAGCTGTCTTGCATGCAGTGTTCCACAGAGACTAAAGCCAACCTCATTCCACACAATGTTAGAGTGAAACTACATGGACAAAAACACCTGTTCCTTCCTGCGGTGTGAGCTATAATGAAACAAATAAGCAAACAGACATCTTCTTTATCCAGTGCTAGTGAGGAAGGGTCTAGTCAGACCAAGTTAATGTAGCAACTAATGCTAATGTGCTGTACTTTAAATGAAAAGAGTGAATGCATACAGACATTTCAGTTCCATGCTTAACAAAATATGGTTGATACATATCCTAGAAGAAAGGGAACATACATATTATGAGTCAGGTGTATCAGTCCCTGTTATCCAATAAGCAATCAACACTCTTTCTCCATCCCTACCCCCACTTACTCATGCAACATACTAATCTAGCAGCAAATAGTTTAATAAAGGGCTACTTTAGTTTCATATTGTGCTATTGTTTTGGGAAAACAAACATATAGTTCTTTAATGTCCATCTTCCCTTTCCCCAAACATGCTGTTTCCTGCCAATCAAGCTGGGACGCAGAGTGCCAGGCACTTCAACAGGATGTTTGCTGCGGCCTCTGGCCAAGCTGCAAATCGCAGCAGTTACTTATACTGAAGCATAAGAAAATATCTTGAACAATTATTTTAGCATTAATAAAGTTATTTGTACTCTAAAATAGCATTATTTTATTTCCAGGTGAGGGAAGGTTGTAGAGAACCCATAATCTTGAAAAGTTTTTGGATTCTAAAAAGTTCTAAAAGTTTTGCAGAACAGGTGACTTAAAATGTTTTCTTAAACAGAACTAGATCTTCTCAGTATTGTCAGCAAAGAAACAAATAATACTAACATTCCCTATTGTGAAAGGCAATCACATTGGCCTGCCATGAATCTCTGTAGCTTGTTATGCATTTTCTCTGCTGCATCTCCATATTCTACTCTTAACCTGCTCTTGTATACTGCATATAGAAACCAGGTCAGGTTTGTTTAGATCCCTGTGGTCACTTGACACAAAACAATGGTAGTTGTGTCTGCCTGGACAGAAGTAAGGATTTTCAAAACATACAGCATTCTGGCAAGAGCTTAAGCAGTGTTTTGTGTAATATCATTAGTCTGCATTAAAAATAAAGCCATCCAGGAGGGGGGATTAATTCAGAACATAACTAAAGGTTCACACTGATCACAGGACAGAGAATTTGTCTTTTCAGAGACTCATGTCTCCATCTCTCAGTCCATTCTCTAATGATGGGAAGTTTCTGCTTATTTTCCTTGCCATATTCTATGCCTCCTCATGTCTCACAAGTATTGCAGTGGGTGTTGACTTTTCAAACTGGATGAAAATGCAATTAGTGGGAACAATTAAGCTGATAACAAAGGCAAAAGTATGAAAAGCCTCACATTTCTAAGGATGTATTTCAGAATGCATCAAGATTTGATTTAATTTAAGAAAGAGTCACATTAAATATCAGTTTGGGGAGATGTATATGCAGTGAAGTTACAGAGATGCACAGCTCTTAGAGATGCAGTGTCTCCATTCACAAACAAATGCTTGCTCACCTCCTACTCATGTAAGCACTTTTTAGTCCAGTTTCCACCTTGCATTTTTTATCACAACAGTCAGTCGCATCATCCCACAGCAACTTGCTATAACGGAACTTGTGATTAACACAAGAATCATAGAATCATAGAATCACCAAGGTTGGAAAAGACCGACAAGATCATTCAGTCTAACCATCCACCTACCACCAATAGTTCCCACAAAACCATGTCCCTCAAGACAACACCTAAACATTTTCCTTGAACACCTCCAGGATTGAGAACTCCACCTCCCCCCTGGGCAACCCATTGCAGCACCTGACCACTCTTTCGGAAAAGCAATATTTCCTAATGTCCAGCCTAAATCTCCCCTGGCGCAACTTGCGGCCATTTCCTCTAGTCCTGTCACTAGTTACACAAGAGGCTGACTCCCAGCTCACTACAACCTCCTTTCAGGTAATCACAGAAAGCAGTAAGGTCTCCCCCGAGCCTCCTCTTCTGCAGACTGAACAATTCCAGCTCCCTCAGCTGTTCCTCATAAGGTCTGTGCTCTGGACCCCTCACCAGCTTCAGTGCCCTTCTCTGAACACGTTCCAGGGCCTCACTGTCTTTCTTGCTGGATACAGTACTCGAGGTGCGGTCTGACCAGTGCTAAGTGCAGGGGACAATTATTGCCCTGTTCCTGCTGGGAACACTATTTCTGAAACAAGTCGGGATGCCATTGGCCTTCTTGGCCACCTGGGCACCTGGGCACACTGCTGGCTCATGTTCAGCCAAGTATCAACCAATAGTGCCTGGTCCATTTCCTCTGCACAATCTTCCAGACCTCTGCTCCAAGCCTGTGGCATTTCTTGGGGCTGTTGTGGCCAAAGTGCAGGACCCAGCACGTAGTCTTGTTGAACTTCATCCCGTTGGCTTCAGCCCAGTGATCCAGCCTGTCCAGATCCCTCTGTAGAGCTTTGCTACCCCGAGGCAGATCAACTCTTCCTGCCAACTTGGTGTCATCTGCAAACTTACTGAGGGTGAAAAAGAAAATACAGTGCTTTCAAGAAGCCATCAGAGAGAGGTTTTCTTCAGTTGTCAACTTGCACATACCTGGAATGGGACAATAATTAAGTTCAAAAACAAAAGCATATTGATCCAGGAACCTAAAAGGATAACAATCTTCAATAGCCAGGATTGACTGATTTTTTTTTCCCCATTATTGACCGATTACTCAAATTGACTTCCCAGGGATTTAATTCTCACTGACCAAGAAGAATGATCTATGTAAACATATCTGTGTGGCAGTTTATTTAGCCAGACCCTTCAGCACTCTTTCTTCTCTGCTTTAATGGTGTCTCTATTAATTCTCTATAGTCTCTTTTCTCAGCATGTTTCACATAAAAGCCTGAAATTTCATCCCAACAGCCTGAATGGACTGAAGCCAAAGTGACCTCTAATGTCTAATTTATGATTTGCAGCTTCTCCTTATAACTGTGCTAATCACAAATGTAGAAATTATCTACATTCTCAATTAATCTTATCAAAATAAGGTATTGTGTTTAAGGACCCTAGAGGGATTCAGAAGAGGCAAAGCTTCTTTTCTTCTGAAAAGTTTCCTGTTATGTCATAGAGTACTTTGTTTTACTGGCTATATCTGGGCTGAGTGGAGGTTGAGCACAATTGCACTTGCCACTGTTCTGTGCTCCCTGCTCCTGTGGGCACATGGACAAAGTACTCCCTGGTTTTAGGGGACCATACCTTTCCAGAGAAATCCACATAGAATTTAGTCATGTAGCACCACAGAACCATATAGAATTATAGAATCATCATAGAATCATTGTGGAATCAATGCGGACATTGAGCTGTTGACAACAACTTTCTTCCTGTGACCATCACCCAATTTCTTACCCACTGAACAATCCACCCTTCAAGTCCATCTCTCCAAATTAGAGATAAGTATATGGTGTGGAATCATGTCAAAAGCCTTGCAGAAATTAAGGTAGATGAGATCAGCTGCTCCTCCTTTGTCTACAGATGCTGTCACTCCACTGGAGAAGGCCTCCAGGTGTGGCAAGATCTGCCCTCAGTGAATCCATGATGGCTGTCTTGAATTACCTCCTTCTCTTTCATGTGCTTTAACACACATTCCAGGGTAGTCTGTTCCATGATATTCCCTAGCACAGAGGTGAAATCCTAGGTCTCTCTTTCTACCTTTTTTCCAGTCCACAGGGACTTCATTTGACAGCCATGACTTTTCACATTTGATGGAGAGTGGCTTGGCAATCACATTGGACAGTTCCTTCAGGACTCTGGGATGCATGTCAGGTTCCATAGAATTATCCACTTTCAGTGTTACCGAGTGGCCCTGAACTGCTTTTCTTACAATGGGAGATAATTTTTCTCCTCCAGACCAATAATGCCATCCTTTCTGGGTCTACTTGAATATGGAGCTAGGACAATGTTATACAAGGCCAGCAAAGAATCATAGAATCATAGAGTCACCAAGGTTGGAAAAGACCTCCAGGATCATCAGTCCAATCATCCTCCTATAACCAATATTTCTTACTAAATCATGACGTCAGTTCAACATCTAAACATTTCTCAAACACCTCCACGGATGGTGACTCCACCACATCCTTGGATGTGCCCATTCCAGCTCCTGACCACTCTTGGAAAAGAAAGCATCCCTAGATCCACTAGACTGTGTATGACTTCTCTTCCTTTCTGTAATTTACCACCTTAGATTCAAGATTTTTATCAGAGACTGAGGAGCAACAGCTTATGTGCTTTCATAATATATTCTTGCTATAGCTTCTGAGTTCAGGCATTCAATTCTAGATACAAAATGATGCAAATGATATGTATGTACCATGCAGCTGTGATAGGTTTACTTGAAATCAGAGTACGCTATAAGCTTATCACTTTCACTTTATCTGTGTAAAGACAGATTTTCAGATCAGCCATTCTCCCATTTGTTCTCCGGTAAAGAACAAATGTAGGACAATGACATGCAAAGAATGAAAATATAATGATATGAAGAGATAAATACAGCCCACTTCAGATAATGAGCCTTTGAGTTTGTTTCTGTTCTGTGCTATCTTTTGGCATTTAGGTAAAGTGGTATCTGAATGCCTGTTTAAAAGAGATACATCCATTAGATAATACAGGCAGGGATTATTTATTTTTTGATTTATCTTCCCTGGCTGTTACTGTCCATGCATAGTATCACAAGACCTTCAGCAATTTTCTTGTTCATGACTGTGGAGTTCATGGTACATAACACAGGATGTTAAATGTAGCTCCCAAAAGCCGT
The DNA here is from genome assembly GCF_987193195.1 of Phasianus colchicus. NCBI lineage: Eukaryota > Metazoa > Chordata > Aves > Galliformes > Phasianidae > Phasianus > Phasianus colchicus. Next base: position 60,554,297 of record NC_143476.1, on the reverse strand, counting down.
ATGGAAGAGGTACTTCTTCACAGCTGCAGGAAAAAAAATGCCTTTCAGTACAGACAACGTCAGAAATCATAATGCAGGCTTTAGCTAGAGCTGAAGGGAAAATGCAAGGAAAATTTAAACTGCTGCATTTATATGAAGAAGCAGACTTCACCAAAGAGAAGAAAAAAGAAAGAAAAACTAAAATCTAATTAAAACAAGAGTTAAGGAATTTAGTTTTGTTCCTTACATAAGTTTTGGCATTGTAAAATATGGCACGTTTTGTACTGTATGTTCCCTCAGAAAGCCAAACAGAAACTTGTCATCATGGTTTTGAGAGCACAAGGCCTCTCCTTTCTCATGTTTCAACTAAACAGTCTCCACTTGGGCTGAGGAACATATCATATATCATAAATCACTCTCTGATAGATATTTGGCAGCTAGTCAGCACCACAGGCTATGTAACGTACAGTATGGAACATTTTTAAGGTGGAATCTAGATTTTGTAACTTAAAGACTTAATAGCATCTCGAAACAACTCACTACTTCCTGGTACAAAAAAGAAAAAAAAGAAAGAAAGGAAAAAAAAAAAAAAAGCAACAAGAAAGCAGAATTCTCCATATGGTTTCAGGTTCTTAATAATGCATACATACATACATTCATATATGCATACAATAAGCCATGGAACTATAAACCTGCAGGGTTGATTCAACGGAATGAAAATGAAAAGTAAATCAAGGAGCAGGATTACAGTTAACCCTTATAACAATGAAATAGCAAAGAACTACCAGAGTCTATTTTTCATCTCTTAGAGATCTTAACTGCTTCATTGCCTTGAAAGACAAGGATTTAAATGTACTTAAGCACATGCAGTCCATAGTTTTGGTGGCTTCGATACGAAGCATTTAATCAAGGTTTTCTATCATGCCAGTTATTTATGAACTGTTCTGAGATGAAATGAAAGGGAGAAAGTTAACAGATGGCAGAAATGGTATGAAATAGAGTACAAAAATTATGGTAAGTAACACCTTAATTGCAGTGTGTCACTGGTCCATTGAGGAATTTACCATAATTCTATTAACTTCAGGGCAGAGGCAAGAGCTGGGAAGCATGTATCAACTGATAATATTATGAAAGAACTCTTTTTCTGAGTTTTGTCCTGGTGCAGGACACTTAGGGGTTAACTTTGTGTTTTTGGAACGTGTTGCAGTGTTCTCAATGTACTTAGACAGAGCAGTTCTTAGAAGGTTGAAATGGAAACGGGGAAAATGCAGAGCATGTGGTATGGGGGGTTGGATTGAAAGAAGCAGTAACGCATGAAGAACAAAAGAAAGCTGCTGCAAAAATCCAGAGCAAGTTAAAGTGAAATTAGGTATTTATGAGTTTCTTAAAGAACTAAGCATGCAGTTCTAAATAGATTTATTTATTCATTTATTTAAGTTCTAATCTTATTGAGACTGCAAACAAAGGTTTTTTTCTTAAATTGGATTAGGCCACTTTTATTTATGTCATGCTTTTGCAGTGTTTTGTTTTTTTTTAAATTTAAAATGGAACTATGGAAAACAATAATTCAGTCACCTTAGATGAACAGATTTTTCATACTGAGAAATTCCTATACTTAAATCAACCACTACTTAGTTAAAAAAGGACAAACAGTCCAGAGCATTTTGGTCTTAAACTGCCAAAAATTTAAATAAATGTCTTGCATATTAGCCCTTCCCTTAGAAGTTTTTTTTTTTTTAAGTTAATCACAAAAAATTTGAAAGGCAGTACTACATCACACATTCCCAAAATGGCCAATATTATGACATGAAGCAATGATGTTCTTTCTTGTTATTTACATGTTTGATAGTGTCACTCATCATCTGAATATCAACAGACTACTTTGCAAAGTAGCTAATACAATGCAGAGAACAGTCTTTATAAAGAATGGAGAAAATTCTCTGAGCAGGCAGGATGTTTGCAGCATCAGGAAATGAGAAGTCTTCAGTAATGTCTGTCCTTGATGCTTCTTCAACTCAGAGGCTAAATTATTGGCATTACGTTTGCTTATGGACAAACTTCTCTACTCAGACCTAAAATAGCATGCTATAAAGGTCATATGGTTGTCTCTATTCTAACTTTATTTTCCAGTACCTAAGAAAAACTTTCAATTTTTTTTCATTTTTCAGCCTTGAAATAGAGTGCAGAACTTCACTGTCTTGCTTTATACCCGGAAGAGACTATTATCGCTTAAAAGGTCAAGTAGACCATGCTCCGCTTTTGCAGATCTCAGGACTTCCTACAGTCTTTTATGTTGCATAATTGCATATGTGCATGTATATGAGCTATGATGTACTCTCTGAGAAATAAGATATCATTAAAAAAAAAAAAAAAAAAAAAAAAAGATGCAGACTATAGAAGTTTCAGTTTTTTAAATTCAGACTTCCCACACCCATGTTAACAATATTAGTTTAACTCACTACTAATTAATATCATAGTTACAACACAATTTCAAGTCATAGACACATAGAGGTATTGCATACAGTAGTTAAATGTAGTTAAATGCAGTTATGTAGTTAAGTATAGTTAAATACCGTATTAAACACCATGAAAATCAACATCATGATTTTTACAGTTTGCAGAAGAACTTGTACACACGAACAAAATCTTTTTTGGTGATTTTCAAAATGCTCTGACTATGTGTTTGTTTTTATGTCCAGATATTAATAAATTAATGCATTACACAAACAAATTTAAGAAGAATTCACGTGTTAATGCATGAAAATATTGCATACTGTGCCAAAGTCCGGTGTTGGACATTGATGGAAGATGACAGTATCCTGAGTATTAGACTCGCTGCTTTGGCATCCCTAATGGCCCTTTATTTCTGCAAGTACTCCCTAAAGTCATTAAGCAAAGGGATCAAATACAGAGTTACCTGTACACTGGCAGAAATCATGGGTTCAAGTGGGCACAAAATAGCTCAAGAGATGAATATGTCAGAGTTCACAGACTAAGGCAATGACAAGCTAGCTGTGATGGACAATTATGTTTTGAATGGCAGTAAATATCCCTTGGGTTATGCCTGCCTGAAAACCCTGCACTTATGTGCTTTCTTATCCATAACACATGGAGTTAAACTGTTTATTATTTTTGTCTGATAAAACAACACTTTTTAATTTTCTTTTCTAAAAACAAATACATGACCATCACTGTGAAGACCATACACCAGATTAAACAGTGGATGAAGACCCTACTTCAAATTTGTCTTACTGAGTTTTTTAAACAAACCACTGATAAATCATGTATTGATAAATGAAAAAAATAAGTCTAAAACATAAGAATGCTTAATGTAACAGTAAATATCTTGTGTCCCACAAGACTTCCTACATTTTGATGTATCAGATACAAGAGGAAGAAGAAATAGGTAAAGAAAACATTTCAAAATGTCTTGCTAATATTAAAGTAAATGAAGCTTTGCTAAAATACCTAATGCCACATTATTTTTCCCACAAAAAAAAAAAAAAAAGACATCTCCTGCCCACCACACACAAAGAAAGAGTAAAAAGATCAGCAAGTTAAATAGATGCCCACTACACTTACTGAAACTAGCTAATCATTCTACATGGATCTAGCCACAAAATAAGACACTCTCTCAATAGAACATCAGCACCAGTTTCTGAAAGTCATACTACAGCCTGACTATACTCTTCACAATTGGACTGTACAGAAACTTTTATTTTCTCATATCTTGAGTGAATGGTCTACCCATAATGCTCTTGCTAGAAATAGTGTAACTGGTATTTATCCTGGTGGACTTAAAGCATTACATGTGTTGGTGTTTCAGAAAACACATTACTTAATTTACTGATCAGAAATTACATATAAGTGAACAACAAAAGGATGGCACAAGAATTATGTATGATACCAGATTTCCATATCTCACACTACTACTGGATAGGAATAAAAACATGGCAGCATGTCATGTTTACTTTATTATGTATCAGATCCACATTGTATTAATGTCTGTCTTTGCATTAGTATTGACGCTGAGATTACATAAGCTACTAAACCATATCTATAGCACCTCATCCAGATGCCTCCAGAACACTGCCAGGGATGGCGACTCCACCACCTCCAAGTGCCATTCCAGTGTCCGACCACTCTCTGAGAGAAAAAGTTTCTTCTTATGTCTAATCTGAATCCCTCCTGGCACAACTTGTGGCCATTTCCTCAGGTACTGTTTGTTGCCTGGGAGACTGAGGCAGCTCTATCTTGAGGCAGCTCTAGGTAGGCATATTAAAGATCTCATTTGATCTCATCTTATTTTTTTTCTTGTGTCTTAGATTTCAAGCAACTTCTTGCTCCAAAGGACATTTTATGCTCATGCTTAAATCTTAAGAAAACTTCTATAAACTTACCCCTAAGACTGAGATTAAGTGTTCATTGTGACTTAGATTCACTAAGTCCAGTATCTAAGTCCTGAAGGCATCTTTAAAAATGTTAGTCTTGTGCTGCTGAATAAATTTATAACTGAGATTGATCTTTCAGATGTATCTTCAGCTTCAGTCTCAGAACAATAGAGCAAAACGTCATTTTCCTAAGGTATCTTTGAACAGATTCATAGTACTCATCTTGCAGATTTGGAATACTATAACTGTGTTCTCTGCATCCAAGCACCCAGTCAGGCTTTGGAACTTGATCTGGATCCTTTAGTTTTGGCTTGCTATTTAAACTCTCGGAAGAAACTCTTCTATTCAGCTGACAAAGCAGCCAGCAATCTCCCTCTATTTTTATACAGTGGAAACACAAGAATTTTTTCCCAAATCACCCCTGTGCTCTCGGCACGCTGTATTAACATACAGCCAACTTTCTACACAGTGAAAACACAAAGTCTTTATGGTTACTAGTGAAATCCATGGTTCATCAAGCTTTATTTGCTGAAAGGGAAGAAGTGGCTTGGCCAGATTCCTGAGGGAAGGGTAGCGTGTCATACTGGCTGAGATTTATTTGTGAAAAAGCACTAAGGACGATACCTTTTCTCAATCCCTACTGCTCAAACTCTGAGTACCACTAGTAGACACTGAATTCCAGTGATTCATTTGAAATCAAAATCATATGTAGTCGATGAGGATTTTTTTTCTAGTGCAGTCACTGGCTTCTCCAGTTGGTAATCCAAAATTTACCTACAATTATTACTGTGAATTTTGAAGCCATGCATCTGGTCCTGCCTCTTCCCACCATTTGTTTCCATCCTTTTTGACAAAAATTTATTGAGACATCTGTTTTTAGCTTCCGATCTCCAGGTCATTCTGAAATGGTAACAACAGCAGAGCACAGGGCAGCCATTTTCACCAAAGAGCGGGCTGCTGTAACTAAACTGATGGCCAGACTTGGGGGAATGTCATCATAGATATGCCAGATGGTTTAAAGTAGAAAGTGACAGGAGACTAGGGAATGGAAGGAATGATAAAGAAGAGCATCTTTCTGATAATGCTATTCTATCAGCACTTCTGGTTCACCTCTGGTAAACAGATAATAAAGCTAGTTCCCACAAAATCAGCACTTTCAGCAAGTAATCACTTGTAAGGAAATGCTGGATTAGTGTAGCAAGGGGTGGACGGGACTGGCAGAAGTAAAAGCAATTTTTAACAACAAGTAGACAGAATCTAGACTAGGGCATGTGCGATTTAGCATGCAAGAATATAATGATTCATCGAAAGAATGGGGCTGTGCGTTCAGACACAAGGCCTATACATTAAAAAACACTGCCATTTTAGCTGGCCCAAGTTTGGAGTTGTGGTACAAAAACTCAGGTTACATTTCAGTGCCCTGTTTTGCATGCATTTGCCACAGAATTTAACACATAAAAGGAAAACTTTAAGGATACACCATTGGATGCTATTTGTGAGAAGAGCATTGCTTTCTACATACTGACACAAGTTGCTCTTAAAATTAACTGCTAATGTTCCCTATGGTGGTAATATTTCCAGTTTTTATGCATTCACTTTGAACACGTGCTACAAGTGGCATGTGGATGGTCAGCTGTATTTCACATCTCATAAACTACCAAGATAGCATTCAAAACATCCAGTGACATTCACCCACCATTTGTATTCAAATGGGGCAGTGAAAACTTGGAGAAGTTACTACTGGAGCACATAAATAAATTCCTCCTAAAACACTCCAAAAATCAAAGTTTATCATCATTATAGCTTGTTTTAGCCACATCCTATACAATAAAATGCTTCTCTTTAGATCTCCTCTAACAAAACACAAAGTTATCCTCTGCAAAGTTAACTTATCCAGCCTTTCTTCAACTAAGGAAGTATCCATTCTGTGCTTACTGCCCTGTCACATTTTAGAAGTCAGGAGCAGCTTTCTGGTGGAACCCAAAGTTGTCTTTCAGCTACAGTGAATGAACCACTTCTCCTAAAGATGTGATGTTTCCACTCTATCCCAGAGTTCACCACATGACTTACACTATAACCACTGCCATAACTCAGCACAAGAAATACAGAGGTGCAACCACTGGACATATTTTTGCTGGACAGTTTTTGATGGGAGGTCTTGTTAAACAGATCTGTTCTTCTTAGCTTCTTTGTTACAGCCCTGTTTTAATGCTTTCCATCCAAAGTGTTGCATCAAGTAAAAACTTGTCTGACTTTGTAAAGTTCGAGAGGTGCATTTGGAGAAAGGGACATTTGTTCCCATATATCTGGGAAAATACGTAATGCCACATTCATCATGCCAAGAAAACAACTGTATGTGGGTACATAAGCTGCATGGAACATTGCCCTGTGCTCTTCTACTTGTTCATCTAGGCACTGACCTTGAAAAATTGCCTTTTATGGGATGCGATGAAGCGTGAATTCAACCTCCATCTTCCTTTAGTTTCTGTCATTTACTGAGTGTTCAGCTGTATCACTTGGACTAGCAGTAGGTATGACATCTTTGTAGGTTACCCCAAGAGACACTGAAAACTCATAAGAGAATTGTATATGGTATTTGTTTGTTGGGAGGAGGTCATAAAAGTCTACTTAAAAAAAAAAAAAAAAAAAAAAAAAGACCTCAAGAATTGTTCATTTATCTATTTACTTCTTCTGGAATACAGACAACCTGACAACCCAAGTTTGTACTACTGAAAGTTTACCTGAATGCAGGGGAGGGGGACGGAGCAAAACAAAATAATATAAAAAAAACCACAACAATACAGTAAAATAACACATTCCTTACTTTTTCTATGTTAGTAGAAGTTCAGTATTAGTAGCAGAAGTTTAGTGGTTCATGAAATCTGTGATGATAGACATTGATAAAGAGGATGAAAAGTATCTTGGAGAAACTCTTACCACTGAGTGTCTGTTAAAGCTGGAAGTTCAAATCAGATAAAAGTTACAATGCTAATCATGATTATATAGCAGTAATTTTATTTCATAGACCAATTAATATATTTTCTTCTACGTCACTGCTCAAGAAGGGAAAAATTATGTGGTTCAGAAATATTTCTGAAAATGTTTAACTGTGTTCTTATTTATTGGCTTCTACATGTTCCTGTAGCTTAATGCACCTCTTTATGACATTTTTGCTATGACAGCTGTTATCCAAATTACACAAAAAGCATTTTTATTCCTGAAGTAACAATATGTGAATCAAGACTGTGATTCAAGAAGAGCCATTCAAAGAACTTGAATGAACACAATGTTTTAGTTTAAGCAAATTAATAAAACAGCAAGTTTCCCCTTGAGTGTCCAAAATCTCCCTCTTTTTGGAGGTAACAATGCTTCGCAAATCTGTGGGAAAGCTGCCTTACTGTTTTCAGAAAATGGAGACATAATAATATACATGCCACTGTCTTACATGGTGCATTTGTATAGTTCATTGTACTACTTTGCAACATCAGCTTTTTAAAAAAGATGTTAATCCTGTAAGACTGTGAGAGCTTTAAAGCCGTTCTTAAATCAAAACCATAAAAAGTGTTTTTCTTGGTTTATATCCCTCAGATGTCCGGTTTCTTTATTTTGCATGTATCCAGAATCAGAACTTGCTTCTGCTTTGTGAAATCTCATAGTATGTCTTTGAACCCCAACATCTGACTGAATTGCAATATATAATGTAGTCCAGCAAGAAAAGGTAAAGGATTTTAGCTATTCCAAGATGCAGTTCTGAAACTGTTATCTCAGTCACAAGTTAAAACTTTCAAAATTCCACTGAGGTAACATTTTGTGAATTCTTAATAGGAAAAAAGTATTAGGAATTCTTCAGAACAACATACATAAACAAAATATTTTTTTTTGTGCTAGTTTTCATCAAGCATACAGTACCACAAGATCTGAGTAGCTCATGACATGAGAATTAACACAATGGGCAGGCATTATGGGAATGTTAGCTTAAGAAAAGTCTAGCAGTATCATCTATTCCCTAATATATGTCCCATATCCTGAAATATTTGAGGTACACTAACAGAAGTCAAACTTTCAGCTATACCAAAACAATGTGTCATTTTTCCACTACCTGTGCCTGCTAGTGGGAACTCCTGTAACAGGGATGCTGTATCACATCTGTGTGCTTCCCTCTGCTCTGAAACTGTGGTTGTGGGACAGAAGATATGGCTGGTATTTGGCCAGATAAAACTACTGCATTTACTTTTACTCTGGTACTGCTCAGTTAGTACTGTGAACTCGGCTTGCACATTCTCTCCACATCCTCATGACCAGTGCAAACTCCCTCTTATGGATGCTAAAGGAAATCTGAAAGGGTCAAAATCCTTTTCATCATTGTTCTTCTTAACCTCCAGAAGGATTGTGCTAGCATCTGCACAACTTATGTTGAATTCAGGGTCCTGCTTATTTTTCCTCATCACTGGAAACAGTGTGAAGATACAGTGACAGCCTCTAGTAGCTTGGGTCAGCTTTTAATCCACTGTACACAAAGTGAAGAATAGTAATTACTCAAATTCTCTTCAATGATAACACATGTGCAGCCATTAGAATCTGTGCTGTCAGCCAGAACTTAGAAGAGAAAGTTCACTTATTCCTTTATCCTTAGGAATAGAAAAGAGTCCAGCTGTTTCATGGAAACTAGGAAGTGTGGGGCAATTGACCAGTTGAGCTGATGCATAAACTTTACATACCGCTGCATAGTCTTCATTTCCATGCAATGAATCAGTCACAAGACCTTCTACTGCCTCTTCCCTCCACACTCGCACAGCTACAGTATTGTCTGCCTACCTCCAGTGTTCCACTTCAAGGAACTGCTGGGCCATTTTCCCTCACTATTACTAAGCTAGAGCCTTTTCAAAGGAAATTGTCATGTGTCTTGCTTTGGCAGTTTATAAGGAGAGAAGTTGTTTCAAATTCATTATGGAAGGAATCCCACAGCAGCAGGCTAGCTCCCAGCCCCTGTCTTCAGCCAGCTCCATCACGCTCCATTTCAGACTCCTGATGAGAAAGGGGTCCTGGTTACGAATAGGGACATTATTCTTGTGTTAGCCAATACCCCAGGAGATGAATCATGGTCTGGGCTGAGTTAAACAGGGTAATCTAAGCATATGAAGTATGGGCAATGTTGCAGTTCAGTTAGGACTCTTACACCATAATTTTTTCCCCTTTCTGCACAGACTTTCCAGGTTTCAGCTAGAAACAAAACACAGAAGACAGTAGAACGAGGATGTACCTGGAGTATACTCTTGTAGTATTTCAAAGGACATTCTTGTTAATCCCCTGAGAAAATAGGATTTTCTGGGAATACCATGTAAAAATATTACACAAATCCCATAACCTGTATGTTTTCTGTATGGAATAATCCTCCCTTTCCAGCACTGACATTGAAAAGCTCATCACTTCATCTGTGACTTCATTCAGAGAAAGAAATCACTTTTCAGCAAAAACAACAAGGATGCCAACAGCAGAAAGAACTTGGCAAAAGTTGTGCCACAAGTAATATCTGCTACAGTTACTGAGTAATATAGCAATAAGGGCATTTCAGCCTTCTTTCAGCAGTAAAAAAACACAGCCACACAGCTTTTAATCCTAAAAATAGACCAGATGTAGAAAAACGGAAAAAATACTGGGTGACCCCCACCATGTGGTCCCATGCTGAATACAGCTGTTTTCAGAGGCCCCACCATAGGCCATGCTTGGCCTAGCAGCCACAAGTGGGTGCCTTGGTGGAAGCGGAGAGAGGAGCTGCTATGCTGACCACAGCCCCAGTTCCACACCTTCCCTTCCATTATGCTCAGCATAATAGCAGAACCCAGAGTAAAGTTCTGAAGTTAAGCATGGGAAAAAGTCAGAGGTCAAAACAGAGGCTCTCCTGTCCTTCCAAGGAGGGGGAGTGAGAGAAGAGCTGGGTGGGGTCTGGCAGTCAGCCACAGTCAACACACTGCAAATATTGAAGGAGCAATCAAGTTTTCAAGTGAGTTGAGAGCAGACCACCACAAGACCTTTGGATTGGAAATAAGGGATTTTGAACAGCCAGATATAGATGATCTAGAAAATGTGATAATGAGTTTTGTAAGGTTCTATGTGGCATACACACCTAGACACAGAAATTTCACCTGAAGTGTGAGTAGCCTAACGGGGAAAGAAAAAATGAATCATCTTTGGAGAAAATTAAGCTCAAGTAGGATAGAGAAAATACTTCTTTACGTGACTGAAACAGCCAAATATAAAAATGAATCAAAGTTTAAGATAAAAACTGTGGAAACCTCTCAAATAGAAATCAAACTTTAAAACAAGTTTTGAATGAAGTGCACATTTCATTTTGAAAATGAAAGGTAATGTTCAGTATCCTTCCGTCTCTTTAATTTCAGAGTTAAGAATGATTTCATTTGCATATAGAGTTAAAAGGTCCAGAAATTAAATCTACAAATAATTCCTGCTTCTACCATTTCCAACATTACTGTGTTTGCCTCTTACTTTGTATGGCCTTACCAAAAAGTCAGATCATTCTCAGCAGAAACACAGAAAGACAATAGTATAAGGAATTCAAACACTACTTGTTTACAGACATCAGCCAAGTAATGCAGTGTGGCATCAGTCTGGCTTGAACACCAATTATTTGTTACTTGCCTTATCCAGGTGTTCCTGTTTTGATATGAATGTAATTGTTGCATTTGATGGATGACTTAGGGCTCCTGGTTGATGAAAAACTTAACACGAGCCAGCAGTGTGCACTTGCAGCCTAAAAAGCCAGAGGTATCCTGGGTTCTATCAGAAGAGAAGTGGCCAGCAGGGTGAGGGAGGTGATTGCTCTTTGCCCTCATGAGGCCCTAGCTGGAGGGGGCTGGAAAACTTCTGTGAAGACAGGCCGAAGGAGCTGGAGAGGGCTGGAGCACTTCTTCTATGAAGACAGGCTGAAGGAACTGGGCTTGTTGAGCCTGAAAAAGAGAAGGCCGTTGGGAGACCTCATTACAACCTTCCAGTATTTAAAAGGAGTTTACAAACATAAGATAAATCAACTTTTTACAGGGGTAGATCATAATAGGGAAATGGGGAATGATTTCAAACTAAAGGAGGGGAGACTTAGATTAGATATTAAGGGGAAGTTTTTTACTGAGAGTGGGGATGTACTGGAACAGGTTGCCCAGAGAGGTTTTGGATATCTTGTCCATGGAGATGTAAGGCCAGGCTGGATGGGGCCCTGGGCAACCTGATCTACTACTTCATCTAGTGGCTGGCAGCCTTGCCAGTGGCAGAGTTTGTAACGTGATGGTACTTAGGGTATCTTTCAACACAAGCCATTCTATGATTCTATGATTGTATACAGCAGCAGAATTTGCAACTCAAATTAATGGTACAAGGACTGCTCCAGAAGTAATGCCTCCTATTTTATTATGTTCACCCATGGTGTCATAGGCAGATGTTGGTGGTACCTTCCCACCAATATTCCATTACTTCTAGTTGTTGTGCAATGAATGGCGGCAGAAGGGCTATCTGACCAATGTGGGTATCTCATGTGCAGTTTCTGATAGCAAGAAAAAATGGAGAAGCATCAGACAAGAGTGCTGATTCTGCATCTCCAGAGAGGAACTTGAGGGAGAATGGAGATAATCTCTGGAGAGATGCAGACTGCCTTCCTTGTTTTCTGCAAATGGCAAACCAACCATGTTCAAGATTTGCTATTTTTTTTTTTTTTTAACATCAGCAGATATCATGCTGTTACAGAGCTTGTCCTACAGAGACAACACAGACTTATTATTTCTCTTAGTATTAACATTAAGTTACTACCACTGCACTCTTGGAACACCTATTCAGCTTCAATAAACAATAACAATTTGCGGGATGCTTTTCTTGCTTAAAGTTAGTTCCCAGTTGCTTTTGAGTTACCTTGCCAAACAAATGTACAACTTTTTAGCTTTTTTACACTAGTAACTTTCAGTGAATCAGTACTTTAGAATTGTTTTTTATTATGCTATATTTCAGTGCAGAATTATTACAAATGTGTGAAGGCATTCAATTTGGTTCTGAACATGCTTTCAAAATGGTCAGAGAACCGTGACCAAAAATGTGTGATGAAAAACTAACAATCCCATGATTTGATATTTCCTATGTCTGATTAATATTTTTTCTATTACTGCATCAACAACAGTGAGAGAGCTGGAGGGAAATAATTTAATATTGAAGGTGAGAAACAGTAGATCAAAATAGTTCAACTAATTGTAAGTAAAACCTCACCTTTGGGAAATTTTCTTTATTCTGCAGTCATTCCATGGCATGGAGTTCAGTTTGTTCAGTGCTGCATTGCAGAGGCATCAAGCCATTTCTAATGAATCAAACAGCACTCCTTTGGACACTCAGAAATAGTTTTAAGTCATTTTTCTACTATGGTGCCCCAAACTACACACAGTACTCAACAAGAGGCTGCACAGCACAGTTAAGAGTGGAACAGTTATTTCCCTCAGCCAGGTAGGAATGCCATGCTTCATGCACCTTAGGATACAGCTGGCCTTCCTTGGACACCTGGGCACACTTTTGACTCACATCCAACTTGCTGTCAACTAAGACCCCCAAACCTCTTTCAGTAGTGCTGCTCTCCAGTGTCACATCTCACAGTCTGTATGTATAGACAGGATTGCCATTTCCCAGGTGCAGAATTCAGCCTTTGCCCTTGTTAAACCTCATGCACTTGGTGATTGCCCATCTCTCTAATTTGTCTAGATTTCTCTGCAGGGTCTCTCCACCCTCAATGGAGTCAACAGCTTCTCCCAGTTTAGTATCATCTGTGAACTTAATCAAAACACCTTCTACTTCCTACAACTAATTCATTTATGAATAAATTAAAGAGAAATGGTGCCAAACTGGAGTTCTGGGGAATCCCACTAGTGACTGTCAGCCTGATATAACTCCATTTATTATAACACTTGGAGTCTGACTCATCAGCCAGTTGTTCACCAACCACATTATGTTATTGACTAGCTGTATGCTGGACATGTTGTCCAGAAGAATACTGTGAGAAACAGTATCAAAAGCTTTACTGAAATCCAAACAATAACATCAGCTTGGTGGGTGAACCTGGCCAGCTAGGTGGGTGATCTCAACATGAAAGAAAATTAAGTTAGTTAAACTCTCATTTACCCAAGTGAACTACCTGTAATTCTACCTATACTTTTCCTGCCATTTCAGTCAGTAATGTAAATTATATTGCAGTTTGGACAAATGCATATTCTGGGGCACTCCCAAACAATCCCAGAGCTCTCTTGAGTGACTGACTGTGCAACCCTGCCGGTCAAATGCCCCTCATGATCCATGGTATGGACATACATGGAATACACAACTACCTTACTTTGGGAATAGATTGTCTTTCCACAGACACATGAACAGCTTCAGGACTCATCCCAAGGACTCATCCCAAGATGTATTGGTGTTTCTGGCAGGACAGCTGTATGAAGGAAACACAGCTTGTGCTCACTGCAAGCTTTGTAAGGTGAAGGACTGATCCCATGGAGTCAGTGGGGAAGGTAAACTCAGAAAAGGTCACACCTTTCTTACTAGAAACTTTTATCTAATCCCACAAAACACTGAGGGCACTCATCTTTCAGATCAGAAAATGATGATGGTGGGGGCAAGGTGCACAGTCAGGCTTCTGAAAATTTCCAGCTTGGCCACAGAGCAAGACTCCTTCTCTTTTGCCCCAGTATCCTTCTTCTGCGAATCTCCACATCTATTACAGGAAAATAACAGATTTATTTAAGATAGCAGATCTTGCTGTTTCTCACATTGCTGCTCAACGTGAAACTTCACAGGCCTGAACATAAGTGTAATAAACTGCAATAAAATGCTCCAAAGGAGTCTCCTACATCTCCTTCAAAAGATTAATGGTGTGATAGAAAAATAAAATATTTCTAGGTACCAGAAGGCTGACATGGTGTCACTTTGTTTAACTTCCTTGTTCCATTCTGTATTTTATGAATGCGTGGAAATAACTTTTCTTCCAGTTTGTGGACACCTGAAAATTTTCTAATGGAAATCACATAGTGAGATGAAGCCTGTTGACAGTAAGTGTGCTTTACTCAACTGCCTTTCATGGTGCCTACAGTACTTATCCAGGGATCCTAGGGTTTCTTGACCAAAGATTGAACAACACTGGCCTAGAGAAATACACCATCCACAGCAGGTGCTGTCAGAACTTTTAATGATACTATAGCCTGAGTTTGCTGACGCTCTATGGCTCTTACTGCTGAATGCTTTTGGGCAGGCTTGATAGCCACAACAGGACGTTCAGCTTGTTGTGATGCTTGTGTAGGATGCCTAGAAGATGCTTATCAAAGGTGTATAAACAACTAACCATCTTATTTTAGCTACTTTTTTAACTATGTTACACGCTTAACTCACTTTCACATCCTCTGAAGTGCCTTATCTCATCCTTGGTCCACATTAGTATTTTGAGTATATGCAAATTCTTAGTTCTGGAGCAGAGTCTTGGCCAATCACAACATGCAAAGCACAGCTGTGACTCAGATGTTGGTCAAGGATGTTATGTGGATATGAAACTCTGCACCAAAAGTCAGGCCTGTGGAAAAACATACTTAGGACATTACCTCAGCTATTATATACAAAGTGAATTCTAATATCATGCTATTTTAAAAGGTGGGCAAAAAGATCAATATACTTTAAAAAAAAAAAAAAAAAAAGATCCAAATTAAAATAAACAAAAACTCAAACCCTTACATTTGTGTAATTATCTCTGAGAAACAGAAAAATATACTCAACTTCTAAAGGTTTTTCACAGGGTTTCTGATCTCTGAAAGAAATCCTTTAAGTAACTGTGACATTTTTCAATATACTGCTACAGAAAAATACTCGAAAGGAAATATTTCAATCTCAAATAATTTAGGAGAAAGGTGTTTTACAACCAGAATTGTTTCTGAAAAGTGTTTAAGTACTAAAGCCCTCACTTACCCCTGAGTGACCTCACTGAATTGAGAGACATTTCTGGGGTCTAACTGAGGGCACGGTTTGTTTCTTGAAACTTCAGTAATTACCTGATCAGAGAGTTTTTGAAAACTGAATAGACAGCTGCTTACAATTGATACAGTTCCAGCTTCACAGTGCCACAGTTCTTGATTTGTCAGTTATGGGGAAATAAAGCTTTTACCCCTGCCCCAGTCCTGTTGTGTGTTAGAGTTCCTTGCTTGTCCGTTCACAGCAATGTGTGCTGGTTTTGGCAACCTTTACTGCAGCTAAATACAGTCAATGGAGACCATTGTTTCACTAGTGAACATCAGCTTAATGAACAGAAACAGTTTTGTTCTTCTTTGAACACCTCCTTTCACCCCAAGGCACCCCTTTAAAAAACAACAGCAACACACATGTTGAAACCTGGAAACCCACATTCACCTAAATTAAGGCACTTTGCCAGAAGTGTGGGTCTGGTCCAATCCTTTAAAAACAGCAAAAAAATTTATATTGACCTCAGTGGCTTCTACATGAGCTGGTATATCCCACTCTTTTGAGCAGTAGTTTCTGCTTTCGTACTGCATAACAACGTGAGCAAAGGAGTATTCAGTGAATGAAGAATTCTTTGGAAGGTCACAGCAAAAGGGTTATAGTCAATAGCTCTATGTTCAAGTGGTGGCCAGCGACAAGTGATGTGCCCCAGTGGTCTTTCTTGGGTCCAGTTCTCTTCAACATCTTTATCAGTGACATAGACCATGGGATCAAGGGCACCCTCAGCAAGTATGCTGATGATGCCAAGCTGGGCAGTGCAGTTGATACAGTGGTAGGAAGAGATGCAATCCAGAGGGACCTGGAATGGCTTGAAAGGTGGGCACATATAACCTCATGAGATTCAACAAGGCCAAGGCAAAAGAGCACTTTGGCTCAGGCAATCTCAGATTTACACACAGACTGGGATAAGAACTCCCTGAGAGCAGCCCTGTGGAGAAGGATTTGGGAATTCTGGTGGATGAAAAATTTAAGATGAGCTAGCAGTGTGTGTTTGCAGCCTGGAAAGCCATCTGCATCCTGGGCTGCGTCAAAAGAGATGTTGCTAGCATGGAGAGGGAGGTGATTGTGCACCTCCACCCTGCCCTCCTGAGGCCTCATCTGCAGTACCATGTCCAAGCCTGGGGCTCCCAGCACCATATGGCTGTAGAGTTGTTGGAGCAGGTCCAGAGGAGGGTCACAGACATGATCAGAGGGCTGGAGCACCTCTCCTGTGAAGAAAGACTGAGGGAGTTGGGCTTGTTTATCTTGGAGAAGAGAAGGCTCGGGAGAAACTCCATTGTGGCCTTCCAGTTCTTGAGGGGAGCTTATAAACAGGAGGAAGATGGACTTTTTACATGGTTTGATAGTGATAATGGAAATTTCTTTAAACTAAAAGAGGAGAGATATAGATTAGATGTTAGGAAAAAATTCTTTACTCAAAGGACACTGAGGCAGTGGCATAGGCTGCCCAGCAAACCTATGGATGCTCCACCCCAAGAGGCATTGAAGCCCAGGTTGAATGGGCCTGCTGCTGGGGAGTCCTTTCCAACCCATTCTATGATTTTGTGATTCTGTATTTCTATGACTGTATGATTCTATGAAGGACTGTTGTTGTCATCATATCTCCCAAATTGTTCAAAGCTCTATATTTTGCAGATAGCATCCTCTAACTTGCTTCACTCTGTCCATTTTCTGTAGGACACACTGATATTCTAGAATGAGTGTGAAAAGTGGATTAGAGTTCAATGTAAGTGTGTGTGCAATAGAAGGTGAATTCAGTTTGATACACGCTTAAATCCTTGTACAACTTTGGGCAGATCTTTACAGCTCTTAGTTGCTCTGTCAATTAGTTTTTCTCTGTAATAAGAATACAGGCTGCTCTCACAACAGCAAGGAATTTAAGGAAACTATCAATAGACACTATAAAGCGTCTATAAGAGATTTGAATGGCAGAAGTGGGATAGCTCTCTAATGAAATACAGATGGAAGTCCCTATTGCCAGATCCTGTTTGCATCTGTCAAATTGTGATCAATAATGACAGTAGTTAGCCTGAGTGCTTTATGGTTAAGTCTCATTAGACATGACTGCCATTTCTGAAGGTGACTTAGATATTCTGTGTATAAAACAATCTTGCAGTTAGCTCACCAGAAAGACTAAAGCCTGTTGATCTTTTAAGATGTGCGAAGGGACATGAGAGTTACCTGGATAGAAGTGATGAGCCTTTTGTTTCCCCAGTGAAATGCAGACATCTAGTTCAGTTCTGACTCTTCAGCAACATTCTGCTCATAAACAGTCATGGACGTGACTCAGATTCCAACCTCTCCCAAGGTTCCCCTGCACTGAGTGAGCCCAAAATCACAAGCAACAAGCAGAGTGTGGTTTTTGAGTACCCAGGCAGGATTTGATCAAACAATAGCTATAATGTACAAGCTCAGTTCAGTAACTGGAATACAAGGAAAAATTATACTAAAAAAAAGTGTGTGCAGCAAAGATAATGTAGTGACTTAAAGCATAGGTGTCCAAACTTTTGGCTTGCCTGAGCAACACTGAGTGGAATTGTCTTGAGCTGCACATGTGTAAGTTGGACTGAAAGTAATGCTTGTTTATTTCCATGGAAGCCACAACAGATATAAAGAGCAAAATAGCACTGTTTCATAAAGAAAATTGACTGCTCAAAAGACTATTTTTCACCATAGCCACTACCTTTTTCTATACATTTTCACCAGCAATGAGCAATAGCCTGCATTCTGCACTTGCAAAAGATCTCCACCAGCAGAGGTAACCTGCTGTCATCATCACCACTGATGAAACACATCATCACCAACTCACTGTGCTCACATCCACTGTTTGTTTTCCATATACTTTCAGCAAGTGTCAATGAAGGTCAATTGGTAACATTTTTTTCTGCACAGAGGAATTCAATTCTACACCTTTGCTACATATGCACTTCCATGTCAGATATCATGGATCAACATGTAGCAGAATATTGGTGGGAAGGTTCAACCTCTGCTGCCATACCACCAACATCCACCTCTGATGTCATGAGCAAACATAATAAAATAGGAGGCATTACTTAGAGAACATCACTCATAAAATATTTAATATAGTTAATGTATATATAAGTAATAAAGTCTATTTTCATCTTTAATATTTTTATTACAGGGAAAAAAAAAAAAGAGTGCAACAAAACCATAAAACAAGTGGGATATTTGACTCTGTTTTTGGGAAACAAATGCATAAGTCCTTGATGGCAGTGGCTACAGTTCTCAATGAGCACTCCAGGTGTTTGTCAGAGATTTTTTATGAGATCTTACTGTCTCTGCCCTTCATATTCATGTACATACTGCCAAGAAGCATGTCTTCACTATGACATTGCAAGTCACAGTTTTTGTGTGCTCTCCTCTTGGCCCCTTGCATCTTGGCTCTGGGCAAGACACTGCATATCTTCAGCATGCCAGCCCTAGCTTTGGCAGTGTCAGTGTGAATAAATGCAAGCAGCTGTTACTCTTTGTCCCAGCCTATTGGCATCAGCACCACTGAGCAGCCAACATGCATGGAATGCAGCAACAAAATCTTGTAGGAAACTTGCCTTGGGATTCTAGTGGGTCATATACAAGAATAAGTTACTTTGAAGCTCTGATCAGAATGGCTCAAGAAATAAGGAATTTCCTTGCCACAGAGGGGAGGCCGGACTGAATTGAAGCATCTATGTGTTATTCTGGAAGGTTTTCTATTTTGGATTTTCAGAAATGGCACCTGATGTCCTTGATATAATTTGCAAATCATATCCTGATAGTAGTATTGAAGTGAACACTAGCAGGAGAAATTGGTAGAACTTCCTAACATTTCAGGACAAAGCAATTTGCTTCACAGAGCCAAACATAAAACAGTGAATTTTTCATAGAACTTAGTTCATTTAATAGATGTGTGTAAACAACCCACTAAGGTAAAATAACAAACCACCACTTCACATTTTGCACACTAATGGTCAAAACTGGATAAGGCTTATGTGCTAGAACATGCAGAATATTTTTATCAAAGTAGATGGAAAGCTGTTTCGCTTCACTGTGCAGCAGTAACTGCTGCAGCACTGTGATCCTGTGATCCAGTCAGTCATTGCCAGAACGTATTCATACTTACTAGTAGAATATGGGTTCCCAATGGTGTAAGAAAAACAAGTGTATTTCTAAGAACATCAGCTCTGTGAAACATCTCATATTCACGTCTATGAAGCAGAATTATTCTGTGGATTTCAAAGCCTTTGGTCCAAAACGATGCTTTCTGATGTTATGAAAATTCCAAAGAGTTTTGAGAAGTTGTAATGTTGCTGTCTTCTTTTTTTTAAAAAAAGCATTGTTTGTGAAGGCTGTTTAAAAGATGAAGATTTACTAATCCTCGCTTGTCACAGGTCTATTATACTTTAAAAGAAGTATCATGCTTAATCTTACATCACAAGAGAAAGTAGTTTGGGTCACCTGTGTAATTACTGGAGCTGGTAAGACGTGATAAAGAAAACAAAATATAAGCTTTTGAATTGAGCTGCTTATCTAGTTGTATCACTTCGTTTCTGTTCTCCTTTTTCCGCATACCACTGAGTCTGCATGTATGCAAACAGATATGTTCAATTTAACCTAAGTGTACACAGAACTCTGTAAGCTGTGTCATTCTGGCCAGGGTAAAAGGGTCAAGGGTAGATTCTAAGATATCACTAATTACCACTCTTAGAGATAGAAAAGAAAACATGAGACCATGGTCTGTAGCATAGCTCATTTTTATTGTTTAAACAGTTTTTGCATAGGAAATATATCCGCTTCCAGTAATTGACTGCAGTATGAGCAGCTGCTAGCAGTATAGGCTGGATATAACAGTAACAATCACATTAAGTCAAGCTTGATTTACACCAGTTTAAAACTTGTGGCAGTTGAGTTCATTTGTAACATTAAAAAAAAGTACCAAAAAGAACATTATTCTCCTCCAACCAGGCACAATAAAAACCTTTGTTAACACTCAGGCTAAAAACACGTCTCATGCCAGAGGGCCTTAGTTCCACAGTTAAGTAGCTGTACTGTAATGCATCCTACAAGTGAAGTTTCGTTACACGATTGTGCACACACCTACTTTTTAATTAAAACATAACCTTCAGAATTTATGGCCTACAGTATGGGGAAAAATGCCAGAAGTTTTAAAATGGATCAACCCTGGTGTGTAGCTAGCAAGCAATAACTGACTACTTGTCACTACAGTTGTACTAAATGTATCTAAAGAAACACACAGCCCTACAAAAGTTGTTCTCAGAGAAATATCATTGAGATGGGGCACCTCTTCCCAGTTCGCTAAAAGTTCTATATGATATAAGCACAAATTAACAGCTTGATGAAGACATAACCTAACGCAGCTCATGAGAAGCCTATGCCTGGGACTTGAGGAACCCCTCACATTCTACACTGTTGTAGAGATTTTTATTTTTTTGAAGAAAATGTTATCTGAAACATATTTACAACTGAACTCAACAGAGACTGTGAAATTGAACAGGCACTGCTCATTTGTTTGAGATTTTTTGGTAAACATTTTGCTGGTTTTCGTTTCTTTCTCATTTTGCATCAACTTTTATCAGTCCATGCAACTTCAATGCCCTCAATGAAGAATGCATAATAAGCCAGACTTCTTAAAAAACTTCTTTCTGCATATAGAGATACATTTGCCACATCAGTCCCTGTAGCACAGTTTCAAAACCATTCTGTCAAAAATACAGTAATACAAGACTGGCTTTAGTGTCACTAGCTCACGCTGCTTTCCATCTATATAGGCCACCTTCTGCTTTACTGTTACTGTATCATGCAATAAAAGTATGAAAGGCTTATTCTAGGATATCATGATGCTAGTGGCACTGAAGCCCTTTTCACAAATTCAACATACATTTGAACTGCAACACACAGATATTTCTAAAGAGTAATAACTAGTGAACCCTTTTATTATTAAAAAAAAAAAAAAAGAAGAAGAGGAAAAAAAAAGAAAAGAAAAGAAACAAAAACCTACTTACAACCACTGAAGAAAAAATTGCAACAAAAAATGTAAAAATTGACCGTCTTGGACTTGTCCCCTTTGCTATTAACAATGTGACCAACAGAGCTGTGGCGTGGAAACAGTACAAAGAGTTGTCATGGCAATAAGTTTGGCTGATGCAAAGGTCATTGTGCAGGGTTAAAGGGCAAAATCAGTGGTCTGTGTTATCCTCCAACTGCAGTGCTCCACCACACCCACACAATTTTGAGGAATTAGAAAAAAATTGGGAAGTAGCAGAAAGTGCAAATAAGAGGGAGACAGTTTTCAGCTCCTTCCGTTTGGAGTTGAACACTCAATTTTGAGCTTTTCCTGCTTAAATTTCTTAGCTCATGTACAATTTTACTTTTTTTTTTTTTTTTTCTTTTTTTAAGTTTTCTATAGAAACCCAATAAAAATAAAAGTCCAGGAGCATTGCAGCTGGTTAATGTTAACAAAAGACCTTGACAGGATCATATAAACTATGTTGGATGTCATGCTTGGGACCTTACTGCCAGCAACATTAAAGAGTTGTTTCATTAAAAGTGAATACTGTACACTGAATATGGGATAACTTTCTGCAGCCTTCATAACCTCACACAGTAAATATAATTTAGATTTAGTTACAGAACACACTCCGGTGTCACAGCTGAGTATGTCCTTGTGCAATCTCTTTCATTAAGTCCTTATGAAGCTACAAGTTGCAAATCCAAAATTCTGCTCCCTGAGGACACAGCTATGTGAGACATAAGTACTGTTTTTATTCTCTGCCTATCCTGAATTGCTCTGTGAACCTAATCTTAAATACCATCATGTAACAATCACAAAAACTTTTGCTAAAGGCCATATATACTAATAAAAAGACAGTGGTGCTTCCAACATTTTGAAATGCTCTGAAAACCAACTTTTCCAATACTAAATACAACAAAATAACCTTCATAAAATATAACTTTTCTCCATTTACATTTTTAAAGGATTAGTAACCTATGCTTTTCAAGCATAGGAATCTGTGAAATAACTGCTAACATGGACAGATTTTTTATTTTTTTTTTAACACATAAATTAAGAAACTGGAGAGTTTTAACCCAAGTCCAGCTTCCAAACAAGGAATATTCTTGTTTACTTTAAAAATGGAAATAATATATATTTCCATTATAATTGTTAAAAAGTTAGCTTTACAAACAAGGGTATTTTAATTAAAAAAAAAAAAAATCTTAACAAAACTATACAGTGTACAAATTACTGTCTACAAGGTAGGCGTTTCATTCAGAAGATCCTCCTTTCTTCTCGCTACTTGCAGCTTCACAAATCCATTCACATATTTTCAATGGAGCTGCCCACCTGAACATCACCCCACAACTATATTGCTATAATTAATATTTTTGCCATGTCTTTATGTACAGTCTCCTTCACTGCCTTTTTTTTTCCATAGTCAAGCCTCAAACGTTCATGTCACTCCAGGGGGAACACACTTCAGTGGCACAGCCGTGAGGCCAGGGCTGCAAAGCAACTTAATAAAGGCAGAACAGTGCACATAGAACGGGGTGGCTTGATTTAGTCAGAATACACTTCCTGGTGAAGGAGGAGGCCAGAGACTGGATTTGAGTTCTCAATGTTATCTTAATCTTTTGACTGCTGAGCTTAAGAAACAAACAAACAAAACAAAACAACAACAACAAAAAAAAACATAAATGAAAAGTGTGTTTTCTTCCAACCAGACTTTTCTATCAGAGAGGCACGTGTGAAAAAACCCACAGTTGCTTAACCAAACCAATTCATTCACATGGAAGAAATCTGCTTTTAAAATTATCACATCTGCAAGCTCATTTTTTTTCATACAAGAGGCCAGAGATAACAGAAAAGCTCACATAAAGCCATCCATCCTCCCTCAGGCATACTCGTCCTTTTGGCAATCACATACATTTCGGTTTCATCCTGGCATGCATTTAAAAGTTTAGGGGACATCCTGCTCTCCGCAGCATGGACAGTGCTCCCTGACCACTCAATATCAGGAAAGCCCAGCAGGAAAGGCAATAACATCATTTTATTTCACTAGGCCAGAGCCTCAGATATGCTCTGGGTGGGTCTCCCACATTTCAGCTAGTCTTAACAGCAATATGCTTAGGAAATGAAGTCACTTACCATGGGGCTCAGGAAAAGTGAAACATAACTTTGATATTGGACTTCTTTTTTTTTTTTTTTTTTTCCCAGCTTTTTTCCTTTCCTTTTCAGTTTAAATGCAGATAAAGATCTGCTTTTCTACAGCTTCTGCCTCAGTATCTGTCCATGCTCTGCCTGCTGCAGGGACACACAGGATGTGCCACCACCAGAGCCTCACAGCAGCCACGTGCTGGCCAAGGCCAGGCTGGATGTGGATCTCGGCAGCCTGGTCTAGTGGCTGGCAACCCTGCCCATGGCAGGGGGGTTGAAACTGGATGATATTTGAGGTCCTTTTCAGCCCAGGCCATTCTATAATTCTATGATTCTATGATTCTATAATTCTATGATTCTATGATTCTATGATTCTATGATATGATTCAAGGCGAGAAGGGACCGATGTCAGTGTGTCAGCACCCAGCACCTGTTGCTGGACTTGTACTCTGGGGCTGCTCCGAGACGGGAAAACCTTTGAAATGAAGAGACAGAGGGCTGAAAGGATACCCCATTTCAAGACTTTTCCATCCTTTCCTTGCATATGAAGGTGTTCTCCCTACACTGAGCTGTAGATAAGAGGCATCCCCAGAGTATAAGAAGTCTCCAGCAACAGGCTCACTGCTAATCTGTAAGGTCTGATTTTACTGGAAATGCACTTTTGTTTACACCATAGTCTAATTCCACCCATTCTGAAGTCCTTTCCTGCTACAGCCCAGAGCTCTCCATCTGACCTGCTGTATGAGAAGACTTTGCAAACATCTGACATGGTCTGAGCAGGATGAAGATCAGAACTCAGACACTGTGAGTTGACAAACTTCAAAAAATAATTTTGTTATAGGGGAAAAGAAATATTTACCAGCCATGCAGACTAAAGAAGGCAAATTCCCTGCAGGAACAGCTCTGAAGTCAACTGAAGCCAGTGGAGTTATGCCAGCAAAGATTTTGGCCCTCTATGTGCATTTCCTAGACAAAGCAAGGATCTTTCTAAGTTAAAAACATTTCTAACACAAACGTTTTCAGATGTAGTGCATTTACCAGAGTGGGAAGGCTTCATCTTGCTGTGGGTGTTGAACTCCTTCTCCCTCTGGCTGCCTCTCTCCCCTCTGTTTCTATCACTCTCTCCCTTTTTTTCTCTCTCTCTAAAGAAATTCGAAGTAAAACAATTTCCTCAAGTCAAGTCTGCCTCCAACAGAATTCATTATTTATTTTTTTAAATCCAGAAATGATTTCAGCTTGCACCCCAGGTGGGAAGTTAAAAGAGGGAACCGATTTGAAAGTTTGTCACAGTAGGCAGAACAGTCGCTTTGCAGCCCTTGCCTGGCTAAGGGTGCACTGCTTCACAGCTACACTGTAAAGTGTTAAAAATCATCCCCACCCACCCCAGAATATATATATATGTATAAAAAAAAAATCCCCGTCCATCTCTCAGTACATAAAAGGACCTCATCACACTGCAAAAATAGCAGTACCCACTTTGGTCAATTAAAAAAAAAAAAAAAAAAAAAAAAAAAAAAGCATACATTATTCTTTTTTTTTTTTTCTTTTAAATCTGTGTACTTACCTATAATAACCAATACAGCTAAAAGCACTACCTACTTAGGCAAAACTTGGTATTGCATAATTCGTATAAATTTGAATCCCCTCCCCCCCAATATTAATTGGAAGATGAAAAACATGAAAGGTTAATAGAAAAAACACCAAAATACTGAAAATATTGCTGGTCGATTACAATTCTTAAGCGGCAATTATACACAGCCATGATATGCTTTATAAATGTGAGATAAAGATATAACTGTCTAAAAAATCCATGATGTCACACTTTTTTCCCATCTGGAGTACAAAATATTTTGTCATAAAAATGGTAAAGATTTAAATGATAATAAATGCAGCAAAACAAGTGTAGTGATGTCAATTTTTTTTTGTTGTTTTTGTGGATTTTTTGTATTTTTTTGTATTTTTTTCATTTTTTAGATTTCAAGGCAAGGCACGTAATGTGGACATTATATTTTCGTGCAAATCAGGATTACTGGAAAGAGTATTTTAATTATTTTTTGAGAGACATAGAGGCAAAATGTCTGCCCATGCACATTATATTTCTGTCAATATGTGAAATCTGTTGAACAAGGCTAACTTCTGAAAGCACCATGCAAGTTTTCAGCACCCTGTAATTAGACTTAGAGAGTGCATTATTTAAATAAATCTTATCCCCATCCTGGTATTACCAGTTTGTAAACAGTAAGCTTTGCCCTTTTGGCATGGATTTGCCTATCTCTTTGTCTCTATGATGCAGATTATACAGAAAAATATAAACCCTATGGGTTCTTGATGCAACCAGTAACTTTAAATAAATAAATTCTACCCCTTTGTGGAGGCAGCAGCTAAACCAACATAAGTGCTGTGTTTTCACTGATTTATTTTTCTCAAGGACATGATTTGTCTTGATGTAATGCCTTTTAATGCCCTCAAAAACTGAGGGGAAAAATAAATTTGTTCAAAGTAAATTTTAATTCTTTTTTTAATCCCCTCAATTTAGAGTCCAAGGGCTGAAGGACTTATAATGATGACCCCTTTGATACGACTTTTAAATTGCACTTGCCTCTCTAAGTGTTTCTTTAGTGGGTAAAAAGTTTCTGGGTTGTTTTTTTTTTTTTTTCCTTTTCTTTTTGCTGTTGCATGAAAAGATAACACTTTTACCTACGTAGAGGCATTTCTTACATAGAGCGTGTGTGTTCATTCTGATTGAAAATTTCAAGCTGGGTAACACACTAGAAAAGGCTGAGTCAAGGGCCAAAGTTTAATAAATCCATACTGATAACTAAAGGCTACAGAGCTTTTTTTTTTTTTTTTTTTTTTTTTTAAACATTTAGAAATCAGAGTGTTGAGAAAATGGCTGGCTTACAGCCCTTGTCCTCCTGCAAATCTGCTGCTGCTGCCTAGCCTTTGTTTTGTGAGATAACCAGGAATAGTGATCCCATGCGTAAACAACAAGAATACTAAACCAATAAAACTAGCTTATCATGCAAATATTAAGGCATCTAGAAAGTCAGTTAAAATATATTGTCAGAGACAGAACATCTATTTCCCAGCGGACTTCATATAACAAAGGCTACTTAGCAGGAGCTGCATTCTACCCATCAGTGAAATATCATCGACCCTTTGTATGTCATTTCAGTTTCGACCATAAGGAAATTAGTGATTGTAAGTGCTGCAATTGCTGGTCTATTTTTTCTTCGCTCTTCAGTTTCTTCTCTCATCCCATCTTCCTTCCTTTTTTTTCTTTTTCCTAATTTTTCTTTTTATTTTTTCCCTCAGTTGCTGGTTTCTGCTTGAAGGAAAGGCTCTCCAATTATGTTCAAACCATAATTTGGGACATTTGTCGGCAGGATCGGTGTCCTGTTTGATACTTGAAAAGGAACCAAGCTAGCCCAGGTACCAGGACTGTTGAAAAGGGGGAAAGAGACAAGGAAAAGGGGGGAAGGGGGGAGGGGGGGGGGGGGAAGAAAAAAAAGAAAAAGAAAGAAAAAGAAACACAAATTAGACATTTTGCAAAAATTAGAACACAGAGAATTTGAATCAGGATAAAACCAATATTTGATATGAATACCACTACTTAAGATAAAAAGAGAAACCAAAATTGTGAATTTTGCTTGAAATTCAACTTTACAGTTCTGTTTGCAGAAGTTTGATTTATTTGAACTAAAATTCTGTGTTGCTCTCAATTGCAAGCAGCGTTATGGCTGATTTACACAAAGTAGCCTGCTAATTTATGAAAATTCCCCAAAATTCTAGAGGCAAATATATGGACCAGACACCACTACACTATATATGTGACGCTGAATGACACTGTGTATGTTATTTAAGTGCTAGTGTAATACACATATTGTAGCTATTTCGTGTACAAATTTTCTCATTTCAAGAAAACAAAATAAAGCTCAGTGCTTAAGTTTCTTGTGCAGTTTCCTACTCTTTTTCAAATCAGCAACTTACATCACTCCAATCCCAAGATATGCCTGTGAGTTTTGTGAGTCACAATTAGAACACAGAACTTGGGCTATAAAATTTCTATTATTAAAAAAAAAAAAGAAGTTGTTTTTGGTTTTGTTGGTTTTTTGTTTGTTTGTTTGTCTTCACAATTTATTACCCCCAAAATACCAGTGCCCATAACAAAGGGCTCTATCATGTAAAAGGGTCACAGTGAGTACCGTAAATTTTTCAGTAGAAGTTAGCATAAGAAAATATTTTCAAAGACAATTCCATTACTTAAATCACCATGCCAAAAGCGCCATGTCACTGAGGTGTTTTAAATCCCGATGGTGTTCACACCTTTAAGAGGCACAGACTCCTAGCAGGTATTCTATCCATCAGGATTTGCAAGAGGATCACTTAAAGACAGACTTCAGCTGCCGCTTTTCCGTAGCCAGAGCAAACCCTGACCAGCCTTTTCCTGAGATATCTACCTAGCACCTGAGAAATAAGGGGTTTCTTAGAAATTCCAGTCAAGTTTATAAAGAAGAAAAGCTGCATCTTTAAGTCAGCAATAATTGCCAAACAAGAAGAAACATACACATTGTGCAAATACGTATTTCCCGTACATTTTATTGTAGTGAATCTTATCTGCACTAGTTCTTTCACAAACACAACACTTTACGTGAGAACACACTTTGGCATTAAACTGAGATGTCTCACTACATGTTTTGTGAAAGATGGACACTGAAAGCTTTCTTCCTTCTCTCTCCGTGGTTAACCTTTTGCACCACTTTCTCTCTGAAGGAGCATGTGCTCATTTATGTGATCCTCTGATGTGTGAATACTGAAGAAAGGGGTCAACTTATTTCATAAAACCCAGGGGACGTGTTCCTCAAGTGATTTATACCAAAAACAGTGGAAACAGCTTCTGTCATGTACTTCATTTTGATGCTCTCTACGCGTCTTTATACCTGGTAGTTTACTATTCTGATTCCTAACAATTAATTTCAAGTTCTCTGTTTTACACATTCAAAAAGGCGGGAAATTTCACAGACCTGACCTGCTTGTCTCCATCATGGTCAAATTCAGAAGGGAACAGAACTCTTTTTTTCCTCAGGGATTTTTAAGAAATATGAGTATCCTCGTGTGTCTAAACTGTCTGAACTAAAGAGAATATTTAGCAGCTTTTTTTTTCACCACTGAGTCTATTCTTGCAGGTTACCCTAAAATCTGAGTAATTAAATAACTCTTGTAGTTATTTTCAAAATGTAAGATCAATAAATCTATTTGATTATATATATATATATATCCGTGTATATATATATATTTTTAAGTATCTACTGACTATTCAAAATATCTTATTTTCTGTGCTTCAAGAAATAATCCCTTTTGGAAACTGAAAAATCACAGTTACACAACAAATCTTAAAATATTCACAAAGTCTTAAACCAATTTATACATAAAAGATTTGTCCAATATGACTTGATGAAAAGATTATGGTTTTAAAAAATATTCAGTACCAGAACCTCATTTAAGAGGCTTAATTGTTTCAATTTATTCTTCATCTTCCTTCAGAATTTGTTTGACAATGCATTTCTTGCTCCTTCCTCTTTGGATTTCAGTGATGTTAAGAAGTAAACTATGAAATAACAGACACAACACAAATCATTTTCAAGCACAAGGATTTGTAAAGATAGGAACTGGTAATAAGGAAAAGAAAAGAAAAACAAAGCAGATTTGTTTGCTGAGGATCTGTCTGAGCACATACTTTAAGCATATAGTGCTTTGCTGTCCTGCTACACAGGATTTACAGAGTTTATCCACTTCAAACAAAACAGAACATTAACTAAAAAAATGTAAATTTTCTGTGATGTCAGTGTGGTATTTAAGCAATTTCTGTTGAAAAGGCTAAACACATTGCTTTCAGAATCTTTCTAGAGAATTACAGTGTGCTTCAGTGGTTGGATATATATATGCAACTTTTTTCCCCTTTTTTAAAAGTTTTAAACTCCTAATGACTACAGCAGGTGAAAGAAAGCAGTGCTGACAAGGAACAAATCATTATTTGTATTTCTCTTATCCAGTTCTTCGCATAGGAGAAAGAGGCCTTGATTTTTTGGAAAGTGCTTAATAAAATAAATCACAACAAGTAACTAATTAGATTGTTGTTGCCATATGACTAGAAAATTTAATAGGTTTGTTCCTTCAAACCTTCCAAACCTCCCCCATCTCACATTACGACCATCTCAAAAATGCAGCATGAAGTAAATTTGTCAGTGCTGCTTATGAATCCTTGGGGAGCAATAAATTTCCTATGTTAACACTACGCAGATCCCATCTGATTTAAGGAAGTCTCTGGCTCACAAGCGGCCAGCCAGTGCAGAGCCACCTGCTGCCCACCATGCATAACAGTGAGGGTATCTGTAGCGCTGGGACAACGTGCTGTCCAACTGCTGTGGCTGGAAAACAACTGTTCTGGAAGCTGCAATGGTGGACCCAAGTTCCTCTCTGGCCTCAGCTGCTAGGTTGGGGCAGCGGGGCAGGACAGGCCCTCCTGCGTCCATCAGCACTTCCCTCCAGCACAAGGAGCGTCAAGGCCTGGTGAGCTTGTACTTCAAAAATCAAACTCGTTGTGCTGCACTTTGATGTGATTGTCTCAGGGGATCTTCCTATCACTGCCCAACATATAGGGCAGGCAAAGGAGGAAACCCAAGTGAAAATTACTGAGATAAACAGCACAAATGAATCGCTAATCAAAACACAAAGTTCTAAAACAGCTTTGATACAAGTCATAATGGAAAGTGTATCTGCAAAGCTGCACATATACTGCTGTCTATCTAGCATGCCCACTTATCTCACCTATCTCATAAGATTTACAGTAAATTTAATTGTACTTCCAACTACGTATGGGCTACCACCTGCTTTGTAATTCTCTAGTGCTTCTCTGTGCACTTAAGCCAGACTGTTGGCTCCAGTCAAGATTTCCCATCATTTTTATCAAACCTGCTCTGAAAGGATTTTCTGTGAGAATCAAGGAGTTTAACTTCGATCATGTAAGCCACCTACAAAGTGGAGCTTCCTATCAAACCAGCTACTGCTGTCTGCAAAACAAGCTCTGCCTGGGTGGCAACAGAGGGAAGGGAGGAATACCTTTCCCTTTACGATGCTATTCAACCAATTATACATGTTCCAGGAAAACTTCCAGCCCTGAATTTCACAAAACCAAATGTCGTCTCTCTGTTCACTGAGCATCCCTACACACACACAAAAAAGAGCAAGGCAAGCCAAAAATCTTTGAATTGCCGAGGGCATAGTGAAGCTAATTGTCCTAGGAGAAGTTAATGAGATATCCCTTGGTCCACTTGGTTCCTCCTTCTGATAAAAAACATTCATGTGTATGGCTGGAATCAAGCAGGTCCAATCCATGCTCTGTAATTCAGACCAATAACTCCTGAGAGAATAGTTTGTAAGAATTTTCTTGAAGCATTACAACATTACCAGAAGTAGTATTCTCTCACCATTACTAGACTATCAGATGTACTATACAGTCAACATTCTCCTTCAATTCATAGCAAGTATAATTTATTTATCTGTTCAAATGTAATGTAACAGCAAAGAAAAATTTTGCAAGCATCCTACAGGGTAAACATTCTCCATTACAGTTTTCACATGTTAATTCAATCAAGATTTCAGCCATGGTTTCCTCTTAAAGATAATAATTGCTTTTTCAAGAAACTCTGAGAAAGATATTACTGGAATGGACTACTAGCATTTTATGTATATATCATCCACTTTAGAGGTTATAATAAAATAAGGAATATAATAACATTAAACAATTAACTAAATGCAATAAAAATAAGTCCAATCAGACTTGGGCAAATCTGAAGCACATTAAGATTCTTACTTTCCACCAGTTAAAATATTTTCAAAAGCCTCAAAGTCTGTAAGAGTATTTAATCATTTGGAAAGTGTACCTAAATCAATATTTCCTTCTTGTGGTTTTACTATCCTATGCATCAACATACTAGCTTATGTAAGGTAAACTAAATCATGCCAGGTCAGTCTTTAGGCAGAAGGGGTAGACATGCCTTTGATGTTGAGAGAAATGGCACTACTGAGTCACCAAGCAAGGCCTTTCTGTCTCAGCACAGAGCAAGTGCTCCCCCATAGAACTACAGGCAACTCTGCTACTTCAAATTTTTAAGATCATATGAACTCTGGAAAAAGCAATTGTGTTAACCTCAGTGCCCTGGCTAAATTCCAGCTTGTACATTTCTGCCAAAAAAATAACGACCCCTTCAGCATCTACTTAATGTGGTACTTCTGATATTCTCCATCCTAAACCAGTATCTTCAGTTAAACAGTTGCCAAATTTCACTTCCAACATGAGCATTTATTTCAAGAGATAT
This sequence comes from Phasianus colchicus, assembly GCF_987193195.1. Lineage (NCBI taxonomy): Eukaryota > Metazoa > Chordata > Aves > Galliformes > Phasianidae > Phasianus > Phasianus colchicus. The sequence continues at coordinate 60,522,345 of NC_143476.1, read as the reverse complement.
ATTAAATATATCTCATCTTAATTTAGAAAGACATTTAACAGGTTAGCAGGGCACATACCACCCATCTAGCAGATGTAAGGGGTAGAAATCCACTGATTTATGTCCAGAGGACGGAAAAGGGAATTATGCTGTAATTATAAATTTTTCTGTTCCCTGCAGACCCTTTTTATGTGATAGTGTAAGAAAACAAAAAAGAAACAAAGAAACAAAAACAAAAACAAAAACAAAAACAAAAAAGCAATAACCACAGAACAGGGAGAAGCTGCAGATCCCACCACTGTTAAAGAAAATCAACAGTACAGGTAAGGCCTGGAGAACCTGTGTGTGGTCATTCTACACTCTGTATCACGTTTTCAAGTGCAGAGACAAGGCTGAAGGAGGATGGGAAATATGCACATGCATACAAGGCGCGATCACTATCATAGGAAAGTCACCTCCCATAGAGCCAAATAATGGAGACTGTGGGCTTGGGTTAAGAGAGACTGTTGAGTTGCCTAAAAAAACAATGGAATTTGCACTTTCGGCTACTTATCAAGGCAAGAAGAAAATAACTGTAGGAATGTGCTAAGAAAAGATTCAGAAAATGACTTTCTTTCGAAGTCCAAACAAAAAAAAAAATCATTGTTCCAAATTCATTATGATTCACTCTTCTCTAAATGTCAGCAGACAGACTTGTAAAGTTAATCCAGCCTTCTCCTCCTCTCCCCCTCAATATTAATATTTTCATTTGTAGTGTTATGTTCATTATCTTGCTACTTATAAAAATATGCCTGAATTTATGAACACTGCTCAGTTTAATTAGTAAGACGAAAGAAAGAGAGGAAGAGAGGGAGGAAGAGAGGAAGGAAGAGAGGAAGGAAGGAAGAGAGGAAGGAAGGAAGGAAGGAAGGAAGGAAGGAAGGAAGGAAGGAAGGAAGGAAGGAAGGAAGGAAGGAAGGAAGGAAGGAAGGAAGGAAGGAAGGAAGGAAGGAAGGAAGGAAGGAAGGAAGGAAGGAAGGAAGGAAGGAAGGAAGGAAGGAAGGAAGGAAGGAAGAAAAGGAGGGAGGGAGGGAGGGAGGGAGGGAAGAGGGAAAAAAGCAAGGAAGGGAGGAGGGATGGACGGATGGGAGGAGGGGAGGGGAGGGGAGGGGAGGGGAGGGGAGGGGAGGGGAGGGGAGGGGAGGGGAGGGGAGGGGAGGGGAGGGGAGGGGAGGGGAGGGGAGGGGAGGGGAGGGGAGGGGAGGGGAGGGGAGGGGAGGGGAGGGGAGGGGAGGGGAGGGGAGGGGAGGGGAGGGGAGGGGAGGGGAGGGGAGGGGAGGGGAGGAGGAGAAAAGAAAGAGAGAAAGAGAGAAAGAGAGAAAGAGAGAAAGAGAAAGAGAGAGAGAAAGAGAAGAGAGAGAGAGAAAGAGAAGAGAGAGAGAGAGAGAAAGAAAGAAAGAAAGAAAGAAAGAAAGAAAGAAAGAAAGAAAGAAAGAAAGAAAGAAAGAAAGAAAGAAAGAAAGAAAGAAAGAAAGAAAGAAAGAAAGAAAGAAAGAAAGAAAGAAAGAAAGAGAAAGGAAGGAAAGAAGGAAGGAAGGAAGGAAGGAAGGAAGGAAGGAAGGAAGGAAGGAAGGAAGGAAGGAAGGAAGGAAGGAAGGAAGGAAGGAAGGAAGGAAGGAAGGAAGGAAGGAAGGAAGGAAGGAAGGAAGGAAGATATAAAAGAAGGAAAGAAAGAAAAAAAGAAGGGAAAGAAAAAAAAGAATGCTTCACAGCTTCAGAAGAAACATTTGGAGATAAGGTGATGCAGAAATAGAAAACTGGAGTAATCAAGGGGTTAAAGATACAGTTTACACTTGGGAATTCTCTATAATATGCTCCTCCTCTACTTAGACTGCTGCCAAAAATCATCTGACAGGAAACATAAGATTAAGTTTGTCCTACCTAAGTGAACAAAGAGTGCTCAGAACAGGCAACCAGTTCACTGCAGAGCGGGAACTTTTCTAATCCTGCTGGAATCTGAAATGCTGCTCAGAAAATATTACTGAGGTTGTTTACTTTAACATCTTGCTTCTGGATCATCTCATTCATTTTCATCACACTACAGTTCTTGCTACTTTCCCCATAAAGGTTAACTTAAAGCTCCAAACATAATCATGTGGAAAATGGACATTATTGATTCCTATGGTCCATTGTTCCCCCATTCTCAGTCCCTGAAGTTCAAGTTCAATCTGGAATTACATCATGTCTGGTTTCTCCTGGTTACCAGACGGCTTGAGACGTGACCACAGCTACAGAAAAAACAAACAGGCTTCTTCACGCTTCGGCTCCCCTATCGATTCAAACATAAACTTTTTTTCTTTCTCTCAAGTATGCTTCAAGTATGGAGCATGGTTAACTTAGAGATTAAGTTCCAAATTAGATTATCTAATGGCATCTTAATGGATTGCTGACCCATTTCCTGTGGGATGGCAGCATGCAAGTCTGGCTTGAATACAATTAATTTCTTAGGAAGTGTTCTGAAGATGTTTGCCTAGATGGAGAGGAAACATACTGTTCTGAACATCTTTCTGCATTAAAGAGTTGGGCAAAACTATTAGAGTTAGCAGTTTAAATTGATAAAGACCAGCATTCATTAGGTATTCTTTCTACGAATATTTTTTACAGTCAGAATACTTCAGTGTTTTTGTTCTTATATTTCAACATGTGAATTGATATTTCTCTTCCAAAATATTGCCCAAGGCAGAAAGGAGAAGGAGAGAAGGGGGGTGGACATGAACTATTGCTCTAACAGGTGTCTGTCTTCACCAAAATGTGCTTACACAAACAATGCTGCTGACTGTGTTACTTTAGCTGTGTTTGCGGGATTCCAGATACACAGAAGATACTACGAGATAAAAGCAATTCACACCCATTCTCATTTGCCCACTCCATTTTTGGCTGCTTTAGCTGCACTGCTACCAATAAGCCACGAGTGATCCTGGGAGAAAAGCACTGCCTGAAAAGTTAAGCATTTGAATACCCTAATAGCTACTGCAGGAAAGGAAATTCAGTATTCTGAGAATAGAGCTCTCCTCAGCATCTCCAGGAACAAAACAGCTGCTGTACTGCACTTATGTGTCAAGATAACAGGCTGAAAGCAGGAAATGCAAATCTAGTGCAGACGCCTGAGTAGTGTAAATGTAAAGTTACAGTTAACCCGTAAAAGTAACATAGATTGTAACATGAATAATAGTTATCTGTATTGTATAAATAAAAAGAATATTTAACAGTATTGGAGTTTGATAACGAAGCTTTGCTTACATTCTGTGAAAGATCTGCTAATATTTCATACACTATGAAAAAGCCTCATGATGCAGGAGTTACTGTTCATCAACTGAGATTCAAGCTTATATTTTCAAGCTTCCTACCCAGTATATGAACACTTTTTCTCACTCTCACCCATGTCTTAGGTTTATTTTTTGCATATGCTTTTGCTCTCAGATAGTGACTGAGACTGTATTTTTCTAACTGAACTTTACAGCTTTTCATAATTTCCCCTTACATTCTGTCTCTAAGGAAATATTATTGCAGAAGTGTCGTCATGAAAAAAAAGGGAGCATTTTTAATGATTTCTAAATATCTTCTTCATATGTACAGCAAAACTGTCCTAAATTATCTTAAAAGAGCTAAATTCCACTATACACTACATGTTCAGAGTTCAGAAGATACAGCAAAATGACATGACAGGCAGCTATTAATGAGACAAAGAGCACAAAAATAACAGGCATTTTCTCATCTTCTGCTCTCCCTAAGTTCTGAAGACATCAGTCACCAACAATGCCCCATTACAAAGCTTTCAGCTTGGTCACTTTCATTACCTGATTTCTGTGTAGACAAGACAATTGATATTCAACCAACATCTTGTCTTTCTTGAGGTCAATGACTTTTCTGAAAACCAGTGTACTTAAAATAACCGTAGAAGCCTGTTGCAAAAGGTCAGACTGAGTGCCATCTAAACGAGTACTACGGATTTGAGGGAATTATATGATGAAAAACATTTGTCAAACAAGTTTCTGTGATAAAGTTTGGCTGTCTGGACTAGAATATCTTTCTCTGCTAGTAGGAAACAATTCTTCTTGCAATCCATTGATGCCCATTGAAGAATCTGTGACAGAGCTCATCTGGGAACACTTTTGTCCACTGATAAGACCAAATTGGCAAATAACATTCCAGAAGCTACCTGCAAAGCAGTTTTGTGTATAAAGATCAGCAAATAATGGAATGTTTAATTTCATCATCAAGGTTTCCTTGGTCAACACCTAGAAATTTTTTCCCCCTTTTTTCTCTTTTCAACTAAGGCTCATATGTGCTAGGTACTGGAAAAAAAAAAAACAGATTCACCAGGACAGTGCTTCAGCTGGTATAAATATTCATTGCTTTAAAGGGGTCAAGAGAGATGACTGATTTAAACCATTCAAGGATTTTTCTATATAGGCACTTGTGAGATAATTTCCCAATGCCTGTCAATGCCCTGAGAAAGCAATATTCTTTGCAATAGGAGAATAAATCACCACCTCCATTGTGACCCTCCCATGCTAAAGTAGCACAGTTCGGATTCACTCTTTACAGAGCACTGAAAACTGTGATCGGGATTTATAATGTGAATCACAGCCTTTGAGGAGGTGAGGTGAATCCATTAGCTAATTTTCCATTGTGCCGTAATCTACATAGGTCACTCTGAAACTAATGCCTACTTTTTATTTCCATGGAAACTATAGCAGCTACAAAGAGCACAACAAAACTTCGATAGAGAAAATTCTCATCTGCAAAACACTATGTTTCAACATAGTCACCACCATTTGCTGTGTATTTTCACCAGCAATGAACAAGAGCCTGCATGCTGTGCTCGTAAAAATCGGCATGGCCCTCCGGAGGATGGCTTGTCTTTCACAATGCTGTTGTCACTGCTGCAACACACCACACACCACCTCACTGTGCTCACATACACTGTTTGGTCCACATCAACGTTCAGAAAGCATCAGTGTATGTCAACGGGTGCCATTTTTTTCCACATGGAGGAATTCAGTTCCAAACCTTTGCTTTATACGCGCTTCCATGTCAGATGTGCTGTTCTGTCAGATGCTGCCATCTCTCACACAGCACCAAAATGTAATGGAATATTGGTGGGAAGGTTCAACCTCTACTGCCATATCACCAACATCCATCTCTGATGTCATGGGCCAACATAATAAAATAGGAGGCATTGCTTTCAGAGCAACCTTGTATAATGGAAGACATGATTACACTTCGCTTTCGCACAACAGTTTTTTCCAGATAAATATTATTTCAGAAAAAAAAATGCAGTAATAAAAAGTAAAGCAGCAATATTTAAGGCACTTAAACTTCAGATTTGTTAACAGCAATAATTTTTCAAATTTTGTCATTAATATTCCAAGTGGACACTCAAAAAAATAAAAAAAAAATTTAGAAATTCCATAGTATAATGCAGTATATCAGAAATCACTTTTGTAAAGAAAGATTTTACACATACACACTCGTACTGACATATACACACAGACTATTCAGAATGACCCATACTGTCATATGCACACAAACATCTGTGAAGTATTTAAAATTATCTTGAGTGAGTAGATAATACATCATTTCACAGGCTCCGAACCTGCATGCTTTATATTTATACCCCCCACCAATATCTGTGGGTAATTCTGCACATGAAAGAGCTGAAAAGCAGATGTATCACAATTATGCTGATTTGTTTACACGTCTATTTAGACAAACACATCCCTACTGTTATCATCATTCATCATATATCAACAGATGTAACGAATAATAATGAGTAATTGATTTATGTCCCAAAAGTCGTGGTTGGGAGGGGCCTTCTTTTTCCCCCAGGAGAAAGGTTGTGTGGGAGCTTCTTTTTGTGGGCATTTTGCTTGTTTGTTCTTGCATACAAAAATAGCCTTTAATTTGTGGAAATCATCCCTAATTATTTGGGGATTTTATTTAGAAATAAGGTTATATCTTACCTTCATTTACATGTTAGTGACCTAAATCTAAACCAGCTGATTAGTCATAAAAATCTCTATTAATAGTATGGGTATTCATTATCCAGAACCACCACCATATCAGACATTTATTATTATCTGTGTCTATACTGCTCAGAGCACCGTTTTCTTAGCATTAACCACTAAGTCCCCCCAAATAAGTCCCTTAATTATGCAAATGACATTTTCATTGTTAAAGCCTGAAATCAGTATTAAGTATTCCCTTAAATCTGTAAACCTTTTGCATTTGATAGCACAGCATCATCACTCCAGATGATTATTAAAGTTGTCCTAAATTCAGTTTATATTAAAGATAACCTAAATGTGTACTGCAGAAATATTAAACAAATTTTCATCAGATGCTGTCACATATTCCACTGGCAGCCCAGTAAAACAGATACTATAGCTCAATGTAAATTTTTTTTATGTGGTGTAGGGGTGGAAATAATTAAAATGTTACCTTTGCCAAGTAATTCCCAATGTATCCTCACTGGCACTGGGGTATAAATGCCTGCCGTTTTGATTCATGGTCCAGTCACAAATCCTCAGCTGTCAATTGAAACCTAGCAGTCAGATATGGATCGAGCAGTACTACAGTTTTTAGTATTTAAATGAATGCATGCAAAATAGTATTGTACATGGCAAAAGCCTTACTTTCTCAAGAAGAATATTAAAAAAAAAAAAAAAAAAAAGAAGAAAAAAAAAAGACCAACCAACCAAACAAAAATAACTTATTCTGAAAAATAAATGCCTACAGATTTGCTTAAGATAATGATATTTTAATATGCTTCTCTATTAATAAAGCATAAAAGAGTAACTAGTGTTTAGCACAAAACAATTAGCCATATTAGATTACAAACTGAGCTGGAATAAAAGGAAATGTTAATATTCAATAGTGAAATATTTTAAGAAAGAAAATAAAAATGATGTTTTCTCTTAGCAATGCTCTAAATCGTGTATTAAGGTCTAATGTAGTCAATATCATGTAGCATGCATTTTGTGAAACATAGAAGACATGCAATTTATAGAAATATTGTCCAAATTAAACAATATGTATGTCCTTATCTTGCTATTTAAGAAGGGTAAAGATATTTTGTAACTGAAGTTTATTAATTTAGTATTACTCAGAGCAATTTTATTTAGAAAGAGGTGATAATCTAATCTTGTTTTAGGCTCAGAATAACAGCATTTAAAATATTCTATTGCTTTTTGGTATAATGAAGAATGTACTAAATGTAATCTGAAGCAAATTCTTCCCAGATCCTCAAACCATCAGTTCTGCCTTCACGGACTTTTCAAGTAACCCTGTATAGCTCTGCTTGTTTAGCAGCTGCTGCATAGTGTTAGCAGATTTATTGAAAAGATATACGACTTATTTTTACGTTTAAGAAAGTGAACTTATCTAGCTTGCAAAGAAAACACATATTTTAACCCCTGTATAGTTATGTGATATTATAAACTGCTGTACCATTACATATGATACAGAACTATGAATTGAAGATAATATTGTTACTGAATCTAATTACTTTAATTTCAGTTTTCTCTATTCATATTTGGTCTTCAGAAAGCACAAGCAGAGAAACTACAGTATTTTCACAGGAGCACATTTACTTGCAACCTTTTCCTGAAAAATACAAATGCTAAGGACAAGACAGTATTGCAAACCTGACCCTGCCTGACTGATAGATTCATAAGTTTCCTGCTGTTAAGGTCTGAGAAATGGAAATGTTAGTCTCTGATATTTTCATAGGGATTGTTTCTTGTTTGTTATCTAAAGAACTCCAAGGGACCTTCTAAAGGCCATTAAAAGCATGACTAAACCACATGAAATTAAACAGAAAAGGAAATATGCATTCAAAAAGTTTGCTAGCAGTAACTGTGAATAATACATTAAACATATTTAAAGAAAGGACTAAGTAAATATTTGGTTTATTCATTACAAAAAACAGTATTGTAAACCAAATTTTAATATGGAAGATATAGTAAAACATTGGTTTGATTACTTGATATACAAAAGCTGTACTCTCACTATAGCTTTTTAAGGATATTTTAAAGACTTATAACTTAATTATAAAAACTCACTTCCCACTGAAATAAAAGACTGAAAGGTTTAAAAAAATCTTTTCTTCTTTCACAAAATATGAAACCTATGAATAAATTATATTTGGCTGTTAATATGCAGAAAAATATTAATATCCTAAACTTAGTGTTACTCAATTTTTATGCACTTAGGTCTAGCTCAAAAATCTGGCAAGTACTTAGTTTTCGATAGAATCTGATTGCATTTGTGATACAAGGAAAGCATTTTACATTACATTTTAGTAAAATCAGCTCCTGCACTAAATTGTGATATTTTTCCCACCATCTAAATGAAAGCTATCCATATGTGAGTTAATGTATGAGAGTTATCAGTAAGAGCTCCAAAAAGAGCTTTTCAAATCTATGTCATTAAAGTTAGTATTGGCATACATCATATTAAATACAGTCATACGTAGTTGTACAACACCAACACATACACATATAAATACTGATGTGATAGTTATAGAATGTATATATTTTATATATGCTATAGACCTATTGCATGCACCTATATATGTAGATTAATGTTGGATCAAATCTATAGTTAGTGTAAAGTGTAGTGCTTTTTGTTGCACCAGCTATGCCTCCTTGTAGTACTGTCAATACAAACCACTGCAGGTCTGCCTGATAATTGCATATATGAAAAGCAGGATGGCATCAGTTGCACTTAAAACCACTTTCCCCATGTTAAAATCTATTGCTTCACATTCATCTGCAGGCTAACATAGCTGTGGTGTTGTCTTCAAAAGCTAAGCTTCCAGGAAAATGGGTTTTTTTTTCAACTTCACGTAAAATTTCCTTTTATAAATCACTACTGCCTGGAGACTATGATGTCTAAAAAAATAGTCCAGGATTTAGAAATATACATTTGAAAGTATTTGGAAATATCCCTTTCAAAGTCTTCATCTGCATCCCTCACGTGCTGTTGAGTGCTTTCTGGGTAAAAGGTCTGGAAGGGCTTAAAAGGCCTCAACGAGCCCTGCCTGCTTTTGATGGAAGATGTCTGCTTACAGCAGCAGCAGGAACAACGTCCTTGGAGGACATCCAGACGGCCCAGTAGGGAAAGCCTGGGAGCACAGGCCTGACATGAGTACCTAGCTTCGGAAGGATGTAGGGCACTTCAGTACAGTATTTTGAGCGCTACCTTTTGTCTGGAGGCATGCTGAAAGCCTTCTGGCCAGTTGCAGTCCTCAGAGTAAACTGAGTGACTTCTAAAATTATACCACAGTGTTAACTGGAGATGAGAAGGCAATTCACGCTCACCCGCAATAAGCCACCGAGGAGATGTTTGGAGCAGGAAATACGAAAGGGAGAGTCAGGAAACTAGTTCAGTCTGCTTGAGAAAACTTAGATTCCTTAGGAGAAGGACTTCAGAAATAGTCCTTAAGAGACAGTTAATAAATGCTGAAAAACATGACTAACTTTCTCATAAATATGCTGTGGATGCAAAATAAATGACTTGATTTTGCCACTTGTGACATGGCAAAAGCCCCTCTTAGAAGCCTGCTGGAAGCGGCCTGCACTTTAGTCCCATAGCTTTGCCATCTTCAGACAGGTGAGCAACAGTAACACCTTCCATCCACAGAATACAAGCAGTGACTTTTTACTTCTCTCTCACTTAGCCCCACAGGAAGAAAGAATGTGGATCTGTATGCTGAGGAGAAAAAGTGTGCCCAGCTTTGCAGTAGACAGGGAAACCTGACGTGTAGCCTAAGCTTACACCAGTGTGCAGAGTTGTGTGTGGAGTCTGCAGTCCCTGGGATGTGCCCTCACTTGTGGAGTACCAGGGAGCTCAAAGCCTGCAGGAAATTGCATTACCTGGCCTGCAAATATTTCTCCAGAAAAGAGTGCAACTCCCTTACCACCTCAGCAACATCATGGAAAGGGGCCACAGGCTCACGTAGCAATGGAGTCAAGCATTACCTCCCTACTCCTGCTTTGCCCTCTGTAAAACACCAGGAGAGTGATTTTTATTTTGCATTTTCCAGTACTTTCCAGTGCTTTGAGTCAAACTGATATGAAGCTCGAGCTAAGAGACAGATCTTGCTATATCTGCCTTTTCAGTTTAAACTGGGCATCTTCCAAGTGCAAGTCCTGCACACTTTTAAGTAGGCAAATCCTACTACATTCCTACATTACAATTCCACAGTCAACAGCTCAATCTTTAATCATCTGAATAATTTCAGGGGTTAATATTTAAGCAGGTTTTGTATTTTCCTATTGAAACAGTGGCCCATCAAATATTAACATTCATTTCAAGCCTCTGTGATTACTAGCGAAAATAGTTAAGTATCTTGGAGACTGTAATGTGAGATTTTGCTATAGTTTCTGTTAGTTCAAAAAAAGCTCATAAAGCTGAACATTTGCATATTGTCATTGTTTTGGCTGAAACTTCCTTTAAATGTGTTTCCTTTTCAGCAAGCATATGTGAAAACTGACCTCTTATCCATTTACATACCTCCCTAGTGTTTACATGGCCAAGTTTTACGTCAAACTGTCAATTATGATGAGGGACACAATAAGACCAGCTTAAGTGTTGATAACCTGTTTCCTGGCTTTACTGAGAAGTTCTGATTGAGAGTCCACTTGCATTCTTTCTTTCAGCTCTCTGCTGAAAGCAAAAGGAACATTCACCTAAAACATTTTAAAAACAGATACTTTGCTTTCAGTAGACATTTAAGTTTACAACTTTCATGATGAACAGAATGAAGAAAATCTCATTTTAAACTGTGGGATTCAGTAACTAAAGGATACATCTGGAAGGAACTATTTCCTATCAAAGGAGCAGGGCAGTCTCATACCAGGAAACAAAAAGCTATCTGCAGCTTTCTGATTTTGCATTTTAGAGATCTGAAGTGTTTCTTATTACTGTGCACATTGCAAATGTATCAGTCATAAGTGTCATAGCTGTGTGAATATCATGCATACCACACGCAGAAGCTCCATGCTCTAGTGAAAACTATGCCATTGTGTTAAACAGAGCACAGATTGGAGGACTTCACCAGTTCATTTACAATTGGATTGGCATTAGTTAGGAAAGTTTACCATGACAGTAAAGTTTTAGAAGTCATTGTGTCCACAGACCTCAATATCTAATCTGGTTATATTTCCTGCTCTAAAATACAGTCATGAATCTCAGGCTCCAACATGCATTAAAATGAAAAAGAAAGAAAACCTGTTAATTACATGTCACAGAAAACTTGTTTTTGTGAATCTATTTATCTGTGCATCCAGTGAATATAAGTGTTTGTCTGTCTGACCGTCCATCCATCCATCCATCTCTTAATGTTGTATTCACAGGTAAAATCCATGACTGCTGTTTTTGGCAACATTCTAGATTTTGAGCCATCACATCAACCTGTAGCTTAGCATCTACAGTCTGAACTGACAGAACAACTTCAGTTTGTTGGTTCTTCCTCTAACTTAGGAACTGTAGATCCTCAGTAGAAAAAAGGTAAACAGTGAGCAAAACAAAGAAAGAATGGGTTGGGAGAAGATGCTCCCATACCATCGTGAAGATTATCCAAACTTTCCTTAATGTTCAGTTGTTTCTCAGCAAAGATGATGAGCACGGAGCACTAGATTCACTTTCATAAAGTAAACCCACCAACCACCAAAAGCATAATTAAGAACAATGGTCTGACTCAGTTATACTTCCTGTCACTTCCTTTCCCCTCACTAGGAATCTCTTCCTACAACTGCATTATTAACATTTGACAATACTCAGAAGCTGATACTGAATTGAGGAAAGAAAACATGGTGGTCATTGATGATTTGTAATAGACATTCTGGGGGAGCTGTCATAAATAGTGATAATAAAATGCTAAGACCAATATAACTTTATAGCTGCCACTTGAGCAGGATAATTGTTTTGTAACCATTAATGTCAACATTTAGAAATATCTGGCATTTCAAGTCAGGTAGCAGGAAGACCTATCAGTAAATACACAAGAATCTGTGGAGTTACAAATCCTCATTAGATTAATATCTTCCTGATTAACAGCAACTAGGTAATGCATCTAACAGCATACTTTCACACTATTCCAGATCACTAAAAGCAAACTGTTCCCACAGGTGTCACTACATCTTTCAAAATTGTATTTAATGCTTTCCATCTAAATGCAATTATTCCAGTTAGTTGTACTATAAGTCATTTGTTAGAAGTTCTAGCAAACTACCACTTTGCCAAAATGCTCTGTGTTAAGTACATTACAAACTGTATACGTAACTTCTTAATGTACTGTGGTTATTGTACTTCATATAGGCTACATCCTGGTTCTTTTTAACAACAGAAAGGTATTCAAGAGTAGGTGCCAATATTTCTCATAACCAAAGAGAATAAATCTCCATAAAGACTCCTCCAATTAAGTAAAAAATGTGGTGACAATATTTATTCTTGAAGGGTCAGTGTATGTTACAGGTAATGGTGAATGCTTAAAGGACCTCTCTGGAACTAAAACCACTGCCTTTCTAATTTAGAATTTCTCTCAGCTAATACAAAATGATTGATTGCCTTTATTTCATGTACCTTTTGATTTTCCTTTCCATTCATCATGAGCAGTTTTAAAGCAAATGCATTTAAAACTGGTCACAGGAAGAGTGGTCTCTTTTAAATTGTTGTAAAGTAATGAAAAGACATAGTAAATCAATCTAATTCCTGCCTCACAAAGAATAACCTTTACTCTATTGAAGTTTTGACAATTTCAGTGCTGTACCACACTTTCTGGGTAATAAACATATATGGCATCATCATCTTTGAGATCTCCTTAGGATTTAAGTGGGAGAAGGTGACTTGTATGCACTTATGTTCTTGCACTTACCCACTTGGAAAAGCTTTATTGTTAAAGCAGTCTCTTTTCTCAGTTGGTTTCAAGCAGTGCACACTATTCCCTAATTTTCTATTTGTGTGTGTAACCATTCACACACACATACATCAAACGCATTCAGGCAAATTTACACCTGTATTCATTGTGTAAGTTACAAAAGAATAAAGAAATCATAACAAAAGTGAAACCATAACACAATTTTTTTTTCAATCTACTGGTCTCCAACTGGTGTTTTGGAATTAATATGGCAAGAGTATGAAGGAACATAATTCAGAATGGAGAACACTGGTTTCACACAGTGTTTATGAACTGTGTCTGAAACCTGACTTATTTTCACCATTCACTTAAGTCATATGGCCACACATTTTACCAAGAAAAAAAAACAGTGATTGCCCTCACATTTAAATTCCTAAGATGCTGCTAAAATCTCCAAATTTATTTCAGTCTACAAAAGCCTAAAATATGTAGGACGCGTGAAATAAGCATTATATAATGCACATGTAATAATCTCAGCCAACAGAAAATTAAGTGTTCTGCTACCAACTTCTAGACATGTGAGACGAAGTTTGTAATTCTTTCAGTGAACCTGGAAGAAGGTGGAGTAGATTTAAGAAGTGAATTTTAGAAAAAAAAAAAAAAAGTCTATAAATGCATGTGGGAAAAAAAAAAAACAAAAAAACAACTAATTGTGCAATCTAACTGGGTGTCAGAGACTTTTCAAAGGATACACTGTAAAATATCACATGAAAAGAAAATCCAGAAATAACAATGTACTGTTTAAAAAGAGAGATCTTGTGTGTGTATCAAATAAAATATATATAATGACATTGTATATCTTCAAAAATAATTATGTCGTAGTAATTATAACACATTTCATAATGCAGTGATCTTTAAAGAAAACAATACATCAGTGAAACAACTGATGGCAAAAAAAAATTTGATTTTATATTTTTATAAATGCATACAAGTGTTTCCTGGGAGATCTTGCTGATTAACAAATAAGTTGGCAATGTGTCAACTGTCTTGTATATCATCTTTATGATTTTCTGAGGACTTTGCATGTGGTGACCTCTAAAGCAGCCATACCACTACCTTGCCCTGGGATTGGGTAGAGAGAGGGAGTTCCAGGTGAAGCGCACATCAGCTATATCATGGCAATCACAGAAAAGACCGAGGGCCATTTAACAGCTCCATTTTTACTGCCACATTCACTTTTTTTCCTTGTAACATTTTAAATGCTGCTAATTTCAAACTCTTCTCCTGCAAAGACACAGGAGCAACAGCAACACACATCATAAAATATGGTGATGATCTAAGGTGTTGGAATTTGTTCCTGTTATTAGCAGTGTAGGATTTCTGTATATGCATGGCATTGAAATTGACTGTGGATATTTTGTTTGTAAACTATCATTAATCTTGGCTGTATATTTTCACATTTTGGATAACCACTTCATTTGCATTAAATTTACAACATTAACAAGATGTGAAAAATAAAATGCTTCCTGAAACATAAATGATATAAGAAACTAGAACAAAACCATGCTTTTATCACATTTGAGATCTGCAGACCAATGTAAACTTATTAAACTGTAAACTGCTTTATATGTTGTACTGATAATTTGAGTTTATATTTAATTTTCTAGAAAATAAATGCTGAAGTGTTGCCCTAAACATCTGAAAAATGCTTACAGTACAGCTTAAAAATAGTAAATTGGACTATTCTGTTTGGAAATTTTGCTTAATTTTAGTTGATTTAAAATGATTATTTGTTCCTTATATATCTAATCCTCAATCCTAAATCCAATTAAAGATTACATGTATGAGCTCTCGAAAAATGCAGCATTTGGAATAAATACGATTAGAAGTTCCTTAAGATGACACAAATCTAAGAAATAAAGCATAAGCTAAATTCATGTTTCTTAAGTGATTCAGTATTGGTTTGAATAAACTGCATCTTCAGATGATAAATACTGAAAATTTTAAGTTCCCGTTCTAATTCAAGATAACAGTGGCAGAGCTTAGAAAGGTAATAGTGCAAAAACTTCTCTATATTGTTACACCTATGTGAAACTTGCCCACCTGTTGTTGGTGTAGGAAGGATGGGTCTCTTGGGCTTAGTCCCACATATCGATTGGCTTGGGATGTGCCTGAAGCTGTGTAGGCTGATTAAGGAAGAACAAAACAGATTGATAAAAATACCAACCTATCATAGCTATTACCCTCTGCAGGTACAGTACAGATATCCAGAGTTATGATTTTGCAATATATAGGATGTGTCTATTTTTTC
The DNA here is from genome assembly GCF_987193195.1 of Phasianus colchicus. Taxonomy (NCBI): domain Eukaryota; kingdom Metazoa; phylum Chordata; class Aves; order Galliformes; family Phasianidae; genus Phasianus; species Phasianus colchicus. Next base: position 60,507,151 of record NC_143476.1, on the reverse strand, counting down.
CTTCACTTAGACTTTAATAGAATGCAAAAGAAAAGTTGGACCATGGTCAGAGGCATGTGCAAATTCCTACAAACTTCAATGGAAGCTGCATGCATAAATCAAAGTGTTGACTCTTGTTAAATAAAAGTTTGTCAGATTAATGCATATTATTTTTTTGTAAACTAATTAAATGATATATTTGAAAGAACTGCAAGTCTGGTTCTCATTTTCATTACATCAGTCTAAGGTACCAGTGAAATCATGAACATTTTAATGTTGTGAGAGAAAAGTATTAGTTCATGTTGTTTTACGGCTGTCATTGTCCTTCACAGAATGTAAGAGAACAACAAAAATTGAAAACAAAAATTCAGTTTGGCATGAAATTACTCTTTTACAGTCCTTTGGAGAAAAGGTGCAATCTCATTAGTAGTTCCATGAGATAGGAGATAACTTTTACTCCAAAATATCATATTAAATATTCAACTCCATTATGCATCAGGAAATATTTTCCCAACAGGACAATTTAAGGAAGTTTGTTCCTTTTGTGCTACAAAAGCTTAAAGAAATCCATTTCTGAGGAGCGAGAGGATGGTAGGTGCTATGATCCTTCAGCTGTAGATCACATTCCTGTCTGGTCTGTCAGCAATCCCTAAAATCTATTACCTTCTTATGGCTTTTGGTGGTGCTTAAAAAATGGGGCAGGTGATCTTACTCCACTTCCTCATACGGAGATGTCTACATCTCATGGCATAACAGCCTAGAAACTTGTTGGTGGACAAAGTAGAACTAATAAAATTGAACAGATATACAGAAGTTTGCCAGTGAGGACCTAGATGGGCATACTTAATAAATGCTCCAATTTGTATTGAAGTTACATGGCAATTACAAGCAAATGATATCTGTCATTTAAAAAAATAATAACAATTAAAGACTTCCTATATTAAAAACCATTCTGGAAGACCATCATAAAAATGAGCCAAATACTTAGAAGGAAATTATGGTGGAGATCACAGCACTCCTCAAATATTATCAGAGGTTTTAAAAATATTATAAATTTGATAATATTTTCAAATATTATCAAAGCAATTCTGCTGTTACACTTTGGAATGAAAAGCAATGTTAATCATTTTATTTTCATCACACTAATAATAAAAACTTGCTGGCCAAACATATGTTTTATTTATACTTACATGTTTTGACAATGTCAATAATTTATAGCAAATAAAGGTAAAATTATACCTTGAAACAAACTTCAGGCTGAATCTTTCCACTAAACACCTCAACAATCCCAGTGGCTGGTAAGTTGAGATTGATAATCCAGTCTGTAAAGATTCATTTATGATTTTTGTACCAGCAGCATATGATCCCTCATTTTGTACTATTTTCTTCTTCAGCAAGCCATGTTCCTTCATTTATTTTTCTGTCAGTCATCAAACCATTTTCAGTGGGGCTTACCCAAGTAGGAACACAACTGCACTGCTCTCAGAATCACAGCACTCTGAATATGAGCATGAGTATGCTATTTTGTGCAGAACTGGCACATTCTGATAAAATGTGTACACTTTATCATTGCTACTTCTTCGCTATTGTGGCAGACATTGAATCTTTAAGCAAAAAAATTGCTGAGGTATTGCTGTGGAAGCAAGAATAGGCCTTATTTCAGTTATCCAAGGAGAGATTTTCTAATGTTCACAGGGTAATTTATGAGCCAAAGTTCCAATGAAATTCAAGCAAAACTGGATGCAAACTCAATTTCAAAATGCAATCCAAATTTTTCATTTAGTAGTAGGACAACAATTAATGAACAGATTAGGATTGCTTTCTTCTAACAATCATTACTGTGGTCAGATTACCAGAAAGCATCCCAATGTATATCTGACACTTTACTTATTCTTTTTACCATATGTACTAGAGATTCTGACCTCATCTGAGATCGATACTTGGTCCACTCACAACCATGTCAAACAGGAAGGAGGATGAAATGTTGAATAGCTGAAACAATGTATGAACCTGCTATATTCCCACCTATTCTATACCAGAAATTTACAGCAACATCTTCATGTTTGCAGCTCTTGTCAAGAACTACAAAAACTGCACCATATGATGCTAAACAAGGTACAGATACAATGTACCACTAAATTCTTTTAAGAAACCTTCTGCTGTACTAAAAGAATACCTAGTACACTGACAAAAATCTATCCATATACGTTTATAGGTAAGCAGTAGTTTGTCCAAGATTTACTACTATATTTTTATGATAAAAGAATAACCATTTTTACTCCTTTAAATCTTGCCACTCACATGCATTTGAGTGCTTGTTTCTGCTTCATATTCTAATGAAGTGGTTTGAGGTAGTTTAAAAACAAAAAGAGGATTTTGTGGTCTCAGTTAATGCCAATCTAACATTTCTGGAATAGAATCACAAAAACTAACTGTTTCTAAAGCAAGTCAGTTAAATGTAATTGGTCCTAAAGAGATTCTTATTTTTAACAAATGAGGTTTCTTTCAAACTGGTAAGTGTCTCCAAAAATCTTCTCATCTAATAAATACTGGTAACATATCTCCAGTCTAAAGAAAAGTTCAAAGACAATAGATATTCAGAGAATAAGTAAAAGTCCGTGCATTATTGAAAATAAGATTTATAGTAAAAAGAGAAAAAATTACCCATTGCCTAGTAATATCTTTGTTCTTATTTCCAAAACTGCAGTTCCATTGAAGAAAATAGGGTAAATAATCTGGTCCTGAAGATATAGTAAGAGCATAAAACTTCAAAGCTTTTTGTTTTTTAAATAAATGAACAGGGAATCAACTATCCACTTCAACGGTGAAAAGAAATGAAAATTTTCTTTTGTCCTGTCATTTATTTTTGCTAAAATTGACACAACCTATATCAGTATGCAACTCTCATAGCTCGGATTCAGTATGCATTGTAAAAAGGTTGATTTCTGTAGGAAAGTCCATTGAGGAGCAAATCATCCAATCTGTGTTTGGAATTCCATCTGTGGATCATTGTGAAGCCTTGCTGTCTGGGTGTGCTTCTCAATGTCATTACAACGTCCACCTTAAATGAACTATCATGTTTTATTTTTCTTAAATAGTGGTCACATATGCAGGCTTTCCCTTTTCATTTTGTTTGCCATGTCACAAATATCTGTTCATGTAACATGAGGCATTGGTTGAAATTTGGAGAGGAAAAGCTTGCAGTCAGATCACATATTTGCTCTCCATGTAAATGGTGAGCATCCACTTGGTCAAATAGTAGGAAAAGGCGCCTTTTTCTGGCCTCAATTTGGTATTTTTAATCTTTGATGGACATTTTTTGTTTCCTAGAGAAATACTTACTGGTTGCTGTAGGTGAAGATGCCTCACCTTCAGTGGATGTAGTGATGGGCTTAGTATCTGTCATGGTCAGGGTCACAGGTCGCACCGCACTGTGATGGGGAGAGGGTGCCAAAACTGGAGTAAAATGGCCAGGCACTTTCCCTACTACTTGACCACTGCTGTTAGGCTACAAAACAAAACCAAAAGAATTGTTTGTGAAACATACAGATTGTGTTTAAGGCACGTACCCACCTACTATAGGGGTTTCCAGAACGCCCATCACTGTAGTACTGCATGCTGGAATGTGCTGTTTTAATAAACCTATGAATTGCTATGAGATATTTTCATCTGACAGAAAACTCTCCTCAGATAAGTATTACATATTTAGTAGCACTACCTTTTGGTGAGCTTTGTTTCTTTCTGGATGCAGCATATGTCAGATTGTTTCAAAACATACTTGCCATTCACACAGCTGTGAACTGCACTAAGTACCATGATAACAAGATTAAACTGACCAGGCATAAGCCCTGATGTGCTAACTATTAAGAGCAAATGAACGATGGAAAACTTCTACTTTCACGTGCCATACCACTCTGGCTTGGAGAATAACCAAGATTTGACCACATCTGTCCACAGAGATTACACATACTGGAAGATTAACTAATAATTCACATGTTTGGGAGTAGGGGAGAGGGCTGGGATACATTTACTGTACTGCAAATATCATAACTTTTTGAAAAGAAAAAAAAAGGAATTATCAAAAAACACTCTTCACAGAAGTATTTAGTAATGGAAAGTCCGCAAGTTGAGACCATTATAAAGCCACATCATTCATAGATCCACAGGATGTACAAGAGTTGATCTGCACGTGACTTTATGACACAGGTCATCAGGATAATATTTTACTCTCTGCACTTAGGCACATCTGAATTTGGCAGTGTTCATTGTAAGCATACATACTTACACAATGTTTAAACAGAATGCCTTAGACATTCTGCATTAGTGTACATACTCTAATGGTAATCTTATTATTGAATCTTATTATTGAAAGGATATTCTAAAATGTGAAATAGTTCAGTGAAACAAATGGACTGATAAAAGACCTGATTCAACTGATACAATGGAAGGTTAAAAGAGGTGAACATGGTTATAGTACTAAAATAATAACCATGGGCTGAAATGATTTCTGCAAGTACGTGTAGAGCATAAACAAACAGAAGAGGAAGGAAATATTTGGAAAGTACAGGAAGTATAAACCAGGGGTAATGGAATGAAATAGAGAAGGAGGAAATCTAAAATGAATAGCAGGAAAAGCTTCCTGGCAGTATGATCTATGAGACTCTGCGTATGCCCCCAGTGGAGACAGAGAGCTTCATTCTTTAGAACACCTAAAACAAAACTAGAAAATGTAAGTACAAATGGAGACCAATCTGGTATTCACAAGAATACTGAGCACATATAAGATTACTTCTCCCTCTAAAATCACAAACCTTAGAACGGAAGGTAAAAGTCCAAATGAGTACTGATGAGAAAGGGCCAACAAACTGCACCCAAATTAAACTACTCCCACTACTATCAAATGTAAAAAGTCACTTCCTAAAAACAACTATATGTTGAGAGGGAAGAGGTTGGGCCAAGCAGCCACGCTGTTCCAAGATCTTGTAATTTTAGGAACTGGGTGGTATTTTCACTTTGTCATTAATATCCCTAGTAGCTTAAACTGAAAAGTAACTACTAGGAGTTTAGTAACAAGTAGGTGAATCAGCTGTCAAAGTACCTTCAGAACAAGAAAACAGCACTGATTCAAAGGAAAGGAATGACAATACTTTCACATTTACCCAAATAACTAGTATGTTAACTAGACTTTTACTCACTGGGTGAAACTTAGTAGTTAAGTAGATCTCTCTTACTTTTACATGAAAATGACGTAGAAGAATACATACTGGGTATCTTCTTGAGAAAAACCAGGCTTCTTAGTGACTATAAATCTGATTCTACTTGCTTTAGAAGAAAATGAAAACTTTAACTAATGTAAATTCAGAAAACTTATAAGATTTACCCAGCTTGCTTTCTGTTCAGATTGAATCTTTGACATGCTTCTGAGAGCCCTGCTGCAGCGGTATGCCCCCTCTCCTCCCTGCTGCCAAGCTATCTATGCAGCATGCCGGAGGTCACTATTGCATCTGGTAGCTTCTAGTGGAGTCATAGACGTGTGACTATAGCACTACCTTATGATGCTTAGCTCGTGTGGTATGTTAGCGTACCTCAGAAACAACTGAGATTCCCTTACTAAAACAATCAGTTTTTATTATAGGCTAATAAAGAATATTCCAAGGAATTTATGGATTAAATCAGCCAGTGTCATTAGCTTCCAAAAGCAGCTCTGTCTCCAAAGCCAGACTCAAATTAATTAAATGGACACAGCTGGAATCCAGGACAGTTTACAGCAATGTATCACCTTCTACTGTTCCTTAGAGATCCCAGTTCACATGGACTCCAGCTTTAGTCCATATGCACATAGTCCAAAACAGCAAACCTTTTTCTTGGTGGGTTGCAAGAACAAGAAAGAATATACTTTAAATCCATTTGTGCATAAACATTTTCCCTCTGCAGAACAGAATAGCAATACAGTACATCTCTCCACTTGTATTAAATGCAAATTATAAACGCTAGTTCCAGTTTTCCCTGAAGAGATTCTTCAGACTAATGCATTACAGGTGAAAAATCAACCGTTACCATCAACTGAGGCATCAGTATGTCTGTGCAATGGATTCACAAACAGAACGATGAAGCCTGAGGCATAAACCTCAAGCAAATTACAGGAAGGCAGCTGTGTTAGATAAACAAGCTGTGCATTTGAAAATGAGAGAAAGAAGAAAACGCAATGCCAAATTTAGCCCCAGTTTATGTAGTCATACATTTTTTATTGTTGGATTAGAGGCTAACTTGATTTTTAGATTAGTGTTACATTTTTCAGCTTTTTAATATCACACTATCTTGAATTATCACAGATAAGCTCATTTAACTGCCCAGAGCCACAGACTGTCTTAAATATAGCAAAACTTAACTCAGACAGTTAATATCTGATTATCTGTACTACGCATGACTTCAGGAAATCCTCAGGTCTGAAGTTGGAACAGTAATTAGTAACATATTAATATAAACTTTCTTAAAATCAGAACTTAGTATAGCTGGTTTTGCTGCTGGGGTTTTGTTAACAGATTTGTAAACAGTAGTCAATTACCCTCCCCTTGCATTACTGTTCACAGATTTTACCAAACACCAGTAGGTTTTCAGTTGTGATTATGAACAGCGTTTTGTCAAAAAGCTCACTATTTCTAGCATTAAAAAAATCTCTATGTTGCCATATTAAAGCAGCAATACTAACACCTGCAGATGAGACATCCAAACCTAATGACAATATGAGATTGGTATTACAACAGGTCAGATAAACAACTAAATTGCTTAAATGATAACATGTACTTTATGTTTAAACTACAATACATTTTTATTAATTTAACTATTTTTAAAAAGGAACAATTTATTATTATTATAAGTCCAAAATCCAAATAAAAAAATTCCATTTGTCCTTAGAATCTTAAACACAAAGCATCTTCAAAGAAATAATAAACAAAATAAATAAATAAAAAAAAAGAAAGACAAGAAATTATCTAAATTTGGTATGTTTTAGTATAACTACTTATAGTACTGTGTTAGGTCTTTCAGAAGGAAGTTTGGGACTTAATAAAAATCATGTCACTCCAGCTAGACCTTACACTTGGGGAACAGTTTATCTGCATCTCTGAACAAATGCTTGTTAAGAGAAGCAGTGTTTCCCAAAAATGTTAACCAATTGCAGCTGAGTGATCTACCAATAAGTGTAATCTTGTCACGATGGATCTGGTGCATTTGGAACTCCTTTATCACTTGCATCTTCTTGACAGTTCCAGTCCCATGTTAGATACTGTGGTGGTGAATAACATTACAAAACTCTATCTATAGTAGTGTGGTTTCAAGACCACCAGTTGAATTCATTTTGTTGCTGAAAATGCAGAAGAGTCAGTTCTGCATATTTCGGTCCACTGTACAAAATATTTTAAGAGTTGCCTACTGGCCAAATTTATGAACGTGGAATTCATAACTAATACTTCTGTTTTGTTTATTGTGTTCTGTGGAATCTACAGGGGGTTATGGATGTTTCAGTAAAGCTACATGTAAAAGGAAATTGGAAGAAATATCTTCTGTTTCTCTACCTCTCTCCAACACCTTTTTTGGTAATATCATACAAATCATCTTCAAAGCTAGAAGTTTTTTCATAGGATGCCTTACTATTGTATTACCTGTACCCATCCATTTGTTCCATGGAAGACAGCTCAATAGTACAGGAGCCGTTTTCGTCAAATGGGTAGAAAATACATGGTCAAGATATTGCCTATCTGAGTAACACAACACAGTATCTTGACACTCTTCTAAGCATTAATACATATATATGCCACTGAGACTGTAGGGCACTGTAAGAGTTTCTCCCTGAGTTGAACCTTGGGAGTTCCATAAAATACTTACCAAAAACAAGGCTATGGAGGCTTTTTTCCTGCTATTAGACGTTATGGTCTCAAGAGGAAAAAACATTTAGCTTTTTTATAGTGCCTCTTACCACTTTTCTTAAGGATGACTCTCACTAGAGTTTCCATAACCTCAGTAATTGACTGCTACAGCCATCCTACACAGACCTCACTGAGAGATCCCACACAAAAGCTTCAGGAGGTGTGACACGCAGCTACCTGTCTGCCTGGAGGAATTAGCTTCAGAAAAAAACAAGTTATTGCCAGTTCTTGGCTGACAACATCATATCTGTATTTCTTTCTGAAAGAAATCAGGGTGTTGACTTTGATCTATAAAGTTCTGAATCTCATCCATTTGAGAAAACACTTTTAACACAGTGCAGCTGAAACAGAGCAGCTGCAGAGCTGTGACATCCATTGTTCAGATATGGATATCATAAGATTCTAGAAGAAGAATCCTTCATTCTGAACAACAATTTTGAGATATAAATGAGCTTATAAAATGTGAAATATTTATTGATATATAAATTTAAAGGAAATACTCAATTTTCCTTGGATATTTTCCTTAACTGAATAAGCCATCTTACACAAGCAAGGGAAAGGAAATTTCTTTGCAGGTAAATGTTCAAAAGGTATATTTGGACTTAATGGCATTTTATGTAATCCAGAGACTTACAGCTGTATATTTATTAAACTAAAAATGAATAAATACAAAATAATTATTTAGAATTGCAATTTCATCTTTAAGTCTTTTGTCAGCAGAAACCTGAACTAGTACTCTCTCTCTGCCTTCCAATTACAATTAAAACCAATAAATTGTCTTATTTAATCTTCAATAATTTCTTAAAAATTATGATGGAAAGATGCATTCCCAAGAAGTTGAAATTATTTAATGTCAATAAATAAAGTTTCTGACTAGCCCAGAGAAATTGTGTGTACACATATCATTTGTGCCAGCTTACTCTTCTTTTCCTCCCAAGAACCAAAAGGAAACCCCTTGCCCAGCCTAAAGAAAGCCTCACAACAATTCCCTCCTCACTGCCAGATTACTGAAGTTATTGTACTGAAGAATTACAAAGCATCTGTCTGGAATTCCATAAAAGTGTATCCATCGTTTGTTGAACAAAAATTGAATATCCCAATCAGTTACAAGAGGAAAACAACCAGCCTCACCAGTTTCTAGCAGCAGCTCTTCTCTAGCAGTTCAGATATTTCTGTCTTCAAACAAAATTAAAATTGTTAAAACATAAAGCTGCAAACTGGTCCATGTTGCCACAAATTATGTTTTAATAACCTGGGAATTTTAGTCAGTATGTAGATGGGTTCAGTTGCACTGCAAATTTGAGGCATTATTTTAAGAGAAAAAGAGTCAGATAAGTAACCCATTCAAACTGGAAGCAGTATTACCATGCCACTGAGATCAACACATTTCACAAATAATATCACAAAATCTGATTAGAGGTTACCTGTAAACTGTGCCCTTCATAATTCAAGCCCAAAGAGTTTGCAAGAGTGTATGATTCTGTTTGCTTGGTTCAGTTAAAAAACAAACAAACAAACAAAGAAAAAAAAAATTCACTGATGCCAAAATTCAGCAGGATTAACGTTAACTGTTTGCTTTACTGACATATCCTTCATCTCACTTGTAGACCTCATCTCCTGTGATTAACCACACCTCAATCAGGAAAATGATTCTACTTAATTTGACAGAGCATTAAGTTTAGAACCATTGGATTTGCCTTTTTGTTGTGCTTGATGATTTTGTTCCTATGTATTGATTCATGCACTCTCATTTAGCAGTGCATTTTAAGTGTTTGTGAACATGAGTACACACACAGAAGGTAAGTTTGTCCAAGCATTCAAAATTCAGCTGCAACCATTCGAAAAGGAAATGCATGCTCAAAGTCTGGAGTGGATTTCAAGACCCCAATATTCTTTAGATGGATAAATACTGTAGGTACATTAGACACGTAACAAGTGATTCATTTTTGATGAAGCATGTAAGAAGAAATCAGTATTAATTTAACTGGGAAGACCAAGACCCATCATAGTATGAATACATATTCAAACACAAAATCTCATTCAGCAGTACAGTAAGCTAAGATGAAAAGTTAAAATAAATACAATAAAAAGATCTCAGCAGTATTATTTAACTAGTGGAAAGTGCATTAATTCTCAGGATCTTGGGAACTTCTTAGATTCCCAGTCACAGGCAAGTTCAGCTCCATATCTGAATAGATCCATTTCTTTCCAATATGTTTGTTTATTTATTCTCCAGATTGAACACGGGATAATAAACAGATACTCATGAAACTTAAAGCTATGGCTCTTTTGTTTAGGATCATCCACTGTTGCATCATTTTTCACTGCAGCCAAAGGGCCTATCTGAACTTCCTGACTGTTCATCACACATAATTTGGGGTATTTAACATCATGTCAGGAAAATTGCCCACTGTTTCCCCCAGTGGAAACCTATGGGGGTTCTATAGCTTTAAACTAATTTTACTTAAAAGTATTTCACTGAATAGCATGACTGTCTCACTATAATCAGTGCAGCACTAATGTAATTAATCTCAAAATTGCTGTGGGGAGTACAAGGCATCTCAGTTGCTTGTCGTAACAATCTAAATTAGTGTATTACTGAAAGATGTTGAGAAGGAACAGTTCATTCTAGGTAAATGCTGTCAGGGTATCCATTCTTTCTATTTCTAAAGCTGAAATTAAAACTATCATCATAGTTCTCTTTTGAAATCCAAATGAATATGTTTTGAGGTGGGAAAGTATAATTAAATTTGATGTGGTATTCCTACAGATGCAGTTTTGCATTTTATAATAATTAGATTTATTTGAATAAAAATTCATGTTTTATTTAGGAAAGAAAAACTGGTTTGGCTCAAAGCATGCCATTGTATCAGAACAATTCCTGTTTGTCAGTGAAACTTCACAGACGGCTGCTTCTTTTCCTAAGCAAAAAAAAAAACAAAAAACAAAAAACAAAAAACAAACAAACAAAAAAACAAAAAACAAAACAAAAAAACAACGTTCTTGTTATTTTACTGTTTGTACAGCCATCCTTTAGCTGTTCTGTTTGGAGATATTTTGATTGAGTATGCAACTCCTCTAGTACAGGCAATATCTGAGAGGTGAACTTTAAAGAATTAAATTTAAAAGAGATTTCTGTAATATTAGAGATTAATTACAATAAATTGCAGAGAATAGCTGGTACAGATGCCTGTAATCCCATACTTGGTGTTGTTTAATCCTGCCTCCTGTTCTTAGAAACTAAATCAAACATCAAATGAAATGAAAAACATTAGCTTAATATAAAGGTTATGAAAGGTGACACAGTAGTAAATTGAAGCCAATTTGTCCTTTATTCCCTACGGTGCCACAGCACAAGAGTAGTAAATGTTTTCAGTTCACTACAGCTCTGAAAGGATCAGCAGAGTAAAATCTTGTCTTTTAAGGCTTTAAGATTAATCATTTAACTACCAATAAGGTAAAAGAGTAAAACTCTTATTGGGCAAAGAGTTGAAAGTGCTTCTTCTCTTCAGTGAATACAGTTCCCAATATCAAAATCAAAAGATGATACATTTGTCAACTGCCTGAAAGTCACATACTTCTTTTAGTTGATTTGCTTTTTCATCAGCGATGATCCAAACCAGAACAACACTGAACAATCTGAGATTATCAACTAATCTGCTCTTTTAATATATATAAGAAATGAAAATATAAGTAAAACAAGCACTGAATAATTAAAGAAACACATAACACTAAGGGCCTGATTTTAATTTGCATAATTTTTCCCGTAATAGTGCCTAATTAAGGCATCAGTTTAAAAAAATAAATCCAATAGAACTCTTAAGATTTTCCACACTGAATTAACATTAAGGACTTTTAATGCATGTCTTAATTAGACTTTGTTATTCATGGAAATTTTACACAAATTGAAATCAGGTCCTGCGTGCAATGTTCCCAGCTGAGTCTCAGCAAAAATGCTATAGGACTGAAAGACTTTCAATTCATGCACTGTTAGCAATTTGTATTCTAAAGCCGACATACTCCGTTTTCACTTTTTGGTTTAATTTGCATTAATACAGTAACCAACAAAAAACACTTTGTTAAGACTTTTCATCAAAGTAAGTTTTGGTTTTATGGACCCACTTTTTTTTTTTTTTTTTTTTTTTTCTTAAACACATAGAATGTCATGCAGCTAGGTTGGAGCATTTGCCCGTGGGCACAATAGCCAGAGTGACTTTCTGAACAGCCCAGAGGGGCCTTATTTGTTATTCAACATAGAAACTTTGATTCAGTCTCAATTTCTACTGCTCTTGTGCCTGAAACACGTACTGAAAGGTCCGTCATTATCTGTGGGGAAAAAACCCATCAGCACAACAATCTCCTCACCCCGATAAGACAACTCTTCCAAAGGAACTTAATTCTTAGGAGCAGGAAAACCTGCCTGCTGCCACTTCAGCGCATTCCCAAGGCTCTCCCAAACACATGCTAGTGCACAAGCTACAGGACTCCACAGGAACATTTCAGACAAAACATCACAACCAGATACTAGCTCAAGCTGCAGAGATTACATTACACTGACACTGGAAATAATCCAAGCATTGACAGATCAAGACTCAGCTGCGCTCTATCCTGTAGTGCAGATCACATGTTAATGCTGTGTGCTGATGCTATCATGGAAATCAGTTTTGCACACCGTCCTGTACAAATTACTCCTCTAGTGAAAACCATGTTAATTTCCAATATCAGAGACAAGCCTAAATGAGTGTAGCAGCCAGAAACTCATCTGTTGCTGCATGTTCTCTACAAAAGGAAGGAAAAACAAGACCAGGAATCTGCACTGTGCTCACTAAATGTCTTTACATCTGTGCAATGTCAGGTGTCTATGAAACAGTGCAAGCATTACCTTGCCAGACTTTATTTTGTTTGCTGGTCTTTAAAATCTACTTGTATGTTTGTGTGTGTGTGTAAATGTGTGTGCATGTATCAGCAGATGCCTGCCTCCATCCTGCAGCAGGAGCTTCGCCTCTGTCCTGACACTCAGGCCACAGCAGTACCCAGCCTGCAGGAGGGATGTGGAATGGGGATTGGTGGTGTTGGCACTGGCAAAGCTCTCAGTGCAATCATTTCTCTTTTGCTTGGCAGAGCAACAGTGAGTCGATATGTCTATCTTGCTCCTTTTATTCAATCGTGTCAAATAGGAAAAGTGGTCCAGCTCCCAGCTTTCTCTGAGAGTAGAACTAGTGAGATATCAGTATAAACATCTTGGAAGAGATACACATTCCTCAATGGATTGCTTTTGGAGGGTTCGCGTGGTTTTACAGTACCTGGCTAGTCTGCGGACTGGACGGGTCGTAAGAAGGTACATAATTCTTCAGAGTATCCTGAGGATTCAGGTGGGGAGGATATCTGATCGTTGGATGAGAGAAGTAACTAGATGGGGCAGGAGGGAGAATAGCTTGTGCTGGAAATGGCAGTGGTGAAGGTGAAGGTGGAGTTCTAGTTGAGATGACTGGAGAAGATAAAATAAAATTAAAATTACTTTGCATGTTGTTTCTTCTAACATTCTTCATCTCTGTATTACAGCAAGAAAAATAAGAAGTCAGTTATAAACCTGCACATTGTATTCTTGTTTCATGGTATCCTTACAGAAATCTTTCGTGTCCTCCCTTCACACCATCCCAGGCAGTGGAAAGCACTTCTCTTTTAAATTCATAAATAGAATAACTTGTTTTGATTTTGTGGGTTATGCCTTCATTTTTTTTTTTAATTATTTTTCTTCAGGCAGTAATTATTCTTTACCATAAAACACTTCAATATAAAATTTTCCAATTTGTAGCCTAAATAAACAGAATAAATATTTTACTAAATAGATAAAACCTACACTTTCATTCACATCATTCCAACAGAAGAGAACACAGCCACCATGTCTTAAGAAAACAGTGATTCATCACTGCATTGCACTCTACCTGCTTCATGTGGGGATGGGTAATAACTATTCGGTAATAAAGCCATGAATAATTAGCTGACCTTTTTGAAAATGCTAATGAACATTCAACTTCAGGGCCTGGGAAATCAGTCCATCCAATGAAAATATCTCTGGCAAAAAAAAAAAAGGGTTCTACACTGTATATGTTTTTCTTTACATTCCCTTTCTTCCCAGCCCTTACAAACACATACTTCTCTATCTATAGACTATATGTCACATCCAAACAACCAGCAGTGTTTCCACAGTGAAAGGAATGTACAGTATGTCCTGCCACGGCTGCCTCATCCGGCTGGAAGTGGAGAGAGAGTTTCTCTCCTGGGCTGCACAGACACCAGCTTTCCCTCTTGCTACACAGCTGGTGGGCACCTACATGTGGCTTGTTTAAAGGAGGTGCTGACTTCATTGAAAGTAAAGAAAAGACAGTGCTGTGCTAATTTTCCTTAGCGGGAGGATGCAAAATCTGATCTGTATAAGCAGGGTATTTTACAAACTGTTCATGAGTATCATCACATCACATTTCTGTACTGTATCAGCACAAGCACACCAACAGTGCTCTACATCGCTATGTGCAATGTCTTTGCTTTTCTCCAGCTTAATGTTTAAGTGGATTTCTATTTTTGAGAACCAAATGGAAGTTTGCCCTTGTTAGAAATGTTCCAAAATTGCTGTACTTTATAATCAAAACTTTGCAAATCCCCAAAACATTGCTCACTGACAGAATAGAATATGCTGTACAGATAGCAATCAGATCTCCCAATAAATAGCTGATCCACAGAATTAGGTTACAATTATATCTTGCTATTCAAACACATACACCTAAATTTATATACCAAAAGCAAATGTGTCAACACATAAGCGTGGGGTCAAAAATAATTACAGAAATTTCTGAGAAAGATTTGTTTTATTTTAATCACTGCTCCACCAACTCAGTTAACTTATAAAACGTCATTTACTGCCCTGTCATGGGAAACTGTGCAAAACAAACTCAAGTGAGTAGGAACACATCTATTCCATCTCCGTTGTGACTGAGTATGGTGGAAATCCACACAGACCAGAATGAGTCCAGGCTTCCCTTCACAATCGAGTAAGAAGATGTTAGGGGGAATGTAGTCCTTACATGTAAGTTGTAGGATAAAACCTCCAGATCACAGGGAAATCACAAAAGAGAAAATTCTCAAAGTAGAACTGCATGTTATAGAAAAGAGTGTGCTCAGATTTGTTTCACTCTTCAAAACATCCAGCTTTGCTCAAGAAATTAAACCCTTTCTATGCAGTGTATAAGGAGAGGTGATGAGTCACTGAGGGAAGACTTCTGTGTGTGCTGTGTTCTCATCTGGAGAATCAGGGTAACTCTCAGCTTTCAAATTAAACAGACCCTGGTGATGGAATTTCCCTGTCTTTCCTATTAAACCCACAAGATAACATGCAATTCCTTTATAGTTCCTTCACACTTTAAGTGAAGTTTTAGTACGGATTTACCATGGAACTCAAAAAAAAAAAAAAAAAAGTCTGAAAATCATTTATCACAGAGAATTGAAAAGAAGCACTGGCAGTTATTTCATGTGATGAATATAATGATGAATTCTCTTTTGTATGCAGTCCTACCTATTCTGGTATCTAAATACAATACACTCACAGAAACAACAACAATAATAATAATAATAAAATAAAATTAAAAATAATAATAAGGATTAAAGTAGAAGGAGGAAAAACAGAGAGAATTTTTCCTCTGTCACTTTCTTTATTCAATTTAGAGCTAATCCTAAATTCTTTCCAGTGTCTTGCAGAAGTCATACTACCTGAACTACCTCAATGCAAGTCAGTCTCTGCAAGGTTACCACAACCTCTGCAACATATCCAGTTCTGTTCCTGTCCTCACAGTAATATAAATGGCGTTATGTGTCTACATAATTCTGTAAAATGCATCACTATCACAAAGTAGGAAAGATCAGAAGACAAATAGGGAGGAATTTCTTCCACCTCTATAGTCCTCACCACTCTGTGCAACTCCTGGGATTCCTGGGTGGTGATGCTGGGGAAAAGTGCTCAGTCTTGGTGAAGAATCCTGGGGAGAAGTAGGACTAAACAAAGGCTTTTCAGGCTTCTTCATTGTAGGAGAAGACATATCTACAATAATAAGATAAAATAAAATTAAGCAGAGCAATGACATTAACTTAAAAGCCCATCTCATGGCACATGATTCTGTAAACTATAGATATTTATTTTTGCAGTTCTTGCACAAATATTGTTTGGTGACCCAACTCCCCTATGACCAATAAGCTAATTTTAAACTATCACTTTCCAACTTGAGAATGATTAATAATCCACTAGCTAGTCTTTGTCCTCCAAAACAGAAACTACATTCCTTTCATACCAGAGAAGCCAACACAGCAAAGAAATGCATATCTTCAGAACCTCCCTAGATACTTCTCGGCTCCCCACAACATCACCAAATCATCTCCTCCTTCAACAGCCACATAATAGTTATTGCATTTTTTAATGGAACACCTACACTCAGGTGTGTAGGGTAACCGCCATGCACATGCCATTTTATGGTATTTATTATTTTGTTATTTCAAAACCCTCCTCTTACCCTTTCCAAAAATATACTGAAATAATGTAACCTTCCTAAGAATAAAGGATGCTTTAACTCCTCTCTTTCATGTTTTCCATGTGTCAGGTAGGGCCTTCCCACCTCTTCCTCCCAGTTTCCGTATGAACAGAACTTGCTACATGAAGGCTGTTGGCTGCAATAGCAGGGAAAAGCAAATGATTTCTACCATACAGGGTTGCTGATATTGCCCCAAGCAAAAACACCAAATTCTTTCCAAAAGTTTAAATTAATTAATTGCACTCTGAATCAAATTAAATTATTTCGAAGTTAATTTTAATATTTTTAGAGGACACACATCAGCATTGTAAGTGTGTTCCATTTCAAATCAATGGGAATAACTCATGTTTAAAGTGAAGCTCATTTCTTAAGTACTTTACTGGATTGGTGCCATGATGCAGCTGAATTTCCTACATGGACCGTGTTCATCCCTAAAGTGATTTTGGCACTTCTAATATTAGTGCACTGTTCTATTCTGAGGAACACAAAATCTTCTTGGAAGATCTCTGTAAGTGGGAACGCCCTACTGAGACCAAATCAGACCAAAACCTTCTGAACTGACTGGAGTTTAAGTGAGAGGTTTGGCCCTGAAAGCCTTTCTCTCAGACTGAGACTGTGCTGCCCATCTGCCCTGCAAGCATGGCTGAACTCTACAGAGGCATTGCTGCCAGGCAGTGCAGACCCTACAAGTGCTCCACCAGGCCCCTTGCAACACCTCTTCTGCCCTTTGCCCATAGGGACCACATCTGTTGATTTCCCAGACACCGTGCTAATGGACTCCCTCAGAAAGGCTGCTGAGAAAGGATTTTATTCAGGAAAGCGATCAACAAGAGCGAGGAATTGCTTTACAAACAAGCAATTCAGCACTCTTTCCATTTTAACAGATATGACAAAGGCTGCTGTATGTTTTTTATTATACTGATCTGTTGCAACTTTCTGTTGTTATCAAAAATGCTGTCTGATAAAAATTTGGTGAATAAATTATTATTAAGAGAGAAAATGGAAGAATATTCTTGTTTCTTTGAATCCATCAGTAGCCAGCAAAGATCATAACTTCCAAATGGTTACAGTTTGGATGAATATTTATTCCACTAAGCTAGAAAATCCTTTTTAAAACTGAAAGACAATTTTCTTAAACTATTTTTTGCATAAGTAACCAACACAACAAAAAAGCACATTAATTCTGGAATTAATTTGAAATATTTCATTATGTTTTTATTTTTTGCTTGAATGACAGCCCTAGCTTCTTAATATAAGCTCCTAGTTCCACACCTCCACAACAGTAGTGGGGTTTTATAAGAGTCATAATACAGAATCAACCAAATATTTTGTCTTTGTATTGTGGTTCATGGTATGAACACTCTGCCACTGCAGAAACACTGCAAAGTCTGCGAAAAAAGAAAAGTGTTTCTCACACCTTTTAGGCTTCCTGTTCAACAGTTGTTACAGCAGATATTGGTAATCATGTATCTTTCTGGCTAGACCACAGATAGGCCATTGCAAGTAAGAGAATGTACAAAAAGTTGGATTTTTCTTCGAATTAAGAGTACTGGAGTTGAATTTCCCAAAGGAAGAAAAAAATATGGGTTAAAGGTGAAAAATCTCTTCCTTATGTGAAGCCCATATTCAGCAAAAGAATTCATGAAAGAAGGAGCTGCCTAGCTCCTGAAGTTCTGCACGCGTCAGCATTTCTGATTGCTGGAATGCAGCAGAGATTTAATTTGGTCGGTGGCTGTTACTTCATTAAACAAGCAAAAGTTGTTGTGTTTTTCGAAACCAAAATATTTTAGTTTCTCAGAAGAAGAATGCTACATGAAGTGCAATGTAATTAGAATATCCATTAACCCCCCAGAGTCATCACTAATGTGAAAAGGATCTTCTGAAAAGGAGATTGGTGACTAAGATAATGCTAGCAGTTCCTTTAAAAACGTGTCATTTTCTTCTGCTCCTATTTACAGGGAAAAGAACTGTAGTCAGCACACAGAAGACAGACAGAGTAACTGCAAAGCAGATGCAATGAAATTCTCATGCAGAAGACTCTTTCCTCACCGAGGTGAATGCCACTGGTAGTCACTAGCAGAAAATTCAGCACTGCCAAAAAAAATACTCATGAGCAGCCAAAAGAGGGACTTCAATATACACTGTGTGGCACACCACCACAAAGTACCTTCAGAAGTCTCATACACTGCAGAAGCAACTGCAAAGAATAATGGCTAGAGCACATGTGGCAGCCTTGCCACTAAAATCATGCATTTGGCATTGGCGTGGCAATGTGATTCAGACAGCCACTTCCCTGGCATTCTGCATACACTGACATCTTAATGCAGCATTCATGGGCCTCTCACTGCCAAGGAATTGATGAAGCTGACAAGGGAGTTGGAACAATAGCTGTCTATGTTAGGAAAAAAGTCTGCAGCCACGTCCTCCTTGAGCAGGTGAGGAGACTCATAGCTGTTATAAGGAAGGACACTATTTACAGTTCTCTGGAGAGTAACCACTTACAAAAATGAAGAGAGGCCGAAAAAAGTTAAAGCAGTTGTTCACTGTCTCTAGTTTTTCAGTGTCTTAAATAAAGGAGATTGAGTAAAGCAAAAGAGAGACTCAATGTGATTTTTCCAGCAACTTCTACACAGTGGAAAATACACATTTTTCTCAATTTGAAACATATTTGATTTTTTTCACGTCATGAGATGTAGTCTAGTTGCCACATACAGCCTAGTTATATACTGATAACTGCATAATGAGTGACCCGCAGAGGTCACAGGAATAGGTTGCTTGGTCTTAAGTCTGTGTCAGAGTTTCAGGAATGAAATTCCAATCCTTATTACATGGGGAATGAAAATAAAACAGTTTCCAGTATGATTTATTTTTAGACTTCTGGAAAAATGCTAAGTATATATGAAGAGCAGAAAGATGCCAAGAACACTTGGACAAAATTATCAAAAGATCAACATTAATCAGAACACACTGTGTCCTGTCCTGCCTCAAACTTTCTTCAAATGTGAAAAATGGATTTCTTTTTTTTAATTCTCTGCCCTGTTCTCAATCTTGCCTGTATTCCTATGCTACTGTGATGATGCAGTAATTATGCACCCAAACAAGGGCACATTATAATTTTTAAAACATCGCATCAAAAAAGTAAGGGATTAATCAAATAGAAAAGAGTTAGATCATCTCATCTCCCAACCAGGTGAATCTCTCTACATAGGAAGGCAGCAGAACTGCTATGAAGCACAGCGTATGCAGCCTGCTCATCAGCAGGTTGCACAAATGGTGTTCCAGATGTATATCTGTTGAGGACAGCCCAAGGCAACAATTTTGATCAATTTTAATGTGATAAAGTGCTGCAGAGAAAGACTGTGCAGAAACTTGTTTACGTCAGCCTTTAATTAAAGTGTTGTTCATTTCCAAAGAACCTTAGGAAACACTAATGAAACATGAATTTTGACAATTTCCTCATCAAAGCAAAGACCTTTTTCCTCAGTCTGAAACAGCTTGGGATTCAAGCATCTCCCTGAAAGAGTGTCACACTGACACACTGGTCTTCAAGCCACCTGTTCTGAGAGCTTGACTGGAGGCAGGCAGAGGTCTGAGGCACATCTGAACATCCACCAGCCATTTTCTCAGTACCTGATCTGCTCTCTTGTACAGTACCACAACATGCTCAAAAGGAGAGTAGGAAGAAGTAAAAAAAAAAAAAAAAAAAAAAAAAGTATTACATTTATTTTAATCCAATTTATTCTTTATCTCTAATCATTAATATCTTTTGTACTGCTTAATTTCACCGGTCTTCCCTTACACAGAACAATTCTGCAGACAGCAATCTGTTAAGATTCATTTACAGCTCATTAGTGCTGCATCGCCTCCAGAGAAATCAAGATAAAGCCATGTTCAACTTACTGGTTTTAGAGCTGTAGGGAGAGCGGGAAAGACATGAAGTCCATAGCATCAGCAGCAAGCTATTAGAATCATCCCTTCAAGCTACAGTTTTAAATGAACCGATCACTTTCCCAGAGGCTGTACCTGAGCTTATTTCTGTTGCCAGAATACATCATATACAGAGGGGCCTCACTCCACTGCCTTTACCATATGTTGTAGGTACACCTGTCTGAAACACATTTGGAAACTCTGGAAGATTTTAAATTCACGGCAGATAACTGTGATATTGTGAGGAATCAAGGCAACTCCCATTGAGCTCAGGAGAGCTTGCTTTGTTTTACACCACTGCATGTGAAGAACAAGCACAGCCACTTCATAAAAGCACTGCAGCATTCAGATGTGCTCAGCCCAAAGTCCTTTAACATTACAAGCATTCAGTATTTCTTATCTGCAAGTCTTAGTGAGGCACCTAATGCAGAATATGCACAGCTGAGCAACTATAAAGCAATAATGCTTTAAAAGCAATCTCATGTAAGAAAAAGGCTTTGCCATGTCTCTGAAAGGCTTGATGGAAAACAAGAATGTTGAAATTAAAATGTTTGAAGTCATTTTTATTTCTCAGGAAACAAAAAGAAAAAGAAAAAAGAAAAAGGAAAAGACAAAGGAAAAGGAAAAGGAAAAGGAAAAGGAAAAGGAAAAGGAAAAGAAAAAGAAAAAGAAAAAGAAAAAGAAAAAGAAAAAGAAAAAGAAAAAGAAAAAGAAAAAGAAAAAGAAAAAGAAAAAGAAAAAGAAAAAGAAAAAGAAAAAGAAAAAGAAAAAGAAAAAGAAAAAGAAAAAGAAAAAGAAAAAGAAAAAAGAAAAAGAAGAAGAAAAAGAAAAAGAAAAAAAGAAGGGGAAAGAGGAAGGGGGAGGAGAGGAGAGGAGAGGAGAGGAGAGGAGAGGAGAGGAGAGGAGAGGAGAGGAGAGGAGAGGAGAGGAGAGGAGAGGAGAGGAGAGGAGAGGAGAGGAGAGGAGAGGAGAGGAGAGGAGAGGAGAGGAGAGGAGAGGAGAGGAGAGGAGAGGAGAGGAGAGGAGAGGAGAGGAGAGGAGAGGAGAGGAGAGGAGAGGAGAGGAGAGGAGAGGAGAGGAGAGGAGAGGGAACTGTGGTATGAGTAAATAGGAGAGAAAGACCTAACTATTTTGATGTTGGAAGTGCTTGATGTGGGGGGAAAAAATGCTTGCGTTCCTGCTCAGCATTATACAGAGATTAGGCTTAGTGTCTGGCTCTCCTGTTATTGAAATCTCTGTACTTATCATTAACTTATTAGTGTCTCATTCTACTTCACTGTAAGTTTTATCTTGGAACAGAAATAAGCTTTCCTAATGATTTATTGTCATGACAATAAAATGAAAGGAAAATTAGTTTTGATAATCAGTGTTTTCATGAGGGGAAAATCAACCAAAAAAAAACTCCCAGTGTAAAGACTCATGTGTTTTTTCTCCTAAAAGAAGCAGTGAGGTCTTACATGAAGGCACACGGACATATTGCTTAGCAGCTCTGAATGTTCTTAATGTGAGGAACAGTCAGGGTGGAAGTATAAAGAGAGATGCTCTCTTCAAGTTTAAAAACATGACTTCCATTATATTTTTGCTTCTACATCAAGTTAAGGAACGCAGGTTATGCCTGAAAATTTTATACTACTGAAGTAGAACACTTCAGTGTACAAGCACTTGATAATCTCCTATCTTCAGATCTATCTATTTAGCTCCAGTGTTATTCTTACAGGCACACCTCCAATGTTGAAAAAAACAGTCTATCAGACTGTGACACTAGCTATCCTGTCAGCAACCATGCCCAAGGCTAATCTAACACTTTGTTGTGCTGTTTTGCCATTTCACAGCAGCAAAACAATTCATCTGTACTATATCTTCTGATCAGCAGGGAAAAACCCGAAGAACTAGACTAGAATTTCTTCCATTGCTATATTCAGTACTGCAATCTGGTGAGCAAAACACTAAATAATATTCCAGTTTACAAAAGCTATAACAAAGCAAGAAAAAAAAAAATCCAGTGGCAGTTTAACTATTTCTGTGTTCATTCTATATTTACCTTTTTTGCATTTCCCAAAAAGCATTTTTATACCTAAGTGAAAAAATTGATGAATGAAATTTCAACTAACTGAAATACCATGAGATGCAGAAACTCTGCAGATGGAATTTAAGCATCATTTTTCTCATCTTTATGTCTATGCAAACTTGCAGAGCATTGCCAGCAGTTTCTCTGTCATTCCATGGGATACATTAAACTCAGTGATTTCCATTACCTAAGCAAGAAAGTGGTTGGACAGAAGGGTTGTATCTACCTGCCCCTGCAAATCCTGGAATATCATGGAAAAAAATAAGATCTCTATGTCATCAGGTTCCAGAATTCTTTCTATTGCTGTGTGTGACTAACCTGATAAAAATGAATTTCTTCCTTGCCTTATAGGGGGGTATCCTACCTTTTACAGATATGAAGCAAAACAATTCAGTACAATTCCAATTCACAGAATTTAAAAAACGCTTGCAATTGAAAAGTATAATATATGCTAGTGAATGGTTGTTTAAATCAGGGTATTTCGGAAACCTGCATATGCATTTCCCAAAATGAACTTCTTATTTTCATTTTTTATAAACAGCAGTTTTTTAAATAGGAAAAGAGTAAAGCTATGATGGCCAGATTAGAACACTGATCTCGAAGATAAAAACATGAGAAACCTCCATTTCCCGAAGCAATTTCAAAAAATGTTTACCTGTAGGACATATGGACTTAATCCCATAGTTAGTGTGATAGTGTTATTTGACATGAAATTGTCTTTAAATTTACATCTATTCCCACTAAAATGAGGCTGAAACTATGACATACTTCTCTGTAAGAACATTGGGCAGTAATTCTTAATTCTTACCCTTCATTAGAAGGTAACAGGAAGTCTCACAGGAATGGTTCTGACAGATTCATATTACTAACCATATTCAGTATGAATACGTTATCATAATTCCACTGTTTCTGGTAGAAAACATTTTTTTTCCATGCATTATTCTTCTGACATAGAAGTAATCAGCCTTTTTCACCCTACATGCCACACACTAAAAGCATTGTGCAGTTGTGAGACCCCCAGACACAGGTCCCACTTGTGTGACTGTGAGGAGCTGGGCTGTTGAAGTTGGAAGGAGTTGATAATGTCACCAAATCTGTAGTGACCCACAGGAGCCAGTGACAGAGTCCAGATTATACCTCCACAGTCCTTCTGCCTCTCTCCTCTCCCAGATGTCGGGGTCAGCTTATCCAACCACCTCTACACCAGCGCAGCCCATCAGATGTCATACAGGAAGTACTTATGAGCAACTTAAAGCTCAGTGGGGTGGCTACCAGTCAAACACAGAGTAAGATTTTGGAAATAAAAAGCACGAAGCCAAAAATGCACTGTTGCTACTGAATAGAACAGAACATACTATAAGTAACGGTGTTCCAAGTACTCTGTATTGCCATAAATAACTTTTAAGTAACTAGAGTGCATTTTATGTACTTCACTACTCCTTTATTTAACTTTTTCTCTGTAGAAACAGACTGGACCATTTAATCAGCTATGAATCATTGTTAAGATGTGCAATTCCAGTACATAGCTGTGGTAAAAGAGCATTATAGGAGACTGTGAGAAAAACTAATTAAAAAGTCAAACAAATTATACAGACTTTTACATTTTAGTCATTAATTAAATTATCCTGCAGAAAGTCATCCAAAGGAAAAGAGGGAGAGCATTTTATTAATAGCATCTTCTTATTACTGAGATCCAAGGAACTTGGCCTCGAAAATGAAATTAATACTGTAACCTTAACTGCAAAAGTCAGAAAATTAATCACTATTTCCAATTTAAGGTAAGTTGTCGATTTAGGGGCATTTAGGTTATGGCATCTCCTTTCTATGACTATTGTAGTCTATATTTGTACGTTTAGGGTGGTTTAATAGGTGTGATATATTAATATAATTATAGATCCATTTGGGGAATGGTTTTGAACTAAGATAAAATTGTCAACTCACATATGACTACAATCAAGTTTGATACAGTCTACGTGAAAGTAGTGAAAAAGTGAAGAACTTTTTCAAATTTATCAATGTACACAGAATAGAAGCAATCTACTAATAACGACGAAAAGGAGAAGTGCCTAAAAAATGTTCATGTTCATCATATTTCCATCTCAACTTTATCACAAATGGAAAAATATCAGCAATGCAGGCACCTATCATTCATGTAGTACTGAATAGCAGTTCCTTCGGTAACTGAAAAATAGGTCAGATCATACAGAATAATACTTTATCTTCAATTTTTGACATTCAAAGTACCTGAGAAGTTTCAAAACTAATACAGAAGCTTATTATTCGACAACAAATAGAATATAGTATATATATAATAGAATATAAAGCACTATTCTAACGTCGAAGTAGGACAATTATAAGTAACATCTTCTGGGACAAATCTTGCTTTAAGACATGCATTTTGTCATTAATTTCAGTAACTGAATAGCTGCCATGGATATTTGAAAAATATCCTTGTACATTTACATCTTTCACTGGTATGTATGGGAGAAAAATATACTAACCCTGAGTGTATTCTACTCACTAATTATTTGTTGAAAACACTGATTAATAGGTCTTATCACATTATGTTTTTCAAAATAAAAGACAGAGATCCTATAATGAGGTTTTTCAAATGACTTTATTGAGTAAATAACAGCCATTTCCAGAAATGCAAAAAATCAAACTCTTTTGTAAACTTCTTATTGTGTCTCACACTGTATTTGTCTTTCTGTCCTTCTTTCTGAACACTGCATTATTCTTCAGTCATTCAGAATTTGAGGTGTACATGAGCTGAAGGAAAAGTCAGATTCCTACTCTGCCCGATTAATAACCTCATCATCTGCTACTCTGAATGTTTGAAGAAGATTATGAACCAGTCAAAAATTGGTCTAAAGCTGTTATGTGAGGACTGCTCTGAAAGTAATGCCTCCTGTTTTATTATGTCATCCCACAAAATCAGGGATGGATGTTGGCAGTATGGCAGTAAAGATTGAACCTTCTCACCAATATTCCATTACATTTTGTTGCCATGTGGCAGATGGCAGCAGAGCCACAGTCTGAAACAATGGCATCTGACATAGACATGGGTAGGAAAAAAAGGTGTGTCACAGGATTCTTTCATGAGTAAAAACTGGCACCTGTTGACATTTGTTGATGCCTGCTGACTGTTGATGGAGACCAAACAGTGGATGTGAGCACAGTGAGGTGATGGATGTTGTGTTTCAGTTGTGGTGACAGCAACAGGGGGGGCCACCTCTGCTAGTGCAGGTTTTTACACGTGCAGAAAAATGCATAGCTAGTGTTGGTGACTCTGCTGGAAAATAGTGATCTGTAGGTGAGAATTTGTTCAATCATATAGTGATATTGTGCTCGCTGTATCTGTTGTAGTTTCTATGGAAATAAATAGCAGGTATTGTTTTTGGAGCAACCTACAGAGAATTTTTGCTATGGCTTTTCTTTCCTACCCAGTTATCAGCTGTTATGTTGGCATCAGCACTGTGGAAGTACACAATAGCATTAGCAAAGAAAATTTGTCTGCAAGGCTACAAATTGCATTCTTCTTTCTTTTTTTTCCTCATAGCAGAACAACATGTTTTTAGCAACTAATGAACAGACACTATGTCTTATTTTTTTAAAAAAATTGGTCATTCTTCTATGATAGATGGGTTTTTAAAATTAAGTATATAGTGATAGATTTCTTTCTGTAGTGTCAAATTTAAGTGAACTACTGGTACTTAAATGTTAAATTTACAAAGATGAAAATGCCCTTTTACATCTAAGGCTTAAAAAAAAAAAATAGGTGTAGAAAAATAGTTGAAGGAGTTTTTCTAAGCTATGTTAATTTAAAGGCAAAGAAAGAAAATAATCCATTAATGGGACAGCAAAAACATCATCATAGAATCATAAAACCATAAAAGGGCTTAGGTTGAAGAGGGCATTAAAGATCATCTAGTTCCAACCTTCCTGCCACAGACAGAGATGCCACCTGCCAGATCAGGCTGTGCAGGATTCCATTCAGCCTTGCCTTGAATGTCTCCAGGGATGGGGCATCAACAACCTCTCTGGGCAGCCCGTACCAGTGAGTAAAAAATTTCTTCCTAACATCTAACCTAATTCTTCCCTCTTTTAGTTTAAAGTCATTCCCCCTTGTCTTATCACTGTCAGTGTAAAATGTTGGTCACCCTCCTGCTTGTAAACTCCCTTCTAGAACACCACAGTGAGGTCTCCCCGGAGCCTTTTTTCCTAGCTGAACAAGCATGACTCCCTCAGTGTTTCTTCGTAGGAGAGGTGGTCCAAACCCCGGATCATCCTTGTGGACCTCTACATCCATTCCAACGGATCCATGTCCTTCCTGTGCTGGAGGCCCCAGGCCTGGACATGGTACTCTATCTGGGGCCTCGCAAGGGCATAGTAGAAGGGAAGAATCACTTCCCTCTCCCCGCTGGCCACTCAACTTCTGAAGCAGCCCAGGATACTATTTGCCTTCCAGGCTGTAAGAGCACACTGCTGGCTCATGCCCACCTTTTCATCCACCAGGACCACCAGGTCCTTTTCCACAGGCCCATTTTCAATGAGTTCTTCTGTACTTGTATCTGGGATCGCCTCAACCAACGTGCAACATGTTGCGCTTGGCTTTGTTAAATCTCATTAGGCTCTTGCATGTCCTATTTTTGAAAATGTCCTGGTCCCTCTGGATGGTGTTCCTCTCTTCTAAACTTATCTTAAACTGAGTAAAGAAGTTCATGCATGCAAAATATTTTGATCATCCATTACTGTGTGAGAATGCTTTTAAGTCTATAAATGATATAAAAACAAAGCAACAAATGTATTTGTATCCTCAGCAAATATAAGCTGAAGCAGCTTAGAAAAATCAGTTCTGTACAAAAACATCATATGGATGCATTTGATCCTAGAATGCTATTAGAAATTTAGGATTCTCTGTATATGTACTTTGAAAAGTTACTCTTGATAAAAAGTACCCCTTGCTTACTATCACCGAAATTATGAAAACTAATAAAGTGGCAGCATTTTATTACTGTGCACACAGTTAAAAACAGAAAATTCAGCTTGATCCCTAAGATGTATATAAATATGTGCGTATATATATATAAGTATATGTCCATACGTTATTTAAAGAGTATTTTGAATTATTAAAAAATACAGAAGTAGATGTAAAGAAAGCAACTAACAAGACATAAACCACTTTAAAATGTGCTTTGATAAACAAAAATGTAGAAAATTCACTGAAAATCATGGAAAGACATTTAACAGATATTCATCAAGGTACACTTTTGAAAGATGAATACATCTGTTAGATGGAGATGGAGTTCTAAAGCATTAAACTTCAGAAGAAGCACCAGAAGCTGGAATAAAACCTGAGCTCATTCCACCACAGGCCACCAAAAAGCCAAGGTGATCTGTTACCTTTCTCAACTCCCGCACCGCGTTAACTACTTCCTCTTTTAGTTCCCTCACTTCAGAAATGAGAATGTCCATCTTTGATGGTCCTTGAGAAGAAGGCCCAAGAAGGAAAGAGCCATTGGGAAGAACCCCAATGGGGATGGAGTGTCCAGTGGATGGGGAGAAAGCAAAAGGGGACAAATGTCCAGAAGAAGAATATCCAGCAAAGGGGGTTGGGACCTGAGAAGTGGAGGGTCCAACAGCTGCTGACCAATGAACAGATGAAGGTGATCCCGCTGTTTCAGTTTTAATGGTATGCTGGCATCTTGACTCTTGAATGTTGGTAGAGGTGGGTGAGGTGTGAGGGAGGAAACATGATGGAGAAACTGCAAAATTAAAATTCACTTTGTTGTATATTGACATTTCTAGACACCTGGGTACTAAGGAAATTCACATGAATCAGGTTTTATGTCAACAGTGTGCACTGATAACAATGCCTGTTTTATTGACTTACAACATGCACAGTGTTCTGACTTCACAAAATAGGTCTGAAGGATTACTGCTGAAATTTTCTGTAACTATGTTAATGAAGTTTGTCAAGCTAGCTCATAGAAGGAAAGACATAGGTGCATAAAGTCTGCTCAGTTTTTCTGATATTCCTGTTTTGCTATGATTTATGGAAGAAGTATCTGATTTACTTATCAGTTAATAAATCAAGATGTTCAGAAGTTCTTAGCCAATTACCTCTGATGTATCTTTTTTTACAGCATGAGTAGCTACTTTTGTCACACTTTAAGTAACTTCCCCTTCCAAATGGAGAAGAGGATTATTATTATTAAGCTCTTTTCCTACACAGTTTTATCTTGCTAAGAATTGCAAAAGGACTACGAAAATTCAATCATGCAGCAATTTCAATCTATTTCACAAGATATTAGAATCTTATTGCAGGAAATTAGATTTTTTTTTAAAAAGAGACACATACAGAATTCAGTAACAGCAACTTGGAAAAAGAAAGGTTACAGAGATTTACAACATATTTCTGTCTTGATAAATTTCCAATCAGTAGAAATGAAGCTAAGGCATGAGGCAGACATTATTAACATCAGTAAGACACTCATTTGGAAAAAATGAGTTACAAGAAAGAACAAATACCTTACACAAGATCTGACAACAGACACAGAAATTGAACTCCCAATTGCCTTGTTTGATTTCTATTTCTAAATAATTCAACATCCTCAGGGACGATTTCTCGCTTTCTTAGGCTTTAGGATTTTTGGAGGATTAGTAACTTGGAAAGTAAATAGCAAAGGAAAGGTCTGGAGAAAATTTTGCAGTTCTAATTCTGCCTGTTTGCTCTGCAACAAGACCTCACATATGTTTCAAAAATCACGAAAACTAGAAGCATTTTTTAACTATTTAAGTGTAGAAAAAAATGGCACAAACTACAGTATCTTCCTGCAATAATTAAACAATAATTAAACATAAACTCAAAACCAATAGACATTGTAAATCCATGACAATTTTTTTTTTTTTTAAATCAGGTTTTGCAAGCCTTTGAAGAGAAACTCAAAGACAGTACAATGGTGCCACAAGCTTCTTTTTTTCTTCAGTAAGTATTTATAATATCATTTCATATACAAGTCAGATTTTATTTATAATACTGATTTTGGTTAATGGAAGGTTTTTTAGATTTTATATGAGAATAATAGCATGTATAGCTTTGACCAAACTTACACTGCCTAGAATTTCAAATTTTCAGATATGCTTACTTATTTCTACTTAGAATTGAGTCTTGAAAGAGTTGACTTTCCCAAAATTTACAAAGAAACGACACATTTTTTAAACTTATAAGGACATCCTGGAAGTAGTATGCCAGGAAAAAAACTTATAACAGTAAAATGGCAAACTCTGGAGCTTTACAACTGACTGTGGTATAAGGAAAATTTTAATGTAGTTTGGTTAGATTTTTCTTAATTTCACAAATGCCATATACTGGCCCAATCATGAATACTGAACTCATGTTTCTACCCCTCATGATGTATGGCTATGCACTAGAGAATCTGTACAAACTATGAGGATCACAGCAGAAGCACTCATACGGTCATCTCTCCAGATGTTCACTTATCTACTGAACTGCATGATGTATTTTTTTTTCATGGAAATATCAAGAATCTGACAAATTTGCAATAGAAGAAATAAGCAAGGAGCTGCCACATACCCATTCCCCACTATAGTGGTTACCAAGGGCAAGCACTGCAGACACTACCTTATAATGTTTCCTCAGCAGTTGGAAAGTAACCTCAGAAACTGGCTGAAGCCAAACATGATAAAGGGCAAAAAAACTTATTTCCTGCAGTAAAATACTCATCAGACTAGACAGTGGGACACTGGTGCCTTCACAAGAATGGGAGACACACATTCTCTCAAAGGCAACCTCGCTGACGGGTATCTGATCAATTCTGATCAGTAGTGCTGGAGATTAGGGTACTCAGGCAAGAATGTAAACTCAAGCTAGTAGTTTCTCAGTTTTGGAAACACAGAACAGAGAGTCAAAGATTGCTTCAGTCCAAAACTCTGGCAACCCAATAGCACAGAAATTAAGTAAAGCAAAATTCATTGGAAATCCACTCAAGCAATCAGCAGTACTGTTTACTGATGATAAATGTGGAATGAAGCAGGCAGGTAAAACTGAACAAATGCACAGAGTACAGTTCTTAACAAGCAAAATGACCTAAGAGCTATAACACAACTGAGACAGCTGGGAACCATGGAGACCACCTGTGAAAGGTTCCTTCAGCAACCTTTTCATGTAGCACTGCATTTCTTGGAAGCTCCTACACTCACAGAATCATAAAGGGACTGAGACCACCTCAGAGAAGAACCTTATGCTGTTTTACCATTACCACAAAAACTATTTTAAAGCAAAAAAAAAAAAAAAAAAAATAGTTAAGGTGAGATCTTGACTCTTGAATCTTATGGAGAATAATAACAAAGATATAATCACAAAACAGGTAACAGTTGAAGAGAATGCTCTGCACAAGGGACAAAAACACTGTTCTTATGAAGCAAGATTTTTAAAAAATTCAACAGGAAATGTTACAAACAGATAGCCCTCAAGAGGAATAATGAAATATAAAAGAAACAAAGGAGAAAAAAGACAAGCAAGCAGCGTGAGAGGAACACGGGTCAAAGAGTAGAGATGAGAGCACAGGTCAAAGAGTAGGAAGAAATAGATTAAAAGGAGACCAGGTATAACCAACAAGTGGAAAAAAAACCTGACTAGATCAAATACTGATGCTACCTTGCATGCACAGATGAAAGAGAAAACTTAGAAATAACAACAACAAAAAAGCCTAAAGCAATATAAAATTGTGGAACACAAGGGTTTTGCACTTGGGTCAGGGTAAGACTAGATATGTATACATACTGGGAAAGAATTCCTTGAGAGTATTCCTGCTGAGAAGGGCTTATGGGTCCTGGCTGATGAAAAACTTAGCATGAGCCAGCACTGTGTGTGTACTTGCAGCCTAAAAGGCCAATGGTATCATGGGTTCCTTCAGAAGAGAGGTGGCCAGCAGGGTGAGGGAGGTGATTGTCACCTTCTGCTCCACTTTCATGAGGCCTCATCTGGAGTACTGCAGCCATCTGGGGCCCCCAACAAAGGAAAAATGTGGAGCTTTTGGAGCGCGTCCAGAGGAGGACCATGAAGATGATCAGAAGTCTTGGGCACTTCTCCTGTGAAGACAGGCTGAGGGAGCTGGGCTTAATTCAGTTTGGAGAAGAGAAGGCTACAGTGAGACGTCATTATGGCCTTCCAGTATTTAAAGGGAAATTATAATCAGGAGAAAAATCAACATTTTACATGGATCGTTAGTGATAGGACAAGGGATAATGGTTTTAAACTAAAGAAGAGAAGATTAAGAAAAGATGTGATGGAGGAAGCAGGAGGAATCTTTTCACTGGGAGTGTGGTGAGATGCTGTAAGAGGCTGTCCAGTGAAGCTGTGGATGCCCCATCCCTGGAGGTGTTCAAGGCCAGGTTGGAGGCAACCTGACCTACTACTTGACCAGGCAGTTGGCAGCCCTGCCTGCAGTAGGGAAGTTAGAACTCAATGATTTTTGAGGTCCCTTGCAACCCAAGCCTTTCTATGATTCTATGATTATTTGATCTGTGCTGAAGAAACAAGATCAACAATGAACATGGAGAAAATTAAGGCAAACATCAGAAGATCAGCAAAAGAAGCAGCTGCACATTTTCTATTTCATTTTTACATATTGTATTGTGCATTTTTACAGTCTCCAGATTGCTGCTGTATGTCAATCATAGGACCTGTTAATCTGTACATGTAAGTTTATTCAAGTTTTTGCATCACAAAAGTGATGGGAAATACTACACTGCCACTGAGGTTTATGAAACACTAAGCTAACATAAAGAAAGTTACAACAAATAACTTCAATGTTTTGACAGTCATCATTTTTCTGTCTGAATAAACATGTTCTTCACCCTTGATAATCTAAAATATGGCAGTATTTATCAGTACCCTATCTGAGGGCTCTTAGTGGCTTGTTGAACCTATTAGTTACAGAGTATAAACTAAATATACGTATGGGAGAATGCATTACGGTAAAGCAAAAGCTTGTAAACTAGCACTATCTCAACCACTGCATGGAGATATTTTCTTCTTTACCTAAATCTTGCTGGGATATCGCAACTTCATTCTACAAAAACAACTACTTCATTTACAGCAGCTCACTTCAAATAATAGATAAGGCATCCACAACACTGAAACACCATCATCTGATTGTTCACACTGTGTCTTGTTGACTGTTGTTTTTACTAGAAGACCAGCAATTCCACATCCCACATTAAAAAAAAAAAAAAAAAAAAAAAAAAAAAAAAAATCTTCTAAAAACCATGAATTTATTGCAGTAATGCAAAGGCAGATGCAGGTATTTATTGTATCCTGGAATATACTTTGAGATAAAATTGTCCTGTATTACTCACCTTGATCTCTTTCATGCCATGTCCGACTTCCCGCAGCTGGTGAATTTGGAGAAGGATAAAAGTCTCCTGTCGGGCTTGGCTCCATATTCTCATCTATGGAGATAGTTTTGGGTCTTTTGCTGTTGAAATAATGTCAGGTTTGGCAGTGAGAATGATACACAGATAGGAATGATATATAAACTTTGTATTTCAACAAAAATATTCAATAGAAAATAATCCAGGCATATAAAGCACAAAAGCTTGGGTTTTAGAACTTTTGCAAACAAACATAGAATGTATTATGTAATAAAGTAATTTGGGCAGGTGATTGCATTTTTCATGTCACTTAATATTTCAGAGATGGCGTGATTGGGTAACATAGAAAAGCTGTAATTCTTCTCCATCTACCAGAGACAGCTGAGCAACTGAGAAAACAATTCCTGTAACCTACCAATGAAAAGTTTTCTCATGAGAATGTTAAATAATACACAGAAATAACAAAAGCAAAATAAAGTACTGGAAAAGGGTTACTAGTAAAGTTGTCCTATTTTCAGCTGATTTCCTGCATAGTGGCATGTGTGTTGCTATGTTTTGGCTACAAGAGAAAAACAATGTTGTTAAAACAACATTTAGTTATTGCTGAGGAGTGCTGCACAGAGCCATGGACATTTTGTACTGTCTTACAGTAAGGAAGCTATGATGGATAAAGGGAAGAGGGGGACAGAGCCACAGCTGTCCTAAGCTGGCCAAAGGGATAATCTATGCAATGTGTATTATGCAAAAAATAAATAAATAAACACTGAGGAGAGATGGCTAGGGAGGCAGCCACTGCTCAGGAACTGTATATACTGTATTACTATTGTTTCTCTGATCATTTTCTGTCTTAGTAAATACTTCCTAACTAAAGGCTTAAATTCTACCCTTTTTCCCCAGTTCTCTCCCTCATCCCACTGGGAATGGAGGGCTGTGTGGTTCTCAGCTGCCCACTGGGATCAATCACAACAAAGGTCAAGGTAAAACAGAAAGTTTTGTGAATGTTAATAAGAGAAAAACATAGCTAATTGTATTCTGCTATGTCAAAATCCTAAGCTTTTTAAAAAGCTATAACCTGAAACAAGACTTTCCATTTTAGATTAATTTAATTGAAAACAAAAGGCCCATATTTCATGTCCCTGTATAAAATGAGGCAGCACTTATATACAGTGAAGCCATATTTCTCTGTAACAATAAATACTGAAGCTGCTATGCTGACTAACAAAGAAAATCAAGATGAAATTTTTAGTGGTATTATTACTACCCCTACTATTGGTATTTCTATAGACTGTGAAAATGAATTTATTCTTTTTTAAATGTACCAAGTGATCTGACCAGCTGAAAATATAATTGAATAAATGGGGGACCATCAACTCAATAACTCTGAGTTCTAGGCACTAGTGGAGTTTCTGACAGTCATATTATATGCTGTCCCACTGTGCAGACATTTCCAGAGTCCCTGGAGTGCAGAAACCAAGAGGATGAGAGATCCTGAAGTACTTGTGATTTCATGGTACATCAGTCAGCTGGAGATAGACAAAGAGCACTAGGATTTATGACAGACCGTACATGATCTGGGACCCGAAAGAGGACAAAGAAAGTTCTCCACCTCCATGGGTCTGCCAGCTGCTCCTGAGATACAGAACCAGGTGTTTCTCAGAGTCAGAAGAAAGGAGCTTGCTGAACCAAGACATGAGTCCCTCAGATCAAACATGGAGATTCCAGAGAAAAATCACACACTCCTCCTCATTCCCAATGTGCTGTGAACCACTTGTCCCCCACTGACTCACATTAGTATTCATTTCAAGTTTTTACCTGCTTGGTGGAGAGGATAAAGACCTCTGCAGATTTATACCAGAATTCATATCATGGTAATACGGTTGGCTCGGAAGTTCTCCAATTGGGAAGTTCACTCCAGTTCCTTGGGTTATAGGTGCTGAAAAACATACCATTACAAAGAGTCAAAGATAATCTTCTATCTTTTTAGCCATCTTTTCATTTTTAACACCAGGAAGAACATCAAGATGTTGCTACGTGCATCTAATTTTCTGCCTCTGGCAGAAACCAAGTACAGACAAGTTTTATCAATGTTCATATATCTAAAAAGTGAAATACCTTCCCTAGTCCCTAGAAATCCCTTAGCAGTTATGCAGACATAATATATTTGTTGTATGTGTTTGTTTTATAATGGATAACCTAGAGTCATCCATGTGAAGAAGATAATAAAACCTTCACCTTTAGTTTGGAGAAAAAAGAAGCTCAGGAATGACATTATCGCTCTCTCCAACTACCTCAAGGGAGGATGTGGTGACGTGGGGATTGGCCTCTTCTCCTATGTAACTAGCAATAGCACTAGAGAGAATGGCCTCAAGCTGCACCAGGGGAGATTCAGGTTGGATGTTAGGAAATAACTTCCCTAGAGAGATGTCAGGTGCTGAAATGGGCTGCCCAGGGAGTTGGTCCCTGAAGGTGTTCAAGAAACATTTAGATGTTGTGCTGAGGGACATGGTTTAGTGGGAAATACTGATGATAGGTAGATGTTTGGACTTTATGATCTTGGAGGTCTTTTCCAATTTTGGTGATTCTATGACTCTATGATTCACTAGTTGGACTTTTACAGTGAAAGGGGAAGGGCTTCTACAGAGATCTCATATTCTCTATGGAAGTACTGAAATAATCAGAAAGAACAAACCTGGGGACACAAAACCTCTTTTCCTTTATGTTAAATCTTTGCATTATTAGTAGCGTGCTGTGGTAACAGCATGTTGTGCCACCTTCTTTTTCTTTCACCCAGGGCCACAGGTACTGCTTTGCATATGTACACCTACCTACAAATACACATTCACTCAATGTTATCTTCACCTTCTTACAAAGTCTGTGTACCATACGTTTTAGCATTTCAAGAATAAATTACATATTGCACATTGTGGTATGCTTACCTTTATTCACTGTCTGTGCATTGTGCATTTTAACTACCTTTGGCACTTAAAAGAATAATTGCATGTTGTGTAATATATCTGAAGGTTTGTATTTTTCCTGACAGTTAAAATACAACTCTGCTGTGGCTTGAGGTTAAACAAATACGTGGTAAGAAATCCCACAGAAACCACATTCTTCAAAGCTTATTATTAGAAGTATATCATGTATTACAGCTGCAAAAGGTATGATTTTCTAGGGTAACTACAATATTGATTCTTTTTTAATCTGAATGGCCCAATACTTTTAAAGGTATTTAACCACTTAACAACTACAAACAAAGCTGTATTTCACTGACTCTCAATCTCCTAAAACAGCAAAAACATATCTTCAGCAGGGACAGAAAGAAAGAACAAAAGTGTGTTACTGTTACGGGATGACAATGCTCAGTGTTTTCCTGAAGATTTAATATGATCTTAATTGCTGAATATTAATTTCTGACCATGGCAAATGACATAACTCAAGCTCAATGAATACATCAAGCGTCCTCTCCTGACATGAACTAGTTTCTATACAAAATTTGAACAGAGAATTTCAGACTACTCTGTCTCACTGTTTTGTTGGTGTGGGGTTTTTGGTTTTGGGTTTTGTTTTGTTTTTTTTTTGTTGTTTTTTTTTGTTTGTTTATTTTTTGGTATATTTGCATGTGTAAGACTCCTGATGCCAAAATAAGCCAAGCCAAGGGAAGAGAAGGGAAAAGACTGATATCAAGAAAAAATCCTTAATTTAGAAGTGATTAAGTGCAAATATGAACTTACTTCTGGACACTCTCACAAGTTCTGACACGTTGAACACTCCAGATTTTACAAAACTGTCCTCAAGATACACTGAAAAAGATCATAATAACAAAATCAGCATAGTGAGAAGATTAATAAATAACTACAGATAAATGTATACACAAGGTAACAACAGTATTAGCAGAGTACAGTGTGCAGAACAAATCACTCTGAAAGCTGATCACAAAATCAAATGAAAGCTGAGATTCAGGAAGAGGTGCTAAATTTTCAAGGAGCTGTGGGAAAGCAATTCTTTAATACACACATGAAAATTAACAAACAGTATATTGTGTTCATAGTTAACCATCCAGAAACAACCTAAAAAATTAGTTCCTTTCATTACTGTCTTTAATTTTTAAGTCAGTAGTGAGTTAAGAACTGGAATTCAGGACAATGCAGTAGCTGTGTCCTAGTATACATTTCTCATAAACAGACAATATCTCATTCTGCAGTGACTTTACAACCTTAGTTACCAAATTATCACATCTGAGGCAGACAAGAATTTTATTTTTGTTTCCAATAAAAGCCAGAACTAGGCAAAACAACCCATAAGTTCAGGGGGATGCTGAAGTACAGGCACCTAGAAATCAGTGTCTATGAAGACATATATCATCACAGGCCAAAATGGCCTCTGCTTATTTATTCTAAGATAAACGTATATGACACAGTCTCCCTTCCTTCAAGTTTTGGCACACCTTGGGGGTCTGCAGTTAGAACAGCAAATGATCAATAGCTATCCCAGTAATGTAACTAGATACTGTAAAAAAAGGGAGCTGAGAAACCCAGGTTTCTGTGGAAGTCTCACGCTGAAAATCATTGCATGAGCTGTCCCAACTAAATGTGCAATCATGTGACAAGGTCGTTACAGACAGGAATGTCATTCATTTGCTACTGGAATTATTTGGATCCAAACTTTGCACACATTGCTGCTCTACCTTCTTATTTTTATGTCATGTAAGAAGGTGCACGAAGAATTGCTTACTGTGCTTCTCTAGCCTCTTTTCTGGATTAACATAGTTCTTTTCTATTGGAAATCTACTGTTAGATGTTTGTTCCAAATGTTAGAATGCGTGAAAGTCCTAACCAATAAAACAAGCACAAAAGTAAAAAAATTCACCTGCCAGTGCTGATGTCATTAGGTTTCTTTTGGCAATTGCTACTTTTTTTAAATGATTTTAAAAAACGCTGCCACTATAATCAGAATTTTGACTGTAAAATTTTGCTTCACTGGAGAGATCCATCCTTGGTACTTCTGGAGAAACCTCTGCTTACTTTTAGGGATCAAATAAGTATAGCATAAAGATCATTTATCACTGCTTTTCAATCTTACTGGCCCCAGAGATCCTCCGCACATCATTTAACAAGTAGAGGTATAAATAACGCACCTAACAACTGAGAGAGAAAGAGTGTGAATACTTTCAACTAAGCACATTTGTTATAGCCTCTCCTGATATCTCTGTTACAGTTAGACCTATAAGCCAGTCTCAGTTTTCTCAGGCTGAAAAATCACAGGATGAAGTGCAATGGGCATGCGGAGCACCACGGGTCTGTGGAACCATACAGTGATACAACAATCACTGTCACTTCATATGATGTCTTTCTTTCCAGCAGCAGTTCTATGGATATCCCTCTCTCCCTCTTTCTCTCAACAATTTCTCTTCATATCTATTACCTTTTCCTCTCTTATTTCTAAAAAAATACTAGTCCATTTCTCTTCCATCTTCTACATTCCCTTGCACTCTTTCTTCATATTTTCTATTTGGACGGAAAAATGATATGGCTTCTCAAATATTTATTTCATTATTTGACAAAACTTGGCATACCCGTATCATTTAAAAGTTACAAAGAGTTGATGTTTCTTTCTCCTTTCTTCCTTAGGATCTCATTTTTCAATCTAAGAATTGACAAGTTGGACAAAGAATAGTAACTCCTCTGACAGTGGCAATCTTTCCCTTCTCTGTTTATTTCCTTCAGCAGGAACAGTATGAAGTGCTGCATGGATGGGAGATTTCCAAAGGGAAATTTGGTTTCATGTTTTTATTTGGCCTGTATGTGAAGTGTGGCTTAAAGCCAGTGTACAAACATGCAGCCAGCTCTGGAGTTGGTAATGAGACAAGACCAAATTCTGTGCAGCTTATCCAAATACCTCTACTTTGAAGGACATCTTTGATCACTCAAGCTGGGCTGAGTTAAGAAGATTTTTACCAAAGTGTATATTAGTCAAGCTATCATTGCAGTGAAAACAATGAGTACCAAAGTTAATTATATTGGAAAAAAAAATAAGAAGGAAAATGTTCATTCAGAATTTTAAATATAAGAGTGCACATGTATACATGCTTGTGTACCACACATACATTGAGTCTTAAGTCTTGTCTCATGAATTTTCAGGGTTTTTTACTGATCATACTTATGGTGCATAACTTAAAGAGCAATGTAACGTGCTTCTCTCTTTGTGATAATGGAATGGGAGCAGAAAAAAAAAAAAAAAAAAGTGTGCAACCACTACTGACAACCCAGTCATTGCAAGATATACTGTTGACTGATGAATCACTTTCACCCAAGTTTCACCAATAATGACACCCACATATATCTGCAAATGCTTTCCTTAAAATTAGGAAGGGAAAAGAAAATGTACACCTACTGTCAATCTCAATCAACTTAAAACACATCTTGATTATTTTTCAGTGTGTAAAGTGACAAAATATTACCAAAAAATTGCCATGACAAGAAACACTCCCTCACAGGCACTGAGCAACTTCATCATACACCTTGTGTTCTAATAGGGAAGTTTAATGTCAGTGGTGCCTGCAAATTGCAGAAAAATAATCATAAACATGGTATGTTTAGTTCCAGCATCACTGGATTTTGACAGTTTTAACCATCTAGGAAGCCAATCTATTGTGGATACATAGCAAAACTGTTCTGAGCTCCCAGCTGTGCATAATAGAAATGTTTTGTGCCATTAAACTGCTATAATTTGTGACAGAAAGGTACTCTACATATGACAAGGAATAAACAGCAAGATTCTGTATGGGGCAGGACAACTCAGTAAGGCATTTTGATTTTTACGATGTTAGACAATGTTTTTTATCTTATGAAACTGGTCTTCCTACTGAACAAGACATAACATTCATATTCACATCATTACACTGGAGAAGAGAAGGCTCTGGGGAGACCTCATTGTGGCCTTCCAGTACTTGAAGGGAGTGCATAAGCAGGGAGGGGAATGGCTTTTTATGAGGGTGGATAGTGGCAGGACAAGGAGGAATAGTTTTAAACTAAGACAGGGGAGATTTAGGTTAGATATTAGGAAGAAGTTTTTCACATGCTGGAACAGGTTGCCCAAGGAGGCTGTGGATGCCCCATCCCTGGAGGCATTCAAGGCCAGGCTGGATGTGGCTCTGGGCAGCCTGGTCTGGTGGCTGGTGATCCTGCACATAGCAGGGGGTTGAAACTAGGTGATCATTGTGGTCCTTTTCAACCCAGGACATTCTATCTATGATTCTATGATTCTATACTACATGCAAGGAGACATGCAGTGATATTTGCACAGTATAGGCCTTACTGTCTTTTGACTAAGCGTTTCTTAATGTTCTGCTTGCGTTAACATCCTTTGTTAATGCCTGTGAAGCCTTAAATTAAAATCCTTGGTATATTTTTAGATCTATTCAGTCCACAAAATAACACACTTAAGAATATTTTATTGTTGCATTCTTCATAGAAGATTTACTGTATTTTTTGATGGTCATGATAATATTTTGCTTTCTGTGCTGTTCAAGCCTAATATAAACATGGAGTACTATTATTTACCAAAACTCATCCTGCCTGAGAGATGACACAGTCTGAAATACATT
This sequence comes from Phasianus colchicus, assembly GCF_987193195.1. Classification (NCBI taxonomy): domain Eukaryota; kingdom Metazoa; phylum Chordata; class Aves; order Galliformes; family Phasianidae; genus Phasianus; species Phasianus colchicus. Next base: position 60,466,675 of record NC_143476.1, on the reverse strand, counting down.
ACAGTTATTATCATTATTTGTTAAATTCTGAGTTATTTAAAGAGAACATTTCTACCAAAAACACTGCAGTGTAATTCTGTATAATAGTGACTTCCAAAATCCATAAACAGTTTTTTTTTATTATTATTTATTTCCTTTTAGTTTCTGTTGGGGGGAGGGGAGGAGGAAGGTCTTTCATTATCCTTTTTTTTCCAGAAAAGTCATTTATGAAAAACACATTTACCAAACTTAATACTACTGTGACCTGACTGATGCAATTAAGGGTAAAAGATAAACATGTCAAGCCAAGCAGCAGTTCTGATCAAATTTATCTCATATAGTTGGCAATCCAGAAAAACCTTTAGTAATTCTCCAAATGCTACTGAAGCAACTTCTCAGTCATTATACATCTTCCTGTTTATTCCTGCATTATGCATTCAATAGCTAAAAGATAGCTATAGCCTTCAACAGGTTATGATTTAAAATGGAGAAAAGATTGTTAAAAACTATGGAAACATATTTTCAGTTTGTACTAACATGTACTGCTCAGGGTTTGTTCTCAAATTACTTAAAAGCTTACCAGTGATGCAGGCTTTACAAATCTTTAACCAGCCTTTTTAATACCTTCTGATTTAATTGTACTTTTATGGATATAATGCATGTTTATGTTCTGCTATATATTGCTAAAAAATAAAATTTATTACTGGTATCATTAAACATCTATTTTTTCACTCATACAAACTTGAGTTTGATAAACTAATAAGGCAGGAGTAAGGAATCAATCAGTGCAGGAAACAACTTGTATCAAAGTGCTTTTACTTTTGGACCTTTAAAAAGGGAAATTGTAAAACAACAGGTAGACTTAATAGCAATGAACCAGGGTTTCAACATTAGGAATGACTGTCGGAAGAGAGGATGAAAGCTTCAGCCTAAATACTAACAAAGCTAAAATTTGACTTTAAACTAGGTGACATAGTGTTTCTCCAATTTCCAGTTATAATTACAGGTTAAATAGTTTTGTTGTACTGCTTCTTTTTTCACTGTCTTTGAAATCGAACTTTTAAAGATCAGCTCTTAATGATCTCTATAGCACCAACCTCTACAGAAGCTCTATCTTCAGCAGGAATGCTACTGGAGTACAGCTACTATTTATCATTAAAAGGGTAATGGTCTCACACTATAACTTACGATAGAGTCTAGCAAACTTACAGTTTGTTTTCTCATTGCATACATTCTGAAGACTGTAACTTTAAAAGAGTACCAGAAGCTGATTCTCATAGGCCAAGAATTGCTTATGGGCAGTTAACTGTGTATAGCATGAGCCAAGGAGTGACAGAAAAGATTCCAGTAGTGATGTCAGTTGAAACAGTTGAATTAATGTCCTGTCCAGAAAATGAGGCTATTTTGGTTATCACATGATTGTCTCTGACCTTGTTGCGTAGTTGCATCACCACCATTTCTCAGGCTTTTTTTTTTCTTTGAAGTAATGCCATCCCTGGGACAGTGAAAAAACTCTCTGCAAAAAGATCCCAGCTCCACTGAGCATTTTAGCACAGTAAGAGCCTGAGAAGCTGCCTGTGTCATTATCAAGAACAAATGATATTTTCCATACTCTTACATTAATAACCAGAACTGTAATTGCCTTCAGTGTTGCAGTAATTTCAAGATGTAAGCACCTAGCTTAATTGAATCTATTGAATCATGTGTAATCCATGTGCTGGAATACAAGAGGTGAGCTGGCCTGAAATCTAGTAAGGAAAAGAAAGGGTGACTAATACCAATGCCTAGTGCCTTCCATTCCAGAGAGCCTCAGATCACATCCACACTCCAGCCAAGGTTTTATAGATGTTGGTGGATATGTTTCTTTTCATGTATAAGACTGTCAGTCGGTATCAAAAAGGAACTTTCTGGTGCCAAAGCAGTTTTTTGGAGTTTTAACTTGTGGATTATTTTTAGGAAATTCTTGCTCTGTGTTCATTTCAAAGTAAAAAAACACTGTGTTCACCACTGAACACAACTGCTTCAGAAGTGAAAGCAGTAATATTTACACACTAGGTTCATAAAGAAGGATAGTCTGTCAAAATGAAAATTCATAAGTAACTCTAAACCCACAGACAGCAAAATTCACACCAAAATTCAAACCTGCATGCAAAACAAAAAATAGCCCTGGAAAAAGGGTCTATGAAGGTTTCTGATTGTCAAGATAGCTCAACTGCCTTCCAGAACACCACACACAAGTGGTGTGGATCTGAGAGCAAAAAGAGGCAAGGACATTACCTCTCAATCATTGTCATTACTAATTCATAGAGCATTTGGGAAAGCGAGAACTCCACAGAAAATCAAGCCCTAACCAAACCCAACCCTGTTTTATTTGAAGATTGCTATCTGAGATGGCATGGCTGCAGGCATACAGGAAACAGCAAGCATTTCAGAATATCCACTCCCATGATGAAAAAGCAAGGTGCAGAATACACATTTGTTTAAATGCACTTCTACCTGGTTCGCCAAACTGCTACTCTAGCATCATTCCTTCCACACAAAAAGCTGCTTACAATGATGAGGCCAGGGAATCTCTCGTATGTTCCTACTAATTAGGGCAATAATTCGCCATCCACAAGAAGGTAACTTGCAGTGGAGTAAAATAATGAAACCGTCTGTGTTCTGAGCCATTCAAAACTCAAAGACATTTACTTATTGTATTTCCAAGAGTGCAAAGGTTGAGACCACATTACTCTTCAGAAGTTATTTCTGAAGCTGTAAGTTCTAGAAGTTAGAACTGCAATACTTATTTCTAAAACAGTCACATATAGGCAAACTTATTACACATTCTTTAGGGCTTGATCCAAAAAGAATGTTCTCCCTGTGGCTGCTGGCCATATGAAAACTCAAAAAAGCCTTTGGGGCTCTACAGCTGCAAGAGAGATTTGCATGTTAAGAGATAGGTGAGGCTGGTTTTTGGCAACACCTTTTTTAATTAGGAAAAAAAAAAAAAAAAAAGAATAGATTGTGATTTCATTCAGGTCGTCTTTAGAAAAGATTCCCAGAACAAAATTTCTGGCAAAAATACAAGGGGAAAACCCACACCAGAGTAACAATTTTGGGTCTAGGGATTCACCGAACCATGTGTCATTCAGACTGGAGACCTATCTTCAGATATCATGGGCTAGTATGGGGGAAAGAAGAAGCCAAATGGTGAGGGGCAATGAAAATTGAAAGGACAATTTCTCAGTTTCTGTCTAAAAATCTCTTACCCCCTACATTAAAAATGTAATATTCATTAGCACACAGGCTTGATCCTGAGTCATCTTCATTCCGCATTCAGCCCTGACTGAGTTTATGGAGTCTGCAATGTTTATATTAAGATATTCAGCTAAATCAGAATAGATTCTACAGGGGAACAAACAAACAGTCAAACAAACAAACAAACAAACAAAAACCTAGTAGGTCCCATTTGCTAAAAAACAGCTATAATTTCAGTAATAATTTCTGACCTCAACTGCTTAAATAGCAAAAATCTGAATGCATTTGTCTTCCCTGGCCAATGACGTTCGTAATCATCTATTTGAAAATGGTTAGGTTTTCTTCGCAGCTTCTGAAAGACATCTTTTTTATTCCCCAGTGCTGGTCAAGAATAGCTCTTATATCCATATGTGGCTATATCCTTGTGGCTATATCCATCAGTCAAAAGATGAAGCAACAATAGTAACTAGTATTAATTCCAGGGGTCCCCATGAGGCTCAGACTCTGTTCAGATGTCCATCCTATCTTACTGTCATATTAACATAACATTTTACTCTATCAGTCTCTCTATTTGCTACTCCTATTTTAGCAGTTTAAAAAGACTGCCTTGAAAGATTTGAGCACCCTGGCACTCAAACAACTGCACACGGACATTTTAATGCCAATGTGTAAGTCAAGCCTGCCAAGCTGCAATCTCACGCCAATGATGAGTAGCAGGTAACTTTGCTGGTGTCTAACAATTGTGTCCAGTAGGCAGTGATGAGAGGAGAGAAAAATACAATGGAAAAAAATCCAGAAAATCAATTAGTAGAAGAACTGACCAGTGAAGAAGATATCACCAGAGGCCAAATTTTTATGGGTGGTGTGAATATCATTAGCTTATAAATGGTTTTGGATGTTTTTCTCTTTTTACACACCCTCCTATGTATCTTATGCCTAACAGATGAACTCACTGAAAGAGCAGTTCATCTGCCTTCCGTACCTATCAACCCACAGCTTCACAAATACACTGTGTCACAAAGACAGTAAGGAAGGCTCATTTCTTAATTTCCTTGAGCTACGCACTTGGGACACACATAAGATCATACCTACACTGAAATTCACTGGGAGCAAATAATATAGAATTATTTTGAAACTGCCATACTGGGTCTTCCTCCTTTATAAACATGCCTTCAGCAGTAGCTGAACAGATACCCAGACATAAATAGGAGTTGTTGCTTGCTGGTTTTGTTGTTGCTGTTTTGTGGGTATTTTTTAGCTAGTAGTCACCTATGCTCCATCTATTTCCATTTTAAGCACTAACTGATCCAGGTATAGATTTGTCCAATGGTACCATGTCTATTCTCTCTCAAAAGCCATACAAATTTTTAACAGCTAAGCCAAATAAACCTGTAGATTCTGGGTGCTTAATGACTGGTCTGGGCAACAACAGTACCCAAACTCTTCTCTCAGTACAGCTCAGCTCATCTAGATGTCAGCAGCAAACAAAACAATCCCTTTGCAGAAGTGACCTTTACAGCCCAGCTCACAGAAAATCACATTTCGTTCTTCAAATACAAACCCAATGAAAATTTTTGAAAAATAAAATTTAGAGGAGGAAATCTGCGGATCTTGCTACAAAAGCTAAATACCACTTTCACCACAAACTACACTTAGCACTGTGTTATGGTATCAAAATATTCAGTGTATTTTTAAGAACCAATTATAAAGAATTCCAACAAGGTTTCTTAATGTTCTTTTGTTTGGCAAATGACATTACCATGGTTAAGACAGCAAATTACCAGACACCCTAAAGAATGTAATAGTCTAGCCAAACATAGAAAAAACACTTTTAACACTAGCGATCTCACTAACTACAACTCAGTTTCCAGTCTCTTCTTCCTTGGCAAAGCCTTTGTGAAGATAGTGGCATCCAAGTACTAACAGCACCTTACGCCTTGCCAACACCCTGGCTCTTTGATATTCAAGCATCAAACCAAAATACGTTGAAAGAACAGGATCCTTCCAGCATAGACAGTTCCTCTGCTCCTAGCTTGCTACAAAAAACATACAACACCTCAGAGTGTATGTCCTCTGAGATTTTGACAGAAGTGACTGTCTGAAGAACATGAAGGAGTCATGAAATTTAATAAGAAAAGAACAGGACAGTAGTCCCTTTTAGGCAGACAAGCTTATGGGAGTATGACTCCAACGTATATCCTTGTACAAGCCCAGAAGATCTGTATTTTGCAGTCCCACAAACCTCAGTGCTTTCTCTCTGCCATTTTAACTGCAAAACAGTATCACACAGGGAAGCTGAAAGATGCTAGAATTTCATACATCCTCAAATAAACAGATGACATCTAATTATGCTACTGTCTCTGCTCAAATGAAGGGTTTCAATGGAAGCAAGGCACAGCTCGCATTTTCTGTCCTCCCTTGGCTACAGATAAAAGGAACAATGCCGTCAACAGTGACTCCAAAGTATGAGAAAGTGTTATGCTCAAATTACAAGCATAAAGTTTCATGATAAGTCCAGCAAAAGATTTCTCTGCTACTATCTCCTGCTGGCTCCTGGGACAATGGAGTTCATCAGACATTGGGGCAACTGATCTTGTCCTGCAACACTGCCAAAAGAAAGCCTATGAGGCTCCTCTGCTGCCTGCCATATAGTTGTGTTGTTGGCAGCAAGACTACCTCTTTCTAGGGTAACCTGGAATTGAGACTGAGAGGTGATGGGGCTAGACACAAAAGGTTGTGATCCTCACTAGTGAAATACATACTTCTGTCCTCCTACACCAAATGTTGAATGCTATTTTAAAACAGAATTTTAAAACAATGAAGATAAGTTTCCACAACTGGCCTTCACCTTCTCAAATTCTGAGGCTACAAAGGATCCTTCAAAATGATGGGATATAATTCATTTGGCTTTCTTTACACTTACAGGTATAAATACTTTAGAACAAATTCTCTAAGGTCAAATGTTCCAAGTTTTACGAAACTGTGTTTATCTATGAGGAAAAAAATCAGTTTTCTTTCAGGGGTAAATTTGCTGATAATTAAGGGATTTCCAGGAGGGGGGTTTAAACCATTATCCTACATAACTCATGCCGTGTATTTCATAAATAAATAAATAACAATCAAAAACACTTGAAAAACAGCTTGACAAGTTTTTTGACTTTTTCTGTCATCATGACTCCAAAACATATCAGCAAACTTCAAGAAATATATTGCTGCTCTTTATAATAGAAGAATGCAGATTTTTTGCATAATGAGCTACAGTGGTTCTTCCACTGTTGAGTTATTCAGTTCCAACAAACATGGCACATTCCAAAATATACTGAGAATGCTCTGATCCTATCCATGGTACAAAACTGTATAGCCACAATATAAGCTGTTCTCCCTAGTGTTTTAACAAATCCAGAAAATACTCATGTATGTGTAACAGCCTGCCGTCATACAGTTAGTTCTTGGTTAGAGTGTGGTTCATTTTCCATTTTGAAAAAGCAAACTAAGTTAGCTCAAGCTTATTAATGATAGCTGTTTCTTCTGAGAGCTGAAATGTGAAGATACAGTATGGTTTTGATGGCAGGAGTCACTCCTTACTCTTTAAGAAGTTGTAGTATGAGGAAGTCTGTTACATTTGTTTGTCTTACTCTGATAAAATTCATAAAAAACAAAAGACTTACAAGACTCACCAGCACTGCCAAATTGATTTGGAAGGATAATTCCACAAAAGTACAAAGAGCTTTTGGCCTAAACAGTGTGAAATGGCAGTGTGGTTTTGATTTTCTCTTGAATTTTTATTTTAAGAGAATCCTTGAAAGGACTGTTTCCATGAAATCACTGAAATATCTCTCAAAAAAGTGCCAAATGTCGCTAAAATGATCCATTAACAATGTGTTCAAAAACTGCTCTGACCTGATGTACTTTTACAAAATATGAAAATATTTACACTTTAAAATGCACATGAAATTTGAAACTAAAGGAAAGTTGTTGTTAACTCAGTACACGGACTTAGAGGTAGGGCAGTTTATGTTTTGTCTGACACAAAAGGCTAGTTCTAGTATGTAGGAACTTTTGAAAAGTAAAGTTATTTGGAGATCTTTTCACCTCACTCCTCAGTCCATCCCCACTTACAAACTTTGAAAAAACATGAACTGAAAAAAAAATTCCATATATTATATGAATCTTGATGAAACTACAATTGAGGCATTGCCAGTTTAAAAGAGCTAAAGTAATCACAGCTTGTCCCAATTATATGTACCTAACTGCACAAAATATGTTGCTGATCAATTATGCTCTCTTTAACTATTAACAGTAGTATCTTTGTTCTCAAACAATGTTAGATTGCACATGTTCTGGAACTCATATTTACCTGGTGGATTCTTGGCAGGATCATTGTGGCTTGGACTTCCTGGTTGTCCAGAATCTATAAAGAAATCAAAGAAATGTTTTACTAATTTGTTTTGAAAGTATCTCACATCCTTTTAATACCTTCCTTCAGTATTAAACTAATACTTAACTTTGTTATTTAAAGGTCATTTCCCTGACTTTCTACACGAAGGTATTAGTGAACAAACATACTATGTGTTACCCATTTTATGCAGAACCAGAAACATTGTGAAAGATGCAATGATCCTAACAAGGGAAACTCATAGATCACTGAACAAGGACAAAACAGTCATTCAGGTAAATATTCAGGGCGTAAACACATCTACAAGGGTACCTTTTCATTCCCTTTCCCTCCATCCCCCAAATACAATATTGTATAAACGGCAGAGCAGAGGTAGCTTCTTCTTGGGCAATGACCAGAAATATGTACTGGATCAGGCAACTAATGGACTTTGCAGTGATGAATCCTGTTTCTTTAACCTACCCTTAAAGCACAAAAGCCTATGATGTTTCCACAGGCTCAGATCTGCACTGTAGATATGACTGTCCATTTTAAAACAATATAGCCTTTGTGTTCCTAGTCTGTAAGAACTGCTGTTGTGAAATGAAGGTTATGTAATATAAGACTATTAAAAAACAAGTGCTGTATACTTCAAATGTGTTCTTGATACATTCACTTAATGAATCAAGATGAGAGTGAAATCTGAAGTCAATGTACTAGACAATAAATGATATAAAAGTAATTGCTCTTATATTCTATTTAGAAATCTTCTTTCTATATGCCCACACCAATAATATAACAAAACCTTTCTCTGCTGAAAGATTTTTTTTTTAACAAATTAAGACATGAAAGACACTCTTTTACTCAAAGAGTGCAAGAAATTAAATGAAACATAACCTATCCATTCAGTATATGAGTGGGCTCAATTAAAAAAAAAAAAAAAAACGAAAAGTCCATTAACTCAAAGTGCAACCATGTTCATTAGTAGCAGAGAACCTCCAAAGGGCTGTATCACAGTACTACAGAAATTCTTACTGCCAACTGAATCTGAGTGATGTCAGAATTATTGAATGTGTTGCTGCTTGCAGTGTTAAATTAAAGAGAAAATAAAACTGCACAGAGAGAGAAAAAAAAAAAAAAAGGAAGAGAGTACATATCAGCAAATACTTGTCCTTCAGTCTCCTTAAAGCCAATATAGCCTTCAATCTATAAGGTTACTTGCTACCTAGAGTTCATTAAAATCGTTTACCATCTGCTATGTAACTTAGCAAATATGTCTTGACACACACACCTTTCAAGTAGTTTAAGTCAACACAAACTCAACTGTATGGATGGTATTAACTGAGATAGAAATCAGTTTCACAGCTCAAATTCTGACGATGAGAAGTTCAGAATGCAAATGTACCTCTGTGGCCTGTAAATGATTCACCTGAACTATCTTGAGCTAAAGTGCTGAACTCATCAGACAAGAAAGCATTTGAGGATCTATCAGAGTACTGGAAAACCAAGGCACATGTAAAACCCAGTTCCAAATCTGTTAAAAATACAGTTAAATTTTACAATGTAAAATGAAATCACTCTTGCACAAAATCTTCACTAGAAAGTAAATTTCACACAGAATTTCTTCTACACACAGAATTTTTTCTTTTTCTTCAACCCACTCTAGGAAGAATGAAGGATAACTTCTGTTCAAATTTTGCACATCCAACAGTTTGGGAACTTGAACCCTTGGGCACTCATTCCCACTGCACAACATCAGGGGCTCCTGAAATTCTTGTCACCATAGCTGGTCAGGTTTATTCTCAGTTTTCTACGAACTCTGATAGGTGCAGTACATCATATCCTTTACTGAAAGAGCTTTAAAGAAAATCTAACTTAGCTTTTCTCTGTATTGCTACATAAGCTGTGAAAGGTGTGAAAATATATGAAAGATTCTTCACAAAAACAATCTAAGTTAGTATTTTTATTTTTGTTTTCTTAAGTCTAATCATTCTTTCTCTGTATATCACAGGTAAAGAAAAGTCATGCTCTGCTAAATTCACAATTTTAAGTTAAAATTGTTGGATCTAATACATTGTTACCTTTCCTTAAAAAATTGTTTTATTTGCATTTTTGTTTTTAAGCTATGCTGAATCTAAGGCTCCTGTAAAATCGCTAGTGGGTTGTAAGGAAGAGTATTTCAGTAAAGACAAATTATGCAGTTTTGCTAATACTACAGAGAAAATAAGTCTCTCATGAGTAAGCAAATGGAACACATATTTCTTCATAGGTAATAAAAAGTACTTTTAATCAATTAATAGTAAATACTGCATTATCAGATCTTTTGTTTTTCTTGAGTGAGTTTGCTATGACAGGAACATCTCCTAAATGGCCAGGAAAAAAAAAATCTGAAAATAGTGAATACTATGTAGATATTTAAAAATGTCTACAACTTTTCATAAGATGCATCATATCTTGTTAAAAAATTAAGCCCATTTTTAAACCCAGTCATCTCTAAAAAATGTTAAAAATATGATTTTTTCTCCATATAGATCTTTATATGAACTAATGTCTTTTTCCTTATGTTTCAACAAGAATAAGAGCTTCGTTATCAAGAGGGAGAACTTTAGCATATTTTGAACATGTATTCTCTATTTCTGCAAGCTGTACAAATCATTATTTAAATTATTAGAGAGGAACAGTTTTACACAGTAGTGGTCCACAGTAATGGTTAAAGTACAGATAACTAAATGAAGTACCAATTTGATAGCAGATGTATTCAATGAAGCCTGAGCAACAAAGTTCGGGGTGGACAGAAACTTGAAACTGGATAAACACAGCCTAACATAATTTTCAAAGCTTTCTCGTGTTAAAATTACTGAAAAGCTGAAGAAAGTGAAGAATATTTTTCAGTTCTTGTAAAGAAATTTTCTTTGAGTCCTAATTTCTCTCTGTCACCATGGTTTCTTTGTGGATTCACCAAACAGTAGTTAACAGATCGATGTCATTTAAAATAACTATTTTTCATATAACAGCAAGACAAAGATAGCAAGGAATTTTCCAGTTACAGGGATAGATGGTTAGCTAATTATTATAATTTGCCAGTCACACCTAGCTTTGCTTTATGTTAAGTTCTGATCAAACACGATTTTTACAGATTAATTCTCTCACAGTAATCTGAGCAGTAGATTCTACTAATGTATTTGGGTTTTAGTGATCTCAAAAAAGCAGTGAATTATTGTGTGCTGAATGTGAGAATCAACCTATGTAAGTCTTCACTTAAAACGCACAGAAGCATTTCATTCTCATGATGAAAGAGAGAGACTCAAGATGGCCTACGATGATCCAATTCTCTCACCAGTGTCAGTAATTATAAAGCTCTCTGTTTATGATTTTATTGGATACAAATAGCCTTACAAAGAACAAGAGAACCATGATCATAATAGGAATAAATTATAAGAATAACAATTTATTAGCAGAACACTGAATGAAAAGAGAAATTGGAGTAATGTTCTTCTGAAGACAGGAGAAAGACACGTTTTAGGAAAGCCACACAATGCAAGGAAGCAACAGGCATGTTAAGACATTTTAAATCTCTCTTTGTCTTCTGCAAAAGGTCATTAATTTATTTAACAGTATGAGCACTCAGTTTAAAAAATTACTTATTTTTCTTTCAGTGTGATGGAGAAAGACATAAAACAGACTGTCTGTCTGTCTAGATGGCTTTTCACTCAATTTTTTCACCAAATAATTTTATACACAAAGACTTTTTAAACTAGTTGTAAGTAAACCTATACAACCAGTAGCAAAACAACCTCCTATATAAATGCGAGGAAACTGAAATTTTCAACATTTTCATTTAGGTTGCTCCCAATTTTACATGCTCCTTCCTTCCTTCCTTGCTTCCTTCCTTCCTTCCTTCCTTCCTTCCTTCCTTCCTTCCTTCCTTCCTTCCTTCTTTCCTTCCTTCCTTCCTTTCTTTCTTTCTTTCTCTCTTACTTTCTTTCTCTCTTACTTTCTCTCTTACTTTCTTACTTTTTCTTTCCTTCTTCCTCCTTCCCTCTTTCTCTTCCTCCCTCCTCCCTTCCTTCCTTCCTTCCTTCCTTTCTCTTCCTTTCTTCCTTTCTTCTTTCTCTCAGTGATTGATTAGTGCCTTGATTACTTGCTGCCCCATGAACAGCTGGTATTACACTGGTTCAAATCAGTCCTTGTTTTTACCTGGCAGCTGTTCATGTAACTCTAACATTACTGATATATTCTGTATAATCTACTTTGATTCAGTGTGGGTACCTCCGAAAATTTAAATGTTTTATCTCAAATTACTCCTTTTTTAAGACAACAGACAACTCTGGAAGTGTCCAAGAGATGTGCAGCTGTAGCATTTAAAGACATAGTTTATTGGGCATGGTTGTGATTGGATGACAGTTGGACTTTAACTTGGAGGTTTTTTTCCAATGTTAAAAATTCTATGAATCCATGAAAAGATAAGTCGAGAAGGCGGTACATTTTACATTGGATAGCTTCTCATATTTTCATTTCCAGGGCTTAATCTCAAAAAGTATCTCTCTGTAGGTGCAGGCATTTTTCACTACTTCTGGGGTTAAATAAAACTGACTGTTAAGGCCTGCTAGAGATGAGAAAAAAAATACCAGTTTCCTCTGCCCCACATGGGAGAAAGAATGCCTCATTCTCAGCTACATAAGGCAGAGGGGAAAAAAGCTGATGGTTTGCAACTCAGTCAAGATGATTTCTCACTTTGCACCTCAAAAAAAGACTTTTTCAACAGGAAGCAGTGGAAAGCAGAAAGAATATTACCCAGCAAAGACATACAATTCATTCTACTATTCAACATTTTGCAGAGGAATTATTAGTATTCTCCACCTCAGGTGTCTAATTTTTTTTTTCGTTTTTTTTTTTTCAGCCATTAAGAGAAGATGCAGTAATTCAAATGTAAGCTATGCTATACTTCCCTTATGACTCATACAAGGGATTTTGCCTTTAAAGCTCTCTGCAGTAGCATAAAGATGAAGTTCGTGAAAAGAAATAGAGATAGAATCCAGAAATCTTTTTAAAAAAATTATTGATTCATGCCTTATTAATTAATTCTCCTCAGTACTCATGCTAATCAAATAGACTTCCATGATTTCACTTTTCATTTACCTTTATGCCCATTTCACTCAGCTGACAGACACTAGTTTCACCATTTGCCATAATGTAAATACACACTTGTTCTTTGATACTCCATGAATTGCATAGGAAGAGGAAGAGATGAAGGACCACAAACATCTGACACCATGTAGGTATCACTTTGGTGCTGTTCAAGACATATCAATAAGGCATCTGATTTGGCAACTGACGGGGTCACAAGAATCACAGCCATCTCACAGACTGTAATCTTTGAGCATTACATTGCCACCCAATACTGAAAACTCAAAAGAAAGTGATTGTATTCCAGGATCACAGGACAAGGGACCTGGAGAGGTTTCCCTGCCCAGAGCAGAGCAGCATAGGTGGTGCTCAGGCTGGGCTGTTCAGCACTTCACCCAGCACAAAACCCCAGTGCCAGATACGGCCCAACCCACTTGGTTTCCAGCTCTATGGCTGAGCCATCGTGCTGGGGAGAAAGGTTTTCCAGAACATCTCTTCATATGTCAAAGACTTTTCAAATACTGTTGTGGTAGGAAAAGCTTTCATCATGGCCAAAAAGAACCTCAGATGGAAAGATAAGGCTGCAGGATGAAACCTCACATTTTTTAAAACCAACATGTTCTTCATTAGCAATAAATGTTCTCCGTCATGACACCCAAAGTGAAACTCTTCACAACACAGAAGTGATTTGTGTTTTAAAGTGTTGTTTTGATATACTTATTCTAGAAATAATTCTTTATTCAGCAGGACTGATATCTAGTACCATACTGTTGGATTGGATAAGTATATATAGTGCTATCTGCAGAAGATTTTATATGTGTTGGTATTCATAGAGCTGATGCTAAATGGGAAGCCTATAGAACTGAACTCAGAACATGAAGTTATACATAGCAAAGTGATGATAGCAACTACTCTGAATGCCTGGTGTGCTGATCTTCCAAGGGCAGCCTGCACTTGTCACATCAGGAGCCAGTGGGGCACTGTTATAGAGGCATTCTCTGTTTACCTGGAAACAGTGCTGCTGCTAACACAAAGGCACCTCAAAAATGCAGTAGAAATAGAACTGACTACTGGCCACCAAAAGCTAAAATATCTATCCCTCTTTTCTATTTTGTCAATAGATTTTAGCCTAAGCAGGCCTGGCAGGTCTGAAGGTAGAGGTAGCTTGGGAGACTGATAGCTCAGTCAGAGATAGCTTGGGAGAAGATACTGTGTTCAATTTTAATTTTTTGTTTAAGCCTGTTTACTTTGGAGTGGAGGCAAAAACATCAAGAAAACTCAGTCATCAACCATCCCATTCCACTATACACCCCCACAGCTCCAAGAATAGACAAGTTCACCTATAGCTGATCCAAAAGAAAGAAACCCCATTTCCAGGGCATGAAAAGCAGAAAGCCCGTCCTTGTGGGATGTGTGAGTGGCAGAACTTCAAGGAGGCAGTCATGGCAGTTCTGCAGCTGAGATGGTTCCACTTCTGTCCCACCCAGTGACTTGGGATGGCAGCAAAGCAAAGAGGCAGCACATGATGCTTCGGGGTGTCAGAGTAGTGCAGGTCACAACGGGCTCCCACCTTCACCTCCTCTTTTATCAGTAGTTCAGATCTGCTGCTGCCAAGTCACCCAACCAGTCATTGTCAAGATTGTTAACTTTTCTTCAGAGTGTTTTAATTAGGTAAATAAAAAATGGTAATTAAATCAACATTACGTAATGTGTTTCTGATTTGTAATCTCATTTAAATTAATTAACTGACTCAGCCCTTGTTTAGTTTTTTAACTGCCCTAGTTAAGAATTGGAGCTCTGGGAGTAAATCCAGTTACCATACAGTTGAAAGAAATTCAAGGACCTAGAAGCACTTCTTGGAACCTAAATAGCAATAAGCATACTCAGCATTTCAGATTTTTCTCCCAAACACAGATTTATCTTTTTAATTTAAATTCCCTTATTTGCTTATGTAAAATAAATCACGACACATATTTATTCAAAATATTTCTTTTACAATTCATAAAGACCATATGTTGCTCATTTTGGAACCTAACAACTTTCCCCAGATGTGTTATAAGATAAGTTGTGCCTGGAATATGTACATATTATATCTGCATGTGTGTGTGTGTGTGTGAGTGTGTTTGTGTATGTGTGTGTGTATATGTGAACTTTCTTAAGTTTTAAAGAGTTTATATTTTATCATGGCCTGAAATGAATGTTTCCCATACTCCATCATATTAGCTGAGCTCTTTTTTGACATGCATGTTAAGAAGAGATTTACACAGGTATCTTGCCACATGTGGATGAATGTGAAAGAATGAAGTTTCTTTCCAAAACTTGCTGGATTCAGTAGGAAAAGATGAGATATGAACACTTAATTTTATCCATCTGGAAGACACTGTGATACTAGCTACAGTCAGAAACATTCAGAAGTTGTTGTTGGAAACCAAGAAACCTTTTACATTAAGGTATGCATCACAAAAGGCTTTTATTATAGATTCTTCAGAAAATGAAAAGCAGAAGGTACAACACAGTGAAAGACTTATCTGGATGTTCAGAGAAGAAAAGTGATATGAAAAAAATGTATTATGAAAAAGTTCGTATCTGCATGAAAAGAATATAAATTTGCTTGCTTATACATTCAGCCAATGAATAAAATTGCCACTTCATTATGTTGCATTACATTGTGAAAGACAAAGTTTGACTCTCATTTTCACGCATATGAGAACTTCTGCATGAATCCTGGTTTCATGAAATTCAGCATGGATTTTACCACTGACTCTCAGGCAGACAGAATTTCATTTTCTATTGTACTTCAGAGCAGCAAAGCAAAAAAGAGTTAAGGGAGATAAAATGCTTTCCACTACACAAGGTAATATTTTTAGACACGGAATAATGATGACACGACTATGAAAAAAAATCAGTTTTGTTCAGCATGGGCCTCAGCCAAAGGTTGTTGAAATCAATGGAAAGTTGCTCCAGAAAGCTTCAAATGAAGCACTTCATGGTAAATTACAACTGAAAAGCACAAAAGAAAGCACTGTGCAACAAATACTGTATCTGCATTTTCTCTTCTAACTTCATTCCACCTACCACTAAAACAAACAGTATTGAAAAGTGGATTCTTCAGTCTTCCAGAATGTTGCACTCATGTACTACATCACAAGTCTAAACCACCACCTGGAAAAAACTCACAAGGTAGTCCATTAAGATTAGCAGAGGCTCATGAGGCCTCTCTATTCTTCTAAAGACAGAGGTCTCCTAAAACGGTAAATATGACACTACACTGTACACTAACTGGGGGAAATAATCAGCAATTAAATTAAAACGTAAGTTATTTACCTATCATGGAAACCCCAGAATTAGAGCACTTCAGCTAAAAACAGTGTGAGAGAGAGAAAGGAGGAAAAAGACCAAATGAGTTGAACAACCCAAGCATCACTGTAGTGTTTCTAAATACCACAATACATACTAAGGAATTTTCTAATTTTGATCTAGGATGCACAGCACTATAGCAACTATGTCACATTTTCTTTTAAGTTAATTTCAATAAAGTTTGGGATTTTTATATGTTTCTTGTTTTGGTCGGTTGGTTAAATGATTAGTTGTTTTGAGGGGAAAATGTTGTGCTTTTTCAAAATGTTGTCTATAACCTGCTAAGTATTTCTTTACAATGCCATTTGCTGCCATATTTGTAATCATTGGGATATTTATTAACTGGCATAATGGGCAAGAGAAATGATTGTGCTCTTGAGACCTTATCTGGAGCATTGTGTCCAGGTCTGGGGCCTCCAGCTTGGGAAAAATGTGGACCTTTTGGAGTGGATCTGAGGAGGGCAAAGATGATCAGAGGGCTGAAGCATCTCTCCTATAAAGACAAGCTGAAGGAGCTGAGTTTGTTCAGCAGGGAGAAGACTGCGGGGAAACCTCAGTGTGGCCTTCAAATGTTTAAAGGGATATTATAAACAGGAGGGAAATCAACTTTCTATGCATGTAGATAGTCATGAGAGAAGGGAAAGTGGTTTTAAACTAAATGAGGGGAGATTTTGATTAGATGTCAGGGGGAAGCTTTCCAATGAGAGTACGGTTAAGCAGACTGGCATAGGCTGCCCAGAGAGATTGAGGATGCTCTGTCCCTGGAGGTGTTCAAAGTCAGACTGGATGGGGCCATGCACAGCCTGATCTAATGCTTGATATAGCAGTTGGCAACCCTGAGTGTGTCAGGGGTTTGGAAGTAGATCATCTTAGAGGTTCCTTCCAACCCAAGACATTCTATCATTTAAAAGAGAATACACAAGAACACAAATACAAAACATTATAGATCCTTAATAACATATTTTTGTCAAAAATCAAGATTATGATATTTATGTCTCAAGCCACAGTGTATACACATAATTTGTACACTGCGTTACTGTATTTTTCAAAAAGTGGATTTAATTCCATCTGCCATAATCTAAAAATTCAGAGTTAAAATATGTGCTGTCCGTGCTCCCACACACATGCTATTAAAAATCAGTGATAAAAGAAAAAGTAAATCTACCAATGGGCACTAAGTAGGTTATGTACAAGAACAGCTGAGAAAATCACCCTACACTTTCAATCTAGTGGTCCATAAACTTAATCGGAATTGCATGAGTACACACAACCACCATGTTTATTTTTCAGCATTTGTGAGTTGAAGAAAAATTGATAATGGGAAAAGATAATGTATGGAGTATTTAAGCAGCAACTGGGAAAAAAAAAAAAAAAAAATCAATGTGTTGATTTTCTGTCTGGTTTGACCTTTTACAGCAAATAAAAATTAGAAGTATCAAATCATATCCTGTGCCTTAGAAGTATGGGCATGGCTGACCCAGTTTTGAGTTGGAGGAGGGAAGATCTGCAATAAGAAGGCAAGCAATTTATTTCAAAGCATGAAGCCAATAAAAAAGAAAAAAGGCATATTGGCTTAAATCTGGCCTTTCAAGTTCAAAAAAAAAAAAAAAAAAAAAATTGTAAAGAGAGTTTCAATGTTTGTTTGTTTGTTTGTTTTTTTCCCACAGGCTCCCTATCTGTTAGCAAAAGTACTGCCACTTCAGCCATGTTGGCCAAAGATTTTTTTAAAGATTTTAACATATCTGTTCACGGTAAATTTTTTTTTCCAAGCATAATTTTGTGGCTACTATCACATGGGAGCATCTATTTTGTAATTCTGTAATTCACTATATGTTAAACAACAGCACATCCATTTACGTTAGTTTCTAATGAATTAGCATCATTTACAGAGGAAGAATTTCCCAAAACTACAGTTTGGGAACCTTGATTTAAAAGTATGCTTGCTGGTTCCATATTCAGCTACTTTTGCTCTTTATATCTCAGTTTATTTTCTAAAGCTGATGTATGTTCTTGTAATACCTAGAGTATTATACAATTGAAAAATGATACTACTTCTTATCTAAAAAATCAGATGTCAGTGGGTACAATGTTTTCCGCAAGGAGGAACTCAATGACACACCATTGCTTCTTAAGCACTTCCATGTCAGACACCATTCTGTCAGATTGCCCCTCTGCTGCTCTCACAGTGCAACAAAACATAACAGAATATAGGTGAAAAGGTTCAAACTCAACTGCCATACCACCAATATCCACCTCTAACATCATGGGCCAACATCATAAACAGGAGGCATTACTTTCAGAGCAGTCCTCAAAACAACCAATGTCTGGGGGTTTGTAGAGGGGAAAGTCTGATGTGATAAACGCATTAAGTCTCTTGTGCATTACTGAAAGAATAGCAACAAACATGAGCAACAGCAAATCACAACAGCACTGACTGCAGAAACTTTCCAGATTTTTAGAAACTTTAAAGCAAAAAGCAGTAGCCTTATATTTATGCTACCCTTTGTCTGGGAACATTACTAACCGTTCTTCCCCCTCTTGCACCCATATAACAGGTTCAAGATACAACTCAGCATCTTCTCAGCACGTGTATTTAAGCACTCGGATTTCTGCACAAGCGTAAGTAGTATTCAGCAAAAGCTGACAGCTCTGCTCTGTATTTTTCCTGGAGAAAGGTATTAAACTCACTTGACCTGAAGTAATCAGATGAGACACGGTGTATTACACAAGAGTTGGGGTGCATGCACTGTAATTACAGAAGACCCTTTTATGAGTGACTTCTAGCAGATGACAACACTTTAATGAAAAACTGCAAGCTTCTCAGATTTTGCCCAACTCTTCTCTCTTCCAGCTGTCCCTGCCCTGCACTCACACGTACATGCACACACAACCTCTGATCTTTGAAAAAAAATATCCTTGCAACTCCCTTTCGAACCCAGACTCCTTCCATTGTGGTTGCTGCTGAACACTTCAGAGCAGTGTAAAGTCAACCTGTCTGTGTTCTTTGAGCCATGGATTTGAAAAAGTGTGAAATTTCAAGGCTAGACTTCATTCAGAGCAGCTTATCTTTCTTCAGCTCAGGTTTCTGAAATTTGCATTGAAACGCAAATTAGACCAATTGCCTAGTTAGACAATCATCTTTAGCTTTATGAACAGTTATAGCAAGTAAATCTCCTAATCCCCAAAATGCTTTTATGTTTTCAAGCAGTTTTCCAGGAGATACTGTACATCTGAATAACAAACAGTATCCCTTTAATGTCTACTTAAAAGTGAAGCATGAATAACAATAGAGTCTTTTCAGGACAGCAGTATGATATCAGTAACAGCAAGAACATGAGAAAATCCAACTCTCTCATGAAATTCACCTTGGCCTAGGGCTGTGCTTCTCCACCCAGTGGGTGTGACTGACAGGCAAGCCTTTCAGAAAGCCCACTAGTCACACCTTGCTCTTGCAGAACACAAACCAAGAAAAAAACCAAAACCAAAAACAAACAGATCCCGGGATGCACTGAAGTCAAGAAGCCAGCTCTTTAGCCTGCCTCCAGCTTTTTTCAAACCTCCTCCAAACTGAAGCCGTCCCACAGCAGTGTACACATTTTCTTCGCACAGACATTTTTCACATGATGCCTTTCTTTTCCACTGGCAGCAGTGCACTTCCCCAGGCAGGAGCTGAGCATGGGGCCTGCTGGCGAGGGTGTGTGACCGGCTGGCAGCAGGGCCAGCAATGCCAGGATTGGCAGCAGAGCTCCACCAGCAGCAAGCAACCACCGGAAAGCAAGACGATGCCAACGAGTTTTCTGGCCAAGTTTTCAAAAGTGAGTCTGGCATTAGCTGTCCTACATAAACAATTGCTCAAAAGGTTTGTGTAGCAAAGTTAAAACATGCTCCATGTCAAGCCAGTTTGTCAGCTACAAGTTTAAAATCCCATGTCCCCCCCGGGAAACTCCAGCATCACTGTGTGGCTCCTTTCTATGCTAATCAAATGAACAATCAAATCACTTCCATATGCACAGCTATTGATAACAGCATGATGTAAGCATTCGGGAGATGTAAACAGCACATGAAGACAGATTGCCATGAGAATAGGAGTAAAATTAAAGCTTTATACAAAGTTTAGTCTACAGGTCACCACACTTCGTTAGACAGCATGTATCTGTATGGAGGAGACAGCCCTGAAAATATGAGTCTAGGAAGATTGTCAAGCTTGCAAAACTGCTCCTTCCCATAGGAAAGATGAGTAGGCTAAATCACAGCAAGTTCTGGGATTTAAACAGCTCCCACTGTGCCATCCAAAACTAGATGCCACAACCTAATTCAAGTTAGGCCATGAAGCCCCCATATGTGATAAGCAATCACATGAGGAAATTTGAGCAAAAGCATACATGAGAAACAAAATAAAAAAGAAGTAACATAGCAGCCCTCCTAAATATACTAGCAGAAGTCATTTTTAATAACCACCAAATGCAAAAAAAAAAAGTTAATTAGCATGCTGTTGTAATTAAAATTTAAAAACAAAGACTAAAATAAACGTGTATAATAAAAATCATATGTTAGGAAATAACCACTGTTAAGCAATGAAACATTAAAAAGAAGAGCATTTATAATGGGGCATAACAAGAAATACGGTTGTGAGGCAAATTATCTGGATTATATCTTTCCATGAGATTGGTTGGAGAGAACCATGATAAATTCAGGTCTGAACTATGTCTTGAAAAAATACTTCTTGCTAGATTTCATTATTTCATTCAAGGGCTCTTGCAGACTGCTCAAGTACGTTCCCTTGACATCATTTGCAGACTTATGACTGGCACTCAAATGGTTTAAATCATTAGAAGCAAAGTTACATTTCTAGCTCAAATGATAAATTCCTTACTATCTTGAAATCTGTATGAACAAAGCTTGTGTCAGTTGAGAAAGAACTGAATTATTTCAGAGATTAAATACTGATTTTAACAGCTTCTGCTTTCTAACAAAAACAAAACAAAACAAAACAAAAAAAACACCAAGGTTCTTGGCCTTTCCATATAAATATTTGAAAGTGAATGAGTTTATTTTTTTAAACACATGCAAGAGGTAGCAGTCTTTTCCTCTGAAGGACAGATTAGTCAATTTTAAGGTCGCGTAATCAGTGTTATCAATCAAGATCAACCTGTTAATATCAAAAACTCCCATGAGTTGAAACACTCTGCAGAATGGAGCTGTGTGAAAACACTGCAGTCAGGTTTCATTTTTAGGTACCTGAGAAATTAACTATCCTCACCCTGGGACAAAAGAACAGCCAGAACATTCACCAAAGATGTATTACCCCTTAACTCCTTCACTACTCCTAAAGACCTCTGCTTAGGGATTGCATATACTTAGCAGCATGTAAATCACAACAGTAAAGCTGGAAGAACAGAAACAGACAACCCACCTTCAGAAAATGCAGGTGACAGTAGTAATTCCCATATAAAATTACATTTTTAAGGTCAGGGGCCACACATGTGAGTAAATTACTGCCTGGTATGCAATGAATTCAGAATATGTGACTTTTTGTGTGTGGAATTGGAGGTGGCTGTCCATAAGCAATGTTTGACTCAAGGAAGCTCACTGTTATTCTGTTAGTGACCTTGGCAGTCCTGTTACCCAAGGTCTAAGTCTATAATTAACTTTAGGTATAATACTGTATATGAAGTTGTTAAAGATTTACTGAAAGACAACTTTCTACCACCTGTATGAATAATTAAAAAAAAAAAAATCACACAGTGAGCAATCAGTTCATTTCCCTCCCATCTCTTTGCAATCTCTCTTAAATTTATCCTGCTACCACCACATGCCTGGGAATATTCTTAAGCATTGCAGTTTTCTCTATGGCCATTAAAGTGTATCTGCTTAAACAAAATAAATTCCCTAAGAACTGATTTCTTCCTTATCTAAGAGACAAACAAACGTTGGTTACTATGAATGGGGTCTGTTGCTAAAATAACCCTTCTTTTCCTCTTGCTTGTTGCTGTTACTTTAAAGAAACACCCTCTCTTTAAAGGTGTTCAAGGTATGGGAGAGGCCGTGCAGATGAAGAATAAAGTGAATGGCCTTGTTTGAAGATTGACTGAAATACGAAACTGTGCTTTGCAGCCTGGGCTTTGATGAATCATCTGAGCAGAATGCTCCCCTTACAATCAAGCAACTTTATAACTCATGGCCAACAGTCATCCTGCATTTATGGCTACTATTATCAACCTGAGCACTTAGTCAGAAACCAAGAAATTAACACGTTAGGTGAGTATCATAACTGTGGAAAGAAGCATCACAGAAGTAGTAGGCTTGTTTTTCTTCAAAAGGTGAAAAGTGATGAACTAAAATGAAAAGAATAGACTAGGTTTGTGGATAAAATGCATGAAACAGTTCATGATATTTTAGAGAAGTGCTGGTGAAGTTTAGGTTCTCAACAGGTGCGTATTCACTGTTAGAATTTCCCAGTATTATGCCTTACATTAAGCTATTGTTTTTTTGGTTGGTGGGCAGGAAATGCTTGTTTGGGGGGGGGGGGGAGGGTCTCAAAAACGAATGTAGCTGCAGGTTTGACTGAAAAGATATGTACTACTAACCTCCACGGGAACCTGACTCCCAAATAAGTGCACAAGCAAATAAGAACAGGCTAGGTGGGGAAGGAGAGAGAGATAAATCTACAAAATCAGAATGATTATTCTATATTTTTAGCACTTCATATTTCACTTTACTCAGAATTCTTCTTAAAATGTTCAGTGTTCACAGACTCTGTGAGAAGTTTGCAAAACAGTAATCTATACACTTCTATTGTCAAAAGTTTTCTCCATACTCCTGTTGCAGATAAGTTCTGTGTACTTTTCGTTTAGCTGAACACAGAAAAATAGAAAGAAAACACAAATGTTGGCATAGGTGATTTCAAGCCTTAGTTGCTTGACCTTTTTGTATAAGCTTCTGGCATCTGTGACTTGGCAGGCCTAGTGGAGGCCAAGCCAGGACAAAAAGGAAGACAGGAAGCAGAAAGCTGGCCATGTCTCCTTGGCAGTCAGTATTGCAACAGGGTGAAAAAACACATCGTTGCCAAACCAGAAACAGTGGGGGAAGCCCAGATAGTTGGCAAGTCACATACGGCTGTATTGTACATCTTAAACACTAAATGCCTGATAAACTAGGAGTACTATGCCAGAACCTAATCTATTTATACTGTCTTCTGCTGCACGGGGGAATAATTCATTTGTCTCTATGTGTTTCCTAAATAATTGTCACAGCACTGTTACTACCTTGTAAGGACTGGCAGTTTAAAATCTTGCTGACACTATACTTGGATAAGCTTTCAGCATCTTTCTAAAATATCCTCTAAGATAATCCCAGAACATGGGATCCCTGAGAAGGAAGAGAAGGGTGTACAGTAAAGGTGTCCATCAGCTGCCTCTGTGTCCTCCCAAGCCCTGAATGGACAGAACTCTTCCAGGCTTTGCTGGGGGTATGCTTGCATCCCAGGTGCAGGAGCAGGTA
Organism: Phasianus colchicus; assembly: GCF_987193195.1. NCBI lineage: Eukaryota > Metazoa > Chordata > Aves > Galliformes > Phasianidae > Phasianus > Phasianus colchicus. The sequence continues at coordinate 60,443,097 of NC_143476.1, read as the reverse complement.
TGTCACGTGCAGGCTGCTGCCTGTGGCAGAGCAATGCAGCAGTGGCACTCATGGCCACAGATGCAGATGTGAGGACTCCTGGAACATCACAGATATTCCATCCATCAGTTAGTTTGTGCTCCTTACACTTAAACTGGACCACAAGTTTTAAAGTGGCCTTGGCTGAGCATAGTGTATGTTAATCTGTTCCCCAGGAATACCTATCCTCTCAATGGACCTAGAGATTGACTTACACACAGGAGACCACCAGCAAATTCAAGGGAACCTTTTTCTCCCAGAGAGATAGCAAATCGACTTGTACAAAGCCTAGCTTTTCATGAGGCTTATAGATAGAGAAAAAAATAAAAGTAGTTCTCTTCTTTCTAAATGTCACCCATGATCTTGATGTTTATCCAAATCTTTATTTCTCAATTATCCATGAAAATAGGGTCATCAAAAGTGACTTTATAGGTGTAGAAACACTTATTATTTCTTCTTTTCAGATTGTTCATGTCTGTGTTCAAGCTTTTATTATTTTGACAATACATTTTATTTTAAGAAATGTAAAGGAAGTATAATGCACTCATTTTTTAAATAATAATACTGCTGTGGATAGCAGTCAGCATTCTCACAAACTTCTGAGGCCAAATAAAGGAGAAGGTAAGGATTTGCTCTCTGAGATCCTTTCAAAATTACCAGTCACCAGCAAGATGAATTTTTATACTTATGAAGTAGACATTTTGGTCCTAAAATCCCTTCTGTTTCCTACTTGTATTTGTACACTGCTCGTACTTGCTATATCCCAGTTACAGCAACAACTCTGATCAACTGTGCTCTGAATTTTGGAAAATTATCCACTAGACTTTAGCTTACATCATCATTAGTGCTTTGGCATCTGCATTTGATGACTTTCCTCAGTTTTTAAACATTGCAATTAAGCTTTTCTGCTACTCTGTGGTACTAACTAATGTAATCACTTTTTTTTAATATCTAATATGGGAAGGAAAAAAAAAAAAAAAAAAAAGAGGGACCATACATTTATTTAACAGGGCACTTAAAATGGATTCAATTAAATGAAAAATAGGAATGGGTAAATAAATTGGAAAAGTCTTTTTTTTTAATGACCTTTCACTCAAATTTAGAATCAAACTTTCTGAAATTCATTACAATTCTAGTAGTCAATTTAATTCGCTTCCTTTTGGGTCATAATACAACCTTTTAAAAACCTCTTAGTAGCTTATGTCTTCTGTAGTGCTCGTGGACAGTCACTTGTATCTATTTCCCTATCTCCCCTTCCCTGATTTGAAGACTAAAGAATCTTTGAGCCACTTCCCAGCATGTTTCTGCACCTCAACTGAACAAGCAAGTGATGGCACTTTGGTTCTTTTTACTAGTCATCAACCTGCCTCATCTTACTGCTTCTTTACCCTATAGGTGTGCCAGCCCAAGCTAAACACTCAGTGGGGCAGAGACCATCATCTTCTGTGCTGCAGTGGGACAACCAACAGTCTTCTGCTGCTGCTACTGTGTAATTATCAACACCAGCGAGTAGCTTGGCCTGGAGATACAAACGCCAAAATGAAAGCACACGAGATTGCAGTTTCTTGGATGCTAGTCCAAGTTTCATGACTAAAGCAGTCTCAGAACACTTCCAAAACAATACAGTTTTCATACTCCTCAGCTTGTCCAAGTTGAACTGATCCTTTGAAACGTGAGTCTGTCAACCCTGGAGAATATGCTAATCTAAATATGTTTCTCTGCTAACACTGTTTTGCCTAGACTCTGAAGCCTTCCATGCCAGCCTCAGTCAATCCATCACAGAAGCAGGAGATCCCGACTGCTAGGAAGGACTCAGCATTTCTGCCTTTCAAAGCCACGCTGAAGCTTTTCAGTCCCGCAAAGTGCAAAAGGAATTACAAAGAGTTGCACCGATGTATTTGATACTGAACAGAAAGATACTACCTAATGTGTCTTCTTATATTATAAAACATCAGTTTCATAAAACCAATTAACTCATTATGAAATCCTGTAGCATCCAGTGTTCTGAAATTTGCAGAAAAAAATCTTTGGCTGGTTTTGCATGACTGAGGCTGAATAATGCTCATGATAGGAAACTGTTTTTCTTTGACTCTGTAAGGATAATTGTCACAGCTATCACACAGTCACTGCAATGACATTTGTAAGAACTGCTGTTCAGAGCTGTTCTCTGTAACACCATTCTTGTAACACTGGGAACATTTGTCTTTTCTAATGATCACCAACACAAACGTCCTTTTGTAGGTCTTTAAGTGATTTAATTTCTTTCTATTAATATCCTGTTACTTGCTTCGGGAGAAACCAATGGAGACAGGCCTCAATTAATAAATACTTTTAAAGTGAAGGCTTTTAGTGAAGCCAGAGCTCAGGCATTTTAAAACAGGAATTGACACTTCCCCTTTATGACAGTCTAACATTTTCAGTGTGCCTTACAGAATGGATAGAAAGCCCCCAAAATACTTCAAATCTGTGTTTCATAAACTGTACTCCAAGAGAAGTAGCAATAAAGTTTATTACAGACCTAAAGTATCTGCATAAACCCGGTTAATTGAAAAGTGGGAGGAGAAGGCTGCCAAATTAAATGTTTACATTAGCACAGCTGTATTGTAAAAACATTCTGCCCCCTGCGCTTTGTAATTATAAGATATTTCTGGACTGTGTATCTCTACAAAGTTTATCTCTACTGCCAAGAGTGTTTTGGCACAGAGCATCTGCAATTTTTGGCAGCCAGAGAGCTCTCAGCACAGGCAGTATCTAAAATGGCTGCCAAACAGTTATCCTGAAATGTCGTCGACCTAGTGTCGTCCTGTGCGAAGGGCAAAAGCCAAAGCTGGTTTAAAAACCACCTGATTGTCTCAGATGAGGCAGAGAGCTCGATTTCCCCCCATCCACAGGACTTGCCTGCACCGGTCTGTGATGGCACATTCCCAGAACGCTGAAACAGGGCAGCAGTGGGAAGGCAGGCTGGCTGCCGGCAGCATCCCACCACTGGGAAAGAGAGGGGAGGATGGGCTTCCTGAAGGGAAGTGTAATTTTATTGTTTTAAATTATGCTTAGATCATAACACTATTCTGTGCCAGCAGCACACACGCTGAGACCTTTGCTCTTCTGCATTCTGTCACAAGGCACTAGCGGAGTCCCAGGCACCTGAGACATTCTTTGCACTGAATGCATCTGCCTGCTTTTAAAGCAAATCTCCTATCCAAGCCACCGGCTACAAGGTACAAAACATTCTACATTTCTTGAGTCTCTACTATGCCAGGCACTTTGCACTGAATTTGATTGGGATCTCCTCAACTGTCCTACTCCTGGCAAGGACTAGGAAATCTTACCTCTTCTGTCTTGGGCCTGAATAACAAAGTTGGGAGAGTGTTCATCTTCATATCAAATAGAATCCAGAGATTTCTTGGGCCTGCTTACTGTGCTGTAATCATAACCAGCTTTGATGCAGAGACATTTCAAGCCTCAGCCAAGACTGTGCTATTATTGCTCACTCAGTGGTTCCTCAAACATGTTTTACCTGGCAGTTTAGGAAACTACATACTTGATACTTGATTGTATTATGATCTTTCCTCTGAATTTTCTTTAAAAAGTTATAAAACTACAGGGATTTTATCACATGTTATGATAAAAAAAAAAAAAACCAAGAAGATGGGTCCTCAGAAGATAGTCCATTAGTAGAAGAATCACAAATGCACAGATACCATGTGAATATGAAGTTTGCCTTTGTGGGTACTCTCCCTGTCTATCTGCTGTTCTCCCAACCTGAACCTCCCAACCATTACATAATAATGCGTGAATGGGAGATTTTTTAAAAAGATGCTAGTCAGCTGACCATGAGCAACTTGTCTATGGCTGTACTGCTGCCTCAGAAGACTTCAAATTAAGGTCAACTTGTTAGTTATAAAACTTTTATTTCTAAGCTGTTTTACTCTATTGAGCAAATCTTTGTCCTCATGAATGCAAAGGACATTCACTGTGATAGTTCTGCTCTCTCAATAGGCTCCTGAAATTAGGGACTTTCACCCTCTGTTTAATTAGTAATCAGGATCAAAGTCACATGGCTATGTAATGCTGATGTCCTTGTAAGTACCAGTGAGCTGGGGTTAAGGTTCCAAAGAGCATGAGGACTACATCGGCATGCAATTTCAATTGGCTTCTTTTCTATTAATATTTAATAAGTACACCTTTAAACTTCCCTCTACCAAGAAAAAAAAGAAAAAAAGAAAAAGAAAAAAATAGAAAAAGTACATCTAGCAAGCAGTTATGTTTGAAACTAGATCAATCAGATATGCACAGGGGCATCTTCTTTGCCACCTGCATTTTCCAAAGCATCTGCCATGTTTAATATCCCACATGCAAAACATTCCACTTGTAAAATTAGCTGATCTTACAGCTTCCACAGAGAAGGCTTCATTCATGAATGTCGGGGCACTACCTTTCAAATGTATGTATACATTTTTAAGAATGAGTATCTATCTGTTCATTTCTCCTCTTCTCTCATTTAATGTGGCAGTTTCAGTTGCTTCACAGAACAAATACAGAAACAGCAAGTACTGCTAGCAAGGATAAAACTTTCTGTATATTAACATGAAACACAGCATTTTTTCTGCTGTAAGCAACTAAAAAAATGAGTTTCTATCCCCAGTCCCCAGGTTCAGCTTACTACTGCCAAGAGAGCTTATGCTAAATGTAAAATGAACAAATTTTAACTTCCGGGATTCAAAGGACTCTGAAATTCTGTTTATCATATTAAAAAATTCCACAATATTCATGCTGTAATTTTAATGCTGCAGGAAATGCCTCTACATGTTAGCAATTCTACTTGAGTAGAAAAGACTCCTATTAGTTACTCACATTTCCACTGTCAATGACATTAGACTTTCTGGAACGTTCAAAGGAAAGAGGAATTAAGGCATAATATTTTTTTTTATTGACAGTTACTGTTTGCATATGTTCACTTTCTTTTACTAAGAATTAACAAGACAGGAAAAATCAAAGGATTTCTTCTCTCAGAAGCATCACTACAGATGTTTTGACTTAAATGAAATATTGTGATCAAGGTCTCCTCTTACTTTGCATTCCTTAGCTAATGGCTAGCTCTAAATTTCATACAAATCTGTAGAAAGAGAACACTGAAATGACTACTTGAGTCTGGAAAATGAGGAGACAAAAGTTACCATAAATTAATTCTTCTTGCATCAACATTTTGTTTATTTTTACTTCTGAAGATCTCTATTCTATCTCACCTAAAGGTAAACAAAAGTGGTGTGAGGATAATTTAGATGCTCAAAAGTCAAGACACAATAATCAGTGTTGGGAATATAATTAATTCTTAGCTCTCTGGACCCTTCTTGTGGTCCCTTGTTCTTCACCAAAGGAGGCTTATGTCTTAGATACTTTTGCACTGAAGATTTCAAACAATCTTAGAAAGAACCTAAATTAAGACTACACATCCTGTGCATATATGTAAGTGTGAAAAGGTATAGTTTATGAAAAGAGCCTCTGTTAGCATAAAGATGCTTCCATTTGGCTTGGAAAATATATTCATGAGATAATCTTCATTGGAGGTTATCTACTGAACGAAGCACCTCCGTATGAGTTTTGTTTGCTAACTGCAGACATTCATGACCTTCCTAAACTGCATCAGGTCTATACACTGCAGGCAGTCCTGCAAGTCTTTTCCAACTTCCACTGAAGTTGAAAGAAGGAAGGAATTAGTGAGAACTCCAACCGGGATCCTGAAGCACTATTCCTAGAAAAATACCTTGCACACCCTCACCAAAGCTACAATAATTCACTCCTGCGTTCTTCAGCAAGGTTCATTTTCCCAGCAAACGCTGGTCTTTCTACCTTTGGGTATTTTTCCAAGAAAATAGTATGAATGAAGGTCATAAGATTATTATTATTTTTTTTTTACACCAAGGCTCTTCTTTATATGTATATGGTCTTTCCTAAAAACATGCAAATACTTGTGATTTTTTGTCCGCTCAAATTATGTGCAAAGCACAACTACTTTCTAATAGAGCAAGCTTTGAAAATTTCAAATACAAGTGACAAGTATGAAAACAGAATGGAAATTTCTATGCAAACTTAACCATTCTCAACATGTTTTTGTATTAAACTCATTAAAGAGAGTGAGGCATTTTTATTTAAAATTTGTGATTCACTAAAAGCTTTTCATTCTGTTTTGGTCCTACTGAATTTCACTCCCACATTTCTTTTTTGTACTTCCCACCAATACTTTAATTAAAACTATGGTATTGTTTTTTCCTTATTTATCAGTCTTAGGAAAAAAAAAAAAAATCAGCATTAGTTTATTTGAAAAATTGCACCCGGGGGGCTGAAAATGATGACGCTTCTCAGTGAACAATGGCAGTAAGGGAACATTTATTTATATTTGAATAATGAAATGAAAAATAAGGAAACTGCCTTCCTTTAGAAACACATTCACATGTTTTTATGTAACGAAACATTCTTGTTCTTGTTCTCAGGCATTAAAATTTGTCAAGACTTTCATCTACTTCATTGAGTGAATTCTGAATTTTAGAAAGTGTTTATGTGTAACAGAAACTAATTCCATTGCCTGTTGAGAAGAAAGCTTTGCAAAATAACACGAGATGACTATCAGCAGCTGGCTTCTGTCATTAATTTTGAAGCAAGCTACATTACATTACTTCCTTGTACATCTTGTACCATATATACAAGCTGCCTGCAGCTCCAGACCAATATAGTCCAATACAGTATTTCTCTTCATCATCTGAAATAACTCATTTATAGGGATAGAGTAACAAAATAGTGTCCAACAAGAAGCTTTCAATGTTCCTTTTTCTGCATCAGAAAAGAATATTCTCCAAGCTAGTCTGTGCTAAAAGGAATGTTCACAATGCAAATTTAAAATTCTTGCCTTGAAAAGTTATGGATTATGAAAAGAGAAAAACAAAAACTTCATTAGTGAACATTAAAAAATATCACTGTCAAAGACTTAACATTTATTAGAAGGCAATTGGTTGAAAACATGGTTTTAATTGTGCATACATATTTTTATTCATTAAAAGGAATAACCAATAAAATCCTGCACTATGGTGTCCCAGCCTCATAACACATTAATAAAGTTTCTTAAGGGTTTTGGCAGGGGGCCAGCACAGTCCATTAACTCCTTGCAAGTTGTAAAAAGAAGTAAAGTCATTTCAGGCTGCTTTGTGGTTATGAATGAAACAGCAGGTAGTCTGTATGGAAACGTCACTTTGGATATGGCATTGGAAATGGATGCATTGCTGTTCAATCAAAGCAGTATGGGGATAAGTTAATGCACTGAATCAGAATTCAAATCCTGATGCACTGCAAAACTAATTTAGTTAAAAAAGGAAGGAATATGGTAAAAGATCCCAAGTAATGAAGATCTGTTTATTTTCCTGGTAGGCTGTCACGCTGCAACAAGGTTAACTTGTCCACTGTGAAGCAAAAAAAAAAAAAAAAAAAAAAAAAAAACCATAAAATATGTATAACTCTAACTATTTGGTAAGGCTGGTTAAAAAGATCAATCATATTCAGGTTATTGCTATATGCAAATAATGAATATAAATAAAACACTACTTTGTTTTATCTTACCCTTTTCTCTCTAAAATAAACAAAACATTCTACTTTTCTTGTGGGTTTTTTTTTCTTCTACACAAAGGAGCATAAATAACTTCAGCAATTGGTAACTAAGTGGCTGTCTTTAACTCTGTCAAACAATTTGAATTAAAGTGCTATACTTTCCCCTTAAGCTTTATGATACCATCTGTTCTCCCTTTTCATGTCATTACAAACATTCTCCTTTGGAGAACGGATTTAGTGTTTTGCATCCTTTTTAGAGGAAAAGACAAGGTTAAATGATGATAAATATTCTGAGAGCTATATGAGGTTTTCCAAGCAAGGAAGAAAATAGGCTGTAGGAATAAGACTATTTTCCTTAAGGTGTGGCCAGTATGTCCTCTTACCTTATCATTAAACATTAATATGCACTCAAAGACTAATAACATTCTAAAACAACAGTAAATGAAAAAGGATTTTTGAAAGAGCAATAGGCAAAAAGCAACTTGTGGAACAAAAATCTGTGCTGCTCTCCTTAGAAATACAATTAAAGTGTAACAGACTGCTTGCTGATGCTGCAATAATAGCTTGCTGTGTTTTGACGATAATTTCAAACTCTGAACTTAAAGTTACATAAAATTTCCAGTGTGCAAATATGAAGGACCTGAGAGGGACAACCAACTAATCAGCTGGAATGATGTATTAATCTTTTACCTCTGACAGCCCCAGTTCAAGTGTGCCTTAAATCACAAATGCAGAAGTTGTTTGTCTAGCACCTAGTGGGAATTTGCCACATTACAAAACCACAAAATGTGTTAAAATTAGCAGTGTCTTCAGAGGATGCCAAGTAGTGAAATAGACGTGTTGTTGAGGCCAAGGGTGAAACCCTCACTACAAAAGCAGCTTACAAAATAAATGATACAACTGTGTCAAATTCGTCTTGACTACCTGCCACTGGATACTAAGCATTTTCAACCACAAATAGCAATGATACGGTATCATGCCAAAGAGAGTCTAATACTTCCAAGTGTCAGTACAGAAGATAGTTTTCAAAATCTCATTTCTGCACCTGGAAATACACTCAGTTTGTTTACATGATGTGAAACATGTCCATTCAGAATCACATCTTTCTGATCCAAAGGACATCATGCAGCTCGATTATCCAAAGATTTTCCACTGGCTGGAGATGGAAAGTAAGAAAAGGTGTAGAGATGTTAAAAGAACTAATAAATCATGAAGCCCAAAAAATGTTTGAATCAAAAATGTATATTGAATCTATGTATTAGATGGTATCTATCAGTGACTCCAAAGTAAACGGGAAATCATTCTACCAATGTCATTACAGCTAATGCAGTTACGTGGTCACGAGAGAAGTTTGGCCCAAAACCCATATTTCACATTATCTATCATTAGTTTTACAACTAATTTCAAGCATCTCTGAAACAGATTTTTTTTAACTTCGTAAGACTTACAGATGCCATAGTATATCACAAATCCATAGTGTTGAATACACATCTAACTCATGAGTCATCACACTGACGGCCAGTAGGATAACTTAGGTGGGAAGTTAGAGATTGCACCCAACCTTTGTAAAAAATTAACAATTCTAATAACGTCTGCCAACTTTGCTATTATAAAAAAAAGATATGACTGAAACTGAATTGAGAAGCTAAAGTTGACATCATATATATATATATCTATGCTGAATTCTTTCAAGTATTTAGCTTCTTGTAAAACAAACAAAAAAAAAGATTACTTTAAATACTGAGCTGAAATACTTCCTGCCTGCATTCTCCTCAAGCAGGAGTAGAAGGTTGTCTTCAGAAAGTGTTTTTGAAAATCTCCCAAGTTAACTACTGCAGAAGATTATATAAGGCATGTCCATCCTTCCAGAAGTACTGTTTTGCATTAATGTACCCACCATCATAATTCACAAGCATAGAAACCTGTAATTGAGGATAGGGATCTCAAAAAAAAATGACCCTAGTCAGTCTTTGCACACTTCAGATCTGCAACTTGTCTTCCTAAATGAAACATATAGGTTGGCCTGGGTAATCTCTCATTTCTGATAGCATAATGGTTCCAAGCAATCATTCACTGTCTGAATATCAGACCCTTGTAGTTTAGATCATGCTGGGGTTTAGACTGTTCTTTTTGATTATGGGACTTTGTTTTGCCTGGGTTTCTTTTCCAGTGGTAGGCAAAGAAGGTGAAGACTCTTAATGTGCACTGAAAATAGACCCTTCTCAAAAAGACTTGGGTTGCTTCTGTTTTCTCTTTTTTTAATGATTGTTGTCAAACATTTGGAATGCTGGAACACACAGAACAGAGTTGTTACTGGGTAAGTACTCATCTTAGCACGGATAATAACAACCAGCCTGTTCAAAATAGTAGTAGAAGATCTTTCATTAAATACTGTAGATTTTTCTTCCCTAATAAAGGCAAAATGCTTTTCTATTTCTTGCATGTTTTTTATATCATAAGAGATGATTCCACCTCTTGTTTTACCACTCTCAGAATCAGCTCCATGATAAAAAATTCTCTAATGACTTCAGAACAGTCCACACTAGTTGAATATAATGTCTTTTACAGATGAAAGTTTTTGAGGTTTGGCCTGGCCACAAACACACACATGAATATTTTGCTAAAATTTGATCTACTTAGTCACTTCCCAGTTGATAGCTTTTCCTGGCCTGTACAAGATGACATTGATGTCAGTCAGGAGGTTGAGGGAGGAGATCCTTCCTTTCTATTCAGCCCTGGAAAGGCGTCATCTGGTGTATCCACTTCTGGACTTGCTGTGCTGTCAGCCCTGCAAACTCAACCATGACTTCTTACTATCTCCAGTGAAAGCCAAGCCAAGCCAAAATATGGGTGTTAATACCTGTGCAAGCCCAATCTTCTCTGATAAGCTATCATTTATCAGACTACATTTGAATACATCTAGTGGTGAATGGGGAAGAACCTGGAGCTACTTCCTTCCCACCCCTCTCTCATTTTAGTGGGCCTCTCTTGTTCCTTGGTGAGGAGGGCACAAAAGCTGAAAATGGTATTTTGATGATTGACAAAGGATGAAGCTAGACCTATCCACCCTAGTAACCAGCCCAGAAATCAGAAGACTCAGCAAAGGAAAACTGACTACAAAGCTGAGGCTCCCAATGAACTCCAGAGGGTAAGAAACCCTATGCAGATGGCATGGCAAGGACACCAAGCAAATGGACACCAGCACAGCAGGGAATCTGGTCCCTCTGCCTATTTCGTAACAGAATCACCTTTTTACCTACTCAAAGGTTTAGCAAGAAACACAGAGTCTTAGCAGGAGGTTAAATAATTCTTCTTCCCCAAAATATGGATAAGATCTGCCAGGCTGTGGGCAGGTGTATGCTGCAAAACAACAGTGAGTAAGCAGCTATCCTTCTTCGCAGTGTTATGTATAGCTTTGATTTCAAAAAAGAAATGGAGTTATCCTTTACTGAGTATATTTTGTCTCTGGCTTTATATTCCACACATACTTGCTGATTTGGGATTAATTTCTCTACAGATATACAAATAAATGGACAGTGGCAACTTAGAATGCATCATCTAGTTAATTAAATGAGATTTCTACCACACAATGCTAATCCCTCAACACTAGACTCTTAAACGTCCTTGCATAACTTATACAAAAGATATTACAGTACTCCATTGACTTTTCCATTTCACTATGCTTCAGGAATGTTTAATGAATCACAGCGTGTCTAGATGCCTTCAGAGAGTCACTGTCTTCCCCACATCATCTCAGTGTATCCAGATGTAGCAATAATAATGTAAGTAAAGTCAAGCACTGATCACCCTTTTCTAAAATACCTTGGGACAATGAAGCAATAGATAGAAATTGTAATTTTTCCTGTTTACCTGTCTTTTGAGTCTTTATCAGATCAATAGAGTTATTTCTTTATTATATACATACAAAACTCAACACTCTAGAATACACTGCAGATAAAAATGCCTGCTCCATCAGGTTATACCTCCAAATTTTTCATCATTATCCTATTTCAAAGGGTGTTCACTACTACATGTTTCTGATGATGAAAATTTCCCCTTTATAACACTCTGAAATATCAGGCCCAGGTGGAAAGCTTCCTTTTTCTCTCAGATAAAAATTGTCCTAAAACATGAGTGCTGATACCCTTCCAACATTCTTTTTTTAGTATTTCTGTCACTGCAGCCAAAGCTGCAGAGTTTGCAGGCATCACTTCTACTAGAGTTTAAGGTCACTTAGCAGTCACTGGAAAATTATCCAGTCTGCTTCCTTGGCCCTCAAAGCTGCCGTAAGATGCACAAACATACTGCTCTTAGATTGGTCTAGACAACTTTACACACACCAGCTGGCAGCGTCTTGTCATTATTCATAAATATGGTGTAAGAAATAACTGCTTCCCAGATTCTGTATGAATCCCAAATAGAAGTACCCACATTTAGCAGACAAGTTAATGTTGTTTTATGTAACCCCCTAGAAAAGCAATGAGTCACTTAACTGGTGATCGTACATTTTTTTCTATGTGATTTCTGTACAAGCAATAGTCCAATTGGATCTGAGAGCAAAGATAGCCCATTGTGCTGAAGCAATAGTTGCACTTGATACTGGTTACAGAAATTTGGCTCAAACAGTTGGGAGAAAGGTCAAGAGTGGAATGCTGTTGTCTTTATTTTATTTTTCTCTCTGCACAGTGCGTCATGACTCTAGGATGTGTACACACTCACCTGAAGGAACTAACAATACACATTCTCTTCTCTGCAACAGACCTTGTAAATTTAGTAAATTCTGCCTTTGGAAGAATAAAACTAGGCAACTTCAGAGGATGTTATCATCCTATAAATAGGAAGTGGGTTGTGCAGTGTCAAGTGTACCTTACGTTGAAACTCGATTTTAGTTTAAGCCCGTTTCCTCTCCTGTAACTTTTTCTAAATAGGAAAGCTGCAATACTAACACTAAATTCTACCTATTCTGGTTAACAAAGTTGCTCTTCTTCTTTTTCCCCTCAAGCACATCCTTGTTTTAGAAAGCATTCCATCTGACATCTAAGTGTTTCAAAGATGCAAAGAAGAACTCGTGGTTTGGCTCTCACTTCAACATCTAGAAGAACCAATTTATTTAGAATGTTTCATCTGGATTCAACTGATATAATACATTAGCAGGTTTCACAGAAATGAGTTTTGCCACAGAACAATCTTATTTGTAGTGTGAAAAATAACTTGTTTAATAGATATTTCTACTTTTTTCTTTGAAGAGGAGGGGGAGTGTCAGAAGGAGGAGGAATTCAGCATTGCTGACTTTTAGCTTTCTATTCCAACTGAATATTATCTCAGTAAATTTCATTTTGAAATGCAATATAACAACATTACAAGCTGTCTCTGGCACTAGAGAGTTCTAAAATATTGCCTGGACTTTGTTTGGTCATGTGTTTCTATTGACAGGCATGTATGTAAATCTCAGAAACTAAACATGCAATGTTGGGTCTTCTTACTTAGAAAATCTTAACTGTACGTAATCATTCACCAAGCATAAACACAGCTCCCTCCTCCCTTTCAGTCATTTTTTTTACCTTTTTCTTTCCTCTCTTTTTTAGAACAACAAATTTGTCAGAAGGGGATAGCAGTCCCACTGAGTCACAAAATACAAGGTACCAAGGACCTCACAACAGGCCTTCCATTGGAAAATGATGTCTTGAAATACTAACATAACAAGGAAGAGATTTTAAGTATCTTATAATTATCTATAAAATTTACTCTGGAAGGTAGCAAACAATAATTTTCAGGACTTTTTGTTAAGATCTGGTAACTCTGGGGATCTTGGAAAACAAGAAGAAAAATCTACTTTGTTAAATATTCATCTACTGGCTTGATGGACCTGGATAGTATAAGAAGATGGGTTTTACTACAGGAGCAAGATATACCATTTCTCTGCCTGGAACAGAAGAATCTCAAATTTGCCAGCCATTGCTCTGATGGTCAGTGTCAGTCACATATGATGGGGCTACAATTCAGATCAAAGCTTGTTAGAGAAACATGGTCTAGCCACATGCTCTCTTTTGCTTTCCCAGTAAATAGCCTTCATCCTGGTGGTGGCAGTAAATACATGGCACAGAGCAACTGTGATGGCTTTCCACTCTCCATATCATAAGCAGCATCAAAATGTTTTTGCTATGGTACAGGTAGGCCACAAGAAGGATGTGACCCAGACTCATAGACCTGAAGAGAGACTACCTTATTTGAATGCAACACAGAAGGAAGATCAACCCCATCTGAATAAAACCCTGTGTTTACGAAAGCCTTGTACCAGACCTGTTATCACAAACCATTTTGATTGCATGTAAAAGAAAAGCCCTATGTGAAAATTATTTATTCTTCATCTATTGTGCAATGAAAAGATTAACTCCTTTAACAGATAGTTCTCTTTTTGAAGGTGTACACCTTCTTTGTCTTACTTTCACTAATGAGAGATTTATAGCAGGTTTTACCTTAAGAATGATTGCTGATAGCAAAATGCAGTAATTACATGCTTTATGACAAGACATGAAGGTGCACACAAGAGAACTGCATAAAATGCCAACTTAATCTCCTACATACAAAAAGGAATACTTTACAAGCTGGCAGATCTTCAACTTTCAGTAACAAAATCCGTTTCTTTTTCTGCCCCAAACAAGAGCAGGTTAACAAAAGGAAGAACTAAAATCTCACTATTTTCTCCTCTCTCTTGTTCACAAAATATAGTATTGCAGGACTTAAGGAATTTGAAATGGCATTATGTGAAAAAGCAAGAGAAGCCTCATCTGATAATAAAAAAACAGTCCTGTTTGAAAGCGACTTCATAAGCAGTTCATAATGAAGGTCTTTTAGGTCCATCACATTCATTATATTAATTTAACTCCGAAGCAAAACAAAAATAGTAGGTAAAGAACCGGAGGCATCATGGGCCTGAAAGTTAAATGACAAAGTATCCTGTTGAAATAAAATAAAATAATTTTTTTTAAAAAAAGGAAGAAATAAAAAAGAAAGGAAAAAAGAAGGAGCAGCAAAAAGCAGTAGGCAAGTCAATAGTGTTTGCAATGTTTCTGCATGACTGCATTTTCTCATACAAGAGGTACTTCTGGACTATAATGAGACTGTGGTAAAGCATCTGCTTAGGGATTAAGCAACAGTGTGAATATTCAGTTCTACACAAACTGGTCACTTACTTAACTCTGCATTCACCATTGTATCTCCAAAGCATTCCTAAAGTACCAGCTTTTTAAGTCTGGGTATAACCAGAAATTTTAATTTCTTCTGGGATTCGAAAAAATGTTTGACAACAGAAATCATGTGGCTATAAATTATAGACTACAATCAGTTTGGAAGTGTTGGGTCCATGAACTGGACAGCAGCTGTTAGACTGAAAAGCCAGTTAGTAGAGCACCCAGATAGGTTGTGTTTGTTTGTTTGCTTAAAAAGAAGATATATAGCACAACATGAACAATATGAGAGTATAAGAAGAAAATTTTTAAAATAGATTATTTAGTCTAAATTTCAGGAAAGTATTTGTATCTGTGAAGCAGTTAGCACTACTGCTCCATCTTTTCTCAAAGGAGTGATGTAATATTCCGTCTGGCACAGAGCACAGAGCAAGAAATCTTAGAGATGTGCATTTTAGTGAAGCATTTGATAAGAAGGAAGCTAGGTATTGAAGGTAGCATTATCATTTACTGGTTGGTATTACAAACCCAAGGATTAGAACATGTACATAATTTTATCATTTTATATATCTAAAATCTACTATCTAAAAAGTACAATATCTTTTAATTAAATACTTGGTTTAATATTTATTATTATTATTATTATTATTATTATTATTATTATTATTATTATTATTATTATTATTATTATTATTATATTGTAGGAGACATCACTGCATGATCTACAGCAGGACAAATATTTTTGCCTACAGACATTAAAAAAAAAAAAAAAAAAAAAAAAAGAGGCTTCAAAGATCCCCCAAGAAGGTGAATTATAAAGATTCCAGCATTGATGTCTTACTGAAATACATCTTCCTTCCCACCTCAAGGATTCTCAGCCTGCCCCTTTCCATTTGTGTTTTATATAAGACTCACAGAGGAGTCAGCAAAGCCTAAGCTCTGAAAGTAGCAGCACAACACAATTACAAAGTTTCCTGAAGCCAAGTGAAAACTCTTATTCAGCAAACTAAACTGCTTGCTCACTAAAGACAAAGTATACAAACTCCTGCTAAAAGGCAAAAGAAAACCACTAATTGCCTGAGCTTAGAAAGCTACTTCCCCTATGGGCAGGTTATTCTGCAACTGTCAATTAATGGCTTTCTTGCACATTCCTCCGCTGCTATCAAATACGGGGTGCTACACCAAGCACTGCATGCAGCATCCTGGCCCACTGTTCCGATCTGATATGGTAAAATTCCTGTGGTCATAACATAACTGTATCTTATCATTTGACACACTTTCACACAGAAGTTGCGGCCTTTGCTTAATGACTGCCCTAATGACATGCCCTTTCTCCCCATTCAGAACATTTATGCAGGTATTCAATTCAGCTTCTACGAGCTATGAGAATACATTTAAGAATGCCCTGAGGAGAGGCAGAATTGCTGAAGTGGTGACTATCTGTTCATGTGGTTTGCCAATAGAGTGTGCCTCCTTCGTAGAAACAGTCCAAGGAAACTGGAAGGCAATGAAGGCAGCTGAAGAACGCAGCATCCTATGCCAACACAGGTAGTTTTCCTCCTTCAAGTAACCTGTACACTCAGTTTAGTTGACTCCCAGCAACTGAAATGTTCATATCAGGAAGGTATTGCTCAGCTTATCAGAAATGCAAGGGAAAAAGAAAACTCTGAACCATGAACTTTAAGAACAATAGTCTTCTTTTGGAAATAAATGTGCTGGAGATGCTCCTCTGTAGGAGTGGGCATGCTCACTACACCAGTCAACAAATAAGGAAGTTAAAGGAGTCCAGCCCTAAATTATTCTGTCCTCAAGCCAGAACAATAAAATTTCAGAAATTAAGTTGACAGCATCTTCAGCTCACAAATTCAAGATTGTCACAAGACAGATGACTTGCCAAGATTGCCAAATGCACCAGTGTTTTTGCTTGTGTCTTAACCTCAATGAATGATGCTGAATGATGCATGATGTTTATCTAGCAGGACACAGTAGTCACCACAAATTCCTAGAACTATGACCTCTCCCATGCTCTCACCGCGTGCTACACTCTTTCCTGGCACCAAATCTTGCAGCAGATAGTAAACTCCTTAGGGCAGGTATTATATCTCTGTTGTTTTTTTTCATAGTGCTCAGTATGATGACATTTTGATCTCAGCTGTCATTTCTATAGATTTCTCAAATGTAAAGGAAGCAGACTGGCTAAGGAACAGCTCTATAGGGCTGCCTTGTACTATCAAATTTGTTCAAAGATATTGATCTGAGAATTTCACTTCATGTAATGGAAAACTGTGATGTAATGTATGACTAAAAATGTTTAAATATCTTTATTGGCACTTTTAGAGAAATCACAGACACATTATCCTTTTGCCTCCCTTTTGCACTCACCAACTTCATCTATACACACAGCTTGTTCAGCAGAGATAGAATCAGCACCTTCCTATTGTCCAGTTGATTTAAGTGTTCTTTGCTGGGTAAAATATAAATAAATATTTTTGAATGTCTTACAACTGTTGCATGGGTTGTGACAAAAACCAGTGCTTTCCAATTGTCAGTACTGTGCTTACCTAATTTTTAAAATTATCTGCACAATCAAAATAATATTTGGCTAGTCATAGTTCGTGTACCAAGCTGTTTATTCTGATTTTAAACTTTAGCTCCCCAGAATTTTTCCAAGGAAAGTGTCAACTAGATCAAGCTACACATGTCCTAAGTGTGGCTTGGAGAAGCACTTAATGCTAGCAAAATGGTTTACTCCTAGGCACCCCAGGGGTAACTAGTGAGCTTCATATCTGGAGCCTCTTCCAGCCATTGAGAATTATACAGGACTTCAGGAAGTTCACACATCTTGATGTTTATATTTCAACCTGCCTAGATGCAGACTAGTAAGGCAATTGTGAACCACGTCTCATTTTAAAAGATGTGCTCACAACTATAACAGAAATATTTTTCTTACCATTCCGACTCAAAAACACTAATAACATTTTCTGAAGAAACAAAGCAATTATCAACTGCAGGAATGGGGGTACATTTTGTAGGTGTTTAAACCAAACAAAGAAGTAAAAACACAGGGGCAGAGCATTAATGGCAATACTGTAGCTATTTCAAGGCATCAGACAGACCCAGGCAATCACTCTGCATGACAAGTCTTAAGATTCAAGTGTGGACACTTAAATGTGCCGTGCTCTCAAAAGGGTTCAGAAAACCACATCTACGAGAACAAGTAGGCGGTTTGCTGAAAGTAAGCAACAGTTGTTCCACTTGTTGCCAAGGACAATCAAGAAGGATCCACAAGGCAGAACATACTTATGCTTCAAGACAGCATCTCAGGAAAACAGGGTGACAAAAGCGTGGGCCCCACAAGATGTTTTGCATACATCATGAACATTCTCCTGATGTTTGTTGCTGGCTGCATCTCCATCCCAACACCTGGTCCAGTACTCACAGCAGGCAGCATTGTAATGATTTATGCAGAAATCCACTTTCCTCTAAAACCCAAGCAAAGTCAGCTGATGAGCTGAATATCACCTTCTTCAATGAGATCTAACACGTGTCAAAAGCAGTATGCTCTTGAGGCTTCTGTGATTCTGTGAACTAGGATTCCTTATCTGCTTCTGTGCACTCTCTGTTTCTCTTTATTTTCTGCCCAATGTGTTCAACACAGCGTGAGGTCTTGAAAAAAGATCTTCCATCCTCCAACTCACTCATCACCAACATTCATGCTTAATGCTACTTTTGAGTCATTTGTGAGTCATCCGCCAACATAAGCATAAGTCCTTCCATGATCAAAAATTTTGCAGACGAACTGAACTTGGCAGTCAGGAAGAGATAGATAGCTGCTTGGTGCAGCTTCTTTACTGTCACACTGATAAGGCTTTTCTCACAATATTAGTTGGTCATAAAAGCAAAATATATGCATTTAAAACTTCTGCCATTGCTTCAATGATCTGTAAGAGAAGTACTCTGAAAATTCACTTTGAAGGATGTATTGCTAACTTTTAATGGTAGTGAGAAGTGATTATTATTTCTCTGTAAGATGTGTGCCTTCCTAATTAATATAAAATCATGGATACCCAAGGTGCACCAATTCATGGGAATTACAGAGAGAGCATAAAATAAAAGACAGAATATTCATTCATATGTGTTTTTCTTGAGATTCAGTCCAGAACATCATTCTTGTTATGTTATTATTTTTTCTTATTCTGGAGAGACCACAAGATGCACATTTCTCTGCTACTGCTAAATTCCATAAAACTTTTTGGACTCTGTTTAATGAATGAGGGTGTATTTTCATGTAGTGTCATTGTTTTACTACTTCCCATGTTTATTTGGACAGATTCATAGCACTGGGTAGGAAAAGTATTGGTTGGCAACTGCAGTTTTGGAAGGGAAAGTAAACACATGGTGATTAGCAAACAGTAAACTCTACTGTGTTTAATTTTGGCTCCACAAAAACTAAAAACACACACACAGACAAGCACATGAACCAGAGACTATGTTCGATTTCATTCCAAGCACGAGCATTTGTCCATACGTAGGCTCCTAACCCTGCTTTGGACAGTTTCCAGGATTATATTTCTCCATTTTTTAAAATGTGTTTGTTCTCTAACACTGATCACAAATGCCAATAAGGCCCTGTTGAAGAAGAGAATGGTAAGTCACCAATAAACAGTTTGTCTCTGAGATGCAAATGAAATCAGTAAACCATACAGATAAAAAGCAAAAGACAAGAATCACAATTGTTTCTACTGTTCATAAATGAAAGAATGCAAGAGTCATTTACAGAAGAATCTAGAAAAAAATAATGGAAAGAGTTTCAATGAATTTCAAGACTAAGGATAAATACACAGCGACCACATACGTTTCCAATTGTCATTGTTTTTCTTTTAGTACTCCCATTGCTTATTTTATTGTTTCATTACTTACCCTGGGAGTTCTTTTTTTGTTGTTGTTGTTGGTTTTTTTGCAACATTCACTCTCACTACATGCAAATGTGCTGCCTTTTCTGAGATTATGACACCCAAACTTAAGTGGAATTAGTGGTTGGAGCAGAAGAATAGGAGCCAGAGCTGGCACCACCTACTCCTAGTTCCACCCAAGAGTCTGCAGCATCAGACAAGACACACGTGTTTTTTCTCTGCCTAATTTCATGTGGCCCTGAGATATTTCTCGATTGAAAGAAGTGTTGGCAATATTTTATTTGTATCTGTAGTACAGCCTGAGCTCCTCAGAAAGACATTGTGCAAACAGACAGCGCTCTTGCAATTCACTGCCTTCCTCACTACCCTTTTCTAACCACCTTGCAAGTACTGTTCTTGAAGTACATTTTAATCACGTTAGAGCCTCAGGTGGTTGCAGTGTATAGAAACACGCAGAAAAGCATTTTACACAATGCTTGCCTCATGCAATGCGCAAAGTAATTGCTAAACAGCACTCAGTACTCAATAAAGATGAAAAGCATTTCCTTCCATGAAGCCCTGCAGCTGAGGGCCTGCATCCGCCAGGCCTTGTCAGTTGATTTCTAAACAAAGATAGGAAATGGCTGTATCCTAATACTTCATTGTGGCCATATGAGTCAGAGCTTTGGAACTCAGTATCTATTCTTCACTCTCTTTACCAGAAAAAAGAAAAAAAAAAAAAAGAAAGAAGAAAAAAAAAGCTGCAGATAAACACTACAGGCTGTCCAGATAAACGTTTGCTCAAGAGAGATGCCTTGGTCCTTAACTTTTCATTTCTTAACTTCATCCCCACAGCACCCCTCCAGGCCAGCAGGAAGCCCCTGACACTGATCCGAGTGTGGCAGAGCATGAGCAGGATGGAGGGAAGGTGTGCAAGCTGGCGAGGGGACCTTGCCCTCCATGTGCAGCACCACCCCTGCAAACACAAACATCAGAAGGTTGTTCACAATGGTGGCTGGGGTAGCCAAGCCACAACAAGTATGCTGTCACTTATCAGTCAGCATGTTTTTTCAGGGTTAACAGATACCTTTTTACAAAAAGCAAGAGCATGAAGAAACAGTGGAAGGTGTGCCAAAACCACATTGCATAGCTCTGACCCTGCTTTTCTGACCAGCTTCCAAAATTGTTTGTGATGTGGATGGCCAGATTAGAGCTACAAGGGCAGTACTGTTGTGTGCTGATATGGCATATTACTGACCCAACTTCACAACACTTAAAAAACTCTTTAAAACAAAAACAAAACAAAAAAAAGAGTAATTGGAGTTTGTTGTTGCTTTACACAACTAGAAGTCATTTTAGCCACCACAGATATTCAGCTTCCTCTGAGATAGAAGAACCCACAGATCTTAACAGAGAGGTGGAAGAACCCACAAGTCTTAACACAGGAGTAGGAGGGACAATAGCATGCTCATTATCTCAGCAATGTCTCAAGATGGAACGCAACAAACCTCATTCCTACTCAGTTCAATTTTACCTTCTCTGAGGCATCTGCGGTGGCTGCAAGGTATATCAAGGCTAAATCTTGATCTTGCACAACATACCACCATCAGATACAGGGCAGCTAATTCACCTGTGCAGCAGCAACTTCACTTCCAGTAGGACCTCAGTCACAAGGTCCATTAACAAACATGATTAGAAGGGAGTGAAAGATGAAAAAGGAGTTGGTTTAAATGTATTCTACTATCTTTAGCATTGGTATTATCTTACTGTCATTTTTACAATTTGAGAATTTGTACCATTGTCCCAATGGTACAGTAAACTTCATTTTCATAAACCATCACCAACAATAAAAATAATGACATTGTTCTCTTTCTGAAATGTTGACATTTCAACTTACGTATACACGAATAAATAATTATTTGATTAAAAATATTTTTATATGATTTTATATGATTTTAGTCACATTCATGACATTTTAAAATCATCAGTTTTTCCATTTTTGAAAAAGAAGATGACTTAGTTTTTCCCTATTTTAAACAGAGAGATTTAATTCTTTTGCTTTTCTTAGAAAAATTGTATCTACCTGTCCTTATCCCTACATCCATTACACTTACCATATTGATAATGGACCTTTTGCTCACTTGAATGCATAAGTATCACCTTTTTTTTCTGACATCTGATAAAATGACAATTATCATCTACACTTCTATCATTTTTGAAGGAATCAAACAGATTACACTATCCAAGTCAAATATTGGAGTATTTAACAGTATGTAATGCAGACTGTATGAAACTACCTCATGCTTTGCTGAAATATCAATGATCAAAACTGTTTACAGTGGTACAAAAAAGCTGTGGAGAGCACAGTTTATAAAACAAAAAGGGAAACGTACTCCACGCAGAGGAAAAGTTAAAAGTAAAATGCAGTAACAGCACTATCTCGTTACAAACACTTGGCAGTGTGTCTAAAGCACCATGGTCAAAGGCATGATACAGTATGTGTTGTGTCCCTGCCAGAAGCACTCCCCAGCTCCAAGCTTCTCTAGCCATCATCACCACCTCATTTGGCAATGGCTCCAAAGACTCAGTTCATCTACTCTAAATTTACTCCACATGAAATAGACACAAACTTACTAGATCTGTGCTGTGATTCACCCAACAAAAAAGAAAGGAACACTGGAAAACAGCAGTACGTACAGCATAAAGCTGGGCAGTGCAAAGCCAGTTGCATTGTGTCATGAAAGCGCACTTGTACATCATGTCCACATCCTGTTTTCATTTTAAAATTTCAGTGACACTTTTCTTTATTTGTCTTCCTTTCTAAGTTCCTTTAGTTTCTCAGTCCCCCGCCTTTTTCCATGCTGCTACTGCTGCTGCACTGGACACAGAAGTAATGTGTTCGGGACAGATAACACACAGCGTTTTGAATGGATGAAGGAGGCAAAAGGGCACAAAGAAAATTAACTGACGTCTCGTTGATTAGAGGTTGATCTTTGAAAAGTCTGGAGGCTGTATCCCAGTTTCCTCAGAGTTAACACCAAAATTATTTTCTCAGATCCTCTACAACAGCCCGCCAAAGGAAATTAATGAATTCAGGCACACTGATTTGAATTAACTGCCTGCTTATTTCTTAAAAAGAAATGCACAAACTGGAAGAAGGCTTTTCAAGCAGCTGTGGAGAATGTGAGATTCATTTTTCAGCAAAGCTTACAGTTATTGTTTAACTACTTTGTAGAGAGAGGATAGCAAACAATCTCAAAGCCAAACTGGTGTGTTCTAGGAATGGTGTCTTGAAGATTCAAGTCAAAATATCTGAGAGTAGAGCTGTTACGTTAACAAAAATATTTCTATCCACATTGCTATTTTAAAAATTTCCTTGAAGACATCAAAGTGGTAATTTCTTCTATTGTCTAGTAAGATCACATTGAGTGTATACTTACACTAAGAAGATGTTTCCTTCTCAGTTTTTCCCCTGCAGATTTCCCTGGTTAAACAGGACTAACAAGAATGGAGAGCTATATGCCAAAAACCTGACACTGAAAAGTTTTAAGGATGTACAACTCATTTCAAGCTCCCAACGTAATTTCAGGCAGAAAGAGAAGGCAACAAAAGCACAATTCTATCTCCATATTTTAGTGAAGGACAGAGACAGAAACGTTATTCAGAGATCACAGAAGAGACCTACAGTAAGAAACTTATTTGAAAACAAGGAAGGAATTACTTTGATTAGAGTGTGTAAGACCTTCACAGAAAGAAAACAGCACGATTCCTCAATCGAAATGTGAATGGCATAACAAGAAGTGCACAGTGAAGCTAAACAATCTCTATTTAGCAATAGCAAGAGTGACAAATTGTTTGAACAAACTATCAAGGGAAGCAGTGCATAGCAGTCTCCAGACAAGGCTGGATAGCGTTCTGGAAATGGACTTAACAAAATCAAAATGCAAGTTGCCAGGCCAAAAAGAATTGCTATTGGGTTACACTGAGGTCAAACTACAGGATCAAAAGTCCCTTCTTCATCAGACTCCTTTTATTTGTTTTCTTTAAAAAAAAAAAAAAAATCAGTCTAAAAGATTTATTCTTTAGAAGAAATAAGTGTGCCAATAATTTTAATTCCATCTTATTGCATTTGATCTGAACTTGACTCTTAGCATTGTTTACAGAATCATTCCTGTATGAAATGTGGAAGAATTGACTCAGCGCAAAAAATTCTGTTATCCAAACCAACTCCCAAAATAACAAATTTTAAGACACATTTCTGTATTTCCTATAACTTATTTATTTCATTTATCTAAACTCTGAAAAGCAAATTTTTGTAGATGGTGCCTATTATTTTTTACTGTCACTAGAAAGAGGAATGATTTGACCAGAAGACTCAAACATTCCTGTCTCCTATATTCTGCCTCTTCCAAGAGGTGTGACCCTGACTAAGTAACTTAACAATTCCGCTTTAATTTCTCCGTCTGTAAAATGGAGATAATGATTCTTATTTACATATCTCTGCATGTAATGAGGATTAGCTAGTGTTTTACAGTGTCAGGAAGTTGAAAAGACATCCTAAAACATGTAGTTTGACTGATGGAACCATGCATGCCATCTACAAATAAAATTATTTTGGAGAAAATTTCCTGCAAAGATCATAAACAATTACATCGTAGAGGAAATCTAAAGATTTTATTACTTTTAAGAACGCTCCGTTTTAATTCTTTCCAAGAATGTCAGGGAAATACCAATACAGCTTCTGAAACAATGACTCAGAGTGGCCCCACATTGTCAAAGTGCTGAGGATTTCAGGATTGAAGCCCTCCCACCTTTGCATAAACTTTGTGGTTATCATGAGTCTTTCTCTTGTTCTGTACATCAAATATGTGTATTGGGGAAAAGGAAAAAAAAAGGAAAAAAAAAAAAAGACAGATGAAAGCCAAGTTTTAATTTAGAATTTAATAAAAATTGATTAAGCATCACAGAGCACAAACAAAGCTGCTCCATAAATCTCTCAGCTCTTTTTGTGCAAGAATGAAAGAAAACACTGTCTGCTGAAGCAGATGACAGATGCTGGCTTAAAGATAAGTATTATTTATACTTCTGTACCAGATTTCTTCTTATGCATATCTTATCATGCATGGATATACAATCAACAAAGCAATTATTCTGTATCAGTCAAAGACCCTACAACATACTTTACTCCATGGGAATTTATTTTGCACAGTTCATGGTTCAATAAAAAATGGAGAAAGAAAAGTTTCAAGAAAACATTGAAATTACTTCTCATATACACTTTCACACAAGAACTGACATAAAGAAACTGAAAGCTGCATAAATAGTAATGTTCAGAATTGCACTGATGTTTTGCAAATTACTGAAGAATATCTACAATATCTGCAAATATTGGTAATATGGCAAGTTTTAATAAAACTAATTAGTCCAGTTGATTCTTTGACAAGCTATTCTAATAATCTCTCCCTTCCTTGCAAAATTCTGATCATCTGCATTCCTACCAACAATGGGTGTTCTTTTCAGCATTTTCTATTATTATCCTGAGTAAGAACTTGATATGTCTTTGATATAAAGCAATTAATTTGTCCATGAGCAAAAAATAAACTTATCTTCCAAGTTCCAGTGCCTTCTCTTTTTCAGCAGTAACCCACTGAAACATTATTATGGCTTAACGGTAAAGGAAAAAAATAGCACAACCTTAAGTTAAATGGCTGAAGCAAACATATATTTACTTCCTGCAACAATCTACCATAATTTATTGAACAAAAAATGTTGAAAAACACAAATATAAAAGGCAGAACCACAACATACAGTCACCTACATCATAAAGAAGAATGAACCTAAGCACCTCCCCTATGAAGACAGGCTGAGGGAGCTGGGCTTGTTCAGCCTGGGGAAAAGAAGGATGCGAGGTGGCTTCATTGCAGTCTTTCAATACCTAAAGGGAGCCTACAAATAGGAGGGGAATCAACTCTTTGAAAGGATAGATAATAGCAGGATAAGGGAATATGGTTTTAAGTTGAGGGAGAGAAGATTTAGGTTGGATGTCAGGCAGAAATTCTTTACAGAGAGAGTGGTGAGGTGCTGGAACAGGCTGCCCAGAGAGGTTGTGGATGCCCCATCCCTGGAGGTGTTCAAGGCCAGACTGGATGGGGCCCTGGGCAGCCTGGTCTATTATTAAATGTGGAGGTTGGTAGCCCCGCATGTGGCAGGCAGGTTGGAGATTGAGGCCCCTTCCAACCCTGGCCATTCTGTGATTCTGTGATTCTGTGAACCAAAAGAATGGTTCTGGGATAATTCATGACAGTTCTTCAGAACTGCATTGGCAAAGGAGTTGAAAGTTATCTCTTGAGAATTAGAAATGTACATCTAAAATAGAATCATAAATCAGCTGTTATACTGTAGTACTAGTTCAAAATATGCATTCAATTTCTCTTTTAGTGGATTATGCATTCATGCACTATAGCAGGTTACCAATTAAAGAACAATAAATCTTCATGAGATTCTACAATACTCTTCTTCCCAGGAAGGCTAAATCACATAGGAAAAAGTCTATCTGAGAAAAAAAAACAAACTCCCTTTTTAAAATCTGTCTACTAATCTCTTTTATTACAAGTACTTTGATAACCAATGCTGTGATTGATATTGGAGTAAACTTGATATTGGAGTAACATTTGAAAACAGTGCACATAAATATATCTTTCCTCAGAACAAACAACCTGATTTTTTTTATTCATCCACAGTGAATGACACAAACATTGACTATACATTT
Organism: Phasianus colchicus; assembly: GCF_987193195.1. NCBI lineage: Eukaryota > Metazoa > Chordata > Aves > Galliformes > Phasianidae > Phasianus > Phasianus colchicus. The sequence goes on along the minus strand of NC_143476.1, from coordinate 60,416,635 downwards.
ATGGGATTCATACAGTTTTGTATTCTTGCTTTTAATGAAGAATGATGTCGATACCATTCTGTTGTTATGCTTCAAACTGAAGAGCTGTTGTGGGATAGAAAGGCAATCAAAGACTGCATCTGAAATGCCACTGAAATAAGTACAGGTGTCTCATGAAGAGCCTGTTGTTTGCATTCTCATTGTATTCTCACAAGTGAAGAAGGCATTAGTGTCTCACTGGTATGTTGGGTGGGATGAAAATGTAAACTCCCACATGATAGAGCTACAACATCTCCAAAGAGCACTAGGGCTTAGTTGTCAAATAGATTTTAGAAGGCCTCATCTCTGAACACATAGGTGATGAAAGTTATTTACAGTGACTGATTGGTCAGACAGTCAAACATTGTCTGCTTGGCAGTTACTAGAGGTTATTGCTTAAAACAAAGTTTAAGATTAAAGTTACTCTGAAGTTTTAAGAAATGTAAGGAGACTTCTACAAGCAACTCCAAAGCAAATGAATTGTTTGTATTCTAAAGGTAGGAGGAGTATTTCTGAAACACTGGCTGAGCTGTGCAGAGGATTTTTCTGTAAATCTGATTTACACAGTGAAGCCCAAGTATTACATTCAAGCAGAAGGCAGGATGGTAGAAGAAATACAGGTGGAATTTTTCAAAATATTCAAGAAGGAGCTCCTTGCATATATTTGCATATAGACATTCTGATATCCTCAGAATCATAAAATCATAGAATCCTTAGAGTTGGAAGGGACCTATAAGGGTTATCTAGTCTGACTCCCCTGCATTGAATAGGGGCATGTACAGCCAGATCAGGCTGCTCAGAGCCTGGTCCAGCTTGACCTTGAAAGTCTCCAGGGACGGTACATCCACCACATCTCTGGGCAACCTGTTCCAGTGCCTCACCACCCTCACTGCAAAAGACTTTTTCCTTACATCCAATCTAAATCTTCCTTTGTTAAGTCTAAAACCACTTCCCCTTGTCCTGTCACCACAGACCCTGCTAAAGAGTCTGTTGCCTTATTTCATTTATCTCCCCTTTAGATACCGAAAGGCCACTATCAGGTCACCTCACAGCCTTCTCTTCTCCAAACTGAACAGCTCCAGCTCTCTCAGCCTGTTCTTGTAGGGGAGAATTCCATCTTGGATCTTTTTTGTGGTCCTCCTCTGGATACGCTTCAACAGGTCTACATCCCTCTTGTACTGAAGACTCCACATCTGGACACAGTACTGCAGTTAACTTTTGGATTTCTCTGATTGCCAATTTCTTAATAGATATAAAAATAATTTTCAAATGCAACAAAACTGAAAAACCAGCTAACTTATGTTATAATTAATGCAAAATGTGCCAGTTTACAATAGATAAAGATTTGATATTGTGATTACACATGTGACAGATGAAATGAAAAGATATTCCAGAACAATAATATTTTATGTTTATCATAATTTTCATAGAGATAAATGTTCATAAAGACTTCCATCAACTCCATAAAATTTGCTTAAGTTCTTCTGATTCATGATACTAACACAGTCTAACTCTGTCTAAAAAAGACAATGATACATTTTAAATTATAGCTACTCACAGAAAAGTGTGTCTTGGAAACAATCTCATTATAAAGCAAGATACTATACAAAATGCCTGCTGCAGAAATATTTTTCCTACAGGTTTTATTTCTGAATTTCCTTGCTTTTGAGGGGACAATACAATAGCAGTACCTCTACCAACCACCAGCACCACCCAATAAGCAGACTTTTCATTATCATAATCCTTCTTGTTTATATTTACTTCGTTACACTTCAGATATCCAAACTCACAACAGTCTGTTTTTTAAAACTATTCAAACTATTAAATCTATGTAAGTCCTCTACCAATTTTTTTGTTCATAAAGGACATTTCAAATGTCTTGGAGTATGAGTACATAGTGTGTGTGTGTGTGCCATAATAGAATCATAGAATCATAGAATCTTAGAATCATAGAATCATAGAATCAGAGTATCATAGAATCACAGAATGGGCTGAGTTGAAAAGGACCACAATGATCATCGAGTTTCAACCTCCTGCTATGTGCAGGGTGGCCAACCTGTAAACCAGGCTGCCCAGAGCCACATCCTGCCTGGCTTTGAACGTTTCCAGGGATGGGGCATCCAAACTTCCTTGAGCAACCTGTTCCAGTGTGTCACCACCCTCTGTGTGAAGAACTTCCTCCTAATATCTAACCTAAACCTCCCCTGTCTCAGTTTAAAACCATTCCCCTTTGTCCTATCACTATCCACCCTCATAATCAGCCATTCTCCCTCCTGTTTAAATGCTCCCTTCAAGTACTGGAAGGCCACAATGAGGTCTCCCCAGAGTCTTCTCTTCTCCAAGCTGAACAATCTGAATTCCCTCAACCTTTCTTCATAGGTTCTGAAGAAATCTGATCTGATCATCTTAGTGGCCCTCCTCTGGACCTGCTCCAAGAGCTCCATGTCCTTCCTGTACTGGGGGCCCCAGGCCTGGACATAGTACTGGGAGCCTCACAAGTGTCAAGTAGAGGGAGATCATCCCTCACCTCCTTCTTCCTGCTGGCCACCCCTTTTTTAATGCAGCCCAAAATACAGTTGGCCTTCTGGGCTGCAAGCGCATACTTGGCTCATGTTCAGCTTCTCATCTACCAGGACCCCCAAGTCCTTCTCTGCAGGGCTGCTCTCAAGGAGATCTTTCTCCATGCTATATAAATACCTGGAATTTCCCTGGCCCAAGTGCAGCACCTTGCACTTGGTCTTGTTGAATCTCATTAGGTTCTCATAGTCCCACTTTTCCAGCCTGTCCAGGTCCCTCTGGATTGTTTCCCCTCTCTCCAGTTTATTGACTGCACAACTCAGATTGGTGTTGTCTGCAAATTTGTTGAGGGTGCACTCGATTCCATCATCTCTGTCAGTGATAAAGATGTTGAAGAGCACTGGTCCCTCTTGGGACCAACCCTTGGAGGACACCGCTTATGACTGGCCTCCACCCTGACATGGAAACATTGATCACAACCCTTTGGCTTCGACTAGCCAATCAGTTCTTAACCCATCAAACAGTCCAGCCTTCAAATCCACACCTCTCCAATTTTGAGAGAAGGATGTGGTGAGGGACCATATCAAAGGCCTTGCAGACGTCCAGGTAGGTGACATCCATCACTCTTCCCCCATCCACCAAAGCCATCACTCCATCACAGAAGGCCACCAGATTGGTAAGGCATGATCTGCCCTTGGTGAAGCCATGATGGCTCGAATCACCCCTTTATCTCGTATGTGCCTTAACATAGTTTCTAGGAAGATCTGCTCCATGATCTTCCAAGGCTCAGAGGTGAGGCTCACTGGCCTTCCCTTCTTAAGAAAGACTCTTTCTTTCCCCTTTCTCCCTTTCTTAAAAATGGGAGCAACGTTTTCCTTTTTCCGGTCACCTGGAACTTCACCAGACAGCTATGATTTTTCAAATATGATGGAGAGCAGCTCAGCAACCACATCAACCATCTCTTCCAGAACCCCAGAATGGATATCAACCAGCCCTGTGCATTTAAACACGTTCAATTTCTTAAAGAGGACTCAGACTTGTTCCATCATTACAATGGGACAGAAATCACTCCCCACACCCTCACATAAAGGCTCACGGTCCTGGCCACTCATGAAGACTGAGGCAAAGAATTCATTGAGTACCTCAGCTTCTATGTCTGAGGAAGCCAGCTCCCCATTACCTTTCATTAGAGGGGGTACACTATCCATTGGCCCATCTCTTCCTGCCTATGTACCTGTAGAAATAAATACTAAATTTCTGGATCTTCTAAAGAGTTGAGTTTTCTTTTGTCTATTTTTGCAATGTAGGATCTCAGGGTTTAATTAGCAGCAAGTCACATTTTGTTTAAAAAAGTAAAACAAACCTTAAAAACTTCAAAGAAAAACTAATGTAATGGCATTTCTTTGAAATTTGGCAAGGACAGTGAGAAGAAAAAAAAAATTAAAACGGAAAGTCATTCTTCTTAAGATTAAAATGTGCAACAAATGAGACAAAGAAATGTCATCCTTAGTAGACAGTGTCTTCTTCAACAACCGTTGTTCAAAGTGAAGCACTGTCAGTACTGAGCTGCTAAACAGTTAATCTCCAGTAACTCTGCTAAAGAGCAGTAGTGGCAGGCTGCCCATCATTCTCTTAGACAGAGTTTGTCAGAGAAAGTAGGGCAGCTTGTCCAGCCCAGCAGTCAACTGATTACTAGCGAGCTCAATGGGGCTCCTGGCCAACCCCTGAGACTGCTGCCAGCCCCTTGGGTATTCAGAGGCCGAGATCCAGTGTGGCTCACTTTGCCAGAATCACATGATGTCAGTACTGTTTTCTCCTGACCAGAATAACCAGTCATCCAGGTTGCTGCAAATGGTATGCAAACAAATGGCATCAGCTCAGCAAGCTTGCATTAGCTTCCACGGGTTAGGCACACAGGAAGGTGCAAGGGTGAGCGCGTCTGTTCAGGCCTTCTGCCATACTGACACAGAAGCCACCACAGCAACTGCATCCACATCTCACTCTGGAAAGTACGTCTGTACATATTCTTAGAGGAGATGACAGTAGATCAGAGGTTCTGGTAGAGTTGAGCAGACACCAGGCAGATACTTATAGCCATGTATATGGAATAGAAATGAAACTCTCAAAATAAGTTAGAAGAGAATGTATATGCGCTTAAAAGCTAAGGAAATTCAGAACTGAAAAGAAATCATGAATCTGATGTAAAAGCGATATGCTTTTCATAAAGGACTTATCTTCCTGCAGAATGCACTCCAGCCAACATTGCCCCGTCCATTTTTATCTGATATACTCAAAGTCATACATCATAGTGTAGATATGCAAAGCACCTGCAAACTGAAATGCAGGTTCAATGATCATGAAGAAAGAGAATTATATTTCTTTCCCACTTTAAAAACTTGTAGGCTCCTTAACAACACTCCACTGACGAGGCAGATTAGCTGATAAACTTAAGATTCTGAATTCAGTCAGTGCCTGGATGAATCGAGCTAAGCTAAACAACTCTTTTCCTGCAAAATACAGGCATATTTAGAATAGTCCTCTGGACTTCAAGGAGGAAGAATGAACAATATGAACAAAAGAAGAAAGGCTGATGAGAATCATCATCACCACTACAAAAGTGTAAACCTGTAGTTACCATTCATCTCCATCTTCAGCTGGAAAAGTTCATTGCTTCACAGTGCTGCAGGGTAGGACAGATATTTAATGCACAGAGGAAATGTATAGAGAAATTATCAGTCTGACATTTGGTTTTCAGGGACCAGAGTGATTATCACAAAGCCAAATTCTGCTCCCTTTGACCTTTTTTATTAGTGTCTTGGTATCTGATGCATAAGAGGCAGAGATACAAGATACAAATCAGCATGAGTAAAGTACTAAAATTGTCTTTAAACAATGAGCCAGAGCCTCAGGCCCAGCGCAGCTGCCCTGAACAGTTTAGGAAGCCAGAAATTCTCACAACATAGTTTGAAAAATCAAATGAAATAAAACAAAATGAAATAAAATGAATAAAATAAAGGTGTCTGGCTGACAAGTAATCATGTCAACATGGATGAGTGAGAAATGCAGGTGGGGTTAAGTGCAACCACAAACCCATTTGGCTCACATGCCTGCCTCTGAAGACATGTGCCAGTGTCTGACTGAAAAAATGCAGGGACTCCCTTTCGTTTGGAGCACCACAGCCAATTTCCAAAGTAGGTCTAACAGTCAGTAACTTCTCTGCTTTACCTCATCTGTGTTCACCCTAGTGTGTAACTTTCTGGAATTATGAATTAGAGTCATACAGAAATTTAAACCCCAGCCAATAATCAGCAGAAGCACAGCACTTTGAAATAACAACAGGTGTGTGTTTCTCAGATTTCTTTGGCATCAACAACACCTTCCTCCCCTACAGCATTTGAGACTTTTGACAAGTGACCCCCCCACTCCCCGCCTCTTCCCTCCTGAAAGGAGAGAGGGTATTGGGTTGCACTTACAACAGCCATTTGTATTAACTTGAAAAAGAAGCTACAGACTGTAAAAGGAAAACAATCTGTCAAATTCCAGAAGTTAAAAAAAGTAGCAGTGCAAAAATAATGAATAGAGATAAGAACTGTTACTCATTTAATTTGCAAGACACAGGAACAAACACTTGGTTTTGGGAGGAGTGAATTCATAGAATGGAATCATAGAGTAGAATCAGAATGACTTGGGTTGGAAGGGACCTCAAGGATCACTAAGTTCCTACCCTCCACAGCAGGCAGGGTTGCCAACCACTAGGATCAAGTATTAGACCTGGCTGCCCAGAGCCCCATCCGACCTGGCTTTGAACACCTTCAGGAATGAGACATCCACATCTGCTTGGGCAACCTGTTCCAGCACCTCACCAGTGAAAAAACTTACCCCTGACATCTAATCTAAATCTTCCCTCCTGTAGTTTAAAATTATTCCCCCCTCGTCCTATCACTATCTATCCACGTAAAAAGTTGATTTCACTCCTGTTTATAATCTCCCTTTAAATACTGGAAGGACACAATGAGGTTCATAGCCTTCTCTTCTCCAACCTGACCAAGCCCAGCTCTCTCAACCTGTCTTCATAGGAGAGGTGCTCCAGCTCCTCTTTCTGGACCTGCTCTGGACCCCTTCCAAAAGTTCCATATTCTTCCTGTGTGAAGGCCCCAGATCTGGATGTAGTATTCCAGAAGGGTTCTCATGATAGCAGAGTAGAATTCTGCATGTGTTTTGAAATTGACACTGAATATTCTTCCAACTGCAGGCAATGAGCCGCACAGTGCATTTTCTTTCAAATCATGTTAACAAGGTGTAAACCAGACAGCACCAGAGACTGACAGATGAAGGATGCTTTTCAGAGTAAAGTAGAATACTCCCGGGAGAAGCACAGTACAATAGCTACTCTACATACAAGGTAAGCACATATATGACTGACAAAAGTTATGAATCAGCTCATGACTGGCAAGTTAGATCCAAAGACATTAGCCAGATATTTTTGAAAAGTCCAGCATTCAAACCGTGAAGCTGGCATTCAAGATTTCACTGACTCAGCATTCTGTTAAATTCCACATAAGCTGATTTTTGTGCCTCAGTTTACCTCCTATAAAAGAGAAGCAGTAAAATTTCTATATTCTCGAAAAATGTACATTTTCAAAGCAACGTGATCTTCACTGCCATTAACTACTTGTTCCATGACTTCATCTGCTCCCATATGTTATGAAATTTCCCAATATTGAATACAATCTGTCATGTTGACATCTCTCTCTGACTGCACATATCCACTGCTGTCAATCCCAAAGAGAAGATTAATTTAATTAGTGGTATAATACTAAGGGTCAATTCCAGATTTCAAGGTCATTCTTCTTTTTAGTTCCTCTCATTATTCACTCATTGGAGAAAAATGTAGAATAGTAGAATGTATACACATCACACAGAACATATCTGCTTTTACTAAATACTTTGTTATTCTCAATTCTTGAATATTAAAAAACATGGTATGTATGACAGGACAGATTCTGCGTTTGATTCAGTGTTTCTTTACCAGCTTTTTTTCCACAAAATTCCAATGTTAGCTTCACTAAACTCAAGTTAAGATTCAGGAAAATGGGGGATAACTTGTTTTTGTTTTATTTATTTTACTTTTTTTTTCTTAAAACACAGACTTGCAAAGTGTTGCTACATTCATATTTTGCTGTAAGTTATTTTACTCTCCCTGAGTTCATATGGCAAGGATTGAGCTGCAGTGAAATACCAGCCACATACTCTGTTAATACAAGCACATCACAAAAGCAGTTAACACTTTTTTCATGGTAGAGACTCCATTACATCTCTCTCAAATTTTGCAAAAGTAGAAAAGGAACAGAGATGGAATAGTTGTGGCTGAAGGCCATTCTGAAAACCCTACAGAGCCCAGCTGTGGTCAAGAGTCACGGTAACAGAGTCAGTAGCAAGTTTCCCTTTTGGCACAGAAAAATAGACATTGCTTAAACTGAGACGTCTCACAGGCACGATGAAACCAAAGGTTAAAAAAGAGGGGGAAAAAATCATCCCATCTTGAAATCCAGGACTGAAATAAACCTGCCCATTGAACGCCCTGGCCTTTAGCGCAGTAGTAAACAAAGCAGCATCCTGGTACAGATCTTCACAAGACTCCTGGGGGTCGGGCAGAACCCAGCCAGCGCCATGCCTCAGAGGTAGCACAGACAGCTCCAACATGCCCAGAGCCCAGGCAGTCTGCAGCACAGGAAGAGCAAGAGCAGCAAGTCTTCAGCAGTTGCTGAGGAGCACAGCACACAGCAGAAACAAAGCGGCTGTCCCTGTCCACATCTCGAAGAAATATCCTGGCGTTTTAAACAATTCCATGGCAGGCATTCACAGGGCTGGGGAATCAACACACCCAAAGGTGGCAGGCAGATGAACTGCCTTAAAGCACTGTATTTTTAAATCAGTTTTTCTTTTTAAGGCTGCAGCAAGATGGTCTGAGAGCTGACAGAGAGCCAAGTTCTGTGGAGGGAGTGAGGAAAGGGGCACAATTCAGCACTGCAAGTTGAACATTGCTGAGGCAAAAAGACAAAACCAAGGAGCAGACTAGTCTCTGAAATTCCTCTTTGAAAGTAACTGGATAACAAGCATATTAAATTAGTCCTTAATGAGATGATTTAGTTAGAGGCTCTCGAGTTTGTCATTTTTCATTTGTCTATGTGCTTTGTGGGGATGAGGCACCTGCCTCTACAGGAGCTGTGCTTCCTCCCCTTCCTTCCCCCATACATGCACCACTGCAACCCTGAAAGGATATTTCAATCACCACTTTGATAAAGGAGATCATTCTGGCATACAGGTGATCTCCTAGCAGATTAAGGATATTTACTTTCTTCCTGATGGATCATTCCCAGAGATACCAGCACAACACAACCTACGCAATTAGTTTTCACAGGTGGCTGTTTTGCCTCCAGTAAAACTGCTTTCTTTCTCCTCCTGCAAGTCATAGCAGAGCAAATGTATATAAAAACATTTCAGATATGAAATAAACACTTTCATAAAAGCAGCTGTGATGCAATGTATCATGTCTGTCTGACCTGAGTTATGGAATGAACTTTTGTTGCCAGGATCAAAGATGGTACAGGGAGAGCGCAGGACAGGACTGGGAGAAGATCGGGGCTCAGAATAGCATGGTGTAAAATAACCCCAAATACTCAAAGGGTAAATGCCAGCTTAGTGCAGATGCACACTCTCTGTATGCTGTGCAGTACAGTCAGCACAGCCAGGCTCATGCTGAGTCTAACAAGAATTGTTACCATCTAGAACTAACAACGCCAGGTTTGTGGATTGGACTGTAGTTGAAACCAATAATCTAGAGGTCAGTTGTGAGATTTGAAAAATAAATTTATGGGAAAAATCTATGAGGATAACAGACTATAAATGTGTGTTACATTATAATTAATTATAATTAACTGGAAAGAAAAAAAAAAAAAAAAAGATCTCAAGTCCAAATCTATCACTCTTCTTCTTACAGATTGTTTACGAAAGACATCTTTTTGTAGGTATTATTGACCAGAAAGATTTCCAAACACAAGGAAAAGTTGAACTGTCTGAAAAACAGAACAGTTTAAAGCTAACTGTTAACAAACAGTTAAATTGCAGTTAGACAATGCATATAAATATGGATATTTAGGAGTGAGGCTTTTTAGGTTTTTTTTAGATTGTTAAGAGAGGTTTTGTTGAATAAATTGCAGAGTGATAGACATTGGTCGGGGAACTTCAGCTACAAAAACAAACAAAGGAATAACTCATTAGAAAAAGGAGGGTTGAAAAGTCTGAAAATCTGTAGAACAAATGGTAGCTCCATTACTTCTGCACCAGCGATGTGCTTATCCACAGCCAACCTACTCATTTTGAAAAAGACTTCTACTTTGATTAGTTTTGAAGAAATTCCATAGTTAAGAGAGTATGAGAAATAGATTCTGGTTCTTCAATTACAGCTACATTTGGTTATTAAAGTTGCACACCTGTGCAGATTGACTCAAGGCAAAAGTGCAATTGAGGACATAGTTTGGCCTGTGGAATATTTGTTACTGGTAACAGATGAGAAGGAATAAGCCCCATGGAGCTATAACAACTCAGGCTAAGTTTGCAAGTTGATAGGGCAGAAACCAGACAAAGGTATTTTACACTGTGTTGCCCAGACACAAACATAGAACTGTCCGTTCTTTAGAGAAGCACCACACTGTAGCTACTGTCATACCAAACTCTGCACACCAATTAATAGTGCCGTTCACAGCACAGTTCCTGAAAATAAACTAAGCTAACTTAACTCAACTGTTACGATGCAATCAAAGTACTTTGAAGAAATTAGGGTTGGATTTTGCATTACTAGGAAGTATATCTTTCTTTTTACTTTTACTTTAGAAAGGCATTGCCACAAAAAAAAGACCAACAGCTAGTGAATGTCTAATGACTAATGGCTGCTGACCACATCAAGAACGTTTCTGAAAAAAACTCCATAGCTTTGTGGCTTGTGGCTTCATTATCTTCTCAATTCAAAGAAGAAGCCGTAATGCCTAAGACAGCCAAAGAGATTGTTTGCTTTCTCCATTCACTATTGTCATTTCAGTAAACTTTGAATGGATGCTTGACCCCTCACTCTGATCACTGTAAGTAGACCCACACCATCTAAAATTATATCATACTGACTAATAAATCTGATATAATCACATTTTATCTTTGAACAGAATAAGTTACAAATACATCTTTACCCCACTTTATTACCATACTTCTACTCCTTTGTCCCCACTCTATTCAAACCTAACAGGGTTTTCACTGAGGAACCACTAAGACAAGAGGCAAAATATTCTTCTTAACACCAAAGAGGAGCTCAAGATCTGGTAGCAAATAATCCATAGAAGTAGCAGAACTGGAACATGCTTTCAAGCATATGACACTTTCCAAAGAATTTATCTGCCCAAGTCTGATGTGACTGCAAGTTTTTTCAAAGGCTTATAAATTGGACTCATTCAGAGATTTTTTTCATAAAAAAAGTAATAGTCATCCCTGGATACCAGTACGACCTTTCTGCCAAATCTCAAGACTTTACCCTAAAGCAAGAGGCGCCACATCTTCCCAATAAAACATATTTATAACAATTCAACATTTTTCTTCAATCTCATTTTTGGAAATATCTAATCCAATTTTGCTGAAACCTTAAAATAAAATTCAGTTTAAGGTGATGTCTGCACGGAAAAGTTAAAGTTCAAAGAAATAAAGCTTCCCCAAGTTATAAGTTACTGGAAGCGCTCTTTAAGTGGGAAAGTCCTGGCCATCTCCACTCTTAACAGTGTTACGAACTCCACTTTAATTTTTGTTTTTCCAGATAAAGAAAGGGGAAGTAACTGCACATTTAATTCAGACATTTTATAACTGTAATAATATAAACAGAGCAAAAGCCTTTATTTGGGACAAGAGCTGAAAAGATTTCTACATATCCCTGCCAAAGAGACAACGAATAGCAGCCAAGGTTGATATCTAATATGGGTCTTCACAGGGTACAGTGACAGTGCTTAGCCTCTTAAGGGATTTGTCTTTGAAATTATTCTGGCTGATGAACTATTGGATTCAAAGTAAGTCGAACAGTCTCATTTTCTGTCCAGCTGCTTGAAGCAGAAGCCTCAGCCACTTTTCTAATCCCAAGGGTACTTCTAGTTCACTGTGTTTGAGGAATACTTGTGGATGAGAATGGTGCTTAGCTGACTTAGTACATTTCTCTTTTTCTGCCTGCCTTCCCCAAAGCAATATGAAAAATGCAAGGCCAGATCTTAAGATTTCCATGATGAATGGAGACTTTTTACCTCCAACACACTCAAAGAAAGCCTACAAGGGAAACGCACATACTTTTCTCTGCCCTTTGTATCTCATCCAGCAATGTTCATAAGAAGATGCCTTCCTCCAATTCATTCTGTTCAATAATGCATCAAGTTAAAATTCTATGCAGAAACTCGTAACACTCAACCTGAAGCAGGCAGCACACTTGACCCATCATAAAGTGAGTTGCCTCTGCAAATGTACTTCTGAGATCACTGGCAAGAAGCCAACAATGCATCCTATTAACACAATAAAAAATATGCACAAAGTGAATGATGTACAGTAAAAAACTAGCTAAATCACACAAGCCAATGATGCCACATACACTCCCACACACAGAGCAGATGTGTCTTTAGCAAATATAAGGTAAACAATCAGTTCATTGAGGACTTATATTCTAAAGACACAGAAACAAAATCAACTATTAAAGTACTGCCTCTACTGGAGGATTTCTATGACTGTGTATTGCAGTCTGTCTCAGAGGCCCCTGCTTTCTGGAAAGACTGAAGAATGTCTGTATATTCTAGCTCCACTCAGCACTTGTATATGAGGAAATGGAAGACTGTACAAAGTGGTTCAATTTGGCATGGTATATCAAGGAATTTCTGCACATTTTCCAACTATATAGTCAAACCCAGTAGTCTACATCACATGTATTTATGTTATTTTTGTATAGAAAAACTACTTGAAAAACATTATGGGGAAGGACTAAAGTGTCATAAACACATAAGCATTTTGAAATATTTTGTTATCAGTTACTTGCCTCACAGATTTCAAGAAGTTAATGAAATCAGAATCTAACAACCTGTGTAATACTATAAAGAGAAATAAAGTAACTGAAAGCTAATACAGATTTTAACTTAAAAAAAAAAAAAATACTGTGAAGAGCAGTATCTTAATTCATGCCTTATTCAACTTCAAGGAGTGCAACAGAACACCAGACAAACAAACATGTTTCTGCAGCTGAACTGAGTACAAACTACAGTTTTCGTATAGTCCCATCCTCTAATTAGCATTATTCAACTAGTAGAAGTTTCTTTTGCAGATTAGTCCTTCACCTCATTTTTCAGGAGGTATTTCAGGAACTGCTGGACTAGAAATTTTATGAGACCAAGACAATACATTTGTTCTCCAAGTGGAACAGAAATAGTGTAAAAAAATGACAGACTCACAGTATTTCAGCATTTCTGGTCCTAGACAGAAATACAAACAAGGTAATAATGAAAAAAAAAAAAAAATACTGGAAGCCCAGTTTAATTATCTTGCTCCTTTGAAAATGCTGCTGATTACAGGTTGTCTTTAACTAGTTGGTAAACTACTACTCCAAGCAAAGTTCAACAAAGCATTTAAAAAGCGTTCTTCTGGAAGCACAATTTTTGTAACTAACCCTAGTATCAATGACTCCTTTAGGACCAGAGAGAGCTGAAATGTTATCAATCTCTTACTCAGGATTTTTATGTCTACATATAACCTGTTAACACTTGTTGCTGCCTCCAGCTTGTTCTCTGTTATCATCTGTCAATTACTTTTCCAGGTCACTGTTTATCATATTTGCAAATGACATGATTATACTTTGCTCCATCTACTATATACCATCTCTCTCACTGTATCTGCATATGTTATCACTGAAGAAAGTCTTATATGAAAGTGATCAGCTCCAGAAACTACTGAGAGATAGACAAATCAAAAATATAGCACCACCACTGATGACCATCCCCACATGCCATTATTCAAACAGCACTGTTCAAATTTATTACAGAGTTGGCAACAGCTATCTTGAATAAATATAATAAAAAATATAATAAATATAATAAAATGAATATATTTGAAGTTTTAACTGTGAAGAGACTTTTTATTTCACCTCTTAATATTTCCTTTACACTGCTGAGTAACCAGACATCACCTCGGGACTATTACAATTACTGTAATGTACCTTAAGGTTCACTTTATTCCTTATGATTGTGACATATTGTGCAACAGGGAAAGTGGAAGACCACCAGGAAAAGCAAGGAATCATGTCGTAAATATACAGGTAATCATTCAGTTTGTTAGAAAACCTAAAGTATAAACAGACCAGATAGTAAGATCTTTTTTTTTTTTTCTCATTTTTATTTAGTTCTTGATCAGACAAAATTCTCACTAATTTCAAAGCTGGTAAGACAGAAAAAAAGCATTTGTAATGAAACTGTATAATGCAGTTAGCAGGAAAATGTTTTGTAAATACTCTTTCCAGGCTGAGTTTTTTGTTCTAGCGAACAATCTGAGAACAAATTACTGTTGGTTTTTTAGCAGGAAGAAAAAAGTGAATTGCTTGCCTTACAATCAGATTTTCTATCAGCAGTTAGATTGATTTATTTATTTTTCTAATCAGGCCTGGGCGGAAGACATGTCATAGTCCTACACACACACCTGAGTAAGTCAGAATGGGACATGGAACTATTATGGAATCCAGTTCAAGGACCAGCATCTAGGTGTTCACATCTGATACTTGCCAATTAAGGGAGCCAAGCAGGTGGAAAAAGTGGAATTAATGCCTGAAGGTAAGAATTGATGTATGGAGAGGCTTACAACCTCAGCTTCCTGGACTGACAAGAAAATTGACAAACCAAATGTTTCTTTCTGGGTCAACCTGTTTGCAGCACGAACGTACATAGAAACTGTGCCTTCCTGTTCTCTCATAAAAATATTTAGACTATTTAATGTTGAAACACTGCAGTATTTTGTTTGCTCTTTCATTTATTTTTTTTTTAATTGTATATCACCAGTTGCTTGTTATATACATCCTGAAGAGAGAAGGTTTTCAACAAGTCTGCAAGCTTCCATCAACTTGCTGAAGAGGCACAAAAAAAGCCAATATGGTTCAAGGTTAACAGGGTTCTTGGACCACAGCATCAAGGAGCTCTCCCTAGCGAAAAAGAGGAGCTCCTGCTCCACGGTCAGGGATACCCTCTGTGTATAACTGTATTCAGATATAACTGCCTTTGAGGGAAATAACAACTTCCAATTTTACCTCTTTTTTTTTTTTTTTAATTCAAGTGAGAAATCAGTAGCTGTAAAAATGTTTTGGAATTAAAGACAGAACAACATTAAAGGCAGTCATGATTTCAAGAGATTAAACTGTTGCTTAAATGATCTGTATTTCTGAATTCAGATATACCCGTTAAACCAGCCTGTACTGGCTGATGTATACTGTAGAAAGCAATCAACATTCCTAGTCATCAAAAAGAACTCACAGTACAGAAGTACTAACACTCGTGCATTTTGGACAGCAATAATTCACAAATACAAATTCTTAGCACTAAAATGTGAATTGTGTAGCACATACACACACACACACACACATATATATATATATATGTAAAAATTTATTAAATGAAAAATAAACCTATTGTGTTCAGACCAAAAAAAAAATCATACCTAAGATAGTAAAAAGAACTTCCAGGTAAACAGTCTCTTGCTTTACACTTGTATGGCTCTTAGGTATTTACTGAAGATCATCAAAATTGGCAATTCAAACTCATCCTAAATCCATAAGTGTATGGATTATGGATATCCATAAGAATATGTGATTTAACCTCTGGCCTCTTAAAAGTTCTATTAACAACATTTTAAATGGTAATGAAATGTTACATGACTTGTATATCATGCCATGTAGCAGTGAATTTCCATGGCTAAGGAGACTTTACTTATCTGTCTACAAAATAAACAACAAAATATTGTATAAGGTTACAAATAAAACACAGGTGTAAAGGTCTCATAACGTCACTTTTTATGAAGTACAGTCACCAGGGTCTTGGGATATTTTTATGTCATATTTAGTATAAACAGTATCTTTTAAGTCATTTATACTATACATACACACAATCCATTGATTTCTGCCAACTGAGGGTTTTTTTTCTCCACAGAAAAACAATCTATGTGTACACAGACTTGAAAGACAGGATGGAAGCTCCAAGTGTTTTAATAGCCCATTATCAAAAATTATCCCTCAGCAATAAAACCCCAGACCATTGGCTTGAGATCAAGTCAAAGAAAAATGGGATTATACAATGTAATCGGGAGAGAGAGACAGAGAGATGTGTTCTTAAAAGCCTGAGATCACTGAGGAAAAAAAATCTAGAGAGGGTAAACGACAGATCAAAAAGCCTCTTTTTCAGTCTAATGTCTCTTGCATAAAAATCCAATGGATTTTCAAAGTGCTTCCTTATGAAAAAGAAAAATAGGCTGGTATTTGATATTTTTTTAATGTTTAATTGAGGGAAAAAAAAAAAAAACAAAAACTAATCAGAAAAAAAAGAAGCCTATATTGAGAGGTGACAGGAAACAAAACAGCATTTTGTCTTAAATTTGCACAGCCTAATTTATAGTAATAAAGCAGGCCCTAAGAGTTCTGGTAAATGTCAGTGCAGTCATGTTCATTACATATGTTGATAGGTATGAAGCAAATTCTCTGTAGGCCCTTCAAAAATTGCACACAGCCGATTTAATGCAAACCAGAAGTCACTGACTGCTGGATGAACATTCGGTTTCATTCCCATATGGATATTAAGACAAAGGGGGAGGGGGTCTCCTCCCCATTTATTTACAGTCAAAGGGTGGGTCTTTAGGAACGAGCACAAGGCCAGCGAACTACGGATCTGGTTTATGGGAAGACACCTCCCCACCAGCCTCCCATTCTCCAGCCACTGCAGAGAAAGTGCCTTGGCTGTGTGTAACCTCCTCCCCCATCTTGCATCTGCCTTGCCCAATCTCGTCTGGGCCCGCTCCAATAACAACATCTGCTTGGCAGCTTTTCAAACCCATGGATAGTTATCTAACTGAGGCTTTTGTGCTGCACTGTTTATTCTGTGTGAAGAAATGCCTCCTTAGTTGAAAGAGTACTTTAGAAAAGCTGTGCAGCTATTAGCAAGTGAAGCACAAGGCTAATAACCCCCACCTGCTCATCAAATTAATTATGACATCTGAGCCATTACAACTCAGAAAGAACACACGACTGCAGACTTGTCGTATGTAGAAATAAACACACTCCGCATTCAGGGAGGGAAATGTAAAGCAAAAAGTTCCGGAATAAAAATATATAACCCTCCACCTTTCAGCTATTAAAAAAAAAAAAAAAAAAAAAAGATGCATTATTAACATCCCAAAGGAAAAATCCAAAGGATAGAAGCTGGGACTGGATAAAACATTCCTGCAGAACTCATCTCTACACCTCTGTATGGGCTTTGTGAAGTTAAAAAAAAGAAAAACATATTAACGCAGTGCTCTTCACAGCAGGACTGTAAATCAGCATCCCCTTTCATGGGAAACCTTGTTTCTGTAAGTTTCCATATGAACCTGGTGGGAGAGGTACATATATCTTCTTTTTCTCCTATAATTCCATTACTCCTAACATAATAAAAGTATCTTTAGATTTATCAAGGACTAAGGTAGGGAAAATAGCACAGGAAAAAAAAAAAAAAAAGCATTAAACTCTAAGATAAACTTTCTCTAACTCTGGCTATTAGAAAATGAAGTAAAAAAAAAAAATCAAAACAGCAAAATATCTGCAACTCTCATCCCACAAAACTTCGACTGTTAAGGATAAATCAGTAGCATACTTCATATTCAGATATTGCCTATTAATCCAGTTATGAAAGATGGTCAAGATGCCACAATTCTGGTAGATGAAAGTTTCATTCTTTAAATCACAAATATAGCTTCATCTGAAAAGGTGAAACCATGCATCCATTTGCCATACTTCTAGAGCTTTCTGGCATTTGTAGAAACAGCTGTACTTAGTAGTACTTTTCTGAAACAAATAAAGACTTTTAAAACTTTTCACTAAGAAATACAGCAAGTCTCCTCACCATTCACTTTGCTTTTGAAAGTTTAAGATGAAAATTGTAATACAAGACTAATTGACTCTAAGTAATTCTCAGGCTATTTTGTTAGCAAAATCAGGTTACAAGTAAACAAACTATTAATACATTCATGTATGGTTTATATGGTTAATGAAAAAAAAAAAAAAGAAAAAGTCAGGTACTAAATAAATAAATACTGGAAAAATGTTTATCTTCTGGTAATCCCAACTTCTTCTTCAACAAAAGCACCTCCAGAACAGCACAAAGAATAGCTGCATAACTTCTCTGTTACGAGGAGTATGCCCTTTGGAAATGTCTCTACCTTTTTTTTTTTTCCTTTTTTCTTTTTTTTTTTTTAATCTGTTATATGGACAGATAATATTTTCTAAATAATCTATGAAATACAAAACTATATTGCTTGTTACAGGTTAGCTCCCCATAGAACATTTTACCCATTAGTATCTATTTTGTGTTAGTAGCAGCATGGTGAAATAAAGACTTCCAGCATTATTTCTGAAAAAATGCAGTAAAGTTTACTTTCAGACAAGACAATACTTGTCCTCTGCCCTCTTTATATTTTTTAAGTAATATGTATGCTAATTATTGAGAAAACCATCTCAGAACCTCATTTTACCTACCCGGCCCTATTTGTTTTTACTCCAATTATTTATTTTTTCAATTCAGGAAAATAATTCTTTCCATTTATTCAACTTTTTCATTCAGCCTGAAGTTGAGATGTAAAAAGAAAGTAAATATTTTAAAGGATTTTTTTTTCTTCCAAATAAAGAGAACGATACTTATCCTGGAACATAAATTACTATCTCTTGAACGTGTCAGTGCTGCAGAGCCAAAATAAAGCAGAAAAAGGAGATACATTCATCACTCTAGCAGGCGGTTCTGCACTACTTCATATGTGTGAGATGATGAGTCTCACATTCAGCCTTCCCCAAAGTTCCACTTCCTGAGAAATCCTCCTCATGGAGGACTTGACGTGTTGATACTGAAGCCTATGAAAAAAATTGGCAGTAGGGCCAAGCCTGTAGACAGAAAAGCTATGCGTGCTCCTCCCTGCCATCTTCATAATCTCCGGCTGCTTGTGCTGCAGTCACCACAGCCTGCTCCTGCCCCATCTGACCCACATGCACGTGTCGCTCCTTCACATCTCAAAAAAGAAAACTGTCAAGAAATAAAGAGCGTGGTGCACACAGGATTCTCACCAACTTTAGTGTAATGGATTGCACAACAACAAGGAAAAACACTACGTATGCAGATGCTGAATGTTGTGGGCTTGTTGGTTTTTGTTTTTTTTTTTCACAGCTATCAACACAACGAATTCAATTTGCAGGAATGTACTGCTTTCCTTATTGCAAGAACTCACAAAGTACATACTGCTGTAGGACATGTTACCTTTCAAAAGCTTTTAAGCATAACTAGAACACACACTTAATCTGGCCTTGAGTGTACATGTCTGGAGTCTATAATAGGATGGAGAATGAAAGTTTATTCTTACTTGGTACACCATTAATTGAATTTACAACTGTGCGTAAAACAGAAGACATACGAATGATACAAAATATCTAGAGAATCTGGATTGCATCCTAACTCTTTATCTGTTTTTCCCAATATATTATGCCATCAAAGTAAGTAGAGGCACAGAATCGGTGCACCCTTATTTAAAACTTACTGGGCTATAACTTGCTAGCATAGTGCCAGAGTGGGAAGAGTTAATATTAAACTGGTCAAAATATTTTTAGTTATTTTTTAATAACTAGTTCCCACAGTTATGGGATTCCTTTACCATGATGAATAATAAATCTGTATTCCAGAGAGCACAGCTAGTATATACGAAAGCTTATGCACTCGCACACAAGTACACATGCACATATACTGCATACACAATATATATGCTAAAGTTCAAGACAAGAATGGTATGCACAAAAGTGTTATCTGTGACAACACCACATGAGAAACAGTTTTGCATGGAATTTTCTGGCAGGTTACTAGATGGAACAACTTTGTCACTGAACTCTTAAAAATGCCAAAGGACATGCCAGAGAGAGTGTGTCTTTCTCAAAACCCTGCAGTTCCTAGATCTTTACAAAGTACACTGCCTCTTGTATCCACTTAATCTCTGCACACATCTCCACCCCTACTTCCTTCCCAATGGTATGTGGTCTTGAAAACACAAATGTTCAAGTTTCCTGGAGCTGAGCTAAAGAGGAAAAGTTCCACTCCCATGAGGCAAAGCTAGAGGCTCTTGGCGCCCCTGAGGTTGTTAACTACAGTACAACATAATGTGGTACTTCACCATAATTAGCAAGAGGGAAACAGCCTTTTTTTCACCTCCAGTGGCATTAAAGAGATAAGCCAATGAATTCCAGATCGTATCTAAAGGCGCAAAGGTGTCTGATCAAGAAAGTACTTATATGGACAGAGTGCCATTTTGTGTAAGAATCAGGAAACAAAAGAAATAAAATTCACAGCATGCAAATCTGCTCAGAACCAGTTGTATCGACAGATTTTGTTAGCAGAAATATTGTTAATGTGGATCCAAGGGGAAAAAAAGAAAGAAAGAAAGAAAGAAAGAAAGAAAGAAAGAAAGAAAGAAAGAAAGAAAGAAAGAAAGAAAGAAAGAAAGAAAGGAAGAAAGGAAGAAAGGAAGAAAGGAAGAAAGGAAGAAAGGAAGAAAGGAAGAAAGGAAGAAAGGAAGAAAGGAAGAAAGGAAGAAAGGAAGAAAGGAAGAAAGGAAGAAAGAAAGAAAGAAAGAAAGAAAGAAAGAAAGAAAGAAAGAAAGAAAGAAAGAAAGAAAGAAAGAAAGAAAGAAAGAAAAGAAAGAAAGGTAGGTTAAAAATAAAAAGACAAGAAAGAATAAAATAAAAGAGAAAGTTCTGTGATTACTTGTTCTTCTTTAAATATATTTAAAAACCTGATACATAGTGAGAAATATGGTCCCATAACGTTCCGCCAAGTTTCTCCTGATTTTATACATGCTTTCCTCTTCCTTCAATTGGAGTGATCATTTTCAAAAGTGCCACTTTATGTATTTGAAATGGGTTATGCTGAAAACTATTAATTCTCCTATCTTTTGTGAGTAATGTTACTGCTGAACAATGTGAACAACAGCGAACTTCTTTCCGTTCCTTTATCTGTCCATCCAGCTGTTGCTCCTGTGCTGTAAGTG
Organism: Phasianus colchicus; assembly: GCF_987193195.1. Classification (NCBI taxonomy): domain Eukaryota; kingdom Metazoa; phylum Chordata; class Aves; order Galliformes; family Phasianidae; genus Phasianus; species Phasianus colchicus. The sequence continues at coordinate 60,395,737 of NC_143476.1, read as the reverse complement.
ACTTGTAAACTGAAGAATCAGAGACAATACTGCAAATGTTTCCTTATTTGTAGCCATTCGTTGTGAAAATGTGAACAGTACTCCTGATATCTCACATTCTCTACAGAACTTTTGACTTAGTAGAAAAGGACCAAATGCATTACGTATCCAGTTTATCCTGATTTTGTGTGGGGGGAGAGGTGGAAAAAAAACAGTAGCACATAGAATATGCCTGGCTTCAATCCCCCAGCTACAGAACAAACTGTGCATAAACAGGGGCAGTACAGTTTCCTCTCCCTGGTCTATCAATGTGCCTTAATGACTTTCTAAAGGAACCACATTAAAGGGGGAAGCAACTGTTCACTTAGCCATGCCTACTCATTCTTCGGTTTCTCTGCTGAGATAATCATCCACTTCAGCAGTGCTTTTCTGAAAAACAGACATCAGTTCACCAGAAACCAGACTAAACCCTCAATCTTCTCTTTTACACCAGTGAGACCATATTCTTCTGTAGGCAGTTCTGACAGAAAGAAAAAATACTCCAAATTTTAACTGGTTAATGATAGTACTATTGCCTGATAGTCTTCTGGGGTCAGTTTTCACCATTTTCAGACTGGGACTTGGCCATGCTCAGTATCATTAATTATTGTGAGCTCCAACCACAACAGTGCTTGGAAGGAATTCTGCACAAGCCAGGCCTGTGGCAGCCCTCTACTGAACTACAAGACATTGGAAAAAGGGACATCCAGCACAGCCTTGTCCCTGCAGAAAAAAGAGGAAAATTTTCCAAGGGTCCATTTTTTTTCATGTTTTCATAAATTCTGCTTCCTTGAAACAGCTTCCATACATACCAAAGACGAAGAGGATCCACCATGGGTAGACAGTGTTTTGTTCTTGCCTGTTAACTACACTTTCTATTTCTGTTCTGAACCATGCTGAACTATAGTTCATACCAACAGGGTGTATGTTTCTGGTGCTGGGTGCCAAAATTATTTTAAAAAGCAATGTAGCTCGCTGTCACTAAGCCAAACCAAAACTCTGCTAGTGCCAAATGTGGCACCACTGACAACAGTTGTCTACTGTTAGACTATACCACCCATTGTGGGATCGTTCTTCCTCTCTGTGCAACAAAGTGGCTGGGCTCAGTTTGCCTGGAGTGACACATCAGTGCTTTACTCAGAACTGCAGACACATTTTTGGATGTGGCAGAGTCCCTTTCCCCTCCTCCTCCAGTCTTCAGCTGACTTAAAGGATATTTTAATCCCTTTAAAGATTTTAGGCGTAACTGTGAACACTGCATGTACTAAGCTACTGGATTTATATTTTGAGAATGAAGCCTCTGAAAACAAAGATGTTCTTAATTTACACAAGAGCACAATCTCATCTCTCCTCCTAGTTCACCAGAATATCCAATTTTTCTTTTTAAATTCACAGATTTCAAAAGAAAATACATTTTTTCTCTCCATCTGATTAAAATGAATATTGTCAGGGTAAAACCTGAAAAACTTGTGCCAAGTCAGGAAGCCAGAAGAGAACACACAACACTAGGAAAAACCTAGTCCATCGCTTCTGGACTCATATACCTCACTATCAGCATTTATTGACAGTTCCAAAACCAGAGTCATTTCCTATTTTAGAAACAAGGTGATATTGGAATCTCCGAGACAGCACAATGCATTAACCACGGAGAAGTGCAGATTTTATGCTGGTAACCACAGCAGCAGTTTTTGTCCAAGTGGTTCAAAGTGTCTTACAAGCATGATTAAACCTTACCATGACTGGAAGATAAGCAAATGTAATAAGAGCTTTAGTCTAGGAACTGAGAAGCTGAGGCACCTTCTGATGTCCAGAGGAGTTTTGCCTTTGATCTCCGTTCAAGCAGGATTTAATGAGGAACTCACCAATGAAAATGAAGATCATGACCCAAGTTCTCAGAGAATTGTTTGTATACACAACTCAAATTCCTTACATTGACAGACAGGAGTTAAGTCAGACACTTTACACTATGAATTGATGTGTGCAACATAAAAATAAAATGAGAATTTGATAAATCTATGTAGAATTCCAAACAAGTGTGTACTGCATTCATATGACACTGAAAATTAATAACTACTGAATAAACTAAAATTTAAAGTTAAGCCAAGTGTTGGTTTTAAAAATTATTTTAATAGAAATTTAGCTTAGGAAAATATTTTTCCTTGTTTGAAATTAGGGATACATATAAAAATTGTTTTTATGATTTTTTATGCATTTTTGTGATCCTGTAACTGCATAATGGCACTAAGAATAACATAAATTTTCATACCATTTCCTATGCACTTGTAAATTCCTACTCACAATTCTGTTCATGGTTAATTGTAATCCTCACAAACATCACAACAGGGGAAATTGTTTTTTTCTTCCAGACATTCAAGGAAAACCATGCCTAAATTTTATTCTGGGAGTCTTCAATGGAATTTTAGATCAAATAAGACAATTTTTAGACATTTTAAAGGTCTCAAAAATGGATGGCATATAAACAGCAGAACATCCACAGATTTTACACAGAAAAATTATCAGGAATTTCAGACCCCAGAGGTGAGAGAGTCTGGGGAAAAGAAGACTTTCTTTTGGTTGAGGAGGATCTGATCACTTAGCATCTAGACAAAATAAACGTGTAGAAATCTGTGGGTCCCAAAGGGATGCAATCACCTCTGTTAAGGAAGCTGGCAGAGGTAATGGCTGAAACGCTGTCATCTTTGAAAGGTCTTGGTGAATGGGAGAAGTGCCTGAAGATCAGAGGATAGCCCATGTCACTAAAACCTTCAAAAATGGCAAGTAGGAGGACATGGGAATCTACAGGCCAGCCTTACCTCCAACCTTGGACAGGTGGTAGAACAATTTTCTTTGACAGGTGATAGAACAACTTTCTTTGGATGCCCTCTCCAAGCATTTGGAAGAGAAGAAGGCTACTGGAGTAGACAACATGGATTCCAAGTAAAAATCATGCTTGAACAACCTGGTGATGTCATAACTGGCTGGGTAGATACATGGAGGGCAATGGATGCTGTATTCCTTGACTTCAGCAAGGCATTTGACATCACCTCCCACAGCATCCTTGTTATGAAAATTAGAAGGTGTGGCAGTGAGGTGGATATAGAACTGGCTGACTAGGAGCAGGTTGCCATCTGCAGCACTAAGTCTGGTGGGAGGCCTATGAATAGCACTGTTCCCCAGGATTCAGTTCTAGGTCCCATCTCATTCAACATTCCCATCAACTACTTGGATGAATGGACAGAGTCCCCTCTCAGCAAGTCTGCTGATGATACAAAGCTGGGAGGAGTGGATGGCACACTGGAAGGCTGTGCTACCATTCAATAAAACCTGGACAGACTGGAGAGTTGGGTGGGGAGGAGCCTGATGAGGTTTAACAAGAGCAAGTGTAAAGTCTTGTACCTGGGGAGGAATAACAGCACGCATCAGTGTATGTTAGGGGACGACCTGCTGGAGAGGAACTCTGCAGAGAAGGACCAAGGGGTTCTGGTAGACAGCAGGTTGGCCATGAGCCAGCAGTGTGACCTTATGGTCAAGAAGACCAATGGGATCCTGGGGTACATTAATAAGAATGTGGCCAGCAGGTCAAGTGAGATGATCCTCTCCCTTTACTCTGCTCCGGTGAGGCCACATTTAGAATACTGCGTCCAGTGCTGGGCTCCCAGTAAAAAAAAAAGACAGAGACCTCCTAGAAGGAGTCCAGTGGAGGTCCACAAAGATGATAAAAGGCCTGGAGCATCTCCCACACTAGGAAAAGCTGAGTGACCTGGGTCTGTTCAGCCTGGGGAAAAAGTAGACTGAGGGGGGAATCTGATATGTTTATGATACATGTTTATGAATATGTAAAGAGAGGTGGGAGGCAAATGGATGAGACCAAGCTCTTCTCAGTGATGTGCAGTGATAGGACAAGGAGTAATGGCTTAAAACTTCAACATAGGAAGTTCCATACAAAGATGTGGAAGAACTACTTTACAGTAAGGGCGACAGAGCACTGGAACAGGTTGCTCAGAGAGATTGTGAAGCCTCCTTCTATGGAGATATTCAAGACCTGTCTGGATGCCTACCTGTGAAACCTGTTCTAGGAAATCTGCTTTAGCAGAGGGATTAGATTCAATGAACTCTGGAGGTCCCTTCCAGTCCCTGCAATTCTGTGAAAAATAAAGTAGCTCTTTTATTTGGAGGGATCCTGTATTGTTTTCAAGATGTATTTCATTTACTGACATGTCTACATTGGGCAACCACTGCAGGATTGTCCAGAATTAGCAATGATTCTATGTTCTATGATTTGAACGTATTGCTAAACTCTGTCAGTGCAATAAACTTCCCTGCACAAAGGCACTCAGTACAAGCTGAGAATGCTCACACAAAGAGCTGGTACAAAGTTTTTCTGGGGTGTAAAAGACTAACTATGTTTGCAGCTTTGCTTATTTATTTAACTTTAAACTGCTTTCCATAAGGAGAGAAAATCCCATTCCAATTTTAAGGCTAATAAATATATAACACTACTAACTGGAGTTTCTCTATTGTTTTTTTTTAGGGGGAAAAGAAAGAATGCTGAATGAAGAATGGTGGAATTTAGTTCTGCAATCTCAGACCACACCATGAAAGTAGGCAAATGCAAAGCTTTATGTCAAAAGTTTTGAAAATAACAGATTAGTCCTGAAATACCAAACCACAATTTCCCACACAGATACCAAATGGCTGTTTACTCACTCTAATACAGATTTCACTCACACATCTGTGGTTTAAGCTCACTCAAAATTTCAACTGAAGAAACTGCTGATGTCTTATTCTTCTTACACATAGAGCCATGTTTGAACACTATGGTCAAATCTGGGTGCAATTGTTAAAGTATTTTCTTTCTACACCTTTGAGAAGTTTCTTGCAGAATATGTATCAGATTCTTTACATATCTTATATATTCTTAGTTTTGAGGACCCTTGGAAGACAAACAAGAATGTCTCGCTTTCTTCATCATCACCTATTAAGGAAAGACTGAATGATCCACAGTCTATATAATGAACTGAGTTTTCTTCCAACAAGGAAGAAAATCCTCTTATATTGACTATACTGGACATAGGTGTCAAGGTGTTTATAGTAGGGATGCTGCTGGGATGGCCTCTGTGAAGAGATACAGAAGCTGCCCATTGCCAGATATGGGTGGCTCCAGCCAGATCCAATGGCTCCAATACAGGGCATGTCTCGGCCTTGCAGCCATGCTGCTGGCACCTCTGAGAGCAGCTGGTTAAGAACAGTGAGGACAGAAGGAAAAAAACAGTGTGAGAAGCATCCCTGCCAACACCAAGGGCAGAGAAGCATTTGAAGGAGGTGCTCGAGATGCTCAAAGGTGTTTTCCTGCAGCCCATGAAGACCGCACAGGTACAGACATCCACACAACAAATTGTGGAGGACCACTGCTGACTCAGATGGACATGCCCTGACAGAGCTACAGCCTGGATGAGGGTCTGATAGCTGACCCAGACCAACCTGTCATACCAAGAAAAGTCAAAACAGGCTTTGTTTTATCCTTCTTGTGACAAAATACTGTGTACCAGCCTGTCTGTCCCAGAGAAGCACCCAGACAAAATCCAGAAGCTCAGCTTATGCCATAAGTCATCTTTTATCAATCAGCTCTAACCATATTTTGAACACTCTCTGCTCATCAATTAAAAAAAATAGAATGAAAGATCTCAAGTGACAATATTTCCATATCTAAGGTTTTGAAATCTAGGAAAATGCAGATTTCTATGTAAGCTTTTATATGTCTACCATTGTTCTACTGAAGTATGGACACAAGTATGAAGCACAAACAGTACAGATGCATCTACCTCACTTTCTTGAGTATTGTTTGTAAACACGAGAAACACATTTGTTCACCAAAAGATTTTTCCAACCTAGCAAATTTATTAAAACAAGCTATTCCAGTATTGCATAATACTTCTTTTGGAAAGATGGAAAAAAACATCTTTCTGTCTTCCAAAGCACCATTTTGCACTTCTAAAACACCTGTGCCCACAAAAGTAAATCATACTGCAGGAACTGCTTCTGAATACTTAATACTTTTTATATTTACTTCTAGGGTGGTAACAAAGCATGAGGTAAACAAGACTACTCACTTAAAACATACTCTCAAAACTCTTCAACAGCAACAGCTTATCATTTTGTGCTATGTTATACTGTTCAAACTATCATATTTCATATATCATATTTTTAACTTGCATATTTCAAACTATCAGAAAATTACATCTGTTTTTTAAATATAATGTTTTACACAGATCAGCTCCCAGACTAAGTACATCCCCTGACCACCCAAATACTTCCTGTCTGAAAGAAGCAGAGATCAGCAAGCTGTGAGACAGAAAACCATTGGTGCCAGGGCAAAGTAAGGCTGCTGATGAGAGTAGGCTTGGAGAAGGGCCTCTTTATGAAGTAGCTGTCAATGAAGTGATATCAGCTGTTTCATGGGATTGCACCCACAAATTCATCTGAATATTTGAAAGAATTCACTGTGAAATAAAAAACATGCCAGAACCTATGGGGACTAATACAAGAAATAACGGGTACTATGGGAGAAAAATAAGTTATTTCTCGAATGTGCATTTCATTTTATGGATGAATTTGTACTCTGGAGTCATTAAATCATTAGCCAATGCCTATTTTAAACGTTCAGCAGAAAGTGTAAAGTAAAATGGAAAACAAAGCAACAGAAAAAGGCAATTCTAACTAACAAGACTTCTTCATAACCAGCCCACTTCACATGCACTGTCTCTGTGAGTTTTCTGTTGGTGGAAACAGCATATTTCCTAACACACACACATACAAACACACACACACACACAAAAAAAAAACCTTCACAATATATCTACAACTCTTGCTAAAGGGGTAGGGATACAAAATTACCCCATTCCTATTCAAAATAATGCATGTGGCTTTCTGGAATCATTCACACTAAGTTTATCCAGACACTGTATGCACACAAGCAAACAGTGTAGAATTTTTGAATCAGTAAGTCATTTGGAAGAATCTCCAGAAGTGTGTTGAGGCATGCTTCTGGTGCTGTGCCAAATTACGTACTTCTGTTTGTGGCTTTCATATATGAATTAGACAGATGCACGAGCATGTACTATTTGGCAAGTAGTGACAATAGTCTACCCTCAATTTAGTAATTTAAGCTTTTCTTGAGTTTTACTCCATGAAAGAAAAAATTAATGACTTTTTCTTTGGGCTCTATCTTCATTTCCCTCTGTCATCCTCATATTCATTCGCCAAAGACAAGAAGCCCCTGTAATTTCAGAATGCCCTCTTTAGATAATTCTAGTTCAGGAATTTCAAATAGAAGGTTCTAGTAGCGAGTACATTTAAAACAGAGTTTGCGTGTGTAATTGCTATTATTCTGACACTTCAATAATCCCAAAAGTCCCAATGTAAAAGTCACTATCACAGAATATCCTGAATTGGAAGAGATTCATTTCAATTTCTATTTGGAAATTAGTTAAAGGGAAAGTTATTTGGAATGTCAGAATCTTCAGCCTGGACCGTGCCATAGGTAAGTACAGACTTTTGCACAATACATACACAATTAATTCATGGGCTTACCATAACAAACACCCACAGAGCTCTTCCTCTTCTTACTACCACAAGCTTGAATGACATACCTAGGGCAATACTTCTTGATTCTCTGCACGGCAGAGCTTGAAGCACAGGAATTTCAAAGAAAGCTTTCTTTTAGATTCTGCAATCATTACAACATTCTGCAAATAACAGACTTTAATCTTCACTTCAATCTGAATGTACCAGCAATATAAACACAAGTGCCATCATCTTCTATAAATCACATATAAAATATCATGCAAGCTCAATCCATTTACAAACTGTCACTTTCCACAGTTTATAGTAAGAATAATAGTTGAGTTACATATGGAAAAATGTACAGAAACCAAGAAAAAAAAAAAGGTAGAAAGGATTAGACACTGACAGTGGCTCATTGTTAATTGAGTCCCATGTGTGAAAGCTATAGAAAGATTAGTTTATACAGCTGCTACTATTTGTCAAAACATTGCTAACAAGGTACACATGTTAAATCTGAGCCTCTCCTTTCAGTCCCTCAAAAAGAACGACCACATTAAATTCTATGACAAATAATAATTGAGAAAAATCACTGTCACTTCCTGGGGAATTCAACAATCTTAGATAATTTTTCTTACTTTATTATGACAACAAGTATTTTTGAAACACATTTTCCATTAAATGAAAGATGGGTATTTGGAGAGTACAAAGGTAACAACAGAAGGATACTGCAGATTAAATCCCAAAAGATTCTTTTCCATATCTCTAAGAGTATTTAAAAACTGCAGAGAGGGAATAATGCTCTGCAGTCGTTGCCAGTAGAAGTTAAGAATTTTCAAATCAAAATTATCTGTAACACAATAAAAGTTCAGTATTTTGCTTTGAAAATAATGGTAATTTACAATTTCTGGGTTTTTTCTTTCTTTCTTTCCTTTCTTTCTTTCTTTTCTTCCTTTCCTTCTTTCTTTCCTTCTTTTTTAAGCAAATTCCAATAAAATGGAGAGAATCACAAACTGAATTAAATGAGATACCACTACAACAAAGAATTGTGGAAAACAAAGCTTCCGCTCCCTGTAAGCAGCAGCCAGGTATCATGAAGAGTGAAGATTATAAACTGGAGCCACCTCTGAGCTGCTCAGCTGGGTCATGTTACCAGGGTGGGCTACATTGCTCAGTGGCAGCTGGGTGCTTCGAAGGGAGCCTGCTCCAAGGCACAGGCTGTACCACTACCTGCCCCTAACACGCAGCCTGTCCCATCCCTATCACTTTACTTGGAAAGGAGCTAGTTGAAAGGTCAGTGCTGACTGTTCCTCTGTTCACATTGCTATTAAAATGATGGTTATATTTATGTGGTAATTTGTAGGGAGCCATATGAAAGATGACTGCCAGGAGCCAGCTGGCCAGAAGAGAGTGCTTTGTAGTTGCTACAACGTGTTTGGCTGGCTCAGGGACTAAAGAAGTTTGCTTGTGTCTCCTTTCAAAACATTGTATAAATATATCCTAATATTGCTTGGGGTTTTCTTAAGATAACCACTGTCAAAATCTTATTAGCACCACACACCTCCCTGGATGGTAAACTGAGCCTGCTTCATGCAAGAATTTTGGGACTGTGTTACAAAAATACTCAGCAACAGTACACTTCAAATCAGCACCCAGAAGCATGCTTTAAAATGCACTTGTAGTGTCCCCTCTGCAGCTGGATGACAACAAGATTGTAGCAGCACACAAGCTTAATGCAGGAGGGCATTTGGTAGAGTCTTAGAGAACCAACAGGAAGCATACTGGTAAATACCAGCCCTAACTTTCAATAGCTGAGAACATGCTAACATGGCCCATTTAAATGGATGCTGGAAACAGACAATGAATGTGGGAGTTCAGTTTTTCCACTGTCTCTGGCTTGACCTAAAGGAACCTGCTTAATCTCTTCAATGAAGAAAGACTGTATTTTTACAGATCTTTCGCTGTCTGTCATAGAGACTTAGGCCACAGTAGCTTTAGAGCAAGAACTCTCTTTTTGTGCCTGCAGAACTCCCCTGTGTTTGGCTAAACTTCTCTTATAAAAAGAATAATATATGATTTTCATCCTTTCACATATTGTAAATATTTCAGGTGTTGGATTAAAGTTTGCCACAGTAAGAAAATATTATTTGAATAATCTCATGATTATGGCAAAGAAAAGAAACATGAACCACAACAAATAAAACTATATTCTACATACTCAAAGAGCATTCAAATTTAACTGTCAAATAATGAAAAATAATTATACCTGTAAACGCATCTGTGATATAGAATTCAATTCCTGAGCGTTAAGACTACAATTGTTAAAGAAAACCGTTTTTATGTTAGTCTTAATTATATTCATTTCAACCTTAGAGGCAGCTGCCTAGTTTAAATATGTTTAAAAAACATTAGTAAGTAAACGTGGTAGAGAACAGTGGCTATGACAGTTACGTCAATTCAGAGCTGAACGGTGATGTACTTGACATAATCTCTGCTTACATGGCTGCACCATCTACACTGGTTCTATGCAGCATAAATGCCAGGTTGCTTTAGAGAGCTATTACTGCAATTTACCGTTTTGCTGAGGAAGCAGTGGTAAACAAATAAAACAATAAAAAAGTCACAAAACAGAACATAAGTGCTCTTTATGCGGTCATATAAACACAGCGTACAGCGGTAAAACCCCCAAAACCAAATTTGAGTAACAATTATTATAAAACCAGAAGAATGTATAGCAATGATTTTACCCTGTAACTATTATTGGACGTACTGCATTAATGGCATACTTCATTTTCCTAGCCTCCTTCTAAACTAGAAACACGGATGTAATCATAGCTTTTGGCTTTTAATTCTCTCTGTAAACTACGCAGAGATAAGCTGCCACGAGTGAGCCCAAACATAACTAGTAATTGTATTTTGACAATGTAGGTAAAGAAGAGAAAAAAGTATAAAAACACTAAATGAAAAGCCAACCATGGCAATTATAAGATCGTGCCAAAAAGAACATCAAGGGCACTTATGGATTACACTGAGTTGCTGTAGGCCAGAAGTTCATTTCATTTACATTAACAAATGCATACAGAGGCCAGACATAGTTTCTTAAAAATCTGGACTTGCTTAGATGCCTCACGTTTCTCAACAAATGGTCAAGACAGCGGTACCTATCATGCATGTTCAAATTTTTTCTCTGTGTAACAATAGTAACATGTCTTCTGCTTATGGTATCTGTAAGACATTTTCACCTTGATACAATCACTTGAATTAAGACTGGAAGTATCATACTTATTTGGTTTCCACCTCTTGTGTTCTGACAAAAATATAATCTTTAATTGTGCAGTTTTTTTCCTGCTTCTAATGAGAGGTTGAACTGCTTGCAAAAAAACCTGCTCACTCTACCCAAACATTTTTATCAATGAACTACTAATTTTCACCATTCCTTATATGCCATCACGTACTTTCATCATTAGATATTTAATTTAAAAGTCTGTTAAAGACAGCGTTTAGTATGATTAAATGAGCCAGCAGCAAAGTACTTAAATAGTAGTCTATACACTACAGGTTGAAAAACACTTAGGTATTTTTGCTCCTGAAGTCTATGTAGTTACACTCTTTGACAGACAAAAGCAAAAACTCACATCTGTTTCAAGAGCTTTTTAATTCAAAAATGCAAAATGGATATTCTCATTTTTAAAAGTCTATGAATTTATTAATAAAACCACAGTCTATAACAAATCTAATGAGAATTTATAGCAGCACATGCTGGGGTCCTAGAATTTGTGAGGATCAGAGCATTTTACAAATTATCCTATTTGCATCAGTAACAATGACAGCGTTATGAGAACAAGCACTATCTGCTGATGTCTCAAGAGTACCAGGCATTCCAGCACAATCCATGAAACTGTCCTTTAGGTTTGTACGTATGTCCTTTTTTTTTATCACCTAAAGTAAAATGTAATCAAAATTATTTCATTTCCTCTCTTAATAGAGTTGAAATCATGACTGTCTTATTTAGAAAATCTCCTGCCATTTAGGCTGAAGTAATAAGCTTTGGGAACCAACTATCCGGATTAAGAAGGCTAAGTGTTCACTATGATTCACACAGATCTGTTCTTCTAAAACAAAGCCTTAGCTTCCATATTTTAATAGGTATTTAGACAAGTAAGTTTTAAAAGGCCAAGCGTCAGAATGGTTTCTCTCCACTGAATTCGGATTTTAGTCCCAACTGTAAGACAAAAAAAAAAAAAAAAAAAAAAAAAACAGCAGTTGTTATAAAAAATGTGAAACTGAAGATATCTGTCTTTTCATTCTTGTGAAACCAAGAATTTTCTTATTCTTATCTGCTGTATCTCCAGAATAAACTATCACAAACAAATGGACACAATCATTTTAATCACTGTTACAACAATAGAGTGCTGAGCAATACAGAATCCAGACTGGAATACAGACTCCACAGAAAGTGTTTAAAACACCACTATTCACCATGATCACAACTGGGATGAATATCACACAGTGCTTGCTGCTGAACTGAGGCACAGGAGAATACTGATCTTGAATACCTATATTCCTTATCCTCATGGCATTGAGTTTCAAATTTGTGTAAAAGCATTTCTAGAAACAGCAAGATAAAGCATCATGGTCATACAAGTATCTGTTGTTTCACTTAGTTATCAGGAGACAGCACATTATTTCAAAAGGGAATTCAACAGTTCAAGAGGGAATGCAACAATTTTTGCATTCCAAATGTCTTCATGTTCAGCAAGAATGCCTCAGCACAGCAGGATGACAGGACATCCTGTTATCTTAATGACATAACAAGGTGCACCGGTTCTGATGGAAAACAACGATACATCTTCTGTGATATGAAATTCCAGTTTAGACAGACATGAAAGGCGTCAAATGGAATCGCTTGCCATGAATGATTTAAACAACATCAAAAAAAATCACTGTTCTTCAGAACTACCTCGTTTTCCTCTTATTTAGAGTCGTTTTACCTTCTTTCTAAACTGTTGTAGTCTGATACTATATTTCTAGATTCCGGAAGGGTTGCTCTAAGGTCAAAAAACAAAAATCATCCAATAAAATCTAGAAGGAATATAAATGTTTGTCACAATATCTGGATTTAGCCTAACATAAACAAAAGATAAATTCAGATCCTAGAGCACTGACAGTATTCCTGAAGGGTCAGGGAGTAGAAAAGGAGTGAAATAGCATGTGCAATTATGTTGGAATAGACTGACCTTATACACTTGCTATTTTAAGAACGCTTGCTCTGTGTCTAGTTCTAAAAAATAAAAGATAAAAAAATTAAAAAATCTGCCATTATTTAATTACATTAAGTGAAGATGACAGTATCACCACAAGAAAATTAGTGTCACTATTTTTTGTTCCTTTTCTCAATTTTAGATCACATGCTTCCTATCCAGGCACAAAATCTGAGGTCATGAGGTCTTCAACCACAATTATATCTCATATTTCTACCACAGTGAAAAATATTGACACAGATAAAGAAAAAAGATGTTTTTCCAGAATTTCTCTGCATTGTACAGCCTGAACAGAAATCAATTCACTACCAACTGGTGTTCCACTGTACTCCCTACCTTCTTCCAAACAAGCCATAGTTGTCACAAAATAACTATGGTGATTTCTGATAAATTGATCAGAAACATATTGTAATTCTTTAAATTATTTCTTTAATTTAAAAATTGAGAAACACAGAAAGTTGCATACCCGGAACTCGTTCTTAACGGAAGGTAACACAACATCAGAAGTTTTGCAGAACCGGACATTTGTGTTCTGGCAGCAAATAAGTAAGTAAGTAAGTAAATAAATAAATAAATAAATAATAATTAAAAAAAAAAATGGTATTAATACCTGTAAAAATTAATGTGTGGTTTTGGGGGCTTTTTTTTTTTTTTTTGCCTTCATCTCAGGGACCTGTTCTCTGGATCTTTATATCTGTCAATTCTATGTACCTTAATCTTCTCCGTTTTGCTCTGATTGTTTAGCTAATTTTGTTCAGTTTACTTAAGTTACACATTTAGCATCTGTCCTACTTCTGTAAATCTCAATATTAAATCTCTAACCTTAAAAAGGATTTTCCACTTCAGAAAAGCAATTAGTTCTGAACAAAGTGGAACAGTTGAGACCATATTAAAAATCATTAAGGATACAATACAAAAGGACTTCACGCTTTAAAACATCAGGCAAAATGTGGACATGGACATCTAATGGAAAAAGAGGAATTGGAATAAATATAACGTGACTATAAAAGTGGCTTAGAGCAGAAATCTATTGAAAAGCATTAGTCCCCCTAAGGAGAAATCTGCTTAATTATGAATCCTGTGCATTTAAGGAAACTTGGCTCATAATAACCAGAGAAAACACTGAGAAGAAAAGGTACTGTAAAGTCACTGCTTGTGAATAAAAGCACCATCCTTGAATAGTGAGCTGCACAAAGGCTCCATTTATGTTCTAGCTCTTGCATCTCAGTCAATACGCAGACCCAAAAGCCTTGTCTATTTGGCTTCGAACATTATTTGACTGATTTCAGGGAGGTGAAAATGTAATCCTCTGAAATATTTGAAACTATCACAAAAAGTTTCAAAAACATATTATGGTTTAGGGGATACAATACCTCTGTCCACCAACTCTGCAGATTCTGACAGTGAGGTAGGACTTTCTAATGTTGAACATCTTGCCCCTTTCTCTTGCTGGTCTATTGACATGAGTAGCAATATCTCATTGACCATTCTACAGTTTATAGAATTCTTAGACCACTGTTCTTGCCGTGTGTAGACTGACTGTAAGTTTTAAATGTAGTGAATCCAAAAACATGGGGATATTATAGACTTGTTGTGTATGTGCTGCATCACTGACAAAGACTAGGCCAGTAGCCTAATGTCCTTTCCACACCAGATCTTCAAGAAGTCACAAAAGATATGCAACTCCACCTCCAGCAAATGCTACCAAAACTGTGCAGATGTTCTCTTCCAAGAGGAAAGCGAAGGAAGTGGCGTCTCTACTCATCCCAACATGACCATTAGCTGCTTTTTTTGGGCTTCTGGTTTAAGTTTTACCAGTAGACCACTCACAGTTCTGAAGTGAACACTGAGCAAGCACTTTGCATGTATTACTTAATTCAGTTAGAGCTGAACCTTAGCACAGACTTAAAAGTGCAAGATCTAAAATATCTCGAAATTCAAAAAAACATTGCTTTCTCTGTTTCCCACAGCTTCAAAAACAAGACACTGACAGTCGCTAACCTGTAAGTCAGAGGCCTTTTTCAGCTTCTAGATATTTCTCACTGTACAAGACAGGTGAAGAGAAGCAATGACAGCACACAGCTGCATAAAGCATCTTTCTCTCACGTAAATCAAAGTATGCAGAAGGAAAACAGAGGAGAGACAGAGAATACACAGGGAGTTGCTTCTGCTAGTAATCCAATTTATAGCAACAGAAAACAGTGTTACTTTTTTGCTGTTTTCTTCTAATTCCACATAAAATATTTCCTCAGAGTTTTCTTTAACAGACCTGAGATT
This sequence comes from Phasianus colchicus, assembly GCF_987193195.1. Classification (NCBI taxonomy): domain Eukaryota; kingdom Metazoa; phylum Chordata; class Aves; order Galliformes; family Phasianidae; genus Phasianus; species Phasianus colchicus. The sequence continues at coordinate 60,380,621 of NC_143476.1, read as the reverse complement.
ATCACAATTGGTGCAACAGATGTTGTTCTCTAGAAAAAATGGCCTGATCCTGTAAAACCTGCTTTCTCATGTGCAGACCCTTTGAAATCAGTGGGATTTATGTAAATAGGGATTTGCAGGATTAGGTCTACAGTCTAGAGAGTCTGCAGTACTTCACTCATACATGTTCTAGTTTTGTTGCCTGGGAACCCAGTACACCAGAATAGCTCCCGAACAAGCCAAACATCTTTTTACAGAAGTAATATGAAACTGAACACATTCTTTGCAACACAAATTCCACGTTAGTTCCCTATACTGCAGTAAAACAAGCCCTCCTGCATCAAATGGGGTTCAAAAGGAACAGATCTGATCCATGTGAATGTACAAAATACAAGAACAATGTCTATTTAATTTAGAAAACTGGAGAGAGAAAAAAGAAAAGAAAAAAAAATCATTTCCCTCCCTCCAAGAGAACACAAAGTTGAATATGCATATTTTCATTTCCCAACATCAAAACCTGGAGCAGTAAACATTTAGTATACAGTAAGTTTGGGTTGCCACAGAGACTGGAAAAGAAAAGCTGTTGCCCAGAAGTCAGCAGGATTATATTGCACAGGGATTTCAAAATTGGTCTCCTTCAGTGTCACTGACAATTGAGATGGCAGACACAGCTACAGCAAACACCAGTAGTCACACATACCATGCAGCCTTCCCCAAAGACAAGGCAGTAGCAGCACATCACTGCTAAGTTGTATGGGTGCACAGGAGTAGGCCTGTTTTTGTTTTTCACTGCCCAAATGCCCCAAAGCAGGGCTGTCTGCCTGCTCATCACGTCTCCAGAACAAGGTGCTCATTCTCCTCCACACTTCCTAACACTCACACTTAGCCACTCTGCTTCACTTCCTGTCTACTACTTCTCTCTAATCCCAGCAGTGCTGTCTTCTCTCACCTTGTCCAGGCCTTGCATCCCCCCAGGTTTCTGGTAGTAGCTGATTAATTGCTTTAGTTTCCACCAGCGAGGATGAACCTATGTGGTAGCCTTGGCCACCAAGCAACAACACAGTGATAGAACCCCAAAAAACCTGAATAGGGGCAGCTGCCTGGGAAATACCTGGCACTTCTTCTCTTCTCCTGTGATGTCCACTACTACTCTGCAGCTCATGTGAGTGCTATGCAGACTACAGAAGATATGCTGTAAAGATAGGCACTTTTGTGTGATACCAGTGATACAGAAACCAGCACCAACCTTGAGAACTCAGCTAAGACATCCTTGTCAATAATATATCTAGCAATTAGGAAGGTTGCCACACGCCTTTCACTCAAACTTGAAACTACTTATGAAACACGAAGTCAACAAACACAGTCAGGCTCATATGCATATGTTATTATTGTTAGAAAATAAAACAGATGAGAAAAGTTCAAATGAGCCTGCTGTGGTATATTTTTCCTGCAGAGGTCTATGTCACCTTCTGAGGAATCTGCAGCACATAAAAGTACATTTATGCTGCTTTCAGGAGTCAGGTAGGCCTGCTGAAACTTCGCCATGATGTCTTTATGTATCATTATGCATGAAGGTAAACTTCAGTAAAAAGAAACAAAAGAATTCACAGAATCACAGATGGAATGATGTTGGAAGGGATCACTGGAGGTCACTAAGACCACCTAGGGCTGGCTGCACAGAGCCATGTCCAGATGACTTTTACCTATCTCCAAAAAGAGACACTCCGCAAGCCTCTGAGCCTCTGTCCAGTAATTGTGATAGCAAAAAAGCATTTCCAGATGTTCAGGAGGAAACTCCTGTGCCTTGATATATGCCCATTGCCTCTCGTTCTGAAAGATCCTGTCTCCATCCTCTGCAACATCCCTTCAGGTATTTATCTATACTGGTAATATGCCCTTGAGCTGCAGTCCCAGCTCTCTTAATCTTTCCTCTTAAGGAAAGATGCTTCAGTCCCTTAATCATCCCTATGGCCCTTTGTTGGACTCTCTCCATTATATCCATGTCTCTCTTGTACTGGGGCCCCCCAAATTAGACACAGTATCCCCAGGTGCTTTTCTGTCAATTTTCTTTCCAGCTGGGTGACTCGAATGTTTCTTCCTAACTGTGTTTGTTGGCTTCAGCAATTGAGTGCCTATCAAAGTTAAGAGGAATGTCATAAGCATTTGGAAGACATAATAATGACTTGTACCTTCATATGGAATTTAACAAAAAGTCTATGTAGAGCTCACAATGTACATTTCTCAGTAGATAGAATAGCAATTTTTGTGTTTATGCTTGCCCTACAGTGAAATACTTCAACAAGACCAAATTACCATTAATGTGGCTTGAATTCTGACAAGATCAAAATGATTGGACTATATTTGAGAACACTTTTACCTTACTGAAGTAGGTTAGCGTGTTCCAAGACTATATACTACAGAAACATAAGGCTCTTCTGGTCATTTAACGTAGGATCAGATCTAGTACTCTGCACTATGCTTCAAGTCAGTTACTGCTGAACGTGCAGGAGAACAGCGCAGGACTCCAGCACAGCACCAAGAGAATTTATATGCTCCTTTGATCAAAGGAAACTGAGCAGGCTGTGCCCAGGAAATCAACTACCAAACTGTGAAATCCTGAGAGAAAGTTTGGGTGATTTTATTTGTTCATTATTTATGAAGATTAGAAAAGAGAAAATTTGGATAATACATTAACATAGCAGGACTCCGAGGACATTAAGAGGGCAGCTGAACCACCTCTCTGATGGACAACTTGATCACATTTGAGTGTATCATTTTGGCAGGTGCTTCCTAAACCAGTCCTGTATAGGAACAACACAGTCTCACTCTCCTGACAATCTTTAATTCCATCATTATTAGAGAGTTACTGAACTTGGTGTCTTTTCCCAAACACAGTCTTTCCTCATGAAATGTTAAGCCTTTACTTCTCCACCTACCTATGAAGAAGGCAAATCTGAGATCTAAAAAGCCTCTACTTCCCACTTTATTTCTGATATGCACCACCCAAATCTGGACACCATTGAACACAACTATGCCATGGTAGGATGCAAACAGTGGTAAGTTCTTGAAACAATTATTGCAATTCAGATTTATGTCGTGGTCTACAGTTCTGAATGATCAATATCATTATTTGACTGTAATGACCCTGGTCCTAAATTTAAAATACGGCTTTCAACACATGTGCTCTCCATCATACAAATGTTGGAGGACAAACAACAGATTAATTGCTGGCCCTAATGCTGTGTTTGTGAGTGCTAAGAAATCATTCCAAATGTTCCAAAAAGGATTAATGCAGTATAACAAGTCTATTTAATTACTGAAAGACCAGTGATCCTCATTTTATTATAAGCAGCTTTTCCTTTATTTGAAGGCTCGAAATAGAACAGAAATGATTACATGACAACTATAATTCTTGTCCCAGAATATTCAAGTTATATTCAACAGTATAGTGAAAAGAATATGCAAGAGGCCAGGGAAGGCTATATACACACATATATCTGAGTATGATAATGCAAGATTAGGCATGTGTTTTAAAATTAACCAGTACTTCTTGCTATAGTCAAACTGCACAAGCAATTCTTATGCTCTGTGTAACAATATGATGTGTTTCCTTAACAAGGAAAAAAATCCAGCATAATTACACTGTTACAGTAATTACACATAGCTTAAAAAAAAAAAATAAAGAACAACCCTTGAGTTTAATAAAATCAAAGAAGTCCATGACTCCTGCAATACAAGTCTTTATAGATGACTGAACTGGCAACTATGAATGCACATATGGTAAAACCAAAAGTTGATATCATTTACTTTAAATTATGTGTCTGAATCTAGACAGCCCTATCAATTTTCCAATTCTTTTTTTCTCTACAGGCTAGTTATTCTTTAACCGAAAGACAAACAATAGAATAACTTTTGATGTTAACCCTCTCTTAACTCTAAAATGCACTGACTGAGTCAATCACCTGGAAAAAATTTATGGATGGACTACTTTTCACTTTTACAAATTAATGTCACTTCCCACTCTTAGAAGTAGAGAACAGTAGCTTTGCACGCATTGATTTTACAACTAGCTCATTACCAGCCAAAAGGCAAGGAATGAGGAAAACAGTGACTTAAAAAGGAGAAGTAGATGGCATGCTGAGTCCAAAAAGGACAAATTACCAATCAAGTATTGTTGGAAAGTTCTAATACAACTGATAGGGGCTTCAGGCACAAGCTGGCCTTTCAAGACAAGATTCTGGAATAAACACAAAGCAATATCACACCATTAAATAAATCTGAACACTGGGTTTTCTCTCAGTTGCCTTTCAAACTAGACTTGCCCACGTCACTAGTAAATTGTGACAGAATTATCAGCACATTTCAGACACTAGCAGTCTGTTACACTAGCTTGACTTTCATCCCGCACCTCAGATCAAACTCTTCACCATTCATCCTTCTCCCATGTCACTGTGCTCTGGTCTGAGTTACTCACCCGCGAGGCTGAAAACCTTAGCACTGGAGAGGTGAGAGGGGTGAGGAACAAGACTGAACTCAAAGGCCACCCCTATAAATACTGCAAATTCATCCTGTTTCCTTGGCCAGCTAGATGAACATATATCTAACTGCCCACAATGACTGCTTCTTTCTCCTTTCAATCTAAAGCATTATTTCTTTCTATCCTCACAGGGCACTAAACCTCGGACAACACCAAAACTGTGGCCCCCTGACCCAAGTGCCAATCCTGCCCAAGGCTCCTGGTGACTGAAACACCAGTGATTCCAAGGGATGCTCTCAGCACAGACCTGGTCTCCTGCAGCAAGCGATCCTGCTGAGTGGTTTTCCTCTGCCACCCTCTCCCAAGGCGCAGTACCACCGCAGGGCTTGCAGTGGAGGAATGCTTTGTGCTGGCCCTCCCTGCTTGGGCAAGTTTCTTCTGTCCGGGCATGAGAAAACAGGGTAAGATGTTTCTGTACTATTCAGAGCCCACTTGGGGGCTGGGCATCAGCAGGCAGATTTTGCTTGCAGTGAAGTGTAGGAAGAGTTACAACTTTTCAGCCAGTACACATCCAGGTGTTTTGCAATATCCAGCTACTGAGGTGGATACTTGCTACAGCAAGTGGTGCTTTCTATTATGGCTCAAGAAAATCTGCATGCAGTCACACAGGGCTGGAGACTAAGGTATGGACCTTGTTGTCCTTACATCTCAGCAAGATCTTCACAATGCCAAGGGATGCTATTTAGATTCCCTACATCAGCAGTCCCCTCCTCCTCCTTCAGAGGAGCTATTTAACAGCAGTCAAAAAACAGACCACAGCTGAAGAGTTTCACACTGAAAGAAAAAGTTTGGTCATTTAGAACTGTATGGGAACACCATCTGCACAGATGTTATCTGGTGGGTTTTGTTGTTGTTGTTGTTGCTCCTCACACCCCCTCCAAAAAAAAAAAAAAAAAAAAAAAAAAAAGGAATGAATTTACAGAGAAATCTCTTGGACTGCAGAAATTCACCTAATCGTGTACTGCCAGTTCAGGGCATGGTGCAGAGAATAATGTATGTTTTAAACAAAGAAAATTTTATCAACTAAGTCTATTCACATGAGAAAAGTTTTCAGGCTAAGGCCTTAAATTAAGAACATACCAATTATCTGATCATTTCTTGCAGATTTACCTCTGCTCTGTAATGGTACCATACTGGTGTATAAGCTTTCCTATATCAGCAAGTCTGTATCATGCCATCAGTTTTTCAAACAGATCCTGTCACCGATTTCAAAAGGCACTGCTTCCTAAAACTGCAGCACAATGCATGCAGAAGATGATTAGATGTAATATTCATCTCAAAAAACTAAACTGTCCTAACAGTCAAATTGTAGGTAATTACAGAGAGCAGAAAGCCCAAATCAAGGAGCTGGCACGAGAATCCGGGACATTCACTGTAGGCAGCCTGTCAGGATGCAGGGCAAATGAATTTGCCTTTCACCAAGAGTCAAGTTTAAGTAGAAACAGTTTTCCCCAGAAACAAAGAATTTCACCAAAAAAAAAAAAAAAAAAAAAAAAAAAAAGGAGAGAGAGAGAGAAGACAAATATTTCATTTTAACAAGTTTAGACACTACATCAAACATCTTGTATGAAGAGCTTTTCTTCAGAGACCACACTCACTATTGAGCAAAATACTGATTTTATTCAGTACTAGCCTTTAAGAATAGAAGGTTCTGGTACCAAATAAATCATATAGCTATTCAGGCTATTCAGGTAGTGTACTTCCACTTCAAGAAAGAATTTAGATCTCCTTCTTTATTTTGTAAAAACTGAAGTAGTGTGCATAGGCATTATATTTTGATTGCAAAATACTTTCCAAATGAAGCCTTCTTTCCTATATAACCCACATAACGATGCCCAAAGTGAAACAAAGCCAAAAAAGAATTATGGGTGTTTGCCCTTAAGAAATGCAGAAAATCTGGGTGCCCTCAAAGAAAAGAAGGGCACCACAGCGCAAAGGAGGAAAAGGTTTCCCTCCAGCCTTTAGAATCCTTCCTCCACTTCTTCCACAGAGGAGGGCAGCCGCTTTGTCCCCACCACTGTCAACAGACAAGAGACAGTGATGCTGAGAGCTTGGCCACTTCCTGGACATAGCAGCTCCAGAGGGATGCCGTGAAACCCACTGGGGTGGAAAGTGGGGGCTGAGGCCTTCTTGTCAACGATTATCACAGAGGATCAGAGGAAGCAGTGACGCTGCCGAACAATGGAGAGGTCAAGCAGTTCACAGCCATTTCATGACCCAGACAAGTCAAGGTCAAGAGATTCAGGTAGCAACTTGGCCTGGGCATGAGTTACAGCACAAATGAATTGTTTTAACAAATCAGCTTTGGTCAATTAAACCTAACAAGACGTGTTACATAACATAGCAGGGTCCCTGACACTAGGCCAGGAGCTGAGGCTGGCCTCATAAAACACATCTTTTAACATAGCATAACAAATTTAAGGTAATCCACCCAGAAACTGCAGATGTCAGAAAAAGAAAACAAAAGTTGTCTTGAGTAGGAGGTGTTCTCACACTTTTAAATCAGAAACAACGGATTATAGACATCCTTTCAGTGTATCTGGCATCATTTTCCACAGTGTTAATTGTGCACTAGAAAATTGATGCTGTGGTAAATACTCTTGCTAACTATAACAGATAAGGCCCTCCAAAAAAAACTGTCTGAGGAAATCCAGCATTTCTTTATTACTCATTTCATTAAAAAGGCTGAAAATAGTATGGCATCTTAAGCCAATGTATTCACATACAAAATACAGTAAGTATGACTTTTTTTATTTTTTTTAATTTCTAAAGATGTTGAGTCTGTAATTATTGAATTCTAATATCTATATAGCCCTTTGTTTCCATTAATATATAGATAGATAGATAGATTCTGCATCATCTTATTGGGAAATGTTTTCTGAATATGGCAGTATGGCTGACTAAAAAGTAAATTGCAATACTAGATTTAATATATATTTCTCATAATCAACTTTTTTTTTTATTTATTTATCCTTTATGAAAATCTGCATAGCATTTCAGTTTAATGTATCTTGAAGATTGGGAAGTATTTTCAACAACTAAATATATAAAATTTTCTATTGTCCAATATCTTCAAATAATATGGAATGTATTTACTTGTACACATAATTTGTGTTGTCCACTATAAGAAAAATATTTATTTATTTATTTATTTATTTGCTCAACAAACACATTGCTGTTCACTAGCTGACTTTGCTGTTCTGTCTCCAAAGGAGAAAAGGGGAACCACTTTATTTCGTTTCAGCACATATTTTTCAGGGAGGAAATAATTAGAAGTCCTCTTCAAGCCACAGAGATGCCCTTAGTGAAGACACTTTTGTAACACTGAAGGCACTGGAAAATGTAAATTTCCCCTTGCTCTGGATATATAGTTATTGTTAAAACACCCAAGGTTTCTCTAAGGGAAGAGTTTGATGATCGGTTTTGCACTATTCTTTGCCCAGAGCTATCACAGTCATTTCTCCTAGTTTCAATTCTATTTCTTAAGGTTTAAAAAACGAATATTTTTAAAGATCCCAAATAACATCAGTAGTTAGGCAGGACACAAAATTAAAAAGATCCCAATGTCTGGACAATTTTAAGTAACTTTTTTCTATACGAGATGGAGTACAAGGTAAAAGAAGGATGTGACATCGGAGTCTTGGGGCATGCAGGAAAAAGCTGCAATAATTATGCTGGCTAAAATGGTCCAATATGTTATTTTTGCTAAACATACTCCAGACTTCTACCTCTTTCATAGACAGAATCCCCCACAAAAGCCATGTCTGAAGTGCCTATCTCCCACTGACTGTGAAAAAAAACTAGAACAAAAGTCACACACCAGTAATGAGGCACCAAAGAAACAGCTAAAGAAATATATTTGGGTGGGGAAAAAAAAAAAAAAAAAAAAAAGCACATAAAAAGGAAAGGAGGGTGGAGAAGAGAGAAGGACACTAATATTTTTATAAATTAAAATGTAGTGGGGGGGAAAAAAAAAAAGATTAACAGCTGTGCGAGAGGAATGTTCCCCACGTCACACAGTCACACACAACTCACTGCTCTCAGACACTACAATAAATACACTCAAATCAACTCTCTCTTCTCTTGGACAAAGCTAATAATCTATGATTTACTTTCCCATTATTAGCTTCTGAGACTTTCAAACTGCTTTTAATCCAACCCTCATTGCCTAGAACTAGGTTTTTAGCAGGTGCTTCTTGAAGTGATAGAAAAATAAATAAATAAATAAAAATTAAAACAAAAGAGAAAGACGGAGGAAAATCATGTAGCCTCTCCAAAAAGAATGGCGGTTTCCTTTTCACATTCACTAAGCATCTGAAATGTGTTTCCAGACAAGGGGTTTCTTCTCCAACCCAAAATGGAAGTAATGACTCTGTTCAGTTAAGTTAGCCCTTTAACTTGATCCTGAGATAATCCCATTCGAGTGACTGCAGCAAAGCAGCATCCACCATCCTGCTGGGACTGGAGCTCCTTAGGACAGTTGCTGGATTATTCTGCTTGGCATTGAAGTGCGCAGCTCCAAAGACCAAACCTCCAGCCAGCCACCATTCCTCCAGCTTTCTACACTGCTCCCTCACTAAAAGCAGGGAAAAGGGGGAGAAGGAAAAGGCAGGGAGAAGGGAAGGCTGGAAAAAGCTGTTGGCTTGACAGCAGACTGGTGTAATAAACTTCAGAATCCAACATGCAGTGGTATTACTGTACATTTTATAAAGTTTTCACAGCTACAACAAATTCAATATGCATAAAAATTAAGAAATTTAAAACATAGATCTCTACTGTTAAGTGAAGTATTTCCTTCACAAATTAGTGACCTTATTTATAGTTTAGAAGCATTTTGTTTGTTCCCAGTATTGTTCTTCTGTCTGAAACTATCATGAAGCAAGAATTTTCTGTTTTCATTTCTATTCTTTTCTTTACTTTACAGCTTCTTGCTGTTGATCTAAATGTGATTCATAAATTAATGCTGACTTCTAAATTTTCAACTAGTTGCACAAAATTTATTTAACCGTAAGCTTCCTTTGTCTTCAACACAATTATGTCATTTAACCCTGTGAAAATGACCTCCCTGGTGTATGGAGCAGGAAAAACTGAACAAGCGAAAAACAAAAGACTCCTTCCTAAAACATATAGATAGATAGATAGATAGATAGATAGATAGATAGATAGATAGATAGATAGATAGATTTCATTTCTGATTTCAATGTTAAGAATTCCCTTTTTTTCCTCACAAATCTGTCATATTACTTATAAAACTTGAATTTGAAAAGAGAAAAATAGACATTTGGGATTCTTCAGTTTTACTCTGTGAATGGTAGGTGAGTTTTTCCAGCGTTAAATTTCCCGTGACTTCATCCACAATATGTCAATAATCATCAATTGAAAAACATAATTATGCCCATATATTCAAGAAATTAACTTCCATTTTTTAATGACAAATGTCTTCTCTGTCTGTAATTTTCAGCACATTTGACACAGTCAACAAAGTAGTCATCCCACATTTCACATCAGAAAACTAGAAAATAAATCAACGAGGCTTCCTTCTCAGTTGACACAAGGAGTGTTTTAAAATTACATTTTTTGCATGCCTGAATAAACTCTAATTGCTCAAAGTAATCCAATGTTTTTAAAATGTTTATTATTTCCTATCAGATTCTCAAACTACAACAAGCTCCTCTTACATGAGAGTAAATGAAATACAAACTCCTACCTCTACTCCTGCACTGATTAAAATCTGATATTTAATGCAGGGGATAAGCATGCCATTTCAGTGTCAAAGAAATAGTCTGCAAGAGCATACAGACACCTATAGGGTAAAGGCAGTAATAATCTATATTTCCTGTTCTCTGTGGAATTAACAATTTGCTATGTAAACTCCAACAAATTGCCCTGTGCTTTGACATATCTTTCTGGAAAACAGGTAAAATGTTTCTTCCCATATAACTGTAAGGTACTAAGAAGGAGGCAAATAAGTTAAAGGATGTAGGAACAATTAGCAATTCAGCGGATTGATTGATTATTTTAGGCCTATTTTTTCTTTTTATTAATTGTGTGTGGAAGCATCAGTGCACTCAAGAAACACAAACCCGCATCCAAATTCTTTCAGCATTTGGACACATGAATGTTACACACATTCTACAGAGAGGATATCACTTAAACAAAGTTCAGGGTGTGATTTCAAGTGGAATTTCTTGCGCTCAAGGCAAACAGACAACAACAACAAAAAATGCCGTTTTAAAGTAGAAAAAAATATTTTTATTACATTGCTACATTCTCAATTTCGTGTATTTACTAAAGCTAAACTGGATGCATAACATAAGAATGACTGCAAAGACTTATTGGAAAAACCAAGCTTCCCATGAAAAGGAAATAACAAAATGCAAGAAGCTTGATAAGAGGACTATGCCACTGATCTGCTGGGAGGCCACTGGCCCATTCTTGCAGTTCAGAGGCATCGCCTTTGAGCTATGCAGAGTCCCTTCTGAAAGAAGAACACGCTGTCCAAAGCGAGACAGCACATCCCTGCTACCGGCTCTGCCAAAGAGAAAAGTCAGCATCCCAGCTCAGCAAGGGATCGCTGACCCCTCAGCGCTTGGCTGGGCTGGAAACAGCTCCGGATGCACACAGGTGCAGCAAAGGAACGCCCACGCTCCGGATGGGCCCCAGGCAGCCTGCGGCAGCCGTCTGGTGTGCGGCCTGCCAACCTGCTCCTCGGGTCTCCCCAGGTGCTGGGCAGATGAGTCCGCAAGGCGAAGCTCCCCCCTGCCAACCTGCAGGGAGCTGGCCTCTCCCGCCCTCTCCCCCTCTTGACGTTTTTCACTCCCCTTCCTCTCTCCCACGACCTCCGGAGACGCAGGACACAGCCTGGTGATCCCGGGGCTCGCATAGGCCAGGCTTCCTTCTGCGCAGCCCTTTGGGAAGGGCTTGCTAATCCTCCTTATTAATTAATGAGATAATAGCAGTTAACCGGAAAGCAATATTAATGCTATCTAGGAAACTTCCAGCACAAATGATTTAGTCTTTTCACCAAATTGCTGGTAGCAGAAATCCTGCAGCTGGAACAGCAACATCTTGATGTGTAAAGAACTTAAATCAGGAGTGCCTGAGCAGTACCAGACGTAGGACATCTGCATCTATTTTCTGCTCTCATTCTTGGATATTTTAAAAGATCCTCCCCTCAACTTCAGATTTTATTAACAGCTGGGGATGCAGGCTCCCTCAGTTATATCAGTCTTGCACAAGGACAAAGGAGATTGTAAACAGCAACATGACTGATCTGAGAGATACACTCCGAGAGGCACATGCATTAAAACACTTTAAAATGTTTACCATTTACATTTACCGTTGCTTGAGTCCTTTATACTCCCAAAGTATTTCTCATGCCTATTATGCTTCATTCACTATCTGCTAAAATGCTTTGCATTTTATTTATGCTGCCAGGAAGAAAAACAGCAGAGACAACATGAGGATCAGGAATTCTGCAGACAAGATCCATTGCTGTAGATATTTTATATTTTTTAAAAAGAGCGGTGAGATTTTTTTTTATTTTTTTATTTTTTTATCAGCCATTGTAAGTCTAAGCAAAACATCTCTCAGAAGAAGGGATTTATATTATCTGGGTTCTGTTGCAGCAAACAAGTACTGCAGCTTTCATTCACTGATTGTCAAAAACTTTCCAATGTGCCCACTGCAATGCGGATGCCAACCAACGAATCAAAGGCATTCAGCAACTAGACAAAGAGGGTCTGATGCCAACCTCGGTGCCACTGGCAACCATTATTGGCATCAAGCACATTGTCTGCCTTTTTTTTTTTTTTTTTTTCCTCCTCTCCTGGCACTTGACAAACAAAATGGCGGTTCTTGTAGCAACGGGAACGCAGCATAAGCACTGCACTGATTGAGTCAAATATCATCAAATGATTTTTTGGACTCGGACACATTTCATACCAAATGACAGACACTCTGTGATGCCAGATAAAAAGAGAAAGAATGAAAGCGTGAAAGAAAAGAGAAAGTAAAAAAAAAAAAAAATCATTTTTATCATTAGAAACAATACCCATGACATTTTCAAGGTTTAGGCTTTTTAAAAACTCAGGGGGAGTAGACAGGGAGCTGATGCAGAAGCAGAGCTATGTAGAAGTGTATTACGAACAAAAATTATTTTGACACTAAACACTGATTACTGTGTCCTTCCAATTTTCTTCCTCCATTTCAGTCAAAGGAGCAGCTTTGTAACCTATGTCAAGCCTCTTTTTTTTTAAAAAAAAAAAAAAAAAAATCCTAAAACACAAGAGTATCTTAGAAAGGGAACAGGGGGAAAAAGATGCTGAATTCTGACAGAGGTGGGCGAAAAGGAAAACCAGATAAAGTTGGTCAACAACAAAACTTGATAGGTTAGAGCTTAAGTCCTTATTTCTTACTTCAAGGCAGACATGGAAGTAGTCATTAAGAACTGAAAGGATTACTGACACTTCTAGATCTGGAAATTGTCAATATATTGTAACATTACTCTGCACTGCAATGCGGATGCCAACCAACAAATCACAGGCATCCTAGGCTAAACAAAGAAGGTCTGATGCCAATCCTGGTGCCACTGGCAACCATCACTGGCACTCGAACTATCCTTCCTCCTCCTTTTTCCTCTAATCTTCTATTATAAAGCAACAAAAAACAGGCTATTTGGCCCCTTTCTTCATTTTGTGCGTTAATTCCTTCGTATTTCATTCAGTCATTTGTTTCAATTTCTCTGCTTAGTTTTTATATGATACTATTAGGCGGATTTTAGTATTCTAAAATAGAAATACAGAGCAAAACAGCATGCGTAAAATGCAGCATTTTGGTTTACTTCGTGCATATCTTTTTCAAGTCTGATGTTCTCACTCAAGTACACTGCAGTGTCCAATTAACCTGCATTCACTGAGGACAGAGAATCAAAGTGTGGCAAAATGGGGAAAAAATACACAAAGATAACTTAACACCACTTCTTCAAGAAGAGAGCAAACTGATGTTAGCAGAAGTTTAAATGTGAAGCAGCACAAGAGATACAAAATACATGCAGTTTGCAATAAACAAAGGCTTCTGCTAAGGGTAGCTTGGTACAAAGAAATTAGCCAGTTTCATCTTCCAGTATATTCGCAGAGTGGCTTCTTGTAACCTTTGAAGTTATATCACAGCACGCTTATCTTTCTCATTTCATTTAGGCAAATATTTTGAATAAACTAATATTCTCTATTTGCTTAAATCAATAAAATCAGCTATGTTCTGCAATTCCTTCTCCAGTTTCAAGCTATGTCTTCCAACAACTTAAAATCAAGAGTGTAGGAGTACCATGACCCCAGCCTCTTTGGTTCAAGAGCTACTTAAACTATTTTGCCTGCCTTTGTACTTTCGACTTTTACAGGCAGGTAAATCCATTAGAATTAATCAGTAAGTTAGGTTCTGCAATATATGCATTCAACCTATGATTCAAATTTTTCTTCACAAAAGAGGTTTGAAGATAAAAAGTGTTTGTAATTAAACTGTTAAGTGTAGTGCTTTCATAGAAAAGGTTCATGTTTACCAGACTGTTCTGCTGCTTATAGTCACTGCAGAATATTTGAGTAAATTGTCAACTGCTGTGGAGAAAAAATATATATATAACGGCAAGAGAAAAAAAGAAACACAGATTTCCGTGACAAATAATTTTTTTTAAAAATTGAACCCTATTTATACATTCATGTAAACATGATGCAATACTTGGTGACTAAACTTCTAAAAGAACAATTCGTTGAAAATAAAAAGGTTGTTGTGTATCGACTCTTTTAAACCACAAGTACCTGCTCAATAAAGACATGCAATTCTACTCCTCTGTTACTAATAAAATCTATTCAGTTTCTTTTCCAGTTAGATCCGTAGTTACGTATGGGGCATCAGATAACAGACTGCCATCTGCCCTTCTGTGAGCCATTTCTGCCTACTACCAGGCCAAGCCATGAAATGGCCCGCCATCTGCAGCTGGTCAAACTTTCCCTGGTTTAGATCTGCAGCTAAGAAACAAATGTATTATTGCTACTTATCACTCAGCAATATAATGATGGCTAGAGGATGACACAATCACCGAAAAGAACCAAAATTATCCCACAAAGAGAAAGTGCTTTTCAGAAGGCTTAGTATCAGAGAAAATCCTTCATCGACTTACAGCCATTTTCAATTCTGGGGGACCTGCTCACAAATATTTTTTATCTGAATAAATAATGTCACTAGCAAGTTTCTCCCTCATATATGATTAACAGAATAATAGATTTTACATTAATTTCACAAATTAAATAAATAAATAATAGGTAAATAACTTTTCTGCAATCTTCCATATAAAATTAAGTATACTGCTGCAACTACGAAAACAAAATTTTAGAGGAAATTTCTCTTTTAGTATTACAACCTGGATCTTTGTTTCAAAACTCTGATAGGAAACACGAGCTAGCAATGTCAAAGATGAATAAAACGTTAAATATGTATGCTGTAATTTTGCCTATTTACTATTTGCTAACCAGTATTTTTTCACGTTTTATTTTGAGAACGTTTGCAGTTGCTCTCAAAGTTTTAATAGCTTTATCAATTTAAGGTTGAATTCTTGGTTATTTGAAACTGAAAAAACAAGAATAGTTATTTATACTATTTATCATGATTGTGCTACTGCACATGCCTGCATCTGTACTAACAGTACTACAGGGAAGAAAAAAAAAAAAAGAACTTCAAAAATAAGAATAACATTTCCTGAAGTCATAACTGGGAAAATATATATATATTTATATACAGAGAGAGAGAATCAAATTTTGAACAGGGAAAAAAAAAAAAAAAAGGGAGGAACTGAAAAACTACCTTGAGACATTCTGCTCTCACTTGAAAGAGAGTGAGAAACATATGCTAAACGTACACATAATTTGTACAGGTCTGTAGGAGTGAGTGTGTCTGTGTGTATACATGTATACATGCCGATTTATATATGGATATGTACCCACGTTACGTATAGAGACCACAGAACAATGTTTCACTGGAAGACAGCCCATGGGGGAAACGGCTGCTTGGAATCCGAGTTTGACATACTAACATAGAAACACGACAATCTGCTTCCTACCTTGCTCCTGCACGTAGTATGCCAAAAACAAATCAAGCTCCTTGACTGATACTGTTATGTGGTGTGGCTGGACGCAAAGTGCTGGATTTGTGCAATGCGGGGATTTCATGAGCCGCTCTCCATCCGTACTTTCCAAGGGGATGCCTTTGAACAGGATCACCATGACTAGATCCAGACGCCAGACTTTGTCAGCCTGTCTCAGGCAGTCGATCCTCCTAATCTTACCCTTCTGGTCAGGATTGGACAAAACACAGCACGGGTGCTTCTTCCCAGTCACCGTGAGCACAAAATCCTCCCGGAACTCTTGGCGAATATCTTTGCGCAGCTTGGCGAGGAGCCTGGATGCCCACTTCTGTTTAATTTCGGGCTTTTCGCTTAGTAGCTCATCCTTGACTGCTCTTTCCTCGTCCTTTGACATTCGTTTCTCATGTTTTTTGAAGTACTTGCGCTTTCGAGCCTGGAGGTTGAACCAAGTATAGGCAATTGCACGGACATGCGGAAGAAGTGCCTCAATGAACGGGTGAAATTCATCCTGTGGAGGGAAGTGGAGGGGGAAGAAAGGAGAGAAGAAGAAAAGTCAGTAAACTGTCATAATCAAAACAGCATCAATAACGATTTCTGAAAATCTTAAAGCGAAATCCAAGACAAAGAGAATAAACATTCAATATTTACTTAAAATTTACACAAATTCCTGCATAACACCTTTGATGTGATTACCATCACTGTCAGACAACAGACAAAATTACACGGAAAATCTCATTTTCCGATATTTCACTCTTTGAGAGAAGCATCTGAGGGTTTTATTCTGTATGCCTCCCCCCACTTCATCCTACATCGCTGTAGAGACTACATCACTGAAAAGAGATGCTATCAAGATGTTTTGTTCCGAACATTTAAATATCTGAGTGAACGACTAGCATCAAGAAAAGTACCATTGCACAAAGAGGACACTATACGGTTCTAAAAAATCTGAGCAGAAATGTTCAGAACGCTGAAGTGAATGCCACAGTTCATTTCTCTTCTCTGTGGCACAGAAACACAAAGCATATACATGCTCAGTGTAATGCCACACAGTTCCCGCTTTTGGAGCATGCTCTCAGCAAGAGCCTGCTGGTGGCACAAAGAGCATGCGCCATTAAACTTGATCCATTTTCTTATCAAACGTCCAACATTCCAGCACTGAAACGGCACCATTCCAGTGGTGGTAACTAGAGAAACCAGTATACAGTAAGGAAAAGTGGGGAAAAGGCACAGCATGTTGTACACAAACCCTGCACAGAAGCTTCTATACTTTCAACTCTTCGGGCTTCCCTCCCACCACCCCCAAACTCTGTAAAATAAAAGTTTATGAAGTCGAGAACAAAAATTACATTAATTTTCTCCTGGCAGCTTCACTACGGGTTTTGAAGCCCCACAGAGTCAGTTAATTTGTTAACCGATCACATGAGTGTGGCAATTATTCTAAACCCCTTAAAAATCAATCTGAGGTGTACAATGAAAAATGGCAACTTGGCACAAACTTTGCATTCTTTGTGTTTCTGCATGCTGTGGCAGAGTGACATTACGAGTGCACCGCTGGTCAAATGCTGCTTTTGTGAAATCCTTGCCATTTATTTACAGTTCCGAAATATCCCTTCCTGTCATCTGGCTTCACCTGAAGTTCTTATCTTCTGCCTGACAGCAATATGTATTGCGTTAAGGAGGTAATGCTTGGTTGTCATCTACAAGCACATCCTATAGCAATTAAATTAATTCGTCTTGTCTGCTTGAAGAACCATCCTACACATCCATGTTCATCTCTAAATAGGCTTTTTCCAAAAACGAATGGCCCTTCTGTGAACAAATCCGATGTTCAAAACAGCGCAATCTGCTTATCAAATGCTGCTGCATTTTTGTTTGCAAGGCAGACCTTAGGGGAGATATCTCCCTTTCTGCGTGCAGGCATATTTAGTTTTAAATACCAAGCAGATCGTTCATCACACTGAGCTGCACGGTGCAATCAAACTAAACCCAAATCTTTTCTTATACAATTATATTCAAGAATACAATTAACTAACTAATATTTTAGCTACGCTGCTAGATGGGGAATGAATTATGCTTAATCAGAAGGCTGATTAACTCCATTAGGTAAAAATGATGAAAGTATAACTAATGGTCTCAATTATACAGAGTTCAGACTGCCATTGTGGGAGCTCCGGGCCAAGAATTCAACATTTAAATCTTCAAATTTCAAAGTCCAAAATTTCCTGAGTGATATAAAAATCTACCATAACTGCTTACCTCTCTCCCTTCACCGCCCCCAAGACAAACTGAAAACAGCACAAAAGTTGCGAGCAGTTTACCTATGCCCACATTACCTTAATAGAGGAAGGGAAAAAAAAAAAAAAAAAAAAAAAGCAGAGATGCAATATCAGGAGATAGTTCGGGGCATAAACGACTGCACTACAGTACCATGCTTGACAAAGAGCCACAAAGGCAATAATTAAACTGGCTAGCAGTTTCCAGCGGAGATCTGAACAATTCTGATACTATGCTGGCACATAAAACTAGGCCGTGGAAAGAGTTAAACCACAATCTGTTCTTTGTGTGGGAAGGCAGTACTGCTCTGAGTAACCACAGCCCATGATAAGGCTTCATGCGCTTTCCAGTGCCATGCTTTTTTTTTTCCTCTCTTCTAACTACCAGAGAAAGTTTATTTTTTCATTTACAAAAGCCATCTTACAACATTTAAATAAAACGCTATTAAAATTCTAACTTAGCATAAGCAGGAAGGCCGTGTGGTGTTAAGTCTTTGCAATTAGTTTTAGACTAAATAAAGCAGATTTCCTACAGATCTTGAAAATGGTGACATCTGGGGTTAAAGGTGAGGCAAGGAGAAAGGCAGGGGGCTGAGGAGCTGTGGGAGAAATTATTTTTTTTTGCCCCACTACAGTAATTATGTCTGAAACAGACTGCAGCACTATAGCTTAAAATGGCAATGAAATTAACGTGCAAGTTCTGCGCTAATAGAATACTGCAGACCCAGTTTTCATTTTTAAGGAGAACATGGCAAACTCTTCCAGAATGGCTTCATCTTCAGGTACTTCACATACTGTTACCAGTAATAGCCAATAGCATTTTACATCTATGAAAACTACACAGAATTTCTTGTTTTTAAATTCCACTCTCTGGTGATTGAATGCTTTCCTTAATTGAGGAATTTAAAAAAAAAAAAAAGTAAGAAAAAGAAACACCTTTTTAAAGCCGAATTGATGCTTTTCTTTTTTAATATCACAGAGTCCTAAATCTATAGATACATGCAAAAGATTGTGAAGGAGAAACGTAGCAAAGTAGATCCCGTTCTAAAGCAATATTATCGGATATCTTTGAGAGATTCATTGTGCATCCGGAGTCCTTCCAAATGAAACATTACTTGACAAGAAGAAGTGCCCATAAAAATGATCTTAAATGGAGATTTGCAATTAATCACACACTTTCTCCACTACACCTCCTAAAAAGCCATCGACAGATTTTTTTTTTTTTTTTGTCTTAATATTCTTACAGGCAATATTGAGGGGGAAAAAAAAAAAAAGATTTTTATGTGGCACTTACCCATGTACTATAGCTGCTCTTCCAATAAAGTGATTTATGGAGGTAAGATGTCATATCCAATGGCTCAGGTGAACCATTCTGCACTGACCGCTTAAATTAACATGGAAGTTATTATAGGATAACTATGCAGTTTGTAAATAAAGGGAAAATGCCCATTGTCTAATTGTAGCATAATGATGATAGATAGGCCAGGTTTTCTTTTTGGAAAAGGTAAAGGGGAAGTGAAGTACTACTCTCACATTTCCCACTCTGACAAACTTTGTATCAGTTCATCCAAGTTTGGACTGAAGACCATGCAATAAGTCTACAAGACAGAAGTCCAGAAATTTTACACCAAAAACTTCAGGCACTCCATTTCCCCACATAGATTTTCTTTGTGCATAATGAAAGAGCGTATTCTGAGGGGAAGAGAGAAAGACAACATATTCAGAGTTTCCTGGACCACCATAACATAAAAATAAACTGTGGTAAAAATATCACAAGAGCCCAAGCACTTGAAGGCATGCGGTAACTGCATCCTATCATGCCTCAGCAAGAGGGATGAATGTAGTTTACACTCATTCCAAAACAGGGAGAAAGGCACATACGGGGGGACGGGAAAAAGGACACCCTTACCCACCTATCCCCCCCCAAAATTACATTGCTTTTGCTAAGCCTTCCTTCTTCCTTGAAGTTACTTTACAGCCACCAAACTTTATACTGACACACTGGTGGGCAACATCTGATTTGCCAATGTCTGTCTTAACTCTGTACTTATGGATTTTAGAGTTGAGCTTACAAGATGCTCCGGCGCTGCACTGGTACAAATTGAGTTGTGCTCCTCGTGCAGGCAGCCTGCTTCAAACAGGTGCTCTGTGTTTAGAACTTCTACTAAAATATTTTCTTCTGAGCATACACTTCCACAGTCAACGTGCATTTGTGCAGAGCCTTCGAGATCGAGAACACAATGGAGAGAGCAATTCCAGCGGTGTTCTTTCTACTCAGCTGCAACCCAAAATTATGGAAAGTGTGCATTCTCTTTTTCATTGTAACCTCTTTTTTTTTTTTTTTTTTTTTTAATTTAGGGAAAGATAATTTCAAAAATGCTCTCCTGGCTGCAAAGAGACAGATAAAAATTCCAAATTAAAATCAAACTGCTGTGATTTCGCTGCATGCATGTGCCTCTACGTGTGAACCGCTTCTGCACGGCAGATGCTGCAGCATGACTGTAACGTGTAAAGCATGAAGTTATTAACACGCAGGAGCCAGGAACTGCTTCCTTATATCTGTGGCTGCAGAGTGCAATGCTGTGTTTCTGTACATGCCAAAGCATGGCATTTTAATAAAGATCTGCGGAGTGAAGAAATCTACTGCACCTAGGAGCCCAATAAGCGAGCATATGGGAAAAAAGATGTCACGAGAGCAGAAAAGAGCAACGTGAGCTGCGCGCTGTGCGAGAGGTGGTGGTGGAAACGTGTGTGCTCTCAGTGCAAAAGCTGCTGCCTCAAGTTGTACTCTGAGGTACACACTCCAGCACAGAGATCTTGCTTCCTGACAGTGATTTTGCAGGACACAGACCGTTATTTTCTACTAATGGAAGATTCCACCATAAGTAAGTATTTACTGATGTGTACCTGCAACTGTACATCTATCTGCTACACAACGTGCTTCCTACACGCAGCACTTTTTCTTTTGAAGAAGAAATACTCCTGCAATACTCTTTTCCAGCTTTGCTCCACTGAAGCTCACGTTTGCTTGCTGAAAATATCCATATCTAAGTCAATCACGCTCAGATGCCAAACAAAATATAAACAATAAAAAATGTGTCAGCCAAAAAGCTACAGGACTGTATCCAATCACTGAATAAGCCTTATCATTGTTTCCATCTCCATTCACAATTTATGAATACTTCAGTCCTTTTGAATTACAATGCTTTCTAATTGTCGAATAACTTAAATCGTATTTATTTATTCACCGTGCAGCTATAAGCGCGGTATTGGCCGCTTAATTACGGCGCACACGAGACGTTACTTTCGCACGTTTTCTTCTTCTTGAGCTATTTGTCGCGCCAATGTGGAAGCAAGCAGTTATCACTTCATCAGTTTACATCACATCCTCCTCAGACAGACTTTCACAAACGCTCCTGAAAACTGTCCCCTGGCTCTGCGCATAGGGTTTTCCCTTCGCAAAACGCTCCGGGGCCGCGGCGTTCGCTTCCCCTGCAGCGCCGGTGCCGAGCGCGCTCCGCGGCCTCGCCAGGACCCTCCGCCGGCGGCTCTCGCGACCGCTCAGATCCCGGAGCCGGCACCGGGCAGCGCTGGGAGCTGCTCTCGGAGCTCCCCCGCTCCCCTGGCGACAGCCGCGGCCCGAGCAGCGGTCCCGACAGTGGCGCCGGGCGGGAGAGATCCCGGTGCGCTGCGAGCGGAACGCGCTCGGCCCCGCACTCCGAGCTCGGCCGCTGCAGGCAGCGGAGCTCCTGAAGCATCAGGCGGGGTTACTTCGCACCGCAGAGCGCTGAGATTGTTTTTTTCCCTTCGGTCAAAGACAGCACTTTTCCTTTTTAAACCCTTTAATTAGGCTCCACGCATGCCGCAGAGCTGAAAAGAGTGCGGATCGCTTGATTCCAATCAAATCAATACTTATCAAACCCGCTTTTTTAGCGCAATTACGCTCATTTCCCTTCCGTTAACCTTTGACTCGCTGTGCGCCAGCAATTAACAATATTTGTCTGCGAGTGACACTTTGAACGGATCCCCCCAAAACAATGGCCTGGTGCAGTCCATCCCCCGAATCCCTCCTGCGAGCGGAGTTTGGGTCCGAGGAGCGGCACAACCGCGCCTTAACCCGTTACAAGTGCTACAGTGACTCACGAGCAACTCACACATAAATACAGAAAACGCGTGAAAATAAATAAATAAACGAGCAAACAAATGAAATAAATCAAAATGCGTCTATACCTGAGTGAGACAGATTGGAGAATACATCATGACTTCGCTTTTGCAAACGCGCTGCCCGGAGAGCCCCTAAGAAAAAGCCTCAAAAAAGGAATAATTTCATCTGTTCATTTTACAGTCATCTGAGACTCGAGAAAGATGAAATCAATCAGGACGGGGCTCTGCCCTGAATCACCACAACTCCACAACAAACCCCAGTCCTCCTTAAATAGCCAAAGATTCAAGTTCACTCCGTGCGCTCGATTTCCCGGGGTGAAATCCAATCTACACTTTTAACCCTCTTGTAGTCGGCGCGCAGAGCCGTGCTTTGCTGCTGCTGCTGCTGCGGCGGCGGCTGCCGGCGGTTGTTTTGCAGATGAGGGGGGAAGGACTCGGGCGGGGGGGCGGGAGGGGAGGGGGGGAGGAGGTGGGCGGGAGGATTTTTTTTTTTTTTTGCTTTTTTTTAATTATTATTATATATATGTATATATATATATATATATATATATATTATTTTTTTTTTTAAAGAAGTTTGGTGGCGGGTTATTACGGCACTGTCACCACGCTCTCGAAAGTTCAAGGTTAACAGCGCGGAGCAGAGCAGGAAAACGCCGGAGCGATGGCAGCGAAACTTTACGCGGCGGCGACCGCGCGTGCGGGGCGATCTCCGCGTCCGGAGGGGCTCCGCACGGCCGTACCGCTCGGGGCTCCGCCTGCGCGCTGTGTGCCGCTCCGAGCGCCGAGCCGAGGGGCCGCTCCCCGCTGTAATGAAAACGATCTCCTGAAATGCAGGCGATCGGTCCCCTCCAGCGCTCTCCCTCCCGCCCCGTGTGCCTTCGCGCCGACTCCCTTTTCCCCTTTTCTCTCAGCTCCCAGAACTTAGAAGTTGAAAAATTCGCCGGTTACACCCTCCGGACCCGGCTCCAGCTCTCTTCCCAAATGAGACTTAAGTATTTCTTTTTTAATTATTTAATTACACAATCATCGTTTACACTCCTCCTCCTCCTCCTGCACATACATTCCAGCTCCGCCAGATTCCCCCTCCCCGGCCCTCCCTATTAATCACCGCCGAACGCCGCAGAAGGACCCGGCGCGCTTAGCAAACATCTCTCATTTTCCCTCTCCTCTGCCGGGAGAAAGTTGCGGCGGGGGGCGGGGGCCGGGGGCGGGCTGCCATCTGCAGGAGGTTTCTCTTCCTCCTCCCGCCGGGCGCGATCCGGCGGCGGGCGGGGCGCGGGGGCGCGGGGACGGGTCGGGGGCAGCGCGGGGAGCGCTGCGCAGGAGCTGCGGCTCCGCGCGGGTGAGGGAGAAGGGAAAGGGGCCGCGGGGGGAACGCAGAGTTGCCCCCGCGGTGCGCTGTGGGGCCGGGGTGCCCCCGGCCCCGGAGAGACCGCCGCCCTCCCTCCCTCCCTCCCGAAGTGCGAGTTTGTTCGCGTCGGGCGTTTCGTGGCGACACATCAAGGAGAGGAGGCAGGTTCAAGTCAACCATGAAATGGTCACTTTTTAACCCCGTCCTGTCCTCATTAGGGAAATGCTCAAACACAGCCCATTTTCCAAGAGGGCTCTTAATGAGGGGAGCTTGCCAAGTCCACCAGCTGCAATCCCCATAAATTTACAAACCAGAAGGAGAAGGGGGATGGGCGGGGAGGCAGAGCACCCTACAGCCAGGTACTGACACAGAAACGGCCCCAGCCCTGCATTGACACTGCAGAATGCATTCCGTATCCCTGCAACTCCAGCTACACTCACACAGCCCCCTCGGATCTGCAGGGTTCTACCGACAGCCACGGCTTTCCCTTTCTACAGACCACATTAATCAGCGACGGGTTCAGAGCATGCATTGGCCAAGCAGGGATGAGGCAAACTCGGGGTTAACCGCAGTGAGCACATTTGTTTTCCTATCTGGTGTAGAATACCCCCAAATCCCATCATCTTTCCCTTCACCCAGACTGCAGAAGGCTGATAACACCAGCCCTAAATGCCGGAGTTTCCCTTTGAATAAATATTCAATTTAACCGGAGTTAATTTACCATAAAAGACATTCCCTTTGGCACAAACGCACCGATGTCCTTGAGCACACCTCTCTGCATGCTCCAACTCTTGCACAACACTGCAGACCTGCTATATAACTGCAGCGACTACTCTGCAGCCCCCTCCTCCTTCATACCCCTCTGCGAGGGCCCCACCAGCTGCACACATTTGGGAATGAGCCTCCCCTTCCCAGGTAGGGCTTGCAGAAGGCCGCAGTTCCTTCCCCAGGTGCAGGCCAAGGGATGTCTCTGCACTGAGCCCCATGCACTGAAAGCAAGAGCCATGCGGCCAAGTCCTGGCAGCGATGGAAGCCAAGCATGACAACTCAAACAGAGCATGGAGTGAGGTGAGGACCAACACCTCTGCTGCAAGAGGTCAGGTGAGGTTCACACCCCACTGAGCAGGCCCCCAGGTGCTGTGCATCCCTTCCCAAACAGGAGAGAGGTGTTGAGATACAGATGGGATGAAGAGGGCCCCTGCCAGAATGTCTTCTGGGAAACAGAACTGCATGGCCAGCAGAACTTGGAAGCATCTCCAGTATGTCCCATAGGAGGCAAGGTAGGCATTGCTGGAAGGAGGTAGCAGTGGGCTCACACTAGGCATGTTTGGGCTCCATGCCTTCTAGTTAATCCCAGTGGGAGCCCACATGGAAGGCAGGGTTTGCCCTGGTACACACATGGTTCCTTCAAAAAGAAAGCAAGCCAAAGATTTTTTTGAGAACAGAGATCTCCATGAAAATGATTAAAAAAAAAAAAAAAAAGAGTAACTCCACACTGCCTCCCTGCAGAGGTGCATGAGCAGGTACAGGCAGACCTGGAGAAATGCAGTATAATGCTGCACGGTGGATGGACCCTGGCTGCAGGGAAACCAGGTGGAACGCAGTTTGCATGCCCCCAAGTGCCTGCCTGCAGCATTTCCCCACCCAACTCACCCACATCCTTTTCTCCTACCCCTGGGCACTAACACTGCTGCTACAGTTGCCAGTTCTCTATCCTTGAAACTCCGCCCGGGGGAAAACTGGAATTTTGTGTTCGCTGCCAGAGCAACACCAACCTCCGTGTGATGCTTGGAAGTCCAGCCATTATGTCAATGCCAGTAATTAAGGAAATAAATCTTGCCCCCTTCCCACTGAGAGCCACCAGGAGCTGCTCCATCCCCTTGGGCTGCACGGACCCACCAGGCTGCAGGCACAGGGACACACTGGCACAGGGGCACACAAGCACAGGGGGCCATCCCGGCCAGTGCATGTGCAGCCCCTGCAGGGCACTCCTCCAGCTCAACTCACACCACCTGGATGGGGAGAGAGCACGAGGAGGGCTTTGGGCACTGGGACCAGAAGTACTTTCGGCAGCCCCACCACCCATCCTGGCTTCCCCAACAGCAGGAGTTCTGGTGCCCCAGACTTGCATGGAAAGTCTGTTTTTAACTCCTTGGTTTACAGCATTCACAAACTGTACCAGATGTTGGAAAGGGGCATTGCCCTTTGACTTCAGAAATAATGACATTAAAGAGTGGAAAGGCCAGTGACATCTTCCCAAAGCAAAATTTTGACTGATGCCCTTTGCCTAGACAGCCGCTCACATGCTCTGACTTTGGAGTGCCAACGTATCACTGTGATTCAGAAAATACGAAAAGCGGCACTGTTAATGTTGAAACACACAACCTCATTTTTTACAGCTGCGCAAACGAGTCTGCTATTAGCCATGCACGTCCTGAACTTCTAGGAAACTGTGTTTTGACAATTTCAATAATTCCTTTGCAAAAGGCAGAAGCATTTGGTTGAGACATACAACATTTAATCCAAACGATTCAGTGTCAGAGAAACAGCTCCAAAATTTTTACATGAGGCCTCCAACAAGCATTGCAGATCTTTTTATGTCTAGTTTAAGAGCAACATCATTAATTTCTTTTTCACTCATGGTCAGCAAACGCAGCTCACAGACACACGCAGGCGATAGACAAACACTTGGGTGCATGCACAACTTCGTGCAGCACAAAGAAAGTACAGTTTATGTCCACTGCGTATAAAAAATTAACCCAAAGTGTACTGTATTGTCACAGTGTTACCTAATGGTCATTCTAACTGTACAAACAGATTTCATGCCTTGCAAGGCCGCTTGTGCCATCACACTGAACTGCAAAGTTCCATGTGTATTATGACCACAGCCTTGGTCAGTTTTCTTATGTGCAGGGGCAATGACTGCTCATACAGATGCGTGCACACAAGGAGTGGAGCAGCAAGCATTCAGGGAGCATATGTAACGACAATGAGCTAAATAAGCAAACTGATAACACACTGGTTTACGAGGTCTTGAGTTCTGTCATATGCAGCTGAATTTGTAACGCATTTATGGTTCTTTTCAAACACAAATAGCAATCAGTAAAACTTCTGAGTCAGTGGAGTAAAACACCTACATATCTTCATATTTAATAGCACTTTTCTGAGCGATCAGAAGAAACATACTCAGTATACAAAGTGTGTATGGTCAGACACAAAGCATGCACATGCACAATCAGAAGCAGAGAACTTTTGGCTGAGCATAGAAACACGAAGGGAGTGCGCTTGACCTCTGTCTGCATACGGTCGGATGGGGGCTGCAGTACTCGAGCTTTCCACAGCTCCCAGACCAGCAAATGAAAACATCAAACCTCAAGTGTAAAGCTGTGTAAACCACAGCGTTTTGGGTTACACAACTGCGCAGTTTTTGTCCTCGCTGCGGGTCATGTTCTCAGCCTCACAAAGGCACGGGAACCCTCTTACCCCAGTACAGTAATTTCTTACAAAAAAAAAAAAAAATCACATTTGCTGATCTTAAATCAGCTCTGGACACACACAGACCGCGGCAGCAGGATCCAGTCTCGGCCCCTCCTCTCTGCGGGTCCGTACCACTTCCCAGCGCCTCGGAGTGGGGGAGGAGAGGCTGTATGTGTACGTCTGCCCAAATCAGAACTGAAAAGCAATTTTTTTTTTTCTTTTCTGTGCAATTCAAAGTTAGGAGCAGAAGGGCAGCAGCACGACCGCTTCAGAGAGCTTTAATCTTGTGTGTTTTGGCGCCTTTTCCCTGCCAGCTACTGTACTTTAAAAAAAAAAAAAAAAAAAAACAAGCTGGAGATGTTGTCTGTCCCGTCTGGAGCTCCGCGCAGCGCTCCCAGCAGCGGCGGAGGGCCGCGCTCCCAGCCCTCATAGCCATGCAGAGCACGGCTCCCCGGCATCCCGTGTCCGCGCCGAGCGGCTCCCCGCCCCCGCCGACCCGGGCTGCCAAGTCCTCACACACTCCGCATTCAACCACAGCTTAATGGATGGGATATTGTGCATTAAAATGTGGCCCAGACACACAGGCGAAGGGAGGACAAGAGGGAAAAGCAGACAGGCGCACACACACATACACACAGGCACGCAGGAGAAAGGAATGAATTAAAATACACACGCAGGTCCCACAACAGAGAGGCAGTGAAAAGGGGCAGCGGGGAACAAAAGGAAACCCTCCAAAGTAACTTCAGGAATGAGGCAGAATGCCACCCCAGCACTTCGCCCTGCGGCACGCAGAGCGCAGCACGGGGCTCAGGCAGCCCTTGCAGCCCACACTGCACGGCGGTGCCATCCCCATCCACGGGCATCACCGCGGCACTGCCAACCCCGTCTAAAGGGCATCTCCCCGGCGGTGCCATTCCCTCAGCACTACGCACGGACGCCGCAGCCCATTAAATCCGAGCACCACCGGCACGGCCCGAGAGAAATACTACATTAAAACGCCGGTAAAGAAACAGTATCTGAGGCAACAAGAGAAGGGAGAGTGGATCAGCCCGCGAGGTACAAATAAAGCGGCATTTGCATTAATCTCTTCCAGCCCCGGGCCGGTAGCTGCCTGCCAGCAAGGGGGATGGAGCAGGAAATGTGCCAAGTTCAGCACTTTTGGACGCAAACTCCCGTCAACTGATTCCTGGCATAAAAGTGTGACCCACATACAAAAGCTGCCAAAAAAGCAAAACACAAACACGCCGCCGCTTACACCTCGCCCTGTAACACGGAGGCGACAGCAGCATTTCAGAGCAGGGTGCAGCTCGGAAGCCGCAGAGCCGCGCTCTCAGCCCGGAGTCAGGGCCAGGCTAAGCGCACCGCACAGGAGGGGCTTCGCCCCGCCGCGCCGCTGTCAGAGCCGAGCCGACGTCGGCAGCGCCGGGCCGCTGCGTCCGACGGGCCGCCTTGCAGATCTGCGCCCGACCCGAGGGCTCCGCGTTCGCTCTTTTGATTTGGTTCGGTGCCGTTTGGACTCTCCCGAAGCGGACTGCTGCCTTTAGTTTGGGGCACGGCAGCGCCAGGACCAGCGGGAGCCGGGGAAAAGGCGGCAAAGCCACGGCCCCCCTCGCCCCCACCCCCGCCTTCCTTCCTCCTCCGAGTGGCGAGGCCGGAGCGCGCGGTCCGGGACGGTCTCCGTGTTTATTTTGCCAAAACAAAACCGCCGTGTATGTGTACATGTGCGCCTACCCACGCTACCCCTACGCGCCGCCGCGCTCCCTCGCACCCACCCGTGCGCGCACGCACGCGGCCGTCCCGCGCCCCTCCCGCCGCCCCCGGGCCCGGCCGGCAGCGCGCGGCCCTCCGCTTCCGCCTGTCGGCTGCGGTGCGCGGCGGGGCCGCCGCGCTCATTTGCATAGCGCCGGGCGGCAGCCAATGGCGGCGCGCCGCCCGCCCGGCCGCGTTCAGGCGGCCTCGGCCCGGCGCCCCCGGAGCGGAGCCCGTCCCGCCCGGCTGCGCGGTGAGGGCAGCGCCGGTGTCGCGCTGCCGTGTCGCGTGCCCTGCCCGTAGCGGGAAGGGAAGGGTTAAGCTGCTTGCAGCCGTGTTAAATATACGTATATATAAATACTGCAGTATTTCAGCTTAGCCCTCTCGGACCACACTTGGAGAGAACATTTCTTCGCACGTATTTCTATAAAGCGCCGTGCAGGCTGCGTGTACAATCCCGTGCCTTCAGATGCCCGTTAGAAACCACCGCCCGGCCCTGCGCGGAGGAAGGATCTCACGTCCAAAGCTTCCCATCGCATGAAGGCCCTTACCGTGAAATAAATAAGTCTGCGTGAAGCAAACGTGTGCGGAGAGCCCTAATCAGTCAGATAGCACACGTATTCCTTCCTGCTAGACGCTGCTGGCCAAGCGCGAGCTCTAAAGAACCTCGTAATTGCTTGGAGACCATTGCTGGGAGCACGGGGGCCTCTCAGGAAGTCGATTTTCTTTTGTTTGATTCAAGAAAAAACATTCTGAGCTGCTAAAAATACAGTCTCCTAAAATGAAGCACAAATTGCCATGAAATTGGGGAAAAAGAAAAAAAAAAATAAAAAAGCAGCAGCAACAGAAGCATACACTTCCAGACTTTAGAACAAAGACTGCTGAGTTCTTTTCTCTTTATTTTCCTGATTGTTTTATGAAGAAATCGAACATTGGGGAAAAAAAAAAAATGAAATCAAGGCTCTTTTATGGCCAGTGAATGGAGGCAGCGATTGTTCATGCTATGAACAACTCCACGCTGTGTAGCGTAGATGCTGTGAGCTGTACGGCAGCCAGCCAGTCGCGGGAGAGCAGACCTTTTTCCATGCCAGAGGGGATCTGTGGGTGTTGATTTATTTTACTTTTTTGCTCTTGTTGTCAGAGGATGCGAGTTTTGAATCAGAGAGTCACAGACAATTAGCGATTTGCACTGGTCATCAACACTCACCAGAGTTTATTACAAGAACTGTGGTGATATTTCATCATAGATTTCCGGGCTTTTTGTTGGTTTAGGTTTAATTTTGTTATTCTTGTCGTGACTGCTGCCAAAGATGCAAGTCCTAGTAGACAGGCCCGCTGCTCTCTGCAGCTTTCTGGTGTTGTTGTTGTTGCTTGTTTGAGCCTGTGCAGTTGCTAAGCCCAATTCTGCTGTCGGTTTAGCAAATCATCGGAGCTCCCTATGCTGTCAAACAAGGAGCAGTGGCAGCCTGGAGAGCAATAGGTGTCGTAGCTGAAGCAAAATGGTGCTGCTTGAAGCTGTAGTAGATGCTGTGCTTAGCTGAAGCCTGCACTGTTTGTCGTAGGAAAACTTTTTGAAGAAATTTTGAAGAAATATACATATTGTATTACCTTTGATTTCTCACTCGTGTAGCACCAGTATGTCTCGACTACTGCCTTCTTTTCCATGAGTATAATCAAAGGCTCATGTGTTTGTAACAGGCTGAACTCAGGTTCTGTTGATTCCAGATTTTCTCATTTGAGGTTTTGTGTATGTAAACACTGATAAGACTCAATGCTTTTACACTGGATAAAATAAGGAAATAAAATAAGAAAAGGGCATAAAGAGCTTTCCTCTATGGATAACTACTGCATGCAGTTTTACCTATCTGGATCTGACGGACAGCAGTCTGAGGAATTCACTTCCAGAATTCCTGCTAAAATAAGTAACAGACAAAAAATTGTTTGACATCTTTATAACAGAATTAGTAACAGACCAACATTTTCAAAAAAAAAAATAAATAAATAAAGCTGCTAATAAATGCAATTTGTTTTATTAAAACCTTTAGTTTTTGTTTTCAAGGTCTCCTCACTGCTGGCAGCACAGGGAAATGAAATGAGTGAAAGAGGATCTGGCACACGGATAGTTCAGCTGTAAAGCCTGAGTCACAGACTTGCAATCAGAGAACAAACCGAGCAGATAAGGAGCACAGTGAGTGCCCACGGAGCAGGCAGGGTCCGCGTATGCTTCAGCTGTGTGCAAGAGAGGTGCTGCTGTCCTCGTGCATAGCAAGGCAGTGAGGGAGGTGGGTACCTTTGACTAGTGCTTTGTTCCACAAATGCAAAAAACTGCTCCAGCCCCACCATCTTCCAGCTGGGGACTCCAAACTTTTCACAGAAAGAATATCGTCCGTAAAAAGGTGCTGCCTGCTGCTCCTGCAAAGACCCATTCACGTCCATCTGAGCAGCACACCATGGAAAATTCACCATTTGCACATGTGCACGACAGTTGCTCATTATTTCAGAAAGTTCATACTTTTGCCGTGCTGGTTCGTATGAACTGCCGGCCCCCCTGAGCCCCCCGCATAGTTTCCTAGCAACTAGATAGAAATATAACTCTGAGCTTGGCACCAGCAGAGCAGATTCTGCCGCTGCTTCCCCCAGGCACACACTGCGGTCTGGGATAGAATGCACTGGGCAAAGAGATCAGGGCAGCGCAGGCCAGGAGTCTCCCAGGGACTGGCATTAGTCATTCCTCACGCTTCCACACGAAGCCTGGAGTTCCCGCTCCCGAGGCGGGGGCACGTGCTGCTCATTCCTGCCTTACCCGTGTGTGTTAAGCAAGGGAGAAATCATGGAGATGCCACAAAACCTGATCTGAAATCCTTATCCCATGGCAATCTGTAACCAAGTTGTTACTGACTGCAGCAGGCGAGATTTTTCGCCTTGGATAATACAGCAACACAGGTTTCGGCTGCTAGATTATAATGAGAGGAAACGTGGCATACACAGTTTTAGCCAACAGCAAGTCCACTTTTCCTTGTCTAGAGAGCAGCTGGAGAGTCCTGATGCACACCGCCTATTTCTGCCTCGTTCACAGTCTGCCATTATACACATTTATTTGTTTAATCCTCTGTTGAAGTATTTCAGGAGCACAATCATTACACTGCCACACCACCACATCATCACCAGAACAAATTAAAAGAAGATTAGGAGATTATAAACTGAAGATTTAAAAAAGTAGAAAGTCTCTTCAAGGCTGCCTTCAGCTCTTCAACTGTCCTTAATAGTTCAGGAAAGTATTATTTCTTCCCCCAGATCCTTGCCTCACTCAGTACACAAGATTGCTGAGGAACTGTAACATCATTGTTTTTAATAGGAAAAAAAAAAAAAAAAGTAGCTGAGACTTAATGGTAGCATTTAAATGGCGTACAGAGCCTTTTGAGTTCACACCTCATTAAGGTGCACAGGAAGGGAAGGGGTGCACATCTTTGTTGTTACTTTTGCCTCGCAGCATTTTCAGCCACGCTATGTGAACAGAGCAGCAGCACATTAACTGACTTTGTAACAGCTGTATTTTTGTAGCAGATTTTTTTTATGATTTTTTTTTTAAGTGTAGAAATTGCAGAACATTGTGAAATGAAGCCAGGGCAGGCCCTTAGAGGACAATTATTGTGGTTTCTTATTTTTTTGCAACCCAGTCTACCAGATCTAAATCTCCTTCCCGCTCCAGTTAGAGGTCTCTTTCTACTGAACTTGCCAATCTCTCCTGTTTATGAGATCGTCCTATAGCACTCAAACTGATGTGGCAAAGTACTTCCTGCTGTGGAAACAGACGTGCTTACTTGTGCTTGCCAAGCCCACGTGTGAAGGTGTACCCGAATAGCTACATATAACCTGTACTTATGTAACAGATTCTTTAATCATCTTGCAGTTACACAGATGATTGGATTTAGTCCTAGGACAGTTTTGGTGCTAAGATTTCTGACCTTCTAAGTCTTCTAAGGCTGTTAGCACTCCTTGTTTACAGGGTGTGTTCCAAAGCAGTCAGAGGAAGAACTTCTCTGTTCCTCCCAAACTCCTCTGAGAAAGCACTTCTATCCCACTGACTTACGTGATGGAAGCAGCTCCAGCTCCCACTTTCACTTCTGCCCTATTCTGTTGGGTCAGCCTGGACCCGGATCAACCGCTCATGAATGTGGAGTTAGCATTACTGCAGCAGGATGCAGCAGAGATTAAGGAAAGCAGCAAAGGTTGTTTTCATTTGAACACCGTACTGTCACGTGAAGATTTCAAGGAAAAATAAAACATGGAGGAGAGCTTGTCGTGCTGCTAGCTGCTAGTGTGGACTGGCAGACACCTGTTCCATGCTGAAGCAATGTGGATGTGGGCTTTATACACTCACACCAGAATGACACCTTGTCATTCTGCCAGAAGAAAGCTACTGTCTCAGCATATAGTTTTAGGACATTCAGAATTTCTGCATGAAAAAAGAAGTACGCATGAAACTTGACCAGAAACTTTTCCTGACCCTCATCTCGAGGATCTGCTCTCAAGGGTAGAAACCCCAGCTTGGGGTGGATGATTTTATGCTTGGCAGCATTTTCTGCTAGATTTCTTTAGATCCGTGTTGTTCTTCTGTCAGCAAGACAGTGGAAGACCTTATGGTAGCAAAGATTCTTAACATGATTTATGCCCTTATTCTTACTGCTTATGTGCTTAAAATAACAGCTAGTATTTGAGATAACAGACCTTACAAACTTCCCTACAGTATTGGCAATTGTGATTACCTTGCTTTACCTAACACAAAGAAAACCTGTCTGAAAGACTGAAAGACAAGACAGGCTTCCATAAAACAGAGACGAAAGATGACCAGCATGATGTCCTAGAGGTGACATTTACCAGCTTGAACAACAGGAATCTAATTCCCTGCCAGGAGTATGGATGTTGGTAAGATAAGCTTGTCATTTTAAGAAATCCATTTTGCTCTCTTCATGCTGGTGTCTTTGCAACCAGCAGAAGACTGTACTACACACTCTCAGGTGGAAAAGAGTGGTAAAGTCTGAATTCAAAAGCCTGAAGAGAAAAGACAGTCCATAACTAATCACTTATTGGTTACTTTTGAAATGGTATGAGACACTGCATGCTCTTCCAACACGCTGTCACTTTTTTTTGGCCATCAGGAGATTCAATATATTAGAGTTTTCCTGACTACTTCTAACATTCATAGGCCTGGGAATACCTATGAAGATCATCTAATCAGTTTATGGAACTATTGAAAAAGCATTAAAATAAAACAAACAAAAAAATTAAGTTTTTGATAACCATAACAGACATTCCAAGTGCTTAGAATAATAGTTTCTAAAAAGGCAGGTTTGCTTAACTGTACCAGTAAGTTCTGGTCTCACAGTCACACTGATTGAGAAGGATTTCTGAAGGATTCTGCTGCACTCTGACCCAAACACCATGCATTGTGTGGGAATGAACGGGGAGCAATACCTACTTCTATTAGCAGTATAATTGAACATCTTGTACTCTCTGGAGTCTGTGCCAGCTGTGTGAGAAGACAGGATGCAGAAGAGGGCACCAATAAAATATCAGAGCTTCAGGAGTTTGAAGACTTTGACTTGAAACTGTGGAGTGACTAGATACTTATATAGCTTCTTTATCTCTCCCGCTCCTCTGGTTCATGTCATGGCCAGCGTTCTAAAGAAAATTTTTCTTTTCCATAGCTTTCTTTCTTTCTTTCTGTCTTTTTTTTTTTTTTTTTCCTTCTGTAGTCATTGTTCTTTCTCACTTAACTGGATTAAAAGTTCATCCAACTTCCGTCCTGAGTTGATGTGTACTTCATGCAACTACAAGTCCTTTTCTTCTGTTTTCCTGATTCTATTTTGCTATTTGATGCAGTACAAGAGGAGAACAGTTCTTCAAGGAAATAGAATAAAAAAATCATTTGTCCTTTCATTAAAGAAACAAAAGAATTTGTCCTTTTTTTTGGAAAAAGACCACAGGACCTTTCCTTCATCCTTGCAGTTTGGCCTGTACATTGTTTATTAGCAACCAGGTTTCCAGATCAAAGATGCATTATGAAAGGGATTTCAAATTATTTTCTTAACTCACTGGAAAGAGAACTCAGGGGAAATGGGCTGAAAATTCATTCAGGGATGTTAATAGGAAGAGGTTGCTGAGGAGAAGACAAGTAACCTTCACAGGTGTAAAGAAAACCCTGCCACTGTCAAATCAGCAGTGTGTGAACAGCACTGGCAGGGAAAGGGCTTCTGAGCTACTGGAAGTTTGGTCTGGCTGAGAAGCCTACTAATTGCTAATATTTTAAACTTAAGAAGGGCAAAACTGAGGACAAAAACTAACATCTTGAGACAGGAGGGGAAGAATTGAAGCAGCCATTGACAGGAGGCTGAAGTTGAAGTTTTGCAGAGATTGTCTCATTAATTTTCTCCTTCTCTCCCAGGATGTGTGGTTGTGAATGGGCAGCCTGAAGGAAAACAAATTCCTCAGCCTTGCATAGATATTTTTACCATGTACACAAGTGGTTGTGGTCTGCTGTCTAGACTTTGAGAGGATGTTCTAAGAGCATCACTGCGAATGCTGTACTGGTGCGAATGCTGAAAGGAGCATTCACTGCCTACACTGATAATCCCATTTTCTTTAAAAGGTTAAACAAATCTTTGGATTGAAAGTATGCATTTAAAGAAGTGAGAGACCCTTCAAGCCTGCTGTAGTCACCACTATAGAGGTGCACAGCCAGGTGTACAGTTGCCATATTTTGTTGTAATTGCAGTTCCTTGCTGCGTTTATAATGGCACACTCTGAAATTAACATAGGCTTTCCCTCTCTGAACATCCCTTACTGTCAGTGCTGATTTTGCTTGCACCTTACCGAAATTACACTCCAAGCCATGATCACATCAGGAGGTAACCAAACGCTTTGATGAGCCTGGCGCTGTCAAGAGCTGGTTAACCTCAGCAGCATGTTCAAGGTGAGACAAGCACTGTAAAAATGGAGTGAGCTGCATGACAGAACATATGTATAAGCCACAAGTGACCCGAGGTAATTTCTGCTGCACAGAAAAAAAGCCACAAGTAGGAGAGCGGACAATGAGGCCCAGGGAATGCAGAATGACACTGCAGAGCTACCTGACATCAGGGTTTTGGACTTCAGCAGCAGCCACTCCTTAAAGTGAACTTCTCAGAACACATTTTGAAATGCAGCCCATATCCTGTCTATAACCACAGCTGGACAAGTAATCCTGGCTCTCAAGGACATTTAAGTTTAGAGAAAAAAAAAAAAGATTTGAAAGTGTTTAAGCTAAAATACAAGCCCTGCTTTGTACTTTAAATATATACTCAGTTCTCTAAAAGGCTGGGTTTTGTGCTTACAGGAAGATTTCCTCACATTTAAAGAGTTTTTAACTAGAAACAGGAAATTTGAGTTCCAAAGGCGAAATTTTCTGAAAGCCTTGAACATATGGAAAACAAGGTTATAATGGGAGTTCTCTGTTGCTTAATCATAGCCTGTAGTTCTTTGAATACTCCGAATATAGAGACACATGCACTCAAGATAATAAGACTATTAATCTTTCTGTTAACCAATTGAACTGATTAATGAAGTAATATATTTTGCAGTACAATATCCATTAATGCAAGCAAGTGACAGAGCAGGACAGCACTCAGCTCTTGAGAAGAGGAAGTGGAGAAAGTCAGAGGAGGATGTGACTGCCAGCAGCAGGAGGTCAGTCTTGGCCAAGAACAGCCCTGGCAGATTGGGATGAGCAAATGCAAGCTTTGTTAAAAGAGTTGTACTGGTTGTTAATGCAAAAACAAAGTACAGTAGATCCAATCTCTATCTTCCCATCATCTCAACCATTAGCCCTCTCTGTTGTTCTTTTGCTTCTTATGAGCCAAAGAACAAAAAATATGCTGGAAGCAGAAGGAGCTGAAGCAGCAGAAAGGCACGTGAAGGTCATGGAGGAGCCTCCATGAGACTCTCCAGTGTGTAGAGGAAAGTAATGAGTCTTTACAAAGAAGGTGACAAAAAGATCTTACACCCTATTAAGAAAAACACTACACATATTTCAGAAGACTGTAGGCATGTATTCATGCTTGCTGTAAAAATGTTGAAGTGCAGGTAGAGGAAAAAACAGATAGAGGAAAAAACATAAGTAGCGTTTTCCCATAATAAAGTTATGTGTTTTTCTCTCCTTTATCTGTGCATGGAGGATCTTGTTTTCCTGGTGGATTTATTTTCCCTCCCCAAAACATCCTCTCATGCTTTCTGTGAAATTTTGGCTGATAAGTTGCCTGGGAAAGCAGAGTTCTTCCTTTCTGATATGCAGCATGTCTACAGTTCTCACAGCTTCGGTTTAGGAATGGGATCTGTAGAAATGTCTTCTGTCATTTCTCACATTTTTAAGGGCCAGCTATGGCAGCAGCACAGGGATGGCAGCAGCACAGGGAAGAGCTCATGCTCCATCTGCACCAGAAAAGTTGCACCACATCCTAGCTCGTCTCCCTGGCCAAAGTGAGCAGAGTGAGGTGGGGGCTGAAGCCCAGCCATACCAACAGGCCTGGTGTCACACCTCAGTCAGCCACAGCCACAAAAGAAGCTGTGCTACCCAATCTGGAGCCAAGGCTGGGCCCAATCCAGCCCCGACAGCAGCCACCAGGCCTGGGGATGTCTCTGTACCCATTGCACAACCCAGTCTGGAACACAGGGACAGCGACAGTCCTCAGAGGGACTGTGAGGAAGGCTGCAGGGCAGCCATGTGCAGCCACGTCGCCATGCCGCTGCTCCTCGCCCCACACCTGCCATGCCACAGCAGGCAGGCAGAAGCAAACACAAAATGGTGGGACAGGGTGGATGCGTGCCATCTCTGGGCTCCTCTTTTCTAAATGGGGAGTGTTTGCACTGCCTCTATTTTTCCCTCCCTATTTTTCTTTTCCTGTTTGTTTTAATTTTATTGTATTTCCTATGCTGTGGGAGAGAGCCATGGCCAAAAATAATGCTGCCAAGCTGAGGGATTGGCACTTGCTGCCTGAAGCCTGCAGTAGCAGCCGAGGATTTAAATAGAGCCAGCCCTGGCTGTGAGCTGCTCCTGCAGGACTGGCAGCTGCAGCCCAGCCTGGGGCACATGAGGCAGACGCAGCCCTCCCCCTAGAAATAACTCTGCAGTTACCAGAGGTCTGTCACCAATGGATCTGGGGTGATTCCACAGCCCCCTGCCAGGAGACCCACACTGTGCTGTGACCTCCCGGCCCTTTCTTCCAGGGGACAGTGGCACAGGCAGGGTGATGGGTGGCAGCTCCCAGCCCCATTTGTCAGCCATGCACAACAAAGCTACTCCCTACAGCTGTGTGAGGTGCAGGAGGGTCCCACAGTCAGCCTTCCTGAAGCCTGCAGTCTGCAGAGTGAATGAACACTTTCCCCTGGCTAGTGCTCAGCACACAAGGCAGGCAGAAGCTCCTGCAAAGTATCAGTGCCGAGCTGCAGTCTAGCTGCAGTCTGCTTCTCACTCCATTAACTCCTTCCACCTCCTTTGCCTTCCAGCCCTCATTGCCTCACCACCCCCCGGTTTCTGCCTCTCAGCAGCCACCAATGATGGTGCTCAAGGGCCTCCTCCCTGCTCTCCCAGTGCGGAGGGGCTGTGGAGGCTGGCAGAGGGCTCAGCAGGAGGCCACTGCCAGCAGCATCTTTCAGCACTGCATCTTGCGGCCTCTCACTGCTTCCACTTGGCACTCTCACCACAGACCAGCTTGGCTTGTCTGTCTGTGCTTTCAAAGACTGCAGGCTGAAAGTCACTTTCTCCACTTCCTAGCTTCACTTCCTAACCCCAGCTCTGCTTCCTCCCTCCATCTCACAGATCGTGAACCCTCATCAGTGAATCCTTTTCTGTTTCATCACATTCCCTTCACTCTTGTTGCTGTTATTCTGTGCATGATATAATTGGGTACTACTCAACATTTTAGGAAAAAGCAACACCTGTCATCTGATACCAATGGCTTGTTTAGGATGGACTAGAAAGCAGCGAGCACGAATATAGAGTTAGGATACAGGAGATGTACGTTGGCCATTTCCTCTCTGACAACTGCGTGTCACTTTTGCAGCAGACTGTAGCTCCCTTAGCATTATCCATAAGGACAGTCTTTTGAGGACAGTGACATAGAGTGGGTGCTGCCATCCCTGTGCTGAAGAGCTAGCGACGTATTTCTCTCTCCTTTGGTGGCAGACACACACAGCCCACGGAGAGAACAAGGAAATGTTGAGTCCACTAGGATTCACCTACTAGCGGGGCAAAAAAAACCCACAAACAAAAGCAAGCGTCAGCCTTTCTCCAGTGCCAGCTTAAGGTGCTTTAGGAAAGTTTCTGTTTGCTGTGTCCGATTGATACGGCTGAACGATCGATCGGCTGACATTTGTGAGGGACTAATGTCAATTTAAGACCAAAACTGCAAGCGCGGACCCCCCTCTCGCTGCCGCCCGCCCACCAAACGAGCCAACGGCTCGGTGCTGTGCCAGAGCCCCGTGCCTGGGCCCTGCGCTCCCCGCCCGCGGAGCCGCTCCAGCTTTTGTCTCCGTACGCTGCCTTCTTCCTTTCTCTCTTTCCAAACTTTTGAGCTCTCGCTCTGAGCTGTATTTATAGAGCTGGAGCCCACGGCTGTGTTTTTCCTTGTACCTCCTTTGGCTTGGGCTGAAGTCACTGGCAGGGAAAATAAGAAGGAGGCAGGCCGGCGGGCAGACGAGCGGGAGGACAGAAGGGAAAAAGAGCCTGAGTCCCGCAGACGGGACCTGGAGGGAAGCTGGGGTAGGCGCGGAACGTGCGGAACCCTTCTCCCGCGGACGAGCGAGAGGTAACAGCGGAAAGTCTGGCCCCGGCTGGCTCGGCGCGGAGAGGGAAGCTTCTCGGGGTACGGGGAGCTCGGCACGCCCGCCCCGTCCCGCCGGGGACACTCGGCGGGAGCGAAGCGAGAGAGCTTGGGATCGCGCCCGGGGCGGGTGGGGGCTGCGCGGCTCTCGCAGGGCCAGGTGACAGCACCGCGCCCCGAGTCGCGACCCGCGCCGCCGCCCGCCCCGGCTGGGGCCGCGAGCCGCCGCACCGCCGCTGGCGGCAGCACCGGGGTGGGCGGCGGGCCGGGGCCGGTCGGAAGGGCCGGGGGCGGCGGGGCGGCGCGCGGAGCTAGCCCGGGGCAGCGCGGCGCTCGGCGGCCGGAGGGGCTGCGCTGAGCTGCGCTGCGCTGCACTGCGCTGAGAGCGGCACCGCTCGGCGGCTGCCCCGCCGCCGTGGTGCCCCGAGCGGTTCGGGCTCACCGCAAACCCGCGCCCCCCCCCCCCCCGTGAGCAGGGAAGGGATAGCTCCGGGAATGCAGCCGTGGGAAAGAGAAATCCTTCCCTGCCCCCGGGTAAGGTGTCTGGGGGACTAAAAGCGGGGTCAGTTTGCTTTCTTCCCCCTCTTTTTTTTCTTGTTACTGTTCCTTTCTCCTAAAGTACAGACGCTCGGTTTTTCCGCAGTGAGGACGTTGAAGTCTCTAAAATGGCACCAAATCTCTCAGCAAAGCGGACTGTGTAGTTGCGTTGTTAAGCATTTTCCTTGCCGACGTGCACCACATTGACATTAATCTCAGAAATGGATGTCAAAGTAATTCTGACATCATTAGAGAGCCCGTTCTGCAGGTAAGCAAAAAAAGTGAAACTGTGAAAGGCGTTTTTTTTGGGGGGGGGTGACAGAAAATGAGGCGCTCAGGTTTGGCTTCTCGTGCAGAGCGGCGGGAGCCGCCGGATTGCACTTCTCTGCACCGTTCAGTGTATTATGACTGTGTTCCAACTCATTCCGATGCGCCTTAAGGAAGGTATAAAATTTGATTAAAGCTCCCAACAGCGCATCAGGTCCCGCTCTGAGCCTCGGCTCCGCACTCAGGCTTGTTCACGTCGCCGACGCTTCAGAACAAAACCCTGTTACCCTCAGCGTCTTCGGGCAGATTTTTCTGTTTGATTACATCAATAATTTAATTTCTATTTCCTACCGGCCCTTCTAAGTAGGCAAATCAACCCCCTTCCAACATGGGTGGGGGCCGTTATTTATAGCTCGTTCTCTGGAACAAAATGTACCAACACTCCCTCCTTTGAATCTCATTGCGGTTTCACTGCACTTTGATATTTAAGACCGTCGGTTTTCCTTGTCAAACTACCTGCTATAGGAAATTGCTCCCTTCGCTTGGCAAATCACTCTTCACAAAGGTAGACAGGAACATCTGCCTAAGGAAAGAAACGTTTCTAAAACGTTGCAGGGACAGATCCAAATTAATAAGCTGGTAAATCTTCTGCAAGAGCTGCCCTTACGGTAACTGTGTGCAGAGTTCTCCGTAGCTCTGTGCCCAGCTATCAGAATAAATCAGAATCGACTAAAACAGTGCCATGCCTCCTTGTCCCCTTGACCAGTATATTTTGTCATCACTTGCTGGGCAGATTTTTGGGAATTCCATGTGCACCTCATGATCAGTACAAAAATATGGTCCGATTTTAATGTTATTTAAATATCCCTGCTCTCCCTTCCCAGCTGCAGTTCTGAATATTGTTAAAGTGATTTTAAATATTTCTCTCGTTGAGAACATCAGCCGACACTACTGCTACCGCTGTGCCCTTCAAAAAAAACCACATTTCTGTATTCTGAGCTGAAAGCTCAACGAGTTCAACATACGTGCAAAAAACGCTAAGAGGGAACAATGCAAAGTAGTTGAGATAGAGGGGAAAAAAAAAAAAAAAAAAAAAAAAACACCACCACCAACAACAAAACCCTCAAACAATTCTCTCAAATTATGCCTCCTAAAGACTGAATTACAGTAATTCAGGCTTTGAAAACCAGCACCCTTGGCATTACAATGACATACGTGTTTTGGTGTATGCAAAGGTACAGCTTGAGATGCCGAAATTCTAACAGGAGTTTTAAATTTCATAGATGGTAGATTTGGAAAGTTCCCCTGCCACTTGCAGGGACATCCGCACACGTTAGCAAAAGTGCTTCAGGGAATAATGTCCAATCACCACGATCTTCGCGATCGACAGCATCCTCACGTACGGTGCCCTCTGTGGCCAGAGATCTGCGGCTAAACAAACCCAAATGAATAAAATAAGTGCAAGCCAGACTTCCTCGTGCAGGGAGTCGAATGCAAGGAGCGTATAGAATGAAAGAAAAATGTGTGTTTACAGCTCCAAATCACTGCATTGACAGCAACAGAACAAGATCACTATACATGACAGAAGGGGGCAAACTCCTGTTCGGACAGTGATTATTGTACGACAAGAAGCAATAACTGCTTTGCTATAAACAAAGCAGTTTATTATGAAGTTTATTATGAAGAAACCGAATGAGCAGCCGTCCAAATAAATACCGTCTGCATCCAACAAGTGCACGGTGTTTGTGATGCCGCTAACCTTTCTGTCTTTTTAACCATTATTGTGTTTTTGCTTGCCGTTATGAACATTGTTTTCTAGTTGCCCTAATTTCAGCACTGCCTAACACTCCTAAATTGCACGGAGAAATAACAGAAGGGGTATTTTTTTTTCCCCTGTATATGCGTGTTAGTAAATTCAATATGTATTCTTACTTCATGTTTTCATGTGGTTATACGGAGCCCGTGCAAATATTAGTCTCCAACTCCGATGTATTTCTGGTGCATCCTATTGCTTATTCCCGATCCTCGAAGAGTGGTAGCACATTCACATGTCAGACAGGTAGGGAAAACCCACAAGAGCGTAGCGGTGCCACCGTTCTTCAAGTTGGGAGCTTTCTCTTTGTGTCGCTGTGATTTTTATCTTTTTTTTTACTGTAACATCCAGACGGACGGGTTTATTTAAAGAAGTGAACTCCTTGGCAGTGCACGAGCAGATGATGCCACGCACACGTGCGGACCCGCGGGTGTCCCGCGATTCTGCGCCTGCGAGCGCCGGCACCGGGCTGCAAAATCCAAGCAGCGCTTCTGAAACAACAGCGAGAAAGCAAGGGGCGAGCAGAAGGGCATTCCTCGCAAAAGCGTCCCCAGCCTCACACAACAGCGCCTCCGCCAAAGACTAATTATGAAATAGGAAACCCACAAACAAAACGCGGCGGGCCGGGGGTTCGGCGCGGGGGTGCTGCCCGCAGCCTGCGGGCCACGGGGCTCTCTGCGTCTTCGCGGATCGGCCCTGCGGGTTCCACGCTCTCCGCGCGATCCGCCCGCTGCCGCTGCACCTGTCCCCGCTGCCGGGGTCCCGCGTCTCCTGGGCACCCAGGAGAGGAGCGCGGGCAGACGCTGCGCTGTAGGCTTCCCCGTCCCGTATTGAGGTTTTCATAGCTTTTACTCATTCGCTTTTAAATGCAGGAGGATGATTTTAAAACCTCACAGACCGAGCTGGGAGAAGAGCGGCGAGGGGTTGGCAGGGAACCCCTCCTGTACCCTAACACCCAGCTGCCCCTTCCTCTGCTCCGCACACCGCCGTCACCCCGTGCCTCGGTGGGCACTGTTTTCAGTAGGTCCGAGCTCTCACCTCTTTCGGGGAAAGTAAAAAAAAAAAGCCTCCCGCTGCCACCGAGCTGAGATCGGGACCCCCCCAAGGCCTCTGCCTCAGCCCGCGGCGCTCAGAGGTGGGGCACGGCTCCCCCGGGCCGCCCTCACACCCGCCGGGGTCGGCTGTCGTCTGACGGAGCTCCGCTCCGCTCCGCGCCGCTCCGCGCGGCTCCCGCGCGCCCCCTGGCGCCGCCGCTCCCGGTGCCGCTGCGGGACGCCGCTCCCGGCCCGCGCGTGGGCCCCGCGGGCTGATGGCAGCGGCCCCAACCCCGCGCAGCGTCCGGCCGTGACAGAGCGCTCGGGAGCAGCGCGAACAGCACCCGCGGGGTGCGCACCGAGCGGGCCGATGTGCCCTGCCGGCAGAAATGACAGCCTCGTCCCGCTGCAGCTCAAGTTCCCTGCGCTTCCTAAGCGCTACGCTTACGGACGCGAATCTGCACGAAGGCTGCAGAATTCACCTCCATTCTTAGTTTAGCGGGGTGTGGTGAGTGCTGTTTGTCAGGAGTACGGCATGGTTATTCTTCCTTAAGCAAAGCATTGCAAAAAAAAAATCGCTCTGTGCTGTCACCCTGGCAGATTTACTATTCCTGCAGGAGTGCTTGTGTGCAGCTCTTCTGCAGAGCTGTCCGTGTCTCACTGCCTAAGCTTTGCTCCACGCCCTCCCAAAAGACACATCACTACAGAGAGATACTGTTTGATATATACTTTACATTTCCCCCCCCCCCCCCCCCTAGATTCTTAACCATCTAACATCAATTGTTTATAAGCCATTGTTGTATTACTGTTTATCTCAGCCACGTCTTTAAGATAGCAGCTGGGTTGCCAGCATCTTCCTGTTTGATGAAACAGAGCAGCTAACTCCACACACTCTTACCTCCACAAGGTGCAGAGTGTGGAGTTTCCCATCTGCACTTTGCTTTGGGCAGAGAAGGTTGGCAGAGATGTGCAACCTACCAGAAAGGAAGGCATTAGCTCTACAGCAGTTGAGAAAAAACATGCAGTTCTCTGATTCCTACGAAACAACAGAAATTCAGACAGAAAGCTTGGCTTTTCTTTAAAGTACTTTGCTTAACTCGTATGTGAACAAAACATAGGGCTTAACAGGGAAGGATGAAGAACCTAAATTTGTTGTCTTGAAAAGAAGATTAAGGACAGCTGTGGTAGAGTTCAAGCATAGCTACAATGGTGACAAGGAGAAGGAGAGGACTTTTTTTTCTTACTATCTGAATATGTATATCCTGAACATTTCAGATGCAGTGGCCATCTAGGAATTTTCCCTGTGCCTCTGGGAGCAGGACCATATATAGCATGTTCAAAAGTGACAGGTGGGGGAAAGATGGCTCTTGGCTTGCCTGCTGTTGTAGAAGTCATATTAGATGTTTGTGCCATTTACCAGAGGCCACCACACAGCACAGTAGCCCTCCCAATGCTGGCCAAGGTATGCCTCGCAGTTTCTATGTTAATATCCTTCCCTTCATGAGGTATGCGTAAATAACAGTGCCTCTACTGATTACTGCTG
Source organism: Phasianus colchicus (assembly GCF_987193195.1). NCBI lineage: Eukaryota > Metazoa > Chordata > Aves > Galliformes > Phasianidae > Phasianus > Phasianus colchicus. Next base: position 60,335,907 of record NC_143476.1, on the reverse strand, counting down.
AACAAATAAGAAGCACTATCACCTATGAATCAGATCTCTCCCAGAGAGCCCAGCAAGCTTGGCTGCTGAGTAGCTGTCACCTCATCACAGGACAAACTCCTGGATCAGCTGCAACAACACAGAGGGCCATGAGAGGAGGGAGGTTCTGAAAGGGTTACTCAAGGCTTAGTCCTGTGCTGAACGCTCCACCCAGTCTGGTAATGGGGGATGTTCAGCGCATATTTCTGGGCTTAACTCACAGTATCTTAACATTACCCCTGGGATGAAATATACCCTCTTTTATGAGCTCAAGAGTGGTAAAATAAGAACTTTGGTGAAGTATGCAGAGGTCATCCTAATTCATGAAAATGAAACAGGTTCCCTCCAAACATGATTTACTGTGTTTTGTTACCATATTTTTGGACTGCTATTATTTTCAATACTTAATCTTTTATGGGGTTTTTACAGTTTTGTTAAGCTGGGAGTTCATTTATAGGGAACGTTCTTCTCTTGCTCCCTTCCCCGGTCAGGGCCCTAATATGTGAAGTCAAGTTTCATTTTTATTTCTTGCTTTGCGGTTCACCTCTCAGAGAACTTTTAGATTCTGGAGGAAAAGAGCCTCTCCTACAGTGGTAGCACAGGAACCAAAGGGATGGAAAGCAGCAAGATGACTTGCTGCTGTTGTGATCAAGGGGACTCCAGGTGAAGCAAATTTAGAGAAAATTACATGATATTGCTACAAAGCATTCTGACACTACATCCTCTCCTGTTCTGGGAGTTCTGCAGTTCAATTTGCTAGGTTCTCTTCACACCCACACCCAAAGGCACCGACTTCTGAGTAAAGAGATGTGATGGTGTAGATTTCAAGATTATTTATCCTTGAACACTGAATCACATACACTGCCCCACTCTGTGCCCGCAACAGAACAGACTGCAAGACTACATTTTTTTCTCTGTGTTCAAATTTACTGCACTTAAACAAAAAAAGTATATATAAATCCCTCCTTTCTGAAAGGGGGAGATGCAGAATCCACAAGAAACAGGGTGATGAGATCCATCATACATCAGTAGAAATAAGACTGGCTGTGTAATTGGCTTGTAAGCAAAGTTTAAGACTGGAGAACCACAGCAAGTTCTGTGGACGGTGATCTACATCTATGTTTGGCAGAAGCTTTCTGACTTGCCCTCAGGGAAAAAAAGTGCTGTTTTGTGAAACAAATCCCTGCATCATTTCTGAAAAGGCGATCAGAATTAGGAGGTAACTGGTCCTTTATTTTGGAGCAAGCTCTGCTGAACAGCTGATACTGAGCAGAAGGAGATCATTCAAACATCTGTCTGTGTAGCAGAGTTGGAAGCCTCGAAGATGATTCCACATTACTGTAGTTACAAAGAAAAATGAGCAGGCTGATTTTAGGGCAAACAATTAAAAATGTTTTAATTCTTTGATTGCACAGGATTTTTTGCCAAGTATAAACTTTCAGGAATATCTTTGTCATTTCGTCCCATCTGTTAGGTATAGAAGTATGAAGAGGCACTACTCTTTTTTTCAGTAAAAAGTTATGAAGGTTGGTGTGTCACCCTTCTTTTCATTACGGGAAGGAAGTGAACACTAAAAATAGATTAAGGATATAATCATGGCAGTTTGCTGTCATTTCATGCAGAACCTCAATTCCAGAAGTTTACCGAAAATGGAAAGTAGGTTCCAATAAGAGCAATTTTTCCTATTAGCTGCCAAGTGAAATCATGATGTACGCTTGGCTTGGAATCTGTAAGATTTCACACCTAATTCTACTGGACTTAAATTTTCATTTGCCATCAGAATAAAACCTCTAATTGAGAGCAGAAACTGCTTCTTGCATCTTTTATTCAAATCTGACTCACACATTGACAAAAGTCTAAGGAAGGAATTTTCCCTTGCATACATATGATTCCTCTTGGATGTTCTGTACCTAAGAATTCTTCGTGATTTACTAATATGAAACAGAGAATGGGAGGAAATTATCTTCATCTGTTTCTCTCACCCATAAAGCTCAAAATAGAGCTCAGAGTGTTAGAGCAATTGCATACTCCTGCACCTTCTTCACCTAACTCTTCTTGCACTGTCCTCTACTGGCAGGCACTTAAGACAGCAGAAATATACGTGGGGAGGAATATCTATGCCTCAGATATCGTGAAAAGTCTGTAAATAAAGGGGAAAATCATAGAAAAAAAAAAACAACAGTATAATTAGGAGTTACAAAAGTAAGGGAAAAAAAGAGGAAAAGGGCGCCTATTGAAGCTTCTCTCTCCAGACGCTCATGATCAAAGCCTGCTACTGCCATTAGACAATCAATCTGCAGTTGGATACATAAAACTTTGGCAGCATATAGTCTCCGCTGCTTTCAACAGAGGCTTTAGACATCTGAAACTGGGCACTCTCCCAAAATTTAGATCCAGTTGCACTATACATTCCAGAAAAGACAGCACCAAATCAGAGGCCCTCTTTTACCCATTTTATTTTCAGGCCACAACATACGAAAAGTTATGCTCCAAACACCTGAATTAACCTTCAGAGGTGGGTCATATTTGTGCCCTTCGCCTTCATCAAGTGGCCCACACTGGTAATAGTTTATTATTGCCTTAATGCATTGTTTTAGGAGAGATTACTGACAATATCCATCCTGGCTAATTCCTTCCACGATCATTCAATCACCTACAGCCTCCTATATTCTGTGAACAGAAATCTACAAGAACATGTTATATTGTAAGTATAATGCAATGTGGTTCATAAAACGAGCAGCCCTGAATCCCCTGGTTTGTCTTGCTCTTCAACTCTCAGTGTTCTATGCCTGTTGTGCTGTGACTCCTGTCCTGACTCAAAACCAGGCCTAGCAACAAGCCAGAGTTTTAGCAGCCTCCATTTTCACTCACACCACCTTTGGAGGTTTTTCCAGCAGCTGCACTGGGCTTCCTTGCAAGCAGATGAATTCAAAGGAATTCTGCAGTCACAACCAAAGCACCAAGGGCAGCTTCAGTTACTTAATCCTAATCTATTTGCCCCTTAACTTTAGATGGTTCCTTCTTCCTCTGATTAAGCACCTCTTTAGAGATAATTTAATCTCAGTGAATCTGAGGAATACAGGGGCTGCTCTGTATTTATTAGATTTTACAACTCCAGAATACTCCTTTTCTCAATACTCTATGTTCCATTCCATTATCTTAAAAAAAAAAAAAAAAAAAAAAAAAAGCTCAGTAGCTATAGATACACAAGACATTTGCTGAACTCTTTCACGTCCACATAAATTCCCTATGGAATGTGCAGCCTCCACTGAAGTTCTGCAGGAGATATTGTTTCACGAGGAAAAGACAAAGACCAAACGCCACTTAATAGGATACACATAGAAGTGTGGTAAGATCCAGAGCATGCCTGTGAAATCATCTGTGTATTTATGATAAGAAGCTCACTCCCTCTTGGATAACCTCACCGTTGCTTTTGTTAAACCCTTGGCAGATTAAAAGCCATCTTGTGTTCCAGCGTCTGGGCCTTCTTCCTTTCTCTTTTCTTCTCTCTTCCCCATTCGAGGGCCTCCTCTCTTCACTCAGCTCCCACTCTCCCTCTCCAGTGACATTCTTTCTGAACTTGTCTGCTCAAGAAGACCCAGGCTGTGCCTCTAAAAGCCAGGAATGCCCTGGCCTGTGTGAGTGCTGCACTATGGAGAATACCATGCCCTGGTCAGAGGGGCTCATAAAGATCTGCTGATCTGCATTTTACTTTCTGTGTAATTTAAACAGAAGAACTTTGTGAATGTTTCTTGACTGTAAGTTATTTTCTCATTGTTGAGAAGTTGAAGACTAAGATTTCAGGGCATATCTATGACACTGAATCGCACACACAGACACACACACAGATCCATATGTTACACGAAGGTCTATATTTAATTTGTAAAATAATTAAAAGTTGTAGAAAGAATTTTGCCTGAACAGATCTAAGAGGCAGATGTAAGAAATTCAGTATGTTTATTTCAAGCTGTGATACCTTTTGTAACGACACACAAGCATAGCCTTGCCTTGACTAGCATGTCTATAGATTGCCAACCTGTGAGCACTTCTTTTCCTTGATCTTTCCCCTCTTCTGCCAAGGTGAAATGTCACACGGGTATCGTCAGTATCCGTAGACAGAGAATCCATTCCAGGATGTGGCCACTTGTCCATCCTGGGTGAGTGGAAACCTATTGCCTCACCTTATTCCTGAGTGTGCAACCTGAGGCATGTGTCTACAAAAGACAGCATCTGAAGTGAGGTGACATCGCAGTTTTGCAGTGATCTGACTAACCACACACAGTTGTGTACTTCAATGGATTGTTCCTGCTTCCATCCAGTCAGCAGCAGGATTCTCACTAATTTCAGCATTAAATGAGAACATCCACTGAGTGCCTATCAGAAGAAACAGGTATGATAAAATTCACAGAATTGCAAGTGCATCATCCCACAGTCTTGATGCTGACAAGTTCTGATACAAATCCAAACTGTGCAGGAAAAGCGTTATCAATAAGCCTTCAAGAAATTAACCTGCTACTTTTCTCCAGCTATGATTTTGTATACGGAAAGCTTAACCCTCAGTACACTGACATTTTTCCAAACTGCCAGATGAATCATCAGAGCACAGCTGGCTTTTGGTCAAAAATTATCATGGGCAGCTGGAATTTAGAAGAAAATAAGGTAATTGCTTTATTAATTCATATAGATCATTAAACAATTTAGTTGATTTACAGTTTATAATTATATGCTGCTATTGTGTTGTTTTTCTGTATCTCCAAGTCTCATGAGTAAAATCAGTGTTGGAACAGGTCTGTAAAGTTCACAAAAGTTTGTCAAGTTTCAACTAAATATTGCCATCTACTGTTAGAATAATAATTAGAAAAAAAAAGTAGGTGATATTAGCACTGTAGCTGTGAAAGAACGTGGTGGATATTTGTGTATTTCTGTACTGATACACAAGGGGTTTTTCTTTGAATGCACAGGCAATAATATATCAGTAAATTCTTCTGTATGTCAGAGGGAGAATAGAGCTCATTGTTTACAAGATCTCACTGTTATTAGTTTTCAGCTTCTAAATATGTTGTAATAATTTCCAGATTCAGCATTTATAGCATTTACTGAGAGAAGACAGGCTACATGGAAAAGTGCATTCTAAATGCACCTGATCTATGTCTACTTTTTTTTTTTTTTTTTTGACTGACCACATAGAAAAATGTGTAATGTAATGTGTATAACAGACTCCTAAATATTTAACTTTTCCGGTGTCAAAATAAAAAAAAACCTTCTTCCCTTATTGACAAATGCATAAGAAGTGGCTGTATAGCAAGACTGGGCACGAACATCTGATGAAGGACATAAAAACTTGTCTGTTACAGACAGCTTTTGTTTTGAGCAGACAATAGGAAGACCACTGTCAGTCTTTTACTTCATGAGCAGCAAAAACAGAATTTGAAAGGGGTTAAAAATTTTAAAACAGAGACTATCCCTGAAGCTCTGAGAACAAAGGGAGAGAGCAGAAGATGGATTTGAAGCAATTATGGGATTTCTGGATTCCTGCTGTGTATGCCTTAGCTAGAATACTACACATATTTCTCCACATCCCATGTTTGCTCTTTGGAAGGGCCCCATTCAATTACCTATGTCACATTTTGATGGAAAATTATAGTAAAGCATATTTACCTAACGAGATTTAATATATTTCCAACAAAACTTCTCGTGGGTTTTCAAAAATCCTCTACCCATACGTTGTTTTGTGACATTCTCAAACAAACATCAACTGCCTGTTATATGAATTGTGACAGGTTTAGAGGCTGCCTGTATTAGCTAGAAAACAAGAAATCTGAATACCTTTTTGCTTTGGTTTTGTTTTGTTTTTGTTTTAAGGAAAAAAAAAAGTGGAGGAAAATAAAGATGCACAGTATCATTCAGTGCCACCTACAGCTGGAACTGTGAATTGTAACTAATTTTTCAGTACACGTGCAGAGACTTAGTGCTGGCTGGTGGTAGCATTGTCGTAGAATGGCTCCTGCTCAGTTGCATAACATGGAAGAAGAAACAGAGGGAATATTATTCATGCTTATGTTTTCAGAGCTTTTTTGAATTCTGTTAAATTAGGTTTCTTCCAGGTACAAGAATATGAAGCTTTATTATGTAAGTTCTGATTCAGAAGACAAGTTCAGTAAATGTGAGGTGGAGTATAGGATGGATTGAGAGACAATGAGAAGTAATGGTGTCCTCCAGAACTGTCTTCTGACTGGTTTGTTTTACTTTATTCCTTATCAGCATGAAAAAGAACATGTCAGCCAAAAACAGTAACAGAAAATAAGGAATGTATCTTTGTCAGGTGTCACAGAATACAGGCCCAAAACTTAAGAACTTTCTGAAGTACGAAGGATGGAGATAGGAAAGACCAAACATAGTAGGGCTGGAAAACTGCAAAGGATATGAAATGAGAGCTTCTGTGGAAAAGGCTGAGGTACTCACCGATCTCTTTGCCTTGTTTTTTTTACTGCCTATGTCTGTCTTCAGTCTCCTAGGTCCTCAAGCCTGGGGGCATGGGAGGACGAGTTAAGGAGTACTCAAGTAAATTGATCTTACATAAGAATATGTCTGTAGGGGTTGTGGGAGCTGGCTGATGTTACTGTGTGGTCACCCTAGAATCTTAGAAGGGCCACGGTGTTTGAGAGATTCCTGATGGTTTGAAAAAGTGTTGTACATCTGTGTTCAAAAACACAAGAAAGATGATCTAGGGGACTTCAGGCTGGTGAGCCTTGCCTCTGTCCTTGGTAAGACTATGAAGTGAATCCTCCTGGAAGCCTTGTCCAGGTGACTGAAGGAGAATACAGGTGTAAGAAGTGGCCTGGAATTGTTTCCTGGAGGTAACTGGATTGCCTCCTGTGGCAGCTGATATAGACAAGAGGGTTCTGTTTATCTCAGAGAGGTTTTCAGAACAACCTTCTGTAGTATACCTACAGCCATATTGGTGAGATATAGGTAGATGAACTACTATAAAGTAGGAAGAAAAGTGTCAGGCTTATAAGGTTGTGACAAGCAGTATGATTGACTGGCTTGTGATGTTCTGTAGGGATCTGTTTGGGTCTAGAAGTATTCAGCATCTTTATTGGTGATCCAAACATTGGGACAGAATGCACCCTCAACCAGCTTGTAAATAACAGCAGGTAGGGGGTGAGCAAAAAAAGAGACCTGCTGAAGAGCAGGGCTGCCATCAAGAGTTGGGAAAATGGGCTGAAAAATAAATGTTAAATCCCACTCTTGGGATTGAATAATGCGTACACCAGTACAGGCTGGATAGAGGCTGTCTAGAAAACAGACAGTTGCTGCATGCTTGTTCCTGGTGAACGCACAAAATGTGTTCTTATAGTGAAGAAGTCAAACTGCATTCCACTTGATTCAGCAAAATTGTAGACTGGAGGTGCAGAGAAATGACTTTTTGTCTCTGGTCAGCAGTTGTGAGACTCTATCTAGAATGCTGTGTCCAGTTTTCTACACCCCAGTATGAAAAATATGGACATAAAGAAGAAAGTCAAGTGAAGGGCTGTGTATGGTGGCCCATCACATCACAGTAAAGGAGAGGCCAAGAGAAATATGTTTGTTCAAGTTTAAGAATAGAATGCCTGAGAAGGGATATCATTACTGCCTTCAGTTAACTGAAGGAAGAGAAAAGAGAGGACAGGATCTTCTTGGAGGTATGTACTGACAGGATGAGAAAGAACAGATGTAGGTCACAACATAACAAATTTAATGTAAGGGTTAATTTTATTTTTTACATGAGGATGATCACAAACAAGTTGGCATGACAATGTGTGTAATGTTCATTCCTGGAGATTTTCAAAACACTACTGGACAAGACCTCAAAGAACTTGCTCCAAGATAACTCTGCTTTGAATGAAGGCTTCGACCAGATGACCTTTAGAGATTTCTCCCAACAAGAATGATTTTATGTTTTGACGAGGAAAAAAAAAAAAAAGATTCTGATTCAAATGCAACGTTTACTGATCTACAGTTGATCAAGAATTCAAAAAGTCAGAAGAACTTATTCTGAATGTCATCTCCAAACAAGTGGAATAGCAGAAGGTGATCAGGAATAGTCAACATGGATTCACCAAAGGAAAATTACACTTGACCAACTTGGTAGCCTTCTATAATGTCATCATCGACTGAGTAGATGAGAGGAGAGCAGTTGATGTTGGCTACCCTGACTTCAGCAAGACTTTTGACACTGTCTCCTGTAATATCCTCTTAGGTATGGTTAGAAAGTGTAGGATAGGTAAGTGGACAGTGAGGTGGATTGAGAACTGGCTGACTGGAAGAGCTCAGAAGGTTTTCATCAGCAACTCAGAGTCTAGCTGAAAACTTGTAACAAGCAGTGTTCCCCAGGAGTTGCTGCTGAGTTTGGCCTTGTTCAACACCTTCATCGGTGACACAGATGAAGGGATAGAGTCCATCCTCAGCAAGCTTGCTGGTGACACAAAGCTGGGAGGAGTGGACAATACACCAGGAGGCAGTTCTGCTATCCAGCAAGATCTGGACAGTCTGGAGAGTTGGATGGAGGGGAACCTTATGAGGCTCAACAAGGGCAAGTGTTGAGTACTGCACCCGGGAAGGAACTGTATGCATCAGCATAGGTTAGGGGCTGGAAAGGAGCTCTGTAGTGCAGAACCTAGGTGTTCTGCTGGACAACAGGATGGCCATGAGCAGCAATGTGCCCTTGAAGCCAAGAAGGCCAGTGATATATTGGAGTGCATTAAAAGGAGTGTGGCCAGCAGGTTGCTTCTCTACTCTGCCCTGGTGAGGCCACATTTGGAGTACTGTGGCTAGTTCTGTGCTCCTCAGTTCAAGACAGGAAACTTCCAGAGACTGTCCATTGGAGGGCCACAAAGATGATGAGGGGCCTGGGCATTTTCCATGAGAGGAAAGGCTGAGAAACCCTGGGACTGTTCAGCCTGGAGAAGAGAAGACAGAGAGGTTCTTATCAGTGCCTTTAAATATCCAGAGGGAGGGAGTTAAGTAGATGAGGCCAGGCCCTTTTCAGTAGTGACCAGCATCATGACAAGGGGCAGTGGGAACAAACTGGAAAACAGCAAGATCTATACAAACACGAGAAAAAATGTTTTCACTTTAAGGGTGATAGAGCACTGGAACAGGCTGCCCAGAAGTTGTAGAGTTTCCTTCTCTGGAGGTTTTCAAAACCCACCTGGACACTTTCCTGTGCAATCTACTGTAAGAAACTTATTTTAGCAGGGCAGTTGGACTAGATGATCTCCAGAGGTGCCTTCCAACCATTATGATTCTGTGTTTCTGTGATTCTGTAAAGACGAAAATGAGTTTCTTTGGTTTTAGACTGAGTGTGAAGAAAAACAGTACTTTGGTTGCATTTATTGTTTGACTGATTGATTGATTGTCAATGTTTTGGTTCTGAATAAAAAGCAAACTCTCTAAAATTCTCTAGCCTTCAGAGTCTTTATGAGCTGGCTGCCTGAGTATGATTACATGTGTTACTTTCTTCTCTAGAAAGTTATTCCTCTGATTCTGGTTTTTGGGTCAGAATTGCCAATTTACTGAAAGAAAGTATGTCCATAGCATGCTAATGTTAGATCTGACAGAAGAAACATCTCACAACACGAGACAACATGCCTGCTTGTAACAGATTACAATTTTACAGACCTCTTGGAGGTCTTCTGAGTTTTTGATACCTTCACATTTTTTTTTAAATGCTAGCTTTGACTTATGTAATCTCAGGGATATGTTGTCTGGAGGAGGCAAGGCAGGGAAGGGAAGGGAAGGGAAGGGAAGGGAAGGGAAGGGAAGGGAAGGGAAGGGAAGGGAAGGGAAGGGAAGGGAAGGGAAGGGAAGGGAAGGGAAGGGAAGGGAAGGGAAGGGAAGGGAAGGGAAGGGAAGGGAAGGGAAGGGAAGGGAAGGGAAGGGAAGGGAAGGGAAGGGAAGGGAAGGGAAGGGAAGGGAAGGGAAGGGAAGGAAATGGAGGGGAGGGAAGGGAAGGAAATGGAGGGGAGGGGAGGGGAGGGGAGGGGAGGGGAGGGGAGGGGAGGGGAGGGGAGGGGAGGGGAGGGGAGGGGAGGGGAGGGGAGGGGAGGGGAGGGGAGGGGAGGGGAGGGGAGGGGAGGGGAGGGGAGGGGAGGGGAGGGGAGGGGAGGGGAGGGGAGGGGAGGGGAGGGGAGGGGAGGGGAGGGGAGGGGAGGGGAGGGGAGGGGAGGGGAGGGGAGGGGAGGGGAGGGGAGGGGAGGGGAGGGGAGGGGAGGGGAGGGGAGGGGAGGGGAGGGGAGGGGAGGGGAGGGGAGGGGAGGGGAGGGAAGGGAAGGGAAGGGAAGGGAAGGGAAGGGAAGGGAAGGGAAGGGAAGGGAAGGGAAGGGAAGGGAAGGGAAGGGAAGGGAAGGGAAGGGAAGGGAAGGGAAGGGAAGGGAAGGGAAGGGAAGGGAAGGGAAGGGAAGGGAAGGGAAGGGAAGGGAAGGGAAGGAAATTTGGCTTCAGCATGTCTATAGTGTTGCTGTTCTAAATATCTGCTGCATTAAAAGGTATGCTCTATTCATACAGGATCTGCATTCTTCCTCTGCATAAAAAATAAAATTATGAAGAGGAGCAGAGATATGGCATGAAAGAAAGCAGTGGCCAGTCCAATCTCACCCCTGCCAACAGACAAGAAGTTAGCTATTAGAGAAAGTGCAAAGCTCTTATTTCTTCAGTGGCATATATGAGGTAAACCCTAACCTGATGATGACACTGAGCAGTGAAAGTAGATGCTGGAGATAAAAGAAAACTGAAGACAAGTGAATAGCAGCAGTATGTAATATGATAGGACAGGAGGACTTAAAATAATATTTGCAATAGCCTGAAATTTTGCTATCAGTTAGAATAGATTGGTTGAACCAATGACAGAAACAATGCTTGGTGTCAGCAGAAAAAAACACACCAACAAAACAAAACAACAACAAAACAAACAGCAAAATATTTGGTCATTCCAAATCAGTAGAAGTAACATAATTTTGCTACTTTCCAATAATGTCTACTCCAAGTTTTCAAATTATTTGCATGACTGAATACTGAATACTGAAATCTGTACAGGTAAAAACATCACTGTTACAACCAGCTATGGAAGGAGCATTTCTTGATACACAAGAGGGCTATGAAGAAGAACATTGGCAGGCTGGGAAGCAGGCTGGTGGGAACTTACTGAGATTCAACAAGAGGAATGCAAAGCCCTTCACATGGAGAGGAACAATCTCATGCAACAGCACATACTGGAAGCCAACTGACTTGAAAGCAAACTGGCAAAAAAAGTAACTGAGATCCCTGTGGACACCAAGCTGAAAATGAGTCAAAAGCATAACCTTGTGACAAACGTGGTTAATGGTATCCTGAGCCATATTAAGTGATGCCAGCTGGTCAAGGTAGGTGGTCCTCCTCCTCTATTCTTGATACTGGTGGGGCCACAGCTGGAATTCTGGGTCCAGCCTGCGTCCCCAGTACAAGACAGACATGGAGTTAACATACAGAGTCCTACAAAGGTTGACAGAGATGATGTGAAACAATGCCTCCAGTACTGTGTTCAGTTTTAGTCTCCTCACTACAGGGAGGATATTGAATTGCTTAAGCATATGCAAAGAAGAACAACAAAGATAGCAACGAGACTAGAAAACAAGAGCTGGTTGGAACTGAAGGAGGAGCCATTTAGTTTGGAGTAATGAATCCTTCTGCAGCAATGTAACAGAGTAATGAGAGTGTGTGTGAAAGACAGTCACACTCATTTTTTACATCTTATGTCTTCCAGGTCAAAGTTACATGAGTAAAAAACCCACAGGTCTGGGTGCATAGCAGTCAGGTATCAGTCTGGTACAAGAGGCAGGGAAGAGGAGTGAACATACAGAGTGGTTTATGAAAACCAGTTCCTAGAGGATCTTAAATTAGAATTGCAAAATAATACAATTTAATGTGGAACATGCTTTCTTTCTGTTTTGGAGACAAGATGATCTGTCCAAGAGAGCTTTCTAGGCTTAATTAGTTACAGTCCCTGGTAAGTACAGAATGTTACAAGCATCTATAAAACTTTGCAGCTTGGAATAGGAACATGTCACATGTCTCAGATGCTCTTTCGTTTGATCACAGCAGCCAGCATACACAGAGTTTAAGGACAGAGAAGATCAAAAGAACAACCAGAGTTTAAGAGATGTGCATTTTCTCATAGTGGGTTTTTGTTTCATAGCAAACTTCAAAAAATGAGGGCATTGTTGCAGACTTTATGAATTGTAGTTGTTGCATATCATTATTTAGCTCTGCTTTTCATTGCACTTGGTGTTTTTCCTTAAGCTACTGTTGCAGAGTACAGGTTATATAATTAGCATAATTATAGTTGTATTACAATCATATAATCATAATTAATAAATATTATAATTGTATAATTATATAGTATCTGTTTTCATTAAGAAAAGAACACACCCAAAGCTAGGTAACGCTTTGTTCTCACTTTCTGCACAGCCACCCCAAAAAGGTGTTTTCTTGATGACTTAATGGTTTCACATCAAATTGTATGATATTTAAACTGCTTTCATGCTTTTGAAAGACAGGTCTGAGCAATTTTTCTACCACAATGGGAAAAACAGATATGAGTTGCAAGAGTTATAACATTATTTTCTTTACTATTCAAAATCTTAGTTTCTTTTTACATAAAAGGATTGCTTTTTAATGACTAGAGAAAAATCAGTAGCCTCTGAAAAGGTCTCTTTGCCTCTTGGAAGCCAGTAATCTCCATCAACGGCTTAACACTCCTTGTAGATAAAGCTTTAATACCTTGTCCTTTAAGTGGTGCTTTTAACAAGCAATATAGGCAAGAAAATCCACTTCCCTAAAACGAATGGCAAAAATCCAGTAACCAATCACCCGGGCTGAACCATACTCCTTCCTGAAGATCCAGCAGAGGGAGTTTATTTTATCCGGAAAAGTTCTCAGTTGAATATACTTTAATTATTTTAAATCTGAGGGGAGAAACATTGCCTAACCTAATGCAAAAAGTAAAAATTGCATTTTAAAAGTTATTAACTGTTAGCACTAATGATTTTCACATATGTAAGTTTACTCTTGTAATCTACTTTAAAAAAAAAAAAAACAGTGCTCTGTTTTTGATGTAATAATTATGTAATTGTGCTATACTAGGTTTTGCAGTTAAGAGTGAAGCTCAAAACCAGGACCAATTTCGTCATCTGAGTCCTAGTGCAAATGCATATCATGACAAACGTGTCAATTACTAGTTACTGCTTCAATATAATGTTGCAGAGAAGAATGACATCTCAGAAATAAATAAATATATGAAACTACATTGGTTAATAGCTATAAAGGGTTAAAGCACTTCAAAACCTTTATTCTTGTTGATGCTGCTGTTAGACATTTCAGTTGGAGCTACACACAGGACAATTTTATACTTAGTAGTGTTACAATTACCCTTTCATGTATTTCACTCACTTTCAAAACATTTTCTTTCAGCTATGATGGTGTTTTGTTTTTTGTTTTTTGGTTTGTTTTTTTTTTGGTCTAGATTTTATGGTTATAGGATATAGAGAATTATATTTAAAATCAGTTTGAAATTTGAGAGTGAATAGAAAACAGAAGCCAGATTTTTGGACTTTCAGTGCTTTGTTCCACTCACAACCCATCAAAGCTGGTAGTACAGCTATACTGTAGGCTGAGAACACTGAAAGTGAACCACAAAATGAGGGAAGACAAAGTCTAGATTGATAAACATTTCAAATCACTGTTCATCATACAAGAAGAGATTAATTTCCTTAGGTTTACTTCAAGTTTTTCAGGACAGTTGTATTCATTTAAGACAGCTCATGCAACAATTTCTTTGGTCATTGCTTTGTTGCATAAATATTAGGATCTTATACCTGTAAATGTTACTGCTGCATTGTAAAAAGAAGTTTTACACCTTAATTATTCCTAGAAATATGTCTGGTCTGGAAATTACACTGATACGTCACTTAAGTAATTTAATAGACAACTAGATGCCATTGGCCATGTACAGTCTCTTCTGAGAAATAAAGATTTACCAGCATTAACAAATTAAGTTTCACAATGCCTTTCAGAGACATTTTACAGATGGAAAACTTAATTACACATAGACTGAATGACATGCCTACAGAGGTTAGTCAGTGTAAACCTATGGCCAATTCTCCCTTTTTAATATTACAGACAAGTGATGTGTCAGCCATGATGTTCTGGCACAACAAATCTACGTTCGTATCAGTTATTTTTCCACATCACCATCCTCCCAAAGCAGAACTTTTATTATCTCGTTCACAGTAACAGTCTTTTGTACCATGAAAAGTGTTAGGGAACAAGTGTAATTCCAAGAGCCCCCTTAGAGAATGATAGCATAGATGATTATGCTGATAGATGTGATCTGGTTATTACTTCTGGAGGATGGAGCATAGATCAACAGGCAAGAGGTGGCAGTGGTAAACCTAGTTCAGCTATGAACAGACTAGCATGTTAACCTGCTGTCACCTCACAATTCTAAACCTTTAAAAGCTTCTTGCCTCATCACATGTTAAATATAATTCTGATAGGATTTTTTTTTCATGAAAGAAGGAAAATAATTTTAGCAAAATGCTGAGGAAAGATTGGTGAACCATTTATGCTTGCAGAGAAAACTGCATCACTGTTTTCTTCTGTCCCAGTATAAATGGTTGTAGCCCCCGGAAAAAGTATGTATTAGGGTGGATCCACAGTGAGACAAGCCTGATCATATAAGTGGACAATCTGAATTGTTTCATTTGAATGCTCAAAATGAAGACATAAGTGTTGAAATGAACCAGCGTGGCTTCAATAAGAAGTGCACATCCTTCTTGATCAACATAGTGGCCTTCTATTTTGGCATAACTGCATGAATGGAGAAGGGAAGAGTCACTCATCTACTGGACTTCAGTAAGGCCTTTGACATGGTACCCCATAACATCCTTCTCTCCAAATTGGAAAGATGTGGATGTGATGGGTGGACTGTTCAATGGATGAAGAGCTGGATTCAGGGTTGAATCTAGAGAATGGTGGTCGATGTCTGGATGAATGGAGATGAACGATGAATGGAGATCAGTGATGAATGGTATCCCACAGGGGTCAGACCTATATTCTAATATCTTTGTCAATAGCATTGACAGTAGGTCAAGGGTACCGTAAGAAAGTTTGCAGATGACACCAAGATTTGGTGATTGATACTTGAAGTATATCAGATAGCGTTCATCAGGTTAGGGACAAACAGACCAACAGCATGAGCTGATGGGGCTGGAAAGTTCCTACAAATTATATCAAGTATGGATGCCATCCAGAGGGACCTGGACAGGCTTAAGCAGTGGGCCTAGGAGGAGCTCATGAGGTTCTATGAAGCCAATTGCAAGGTCTTGCACCTGGGCCATGGCAACTTCCACAACCTGTACAAGCTGTGGGATGAAAGGACTGAGCACAGCCCTGCCAAAAAGGACCTGGGGGGGTATGGGTGGATGGCAAGCTGGACATGAGCCAGCAATGCGCCTTCACAGCCCAGAAAGCCGACTGTATCCTGGGCTGCATCAAAAGATATGTGGCCAGGAGGCCAGGGGAGGTGATCGTGTCCTTTGCTCTGCACTGGTGAGAACTCACTTGGAGTACTGCATCCAAACGTGAAGTCCTCAGTACAGAAGAGACTTGGACCTGTTGGAGCATATCCAGAAGAGGGCCATAAAAATGATCCAAGGGATGGAACACCTCCCCTTCGAGGAGAAGGATAGGCTGAGGGGGCTGTTCACTTTGGAGAAGGCTCTGGGGGAACCTGATAGCAGCTTTTCAGTATCTAAAGGGGAGCTACAAAAAAGAAGGGTACAGACTCTTTCGCAGGGTCTGTGGAGATAGGAAAAGGGGAAATGGTTTCAAGTTTAAAGAGGGAAGATTTAGATTGGATATAAGGAAGAACTTTTTATGATAAGAGTGGTGAGGAACTGGAGCAGGTTATCCAGACGTGGTGAATGCCCAATCCTTGGAGACTTTCAAGGTCAAGCTAGACCAGGCTCTGAACAGCCTGATCTGGCTGTACACACCCCTGTTCATTGCAGAGGAGTTTAATTAGACGACCTTTATAGGTCCCTTCCAATTCTAAGGATTCTATGATTCTATAAATCACTATGAAAGCCTATACTGATGTGTGGTCAAAAAGTGGCACCTCAAGACCTTAACAGCAGCAAATGAATGCATTACTGTGACACCCTTAAATTTAAACATCGGTCCCACATTGTTTTAAACCCAAAGAGACAGAGCACAAAGTCTGGCTGGACTAATGTGAATTTGCACCAACAATCCAAATTTTCTAGAGCATTCTTCTTTGTTACTTTATGGAGATTTGAGTTGCCCATTGATGACTGGAACCATTAATTACCCTGCTCCCTACTTTAATTTCTTGCCTCACCTTCCCCAGAACTGTGGAAGACTGCTTGTGCTATCCCAGCTCCATTCATTTTCCAAGTAAACTTGTGTCCCATGCATAACTACCACTGGAAAAAGTCTTTCTTAGAATTCAACTCAATACTATCTGTATTTATGTGAACTTTAAACCAAGGCCAATCTGCACCAATTTTTATTTACTGTCTCACCCTTTGCTGGGCCGTGGCCCATTTCTTGGTGCATGTCTATGTCAGATCTGACTTTTTCTTGGAGATGCTGGTGGATTGGTTGGGCATGTTGCATGCTCAGAATCATTAAATGGCTACAACATAGATTTTAGAGGGTGAATCAACCTCAGGAATTAAAATTTGTTAATAGATATCCATAATTCTGTTCTGAGGTTTAGACTATGAAATCTTCCAACTCCCAACCTGATTTGTAACCTCCCTGTGTTTTGTTATTTCATGCATATCAGCCAACAAATCGGCCTTTTTAAGAGTAGGTATTTGTTAAAAATGTTTATTCGGTGTTAGGAAAATCTCTTTTGGATGAATTGAATGAAGAACAAGGGTCACTGATTAAGTTTCTCAAAAAAGTCAGAAGTATGACATTACCGTGCCTGTTCCTTATAAACTCCTGCCAAGTAAATCTTAATTACCATGCAAATCTGAGTCAGATAATGTTTATACACCACAGTTATTCAGTATATAAAAAAATCATAAATATGCGATCTTATCCACATTTAGCTGCATGTAGCACATTAAACATGATAATCAAGGTACTTTTTAATAATAATATAGGTATGAATTTTGAGTGGTGGCCTTCTTGCATTAAGGTATCTTATCACTGACTGTAACATCTTTCTAACTTTAGGACTGGAAAGATTTGGAAGTTATTACACTGACAGAGTTTAAAGGGCCTCTACTAACAGTGGCTCTAATTTTATCATCCACATTCCCCTTGAGCAGCATTTTCTTAACTCAAAATAGGATATCCACTAAGGAATCAGTGTAAGAAACCCAACTCAAACCCCTGTATTTTAATGCCTATTAATTTACATCAACACTACTTTTAAAATCCACTTTTTTGTTATCAAGAATGGAAAGCGCACCTAGGCAGGGCTCACAATGCCTGCTGTTGTGCTTACAGAGTTCAGAGTGCAGCCAGTGTAAGGGTCACCACTGAACGGACTAAAGCTGCCCATAGGGATATGCTGACATACTGAGATGGCTCTTTCTCACACACACAGAAAACAAAATGACAGTACAAGCAAGGAAATAAATTCAAGCTCTCTTGGGCCTACTGGTACATTGTGTTTATGTCATTAATAGTATTTTACTATCCCATTGCTTAAACTTGTGCAAGTACTGTCAGCAGTATACACAGTGAACTTGTGTTGTATTTTTATACATCACCCACTATAATAGCGAGGATGTTTTCAAACAAAGCACTTTAAAATCTGAATAAAATCTTAAATGTGGGGAAGGATCTTTAAAGGCTTTTTTATAGTCAAACAGAAAGAATTGTCTTGTGTAGATGATGCACCTGGACTTGAAACAAAGGGCATCCTATGTAACTGCAGCTCTAGTGATAACAAGGATTTCCATCTGAAAAAAATACTGGTAACAAGAGTGACAGTATCCTTGAAAATCCTCAAGGAATGAACCTGAGTTACTCTCAGGTGTTTACCTTTAAAGAAAGCGAAGTACCCTTCCAGTTTTAGCAAAGTTATACAGAGATTTAAGAAATTTCTACTTTAAAAGAACACAGTCCATGTAACTGGGCACTGTATGGACAATCTTTTATTCGGCTTCTGGGAGTTGTGTTATGACATGAATGTACAATGGAAACTGGGCCCTACAGGAACCACCTGAGAAGTGAAAAACTCAGGGAGGAGAGGAATCCTCATGCAGACAAAGAGGAATTTGAATGAAAAGAATGTATTGCTAGAAGGATCATGTTATGCAGTTAATGACTATTCATGCAGTAGAGGAAGTGGCATAAGTTGCCATTATGATGAAGATTTCAGGAAAGGATGTCTTTGGAACTGAAGGGACAGAGGAGCTTGGGATGCTAAAGACACTGAAGACAACGCTGACTAGACTAAGATGAAGGTAACAAAATACTTGGCTACAAAAGTGTGACCAAAAGGCCATCTTATTCCACATTATACAACTGTTGAAATAACAAGTAAGAAAGATGTGCTTATTTACTGCAACACGGCTTAAAACTTACTAGAAAATGAAAGATTGATGTGGTGGTGCTGTGTGTTTTGCGAAATGAGAATTTTAAAAGTGTAATTATTTTTTTAATTTTGACTGGTGATACTTAATTTAAAAAAAAATCTTTTTGAGAACTTTTTCCTAATTTGAAGATATTGAATATCACCCATGATAGAGTTCAGTTTGTATTTGTAATAGGAATGAACTGACAAATATTTCTTCATCATAGCTGCATACCAATTTTTTTTCTTCAGACTTCTTCCCTGTACTATTACCATTTCAGAAATGAAATAAACAACATGAAAATAGAAAAAAAGGAAGGAAGGAAGGAAGCAAGGAAGGAAGCAAGCAAGGAAGGAAGGAAGCAAGGAAGGAAGGAAGGAAGGAAGGAAGGAAGGAAGGAAGGAAGGAAGGAAGGAAGGAAGCCATTGTGTTAGAGAATATGTTGTTTGTCTTTTTACCTCCTGGTTACCTTTCCATAGAAAAGCTGTGAATCTTTAAGGAAGCAATTATGCTAACTGTGGCTGCCATAAATATTTTCCTTAGTTACTTGTTGGAAGATTTTCTTCTGAAGAAATGTGGATGGAGTACTGTTTGGACAGCCAAGCAACTACATTTTCTTGGCTCTTCTGCACAATGACACCCATGGTCTAAGAACACTGTAAGTGGGACTTTGCTTTTCAGTTTAACAGATGAGCTTGGCTGTAGCTGCCCACACATATGCACAAAATCTGGGTATAAAAGATACAATTTCAAGCCAGGAATCTTCAGACAATGGCCTGCTCTGGCCTGACATGCTTGTTACAGAAGGAGATACCACTGTTTTGTCTTGGAGCTAGAATGATTTTAAAACTGAAAAAGTAAAAGAGATGCTGGACATGGATGAAAATGAGCTTTGGCATTATTTGCAGGCAGACTGAAATGCTGATGAATAGGATAGGATAAGCTGGTGTTGCCTTTTATTGACTGTCACCATTCCCCTTGTTTCTTCATTACATTGTGTGAGAAAAGCCTCTGCATCAGAATTCTAACTGATTAGGGTTGTATGATGCAGAACCACTCTTTACAGATTTTTCAGGCTCACATAGATTTGCCAACTGGATTCCCTTAAAGGTGGGTTTAATATCCAACAAAACAGAGTACCGTTTATATACTAAAAAAATCCATGTCAAAATAAAAAGCATTCATTAGCTATTGAACTAAGCTAGTATTAGCATCAGACAAGAAGTTCATACAAAAAGTAATTTTAAATAGCAATATACTCATTATAAACCTCAGATTTTAATAAAATATGTTTTATTAAATGTCTATTGAAAAAGCTCTAAAATGCTTCAAACCTAAGTATTTTTACTGGAAAGTGTTACATGGCTTACATGTCCTGGTTGTATTGCAGACTGTATTGGCCTCACGTAATCTGTTCATACATAAAATGTATTCAGAAAATGAATTAAAAAAAAAAATAAATAAATAATCTTCAATTTCTAGATTTTACCCAGCTGCAAGAATAATACTATGTCACATGGGCTTGGCTCAAGGGTAAGCAATTTTCAGGTTCATTTAATGATACAGTATATTCAAAAAGATTTCAGTACCACAAGGCCAGGATTCTTAATTTTCTGAGCTAATCAAGTTTTTAGCTATATTTTAACAACCACAGTCAGTTAAAGAAGTATAACTAACATGCTATTGAGCCAAAGAATCCTGAGAAGCACAAGTTTTGTGTTTAGACATGCTTCATGCTTTTACCATTCTGCCAGCAACAACCATTCAGGTTCAAGAGTTACAAATGCACAAACAGAATCAAAGGCAGAGACATACTCACTAATTTTACAAACAAGCTTTTGAGATTAAAATGTCAGTGGTTTCAAAAATCACTCCTTTTCTTGACTGTTAAATAATGCCAAGCAAACAGTAGGTTTGCATTGGGTTTTCTGACATTAGTATGGTTTGGTTTCTACAAAAGAGAAATACTGCAGGTGGAAGGTACAGAGAAGCAGATTACTGGGCTGCTAGAAGGCCCAAATATGAAATAGGCATTTAATCAGCATGAGACCTTATGTGAGCATTGCAGATGGAGAAGTATTTTATTTAGCACATAGAATCTTAGAAATCAATGCCAAAAAAGGCTGTACATTTGTGCTTAGGTGCAGAAATGTGTATTTGTGCATTATTAAAATAATTTAGACTACTGGATCAAAGCCACAGAACTGCAAATACTTGAACAAGATAAACTCTTAGAAATGGAATCAATTTGCTGCACAATTGTGGATATTTTTATTATTATACTAATGCATACAATCAACCACATTGTGTGGAGTTGTTAAAGAAAGGAAAGGAAAAAGAGCATAGCCCAAGCAGACTGACAAATTGACATTTTTTTATTTGTTTGTGGTTAGTAGAAGAAAAATTAACTTATTTCTTTCTTTTTCCAAACCATAGGGAGTTGGCTGAAACAATGTAGTCTGTATTCATCCACTGGCAAAAAGAGAAGTTATAAAAATTCCATGCAGCCTTGCTAATCTACACATTTAACCATTCATACCCATCACTTGGCTTCTCTAACTCCCAGCAAAAATGTAACACATGCCTATACTGGGCAAGATTCACTTTACAAAGCCTTTGGCAATTCTGCAAATATAGAAGACGCTTAAAGTTGTCCTACATGTTTTAGTACCAACTAGGAAGCCCAACCTCTAGCTGTTGCTCACTCCTCCTGCTCACACAGGCTTTGCTGATGTTAATATCAAAGGTTGTCAAGCTTTCAGACTCCCATTTCTTGGCAGTCATGGACTCCCTCTGCTCAACTGCCTGTGCTGTTAAGCACAGACACACACATTTAGAAATCTTAAAAAATAATGATTTGCAAGCACTGACATTTTATCTTAGTTGACAGGTTTGTGTTGGTTTTTTTTTTGTTTGTTTGTTTTGGTTTGGTTGTTTTTTTTTGTTGGTTTTTTTTGGTCTTTCCACAGAATAAAAGTACCACTGAGGATGGCTGGCCCCTGTAAAGTCTCCAGTCCCATTGTGGCTCAATCAAGGTCAGCCACAGTGCTTTGCTCAGGGCTCTGTCCAATTGCGTATGAGCATTTATTACGAGTATTCTGTGGAGTATCCACAGATGGAGACTCCACAGCCTCTCCAAGCAACCTGGTCTGGTGTTCAAATGTCCTCACAAGAAATAAGTTTTTCTTAAATTTAAATGGATGTTTCTGTATTTCAACTGGTGCCCATTGTCTTCTGTCCAAACTGTGCATGAAACAGAAAAGAGACTGGCTCCATCTTTTTCTCCCTCATATCAGTTATTTATGCACTTTGATAAGATCTCCTCCGAAGCCTTCATTTTCTTGAGCATAAGATCACCCGGCTTTCTCACCCTCTTCAGCCTCCAAGCCCTTCATCGTTTGTGCAGCCCTTCACTGAACTCCACATGTCCATGTCTCTCCTGTACTGTGGGGCCCAGCAGTGGACGCAGAGCCCGGATGTGTCTCATCAGTGCTGAGCAGAGAAGAAAGACTGCCCACCTTCACTTGTTGCCAATACTCTGCCAAATGCAGACATAGATGTTGCTGACCTTCCTTGCTTTGAAGACAAATTTCTGCCTTACTGTCCACTTGTTATTGACCAGAATTCCCAGCACTTTTCCTGACATACTGCTTTCCAGTCATCCAGCTCTGCGTTGGTGCATGGGAATATTCTTCCCTGGGTGTAGGGCTTAGTACTTCTTTTTCATGTGATTCCTGAGCTTCCTATCAGCCCATACCTCCAGCCTGTTGAGGTTCTTCTGAATGGCAGCACAACCATCTGGTATACCCACAGTTCCTCCCACTTTTGTAACTAATTAACAAAATTGTGAAGAAACTTGCTATTATCAATCTTTTCTTGTTATCACTGTCTGACACAGAATTAGCTAGTGAGACTCAATGGTGGATATCATATCTTTAATAAAGACAATTATTAGAACAAATCTACTATGAACGCTTATGTTTTGAAACATTAACTCTCAAACCACAACAGAAATCTTTCTTTTATGGCACTGTGCTGTCAGCATTTGATATTGTAGCCTAACTGTAATTTTTCTGCCGTGTCTGTTCAAAACGTGTCACAGTGTGCTGTGCTGTGCTTGCTGTGACAGTCCGATGGCTGGTACTGTGTGCTATGGCTTCAGCAACCTTGGTTCAAATCTGACTTACAGCAGGAGGGAAACATCCGTTTTTACACTTACTTTTCAACAGCTTTTAAAATAAATACATAACTTTGAATATCCTTTAGCCGCATTTTCCTCATCACTATGCAGAGCACTGAAAACAAAAAGATTTGCACTTCCATGGCATTGTACGTTTGGACATAGACATTGGCCAAACAGAACACAATGAATGATTTCCCCTCTGGACTGCCACTGCCAAAAGGAGCAGGAATATTTTCTGTCCCTGTAACATCTGTGTCAGTCTTCTCTGCACACCTTTCTGTCAGCCGTGCTGGTTTTGAGGTGGGAGATGCCCAGGTGTGCCACAACAGCACAGGTACACACGTGAGGAGGCCAGCAACACCACCTGCCAAGCTGTAACCATGCTGTGCAAGGTGACACTGCTTGCATAGCTCTTACAGAGTGGACAGCAGGCATGACACAATGGCCACTGTCCTCTGCTGCTTGCTGTATGTCTCCCTTTGTGTGATTTCAAGCAGTTGATGCAGAAGTTGTGGTACTAAGGTTGTCTGGGATTATATTTTCATTGACTTCACTCTGTCAGTTTTTTTCAATATATCTCCTTTCTCTCTGCCAACAGACATTTCTCCTCAGAAATGAACCAAAGAAAAAAAAAATCAAGAAAAATCAGCAAAGCAGACATAAAATTATATGCAATTAATTCCTTTGTTATGAGAGGTTTTTGTATCTTTCTTACAGGGAAGGTATACATATGGGCCATTAATCAAAAGCAGTGAATAGGAGTCATCATGAAATTTGGTTAAAGACAAGCAAACTATTCCTGGGAAAGCAGAGTAATTTGTATGGAGAGAGAATGATGTGACTGGGAGGATTCTGCAAAGAGAGGAAAAGTTCAGACATGATTCTCTGACTAACCAGCCTTCACTCAGCATCCTTAAGCTGCCTTGTGAGTGTTGCTGTTCAGTGGGTAAGGGCATTAGAAACTGGAGGCCTTCTAGTCTGGGAATGGTGAGATGTGGAAGTTAGCTGGGATACAGAAGGAAACAATTTTCAGGAAATACTCCCACGTGGCTATAGATAGCAACTTTCTTATTGAGAAAACACAGCTTTACTACTTAGAAGATGCTCAGTAAGGTATACGTGAGCAGATCATATGACCAATTCTGATTTCATCATTAGATATCTGTGTATTTTGCTCAACGATGTAGAAACTATTTTTTTGCAAATGATTTCTTCATACCTAGGCACACAGACTGACTACAAGTTCAAAGAAACAGCAGGTAGCAAAAAAAATGGAGAAGCCAACAACTATTTGTTTTTTGGGAAATGATTGTTTATAAGAGTTGAGAGTGGGATCTCAAAAGCTCTCCTTAATGAAGAATGTACATCCTTCTGAGGTCAAACCCTATCGAGACATCCAGATATGGGCTTCCCTGCTCTTGACAAAGTTTTTTTCAGGTATCTGTCCATGGTTCCAAGGAAGGAAAACTATCTTGAAGCTATTAAGATGAAAAATAATTTCTTGTGAAGCAGGACTCACGTCAACTAACTGTATTCCTAGTAAGGAATACTTAAGTCCATTGAATTCATCTCTTAGTAGAGAAGTAATGGGAAGGACAACATGGTGAAAAAGTAAAAGCAGATCAACAGCCAGTGGATCAAACATAAATCTCTTTCCAAAATTAATTTCAATTTTTATATCCCAGGAAGGCTTCTTTTTTTTTTTTTTTTTTTTTTTTCTTATGGAAGTTCTTCTAGAGTTCTTTTGCAATTATTTTCAAACCAATTTCAGTTCTTCACAAGAAACTTCAAATGGTGATTGTGAACAGGACTTCTAATTATACACTAGTTCCCTTACTGTTGCTTTAGCTAAAAAATTCTAACTTTTCCTCCTCAAATCTAGCAGTAAAACACTAATTTACTCCATATGGTTATCATACAAATGCCTTCATGATTATGTCATAAAGAAGTTCTATTCTCTGTACCAATAGAAAAGTCAGTACACCTTCTTGCCTTCAGTAGCACAGTGAAAAATGGCAGCAGTGCAGATCTCAGTGTAACTACACTCTAAAAATTCCAGATTTTCTTAAAGAGTTTAGATAGGCCCTTCACTCACTCAAACAAACAAACAAACAAACAAAAAACCCAGAGAGTTTTGGAGTTCTGGAGAGAAAAATAAGTCTTATCAGAGACTGAATCGACTATTCTTTTCTAAGGAGTGAATCAGGAACTTGGGATCACCAGATCTAACCTGTGAATGCCAGGATCCACAAGAAAAAAGTGACCAGAAATGATGCAGTGGCCCTGATGTTGGCTCCATAGGTAATTCAAGTGCAAAAGGTGATGGTAGGCAATGGTTTAGCAGCACAGTTACAGTGATCATATTACTGCTACAGGCTGCTATAACAGAACATATCTGCCCTACTAACAAGGCATATAAACATTTTGCACTCTTCTTCCATTCCCAAAGTTTTTAAAGACGCTATGTTCTGGGATCTCTTTGAATGGAGACTTCTCTTTGACGAAGAAATTCCTTTTAAAGAATATCACAGTGCCATCTGAGTCATTTTTGCCATAGAGAAACCGTTTGCAATACTTTACATAAGAGTGCAGAAAAAAGTTTTAAAACATTAAGCACAAGAATTACACTCACAGAGCTTTTTGAAAGAGACTTCCATCAGATGTGTTCAATTCTAACTGATTTTGCATTTGTGAAATTTCAGACGAAGAGGGCACATTTCTACAGTCTTTATAAGAAAAGATAGGAAATTTAGAATTCAAGAGGTATAAAATCACAGAGAAAGGAAAAACAGGGCAAGATAAACATTATTTGTATTTGGTTTGGACATTTGGTAGCCATGAGACTTGTGCTGAAAGCTTCATCTAGCAGAAAATCAGGCCAAACTCAGTAGTTTGAAATGCAGTGCAGAAAGCTGTGGGATTCAAGCCTGAGCCAAAGCTTAACCCAAAGTGGTACAAATTGAAAGGTTCAGAAATTGACCACAGCCTTCACATGTGTTCCAGTACAGCTGTTTATGACTATGAGTGACTGCTGGAGCTTTACAAGTAAGAAGCCACAAGTTTTACTTAGAGAGTAGGGAATGTTTTCTTTCAAGAAACACCGAAGACGCATTGTGGGGAAAGCTACAGAGCTGCAGCATCAGGCATTGTTTATGCTGTTGTGTTTACACATCAGGCTCAGGAATCTCCTTCTCTGCCAGATTTTCTCCAGTTACTACCCATCCAGCAATAGTACCCTGTAAACCCAGAGCTGAATTTCCAGAGGTAAAATCATCCCACCTGTGAAATTAATTCCTGGCATTCTTTGCTAAAGCACAACCAGCTATTCAAGCTATCAGGAGTTCTCTTTGCCACAGAAGATCTCCTTTCAAAGAGTCTTCTTGACCAGAGCCCTTTGAAAGGATTTCAGATGGGACCTATAAAAGTTTTAATATGAGCTACAGTCTTGTAAAGAGAATGAAAAACAGAATTAATTTGATTTGATGACTGCAGATTCAAAACAGCCACTGCTTTCTATCCTGCTCAACACCTGATACGAACATCAGACAGCATACAACCACTCTGCTGCCCTCAATAATGAAGGGAGAAAAAAACAAACAACCATCAGGTTCAACTAATATTTCAGTAGTTCTTTCAGTCTCCCTGTTCAGCATTGCCTCCTTAAGAGCTAGGCATTTTTCTTCATAGCTTAAAAACACCTGCAGCAGCTTTTAAAAAATAATGTTGAAATACAGTAACAAGAAAGGAATATCTTCCCAGGCACATCCTATTAAATGCAGTGCCAGAATGTGTATTAGCTAGACTATGTATATGAAAATAAACACAAATATGAAGTATTGAAGTATTTACATTCTATGCAGTCCAGGCCATGCACAAGAACAGTACTAGGCATGAAAGACTCCAAAGAGATGCAAAGACATGCACTTTCTGCCTTATTTTAAAAATATTGTTAACCTTTTCCCACCAGATAGATCAGCTTGCTTCACAAAGCCAGAGAAGGCTGCAAAAGTAAAATCATCTCTTTGGGCTTCAAGGGGAAAAAAAAAAGCAAACCACAGTGTTTCAGGAATAGATTTTTCTAAAACTGAATCCTTTCTAATTATTTTAATCTCACATTATTAAATCAGAGTTTTCTACTGGAAAAGTGCTATCTGGACATGCTTCCTAGGAATAAGGGCATGCACGTTGCAGAAACATGCAGGTAATTCTTTGTACAGTTGAAGGTTCTAAATCAGTGATGGGATTGAACCTCTGTTTCCTTCTCTGCAATACTGATATCCCTACAAATTGTTTTGGACTAAAGTTTTTGTTTTATTTTCCCCAAAGAGATGGGAACATTCATAAATATTTTTGCAGGAAATGGAATGTAGAAAGCCACTAACATTAGTATGAAGTTGAGTTTGAATTTTGATTCTCCTGTGAGGGGCACAAGTAATTGGAGGAGGAACTGGTAAGAAAAATCTGCTAACCTACCTACATGATTCTTGCTATC
This sequence comes from Phasianus colchicus, assembly GCF_987193195.1. NCBI lineage: Eukaryota > Metazoa > Chordata > Aves > Galliformes > Phasianidae > Phasianus > Phasianus colchicus. The sequence continues at coordinate 60,308,576 of NC_143476.1, read as the reverse complement.
AGTTTATATTGCTACCATTATGCTCATAGCATGGTTATCAGTATCAATACAAGTCAAGGAAGCAAAATAACTACAGTTTCCAGGTAACTCATCGTGAAACACCAAAAAGGACAATCTGAATTACTGAGTACAGAGAAGTACATATCAAGGAGCTTTGAGGTCAAGGAGGGATGAACCTTGAGTGTTTTGCCTCAGGATGATGTGTAAGCAGAGCAGAATTTCTGGCTTTACAGTGCTGTGATTTCAGTTCAGGGACTCCATTCACCAGGATGCTTCAAAGAATATATGTACCTGTGACGAGTCACTCTAATGTCTGTTATATGTAATGCAGCAGATGACAAAGCTGGGAGACAGGAACAAGGATAGAGTTCGAAAGATCATCCTTCTTGCCTTTACACCAGAGCATGTTGTTAAATTGCTTTCTTCTGGGAAATCATGGACTATGAGAGCTGGCCTATTGTGGAAGCTCGAGGCCAGCACAGCCTGACTGAGACATCATCCCTTATGCAGAGGATTGACTGATGTCCCATCAAAAGTGAATGCAACAGCAAGAGAAAAACTGCTCTTGATTTTGTCTTCTTATAAAATTAAAGAACCAACTACCAGAAACTACATTCAGTGGCATGCAAATAATCTGATAAACTCCATAATAAGGGGCTTTTATTAATCCATTTATTACTAAGTATGTAATTTTGTTGTCATATTGTCATTATGACACAAATTGCCTTTAGTTACAGTAAACTGATAAAATCTATGTGGTTTTAGAAATCTTTATTCTGAGAACCTGAGCCCATGCTACTCAGTGATGTAGAGGAAATCCAAAGGGAATGGCTGGAATCAATGACAGGTGATGGCTTCTCATATCACCAGCACCATCACCAGCACAAACCTTCTGACAGCAGCCCTGCCTAGGAAAGTGGGATTTCCACATCTGTCAATGACCCATTTCCAAGAAATTTAGGCTTTTGTATTAGCGTACAAATTTAGCAAAGATGAACACCAGACAGCCTTCATTGCTTAGTCCAGATCTTAAGTAGCTGCACTTTACAGAAATTACACGCTCACTATGGCACTGTATATATCACAACTTTTATCAACTGTATTTATCAACTTTTAAATTTTAAAAATAAAAATCACATTTGGCAACAGAATTACTGAGCTAATATTTGCGTCACATAAATATTTCAGCAAAACGTTCCCGCAAAAGCTGCAGTCTCCCAGGTTACTTTTGTTGTCTCGCTACTTGTCATCACTGATAGGCAGTTTTTGATAGGCAGCCTCTAATGACAGCTCTCCAAAAGTTACCCTTCGTGTTTGCCGTGACTCGGATTTGAACCGAGGTTGCTGCGGCCACAACGCAGAGTACTAACCACTATACGATCACGGCCAGCTCTCAGAACACTGCACAAATCCCCCTCTTCGCCTTAGTGGTCCATAAAATTTATACAAATGGTGCCACCTACAGTATACACTAAGTTTTAGCAGCAGCAGTTTCTAAGTATTTCTACAAGCAATTACACACTACCATCTTCTCAAAATTGCCTCCAGACATTTCTTTCCTTTCTATTAATTGTCCTTGCTATCACAATTTCCTAAAAACGGGCTCAGGAGAGTTATAGAGCTATATAACTTTCTCTTGACTCCCAAATCTTTTCAGAGGACACTTTTTTCCTGTTTAACAGTGGTAGGGAAAGCAAAGTCATGGTATCGCAGCCCAGCTATCTTTAATTGCACTCAGAAAACAACTGAGCAATTTTTACACACCTGAGAAAACATTCTAAATATCTTTTGCTATTTCTTTTTTTTTTTTTAATTATTATTATATTTTTCATTGTTTAACTTTTTTTTTTTTTTCCTAAAAAATAAAAATCTTACAAAACAAAGACTTTTTTTCTGTTCAGAAGCGAGCTTTGGGGAAAACATTTCTTTTGTCCAGGACTGAATTTCTGGTTAAACAAATAAACAAAAAAATCAGAAGAGCACCCTACCCCTAAAATAGCCAACAACTTCATGCAGGCAGGTCTGGCAGAAGGAAGACTTGAAGCAAATACCAATAACAGCTCCGTCCTCTCACTTTTCAAGGGCATTCTCTACCTATCAGATCACTAGTTGATGCAAGGAAAATATTTCCCAATGTCTCCAGTCCAAACTCTTCCACTGGCTGTTAGCAGAAGCAGGGGACGAGCCTCAATCTGCTCATCTGTGTTTCAGCTGAGTCCCCTCAGCATCACACCATGGACTTCATGCTTTTTGACTCCGCAGTGAATTGGTAACACTTGAAAAAAATCATGCTCAGTAGATCTGTGGATGACACCAAACTCAGGAGTGGCTGACCCACTAGAGGGCCATGCACCCATCCGGAGAGACCTCAACAGAGGCTGGAGAGGTGGACCATCCTCTCTGACTGTATTTGTAATAAGCAGGAAAAGAAAGGGAAATGAAATTATATTTAAATACACTGAGGCAGCCTAGTGTTTCACAATGACTAGATTAGAGAGAAGTCATGGTTGTCTCCACTGGGTCTGTGTTTGTCATTTGGCTACAGCACCTTTCTCAGCCAGATTCTGCACAGAATCATAGAGTCATAGATGATTCTGAACTTCATGTTAACCCACGTACAGGCTGAAAATACATTCAACATTCCTTAGAATTAAAGGCCAGGCTGGGATAGCTCTCTACCAATTCATCAGACAGCTCTTTCAATGGCAAGTAGTTTTTCCTCTTCTTCTATTACTATTGCAACTGTATCTTTACAGAGAGATCTCCATGCAAAATTTCCTAGCCAAGAGAAATCATCTGGGGAACACTATTTTTCTTTGAGTTCAAATGCAACTATGCTATAGCACCTTACTTTTGCTCTGTGCACCCCTATAATAAGCCACAAGTGACTATGTAAATGTCCAGTATTTTCTCCTAGCCAGTACCATACAATTGTTCTGAGCGAACAAATCACTCACAGACCTACGGTAATGCTCCTTTCCATTTTTGTTTTCCCTTCTTCCAGTTTTCAAGTTCCTTCCTGATATCCAAAGGCCTAGAATGAATATAAAACTCAAGGTGTTCTTCTATCAGAGCAAATAACTGCTTTCAGAAACAGTAAAATGTCAAGCTGGTATAGCTGTGTCTTCAATTACATATATATTAACATAGACATTTATAACACAAAAGAGCAAACGACAGAGCTAAGATCCTCAAACTAACAAAATTCCATGCCATCAATACAACTTACATCTAATCACAGCTGTGTAATAGGTTTTACAACACAACCTCTATGACAACGAAGAGAAAATTGGAGCCAGCAGGCAATCTTCAGCCAGCAGAGCACTCAGGTTAGCAATGAAACAAAGTAGATGCATCCTTACTCCCAAAGAGAAAACTTCCAAAGTGTTATAGTAAATGTAATTTCCTACCCTGTTATCCGATGTTTCTGGTACTCAGCCCAAATCTGCGCTGGCATTTTATACTGCCAGTTTGTGGTGCAAGTGAACGTGTCATCTATTGTTCCTTAATTTTGTACTTTATGTCCTCTTGCAAAATTCTCAGTCCCACTGAGTATTCACGAGGATTGTATTCCACATACTTACAGCGCTGAGGTTTTCTTCTGAAATGATTCTTGCTCATTAAAACTTCTGCATGCTATTAAAAAACAAAACAAAACAAAAAACCTGGGAAAGTGAACTGGATAACCAAAATGAGCTTTGTTTCTTACCTGATGTGAAGCATGAGCAAGTATTGATCTCTCCTTAATTTAGCTTCTGAATTTGTAAGCTGTCCTCAAGGTTCAGAGTTAATGTCCTGTGAGGGGAGAGTGAGTTCCCTGCGCCTCCAAAAATAGACTCGAATAGGAAAGGTCTCAGGATGTTCTGTTACTGTCAAACACATGTTCTTCTTAACTATAAACAGCACGTAAGTGTGACTTCCCATTTAACATTCTGCTGTTGGTGAATTAGCTGAACTGCAAACAGCAGTTCAAAAAAAAAAAAAAAAAAAACCAAACTGTGAGGGAAGGGTTTTTTCCTTTTCTTTTCCTTTTCTCTCTTCACCTTAATACAACAGTACCTTCACCTAAGGCTAAGAGCTTGCTGTGGGTGACCAAACACTTGAGTCTCACACTGGGAGGTTGGCTGTTAGGCAGTTCTCTAGTTCATTCAGCACCATGGTCCTCTTCTAAAGAGAAAGAAAATGCCTGTTAAAAATCCAGTATTTGAGTCCTTGCCACTATGCTGCATTTTGACTTGTTCTTGATGCTGGTTTCAGCTTCCTATATGGTAACACTCTCCGTGCACTTACTGGTGCATGGCAGGTGAGTCTGCAGAACACAGTCTTCTAACAAAGAGAGAAAACACATCTCCCATTCAGCTTGGGGACGTGTGAACATCAGAGGATAATCAGACAGAGATAATAATGAAAAAGGCAGCTGAACAAATAAAACCCAGCTAAAACTTGACAACTTGTATCACATTAACTGTTGTTAGATCAAGCAGTTTTCAGCTACACACATGCAGACAGGCCAGTGTTTGATCCATGGTGAGTGCTTTCTGGAAGGACCAAAAGAAGCACTAAGGTGGTAAAACTTTAGCCTTGCTGTGCTTGTGTCAGAGCTGAGCCCTTGTGGCAGCCTGGGAGGTCATGCCTTCAGCTCTCAAATCCTGGGAGCTATTCCAGGGACAAGATTCACAAGCTTTAAGGTATGCTGATCATTATAGCTCTTATCTTTCCCCTGCCCCTATCATCATGTGCTGAGTACAGCACATGGCATCCCCCAAGACCAAGGGCATGGCCATCTCAAATCTTTTTGTTATTACAGGCAGAGCTGCTTTGTATTTTTTTTCACTATAAGCCATGAGGTTTTCTACATGTGTACAGGGGGTAACAGGACAATGCTGAAATAAACTGCCCTGCAATGTGTGTGTGGGGATTTCCAGCCTAAATTTACAGATTCTCTTGGATCTCAGCTGGTAGCACCACCCAGCCTAGCTGCCCTGGACTGCGAGAAGCTGACTGTGAGCTATGCTGCCTGAAGGGCAAAGCAGAAGCGCAGAGCCAGGGCAGCCCGATGCTTCTGCCATAGCTCAGAACATAGAAGCTGCTGCATCTGCCACAGACTACTCTGAGGATGAAGGTAAGCATGTCACAGCAAAAGAGAGCGAGCATCAAAACCAAAGGCTGGTTAACGAGGGAATAGAGAGTCATCAAGGGTAGGTTCAGGTATGTATATAGGTTGTCAGAAATAAATGCCCAAGTAAAGCAGAATTCTCACTGAAGAAATTTAAACATAATGGGCTTCCTCTTTCAGTGCGAGCAGGGAGAGAATGCTCCCACATTTCACATCATTGCCGTTAGTTAGATAATGTCCATTCTTTTGATTGCAAATTCTTTTATCATTCTTGCACATTACTATAGGACATACAGCTGTAGAAAAAAAATTTTTTTTTTCTAAAGTTTCCCAACAAGCTGATTCCTGAAGTTCAATTTTATTTCTAAAACAAGGACAAGGAGCCCAGAACAGTTGCCTTAATGCCTCTCCTTTTTCCAGATGTCTTGGAATGAATATTCATGTATGGCTACTCACTCTGTATTTCTCCTCTGTTACCCACTCTTTCCCCATAAGCCTTAATTGGTTCACATACTTCATCCTGTGTATCAACACTTTCTCAGAGGATTACTCAAAATAAGGAGGACTGTGGGGAAGTTCAAAATATTATGTCAATTTACCTCACTTTATCATTGCATTTAACTTTGATATGGTTACTTTCCTCATGCATATGCATCCAAATGGATGGATGCAGTGGTTTGTTGTGACACAGCAGTGGAGCATAATGTCAGCCCTGGTTGGTACAAAGCCCATGGAAATTCATGAAAGAAAGGAACAAAAAACACAATAAAATAGTTCCTTTTCTCCTTGAAATCCTGGCCAGTGAAGATATAAATTATTAGTGTAGATGGGTAAAACTATTCTTGATGATGATAAACTTGGCTAAATCTCAAGTCATTTGTCAAAGATAAATACCACAACCATAGGCTTCAAAACATCAGCGGGCTTTGGACTCACTCAGCCAGTTCACATTAGTTCCCAAAACATAGGTGACTGACTTCAGTGCAGCGGGTCACATACATTGTCTCTTCCTACAGTCAACACAAACAATCTGAGGCCTCACATGCTTTTCTTTAACTTGATAAAGACATGTTTGGCTCTCAGGATGGATCCCACACAGGGTTCCACTGCTGGGTGATCCAGCAACAGAATCCCAGGAATGGGACTCCACAACCACAGGCCAACAGCAGTGCCATGGTCTACATGCCACAGCAGTGCCAAGGATGCTGCGAATAGGGACAGCTGCTTCTGGTTATCCTCACCTGCAGCCACTCAGCTTCCTAGCAGAAATGGGGTCAGAGAACATGTTCTTAAGCCCTGCAGCTACACAAACATCTTAAGAGTATTGTCTTACTTAAATAAGATGTGCTGATTTAACAGTGATCCCTCACTGAAGATTGGAGAATGGAAAGAAGAAACAACATTGTCTGTTTGGCAGCAAGACCATACCTCTTCAACAGAACTGACGCCTAAAAATGTTTTTTTTTAAGTTGATGGCTTTTTCATATGTAGACATGCCCTAAATTCCTCTGCAAAGATATCTTTTCTTTCCTCTTCTCTGTTACATCACCTTCTCCAGGGTTCTGTATGCTTTATTTGCCGAGAGAAACAACAGCAAGTTAGTATCACATAAACTGCTGCTCCTCAAAGAACCATAACCTTTTTTTTTTTTTTTTAACATTTCACCCTAACCCTAAAATACACTCCTTAAAAGATTTGTGTATATATACATATATATACATAACGCATATTGGAAGAGTTATCTATATTTTGGATTTCAAAAACAGGTGATAAGTCATCATCAGATTTTTAAGGATATACTGAATTACAGCAGTGAGTGTGAGCACTCCCTCAGTCATTCTGACCATTGTGGAGGAGTTGCTTCTTGAGAATCTTGGCAACAATTCTGACAACATGGCTGAAACCAAACACTCTCAACGGTCACTAAAAGAGACCCCACAAATCACAAGTCTGCTTCTAAAATTCAGCTATTATTTTTGTTAAATATTTTATGAACTAGAATTTAAGAGCATTTCAAGGTTTGTCATATAATTATTTCATCTTATGTTTCTGTCATAGGACTGGAGGGAATATTTTAGACATAATTTAGAAAATAAATTTCCTGCAGCCTGGGTCATACACAGTTTTAAATTATGCCATAAATCAGTCCCCCAAAATAGCAATTTTTACTTCATATTTGAGTTTTTATTTAGTAAGGAATCAGAAAATAATTCTCTTCACTTGGAACAAGGACTTGGATATTTTCCTCACTACATGATTTCACTGTTCTACAGATGAAAAATAAAATTCATAGCTTGCAAGATTATTAAAAATGCTAAGTAACATGTCTAGGAATGACTGAAGAGTTCCTAGGATTTTCTTATAGTTCTTACTGCGCTTTGCTGACTGAACATAAGAAATTTACTCTTCAGTTCTAAAAGACAGTATCTTTTTGCACTTTGAAGCAACTTATGTTATTTCTGTTCACAGAGCATCAAGATATCATTCCTGAGTTTCTTCTCTCTCAAAAAGCCACCAAAATTTATTTTCACATAACATGACCTCTAGGCTTACTTATGCCATGTTCAACTTCGAACATTTTAGCTCGTTTTTAATATTGTTCGAAGATCAAACAAAGTTTAACCAGGCAGTACTAGATACAGAGGATTTATCTACCACACTATGCTGTTCCTTTAATACCTTTCAGCAACATAAGTGCTTACATCGTAATAGGTTTTTAGCTTAAGATCTAATCATCCACTCTTGAATTAAGATGCTTGAATGAAGCCAACTCATTTGGAACTAAGCACTTTAATGTCAACAGAGACATATGGTATTGAGACTGAATTACAAAGGATCTCTTCTGAGCCATCTATTACGGAAGCAGGACTAAGACCCCGGCATTATTATTAGTTTACTCATTTATTTGCTAGCAAATAATTGAGAGTAAGATCTTCTTAAGAAAGTGGAAATGGTCTAATAATTGCAATCTGATGGCATAGTACATTCCCGTGTGCACTGATTAAATCTCCCCCATCCATAATTTATGGCTCTGTGCTCATGTGTAAAATCCTTGTTAAACTGAAAGAAACAAAGTAGGCAATGCGACAGCTCCATCCCAATGACTAACATCCTAAGTTATCAGCTATAACATCAAGTCGTGTAACATTTATTAAGACTTCTGGACATTTCCTCATCCTGGACTGTTCAAATCAAAATCTCTGATAAAATACTTATTTTAACAAGGTGCTTATATCAACATTTATGGCAATGATGAATAATGTCTACCAAGTACAAAGTTAAGAGCAGAGGTTTTGTTCTGAAGCCATTCCACTGTTTCTGGTCTCAACATACAGGTGAGGAAAAATATGCTAGAGTCCTCTTCTGCAGTACTGGTGGGAAAAAGATCCTTCAAAATGCAACAAAAACAACACAACTAGAAAAAGATAAAATAAAATTACCTTATAGACATGAAGGTACATTTTTCTAGACAGTCAATTTGGGTAGGGAAGTATGAAGACGGTAGATTCAATCAGTCAGTTTTTAAACGTTTATGAACTTGTAAATTTATTGCTGTGAAGAGGCTTTGTTTAAATTTAATTGTGTTTGCTGAGGTAGAATGCCACCATACTGTTTTGTTACAGTACCTAGTACGCTTCTGCTCATAGTTTCTGCAGTAACCTTACTATAGAAGATAGCAAAGTTAGATAATAGGTTAAACTTAGTAAGGTTGCATTATCTTTTTCAGCCACGCATTACTGAGGGCTTCAGCAGACGATTGCAGTCTCTCTGAAGTAATCTCTATCATCCACATAAATGCTTTCCTACTCTTGACTCAGTAAGGCTGCAATGTACAGCTCAAAAGGCAGTGCTGCCTTCTTAGTATCATCACGATAAAAAACTGGTTAATATGATTTTAGACTTAAAGAGGTGCAGTGCAGTTTCAGAAAGAATATCAGCCACTCAGCCCTACTGAAAAGCTGGACAAAATTTTCCTTCCTCCCAGCAAACTGTGCTCTTGAATTCACTACCTAGGTCACGCATTAGATGTTTTTCCCAGAAATGTTTAGAACCTGGCAAGATAAAGAGACTTCCTGTGTCTCTTCTCACAGAGAATTTCCTGTAAAACCTGTTGACTTTAATGCTGCTTTATTTTTGCTAATAAAAGTGTGCTGTTTTGCTAATAGCTGTAGAACGCCATTTGTGATGCTGGAATCTATGTTATTAACTAGCAGGGAAGCACAAAAAGCAGTTTAAAGCTTGAATGAATTCCCAAAGCAGAACGTTTCCTCAAAATATTGCTGTGAAGCAAAAGGTTCACGTTGCTATGTAAATGCAGCCACTTTGAGAGTGACACTTTGAACTGTCTGCACTAAAACACAGCACACCTTCTCAAAACCCACCTGAGGAGCTCTCCCTGCTACCCACCCACCATTCTGCTTTTGTTCTGGCTTGATTGCTGGACTTGGTGTGATGTACTCGTTACCACTTGGAAAGTACATATCCAAAGTGAGCCGTGAACTATCAGCTCAGTCACACTGAGGTCAGAGAGGGGCCTGGCTGCAGCTAGGTGCTGCAGGAGCCAAACAACAAAGCCAAGTCCTGTTCTCAGATTATATCAGCATAAGCATATGCAGACATACATCCTAGAGAGAAACCTGGCTTTTGGCATGAGTGTAAGACAGAGCTGACTCTTTAAGGAGAGAGGAGGGGAGCAGGAAGCTTGATTTTATGAATCACTCCTCCAGAAATAACTTTGAGAACTTCAGACAGCTTTGAGCTCATATTTTGGTTTGCTCTCTGCCTTGTGTAGGTTTACTTCAACACTTTGAGGTTATGGGGGTCACAAGGGTCAGCCTAATAACTTCTCGATTGTTTCATGGTAATGTGAGTTCTTATATGACATGCCTTAGTGCTGAAAATGCAGTGTGTTTGTGGAGGCAGTCCCAAAGAATCACAGAATCACAGGGTTGGAAGGGAGCTCTGGAGATCTTCGAGCCCAACCCTTTGCTAAAGCAGGTTCCCTAGATTAAGCTAGCCTAGAAACATTTAGAGAATGAGATGACTGACAATATAAGCTGGGTAAAAATGTGATAATGGTTATGTGTGTGTCATCTCGATGGAGATATACACTGTGCCTAGCATGCCTAGAATTTTAAAATTAACCATGGAAATAAGTGATGTTGTGAGCCATTTCTTCCCAGATGGCAAACTACAAGGCTGAGCAAAGTATTTTTTAGTGAATGAAAGAAATGTGACATGAGGTTATATGAATTCTGAACTGATCATATTCTCTTACTGAATTCATGCACAGAGGCTTCATAACACGTGAAACAGAAAAGAAGAAAAGCATGTATAAGAATACAGGCAAAATCTGTCTTTCTGGTTCTCTCTTTGAAGAGCAAGTTGTATTTCTTCTCAAGCTAGTTTTTATGTACTAATTATTTCAGGGGTTATGGGAAAAATTAATGCTAAAATAAGGAGGAAGGGAAGAACAGGCCTGCGGGGATGCGTGGCAGCTGCAGTGAAGAAATCCACCAGATACTAATTGGTACAAGTACCTAAATATACCAGAACTTCACATGAAACCTTCTTTGGTATAGAAAGGCATCTGCCAGACAAGCACAACTTCATTAAAGAAAGCTTTTACACATAGCTCAGCATCACCAAGCAGAGCTTTGTTCACTTGCACTTGCAGCAGTGTCTCAGGAGAACACACACAGAGCATCAGTTTTCAGCAATAAAGAAGACAGTGGCAAATGGTGGTACCAAGCAAAAGTGACAAATAAAAGCACTGATCAACTAAACCATCCCTTTCAGTTTTCTCCCAAGACCCACTTGCTTGCTTTTATGCAGAAAAATAGTAGGATGTACCAACTTAGAAGATACCAGGTAACAGTGAAAATCTATAGGGACAACGGCAAAACTTGGGCATCGTTTGATTTTTTTAAGATCTATTATTAGTGGGTGATTCACTCAGAGAAATGCCACAAATTCCCGTATAATTATCTCACTCTCAAATGTAAACCATACTTGAAAATAAAAAGAAAATTGTTGTTAGTTATAAAGACAGGCTCATGAGCTTTCTTCTCAATTTATTCTGAAATGAAACTTAATTGCAATGAAAAACTTAGTTTCCATTTAAAATCACCTGCCATAATTTGATACCTTCTATAGATAAAAGCAAACTCTTAGTTCTAAAATCAAAATAAAGCCTCGACAGGAAGAAACGAGCAACTTTACTAAAAGTGTAACTATGAATGTATTTCAAAGAAATATGTACATTCTATGGCCAGCATCCATTATTTTAAAATGTCTGGTTTCCTGATCAGTTTTTACATTCAGTTATTTTGTTGATGGTATGGTAAATGGTTGCATTCCTTCCCAAATCGCAACCAGCTTTTCACTGCTGCAATTCTGACGAGTCACCACCTGAGGGACTCTAAGACTCTTTAGTCCTGTAATTGGAAATCACCCGCTGCTCACATTAGAACTATTGTTTGTTTTTAAAGGAAACAAACAAACAAGCAAAACCTCTTAGGAAAATAGTTTCCTATTTGCTTTTTTTCCACTACGTTTCAGCAGAGGAGATTTTTATGCTGCTGATTTACAATCTACACGAGAGACCAGTAGGACACCCATTTCTTTTGTAGTGAGCGCATGAGCATGTAGACATAGACAAGAAGAGCACAGATCTGTGTCGCCTATTGAAGGGAGTAATTTTATCAAAACAGAGTTTCTGCTGATGTCAGATTGAAGATGGTTATACCTGGAGGTACCCAAATCCTACTCCCAGCTGATCTCAAACAGAGATCTCTCCCTGTAATATCAACTGCGGAATTTTAACACAGGAAAGCTGTAAGCAGGTGAATGCTATCTTCAAAGTAAAAACATAGGCAATGGATGTGTAATAACAACTCCAAGGTCGCATGGGAATACTACCTTCAATGTCAGGAGCAATGCAGTCACTCACAATGTCATTCTGACAATGATTCTCTGCTTGCTGGTCCGGTGGGATGTCACTCAGGGAAAGATATGGAGTTACTGCACTACACTGCAGTAATAATATGGCAAATAAATGCCCTTTATTCCCAACCCTCTGTTCAGGCAACTGAATTTATCTCTAAAATGATATGTTCTTAATCTGATTTTACTAACTGGAAATTAGATCCTAATGAAAAAAATGGGGAACTTATAGTACACATGTGATATAGCTGTTACATCAACAAACCTTTACAAACCTCTCAGTCCTTTTGCACAAGCATGAGTGCTCCAGAGGAAAGGCCCGTAGGACAGCTCATAAAAACTGATTTTTAAAATTGGTTCTCCTAATAAGCTGATCCCTAATTGCACAAGCTTGGTAGAGAAGTTAATACAAGCATAAGAGCTGAAGCTTTTATAGGCATGCAGCATACTGTTTTTTTAGAGTTAGTTCAGAGACTTGTTCACAGCCCCGTGCTGACACTGCCTGCTTACCATACATAGTACCAAGCACCAGGAGAATCTGCTCAGTTGACTTGTGCTTGCTAGGTAGCATAAAAACATTTGCATTAGCAACATTTTACATTTTCTGTCAAAAATTAGTATTGAGGAGATCTTTCTTAATCCTAAGAAACCTAACTTGCTAGGCACAAGGATTTTTAAAAGAAGATGTATTCCATCTATGATGCTGGTAACCTCAAACACGGAAAGGTGTTTAGAAACACATTCAAGCTTTGAGAGGGTTTGCCAACGGGTTAATCTATTATGCTGTGATATTTTCAGGTACTAAATGCAGTATATTGTGCTAGTAAGACCTGAAAATTTTTGCTTTGGCTGAAAATGATACATCAGTTCATATCTGTTTAAGCAAAGTTTGCATCTGTTGGCCGGGAAATGGAAATACCTTCTCGCATAAATGTGAATGTTTGCATGTGTATGCATGTGTGTGTCTGTTTTCATAAGTAGAGGCCATGATAAACCGTAGAATCTTGGACAAACAGAATCATTTTATACATTTTCTTGTGTGCCTACTTGGGCAAAATATCTAATCAACACTGCAAAAGGAAGAACTGCAGAGGCTTTGCAGATTAGCACTGCTTCAAGCACAGGCAGACTAGTAGTGGCAATAGAATGTTAGGATACAGAAGATGAAAGATCAGATGTCTCTGTGACATTACTTTTTAATCATTTACCTATTCAGTTCCATCTGCCTTGTTCAGCCAGTAAAGATGTGGCATGATATTTGCACTGTCTATGTAATCTGCTCAGCCTGCAGTTCTCATGAACACCATTTTAACATTTGTATTTGACCATATAGCCATCTGACTTCAGTATTGTTTGTTTTTGTTTTTGTTTTGCTGGTAATTTCTTGGCTCATTGAGGAATGTGGAATGTCTCACAGGCAATATGTTGCAAGATTAGGCCCTTACTTTTTTCTGAGGTAAGAAAACAAATATTTCAGTATCACATTCTCTGAGGAATTTCATTTCACTTCAACATCTCTCCCAGACACATCACATTTTACATTTTTATATTCTTTCCAAGATAGATAACTATCTTCATGCTAGTTTATATCTGAGAAGTCTATGGATTGCATCCACAGAGGAATATTTTGCTCTCAGATACATTAAAGTAATCTCATTTATGCTGACATTTTGCTGGACAAATTGAGAGTCCTTTGAGTCTTGTCATATTTTTACTTAAAAAAGAAGTATCCTATTCTCAGTGTTTTCTCACAAAAGTTCCCATTATATGAAATATATCTCATAGCCTGGCTCATAAACTGAGATTATGTTTATAGCCTCTTCAGCTAAGAACAACATTTAGGAAGTTAAATAAAATATTCACAGGACCAAAGATTGCCTTTTCTTTGCTAGAAAATGATCACATTCAGGTAATTCTATGAATGTTCACACATAATTTAGTTTAAAATTTCATTTACTTCTGCCAAATTTTATGCTGAGCAACTACAAAATCCTAGCTTTTCTGTCACTGCAAATGTTTGAGGCTTACCAAATCTTGGCAATGCCTCTTTTAAATATTTCACCCATCATCTTTTGAATAACTTTACTGCTAGATGTCAGTCTCTTACCATTCTTTCAGATTGCCTTCAAAAAAATGAGGATATTGGTGAATGAAAAGACCTTCAAAATCATCCAGTCCAATTGTCCACCTATCACCAATAGTTTCCACTAAACAATTTGCCTCAGTACAACATCTAAACTTTCCTTGAACACCTTCAGGGTCAGTGACTCCACCACCTCTCTGTTCAGCCCATTCCAGCACCTGACCACCCTTTTGGAAAAGCAGTATTTCCCAGTGTCCAGCCTGAATCTCCCCTGGAGCAACTTGAAGCCATTCCCCCTCAACCTACCTCTAGTTACACAAGAGAAGAGGCCAATTTCCAGCTCACCACAACCTCCCTTCAGGTAGTTATAGAGAACTATAACGTCTGCCCTGAGCCTCCTCTTCTCCAGACTGAACAATCCCAGCTCCTTCAGCTGCTCCTCATCAGACCTGTGCTCCAGACCCCTCACCAGCTTCGGTGCCCTTCTCTGGATATGCTCCAGGGCCTCAGTGTCTTTCTTTAGTGAGGGGTCCAATACTGAACAACAGTACTTGAGGTCTGGCCTCACAGCACTGAGTACAGTTGGGACAATTACTTTCCTGCTCCTGCTGGCAACACTATTTCTGATACAAGACAAGATGCAAGTAGCCTTCTTGGGCACCCAGGTCTGTTTCCTCTACACGGTCTTCCAGCCACTCTGTCCTAAGCCCGTAGCCTTGGGTGGGGTTGCTGTGGCCAAGTGCAAAACCTGGCACTTGGACTTGTCAAACCTCATGCCATTGGTTTCAGCCCAGCTATCCAGCCTGTCCAGATTCCTCTGTAGGGCCTTGCTACCCCACAAGCAGACTGGCACTCCCTGACAACTTGGTGTCACCTGCAAACTTCCTGAGGATGCACTCGATCTCCTCATCCAGGTCATCAATAAAGATATTGAACAGGCCTCAGCACCGACCCCTGGGAAACAGGACTTGTGACCAGTTGCCAGCTGGATTTAACTCCATTTACCACCACTCTCTGGGCCCAGCCCTCCAGCCAGCTCCTTACCCAGTACCTGTCCAAGCCATGGGCTGCCACATTTTCCAGGACAGTACTGTTGGAGACAGTGTCAAAAACTTTGCTGAAGTCAAGGTAGACCACATCAACAGCCTTTCCCTCATCCACCAGGTGGTTTTGATGCAGCCCAGGACACAGTTGGCCTACTGGGCTATGAGCACATTGCTGGCTCATGTCTAGCTTGCCATTCACCAGTAACCCTCAGTCCTTTTTGACCAGGCTGTACTCTATCCTTTCAACTTCCAGTTTGTACTCATGACGGGGACTGCCATGACCCAGGTGCAAGACCTTGCACTTGGCTTTATAGAACCTCATGAGTTTCTCCTGGGTCCACTGCTTAAGCTTCTCTAGGTCTAATCAGAAAGGTATTCCATCCCTCAGGTGTGTCAATCACACCATACAGCCTGTTGTCATCATTGGGGGTGTCATCATATAGAGTGAATAACATGAGAAGTGTAAAATGCAAGAGCTACATCAACCAGATAGTTTGTTGTTTTTTTTTCCAGAGCAAGCAACATTCTGTTAGCTTTATTATGCTTCTTCTATTGAAAGATCTGTGTAAAGTCTATTTTCTGTTATCACTGATAACATTCTTAAAACACGATCTGTCCAGTTATGGACACACTGTTCTTCATCACATCAATGTCTAAGCCATCTATTTCATTGATGTTTTGGATTTTTTTTTTCTTAGTCAACAAATAAAGAAGGAAGGGAGGAAGGGAGGAAGGGGGGAAAGGGGGAAGGGAGGAAGGGGGGGAGCTTCACTCTGAATCATTCAAAAACTTTTTTCAATCCATCCAGCTAATTCTGAGTAGAGACTTAGAGAATGGAGAAATTTCTCCCAGGGCAGACACAAAATGAGAGCTTGGAAGGAAATGTCCAAAAGAACAATCTCCAGATTAATTAAACAAGATGAAGGAGAGAAGAAACTAGGAAATAGCAAACAGAATCAGAAGAGAAAATGTGTATTCATCTTCAGAGATCCCAGAGGCTCAGGCTGGAGACAAGGAGAAGCCTTTTCCCCATGAGGATGATCTAGCCATGGAAGCCGTCACCAGCCATGGTCCAACTCAGCCAGGTTGGCTCTGGCGTGATGGGACGTGGTTGCCTTCACTGGGTGAAACCCTGAGCAGCTCAGCCTGAGCCCTTTCTAGGCCTACCCTCAGCTCCCTGTAGCCTCTACCAGCCTCCCTGGGCCTGCAGATCTTCAGTTTATTACTGGAAAATACAGATGGCAGCACCTGCATTCCTGTCCATTTCAGGTTCTTTCTTTCCCCCTCCTTTCACACATCATTTCTTGATAAGACTTAGATGGTAAGAAACAAATCACCAGGACATATGATAGCAAATGCATGGTAATTAAACTAAGCATAAAATATGCAAGGATATTCAATTATCAGCCTCCCAGAGATCTCGTTTTGTAAACAAAACTTTCACAAGTTGTGTGTTGAGGGTCAGAGATTTGCATTTTACAGCATGTAAAAATTGCTGAGCAGTTGACTGTTGCAAGCAGTAGATGTAGAAATTTTTCTCCAAACAGAGCATAAAACATGCGGGGAAGCTATATTGGGTTGCATACCTTTACAAAAACAACTTCAGGGATCATAGGTATAGGCATGATAACATTTAGTCACTAATGTAAGATTTTAAAAAACTAGAGTTATTCTCTCTCTTCCATGTAGACATGTACACATATTCATACATATATATATGTATTCACTTATGTACCTATAACCATATGTGTATGTATTATGTATGTGTATACATGTGTATACATGTATGTGTATATATTCTTGTGTATGTGTACATATACACCCGTATACATACACATATATATACACATGTTTCCAAATATAACATATGTACAATAACATATATCTTATGTACAATATATGATATACAAGATATATGTAATATCTCTGCATAGCATTACAGTATAGTAATAATGTAAATCCATAAGTAAATACATAACTCTGTAAAGACAACTCTTAGGTGGCCCAGTTCAGGCACTCGTTATGGTCCATAGCTCAGATCTGAAGAGTAGTTGCTGAGACCCAACTGGATGAAAATGAATTTTTGCAGATTTGACTTATTTTTTAATATCTAGCTGCCCATGGCTTCACAAGACAAACTGTTGTGTTGTGGGACAGAAGAATGCTGCTCTACCATATACCCCTTCAGAACAAATCCCATTGCTGGAGAATGGGAATGAAGTTGGTATAAAAATAAGAACATCTCCACTGAACCAAAGAAGTTGAATCCTTCAGTTGAGACCTAAGCCAGTAATATAGCTGCTTTGCACTTTTTAACTGAATATGTTTGTGAGGTATGTATACAGGAATCTTTATCTGTTTCACAGATGAAGGAGCTGGAAACTACAGATGTGAAGGGACTTGCTTTGCAGGTATAGTAATTTCATTACTTACAGAACACTGATTTATTGCAGATTTCTTTCACTTTAGGGCTAGATCCATGAGGGTGAGATATAAAATGCTGACACTTTTTTCACCTCATTTCACTGCATGTGATGTTACACGCAAAAAGAGGATATGCCACTATTCCTAACAGGAGGGAAAAAGGAGAGTAAAAGTAAACTTGCCATATATGAAAGTAGAAAATCAGCAACCAGCTGGATTACACTTTGTCTAGAGAAAAATATCTTAAATTCATTCTGGCACCTTTCCATTCGCAGCTGACTGAAACATATTTTGTTACAGTTCAAGACCTGCCAGTGCTATAAAGCCTCACAAAAGAGGTACCTTCCCTTTGGATTTACTTAGCATTGTAAATAAAATAAGTAGATTAAAACCTATGCTAAATATCAACACTAATTAAGTGTACATTATGTTGTATGTAGACATACCTGGTGTTCACTGGTCATATCCAAAAGAGATGGAGAAAGATCATCAGTTCCCTTGCTGTTTGATACCATTTTGCACATAGCTACACACAGGTAGATACCTTTTCTGTCATTTCCTTTTTTCTTTTATTTCTCTGATTGTTATACTGTTCATATGGTTGTTAGCCCTCTTCTATGCTCATAGGTGTTTCGGCTTTCTTCTGTATGCTTGTACTTTCATATTTATGTACAGCTGCAGCCACCATAGAGCATTACCTGCTCTTATAAGGAAGTGTAGCCCCACAGTCTGCAGGAATACAGGTTCTAGAGAGCACTGTGTTGCTAAATGAGGAAGGATCTGTTGCACCCATTGGCAAACATGCCTATCCTCATCCCTTGCAGGAGGCTTCAGCTGAGCTCCAGCTGTTGGAATGGTAATCTACTACATCTGGAAACCCAGCCATGTCTGAGCCTTGGAAGTATCTTTATCTTGCAGTCACATCACCTGTAAAACAAGGATTGTCAGGCTAATCTCCTGGAATACCAAGATTATACCAGTGAGCCAGGAAAACAGAACTGCCTGCGGAGTGATTTCAGAAAGGTCCAAAACACTTGGTAGGAGCTTGAGAAAACAAACTGATTTCTAGGCAAAGATGACTGTTCACAGAGGTAGGAAAAAGAAAGAAATAAAGGAAGGAAGGAAGGAAGGAAGGAAGGAAGAAAAGAAAGAAAGAAGGAAAGAAAAGAAAAGAAAAGAAAAGAAAAGAAAAGAAAAGAAAAGAAAAGAAAAGAAAAGAAAAGAAAAGAAAAGAAAAGAAAAGAAAAGAAAAGAAAAGAAAAGAAAAGAAAAGAAAAGAAAAGAAAAGAAAAGAAAAGAAAAGAAAAGAAAAGAAAAGAAAAGAAAAGAAAAGAAAAGAAAAGTTGAAAGCTTTACTTGTTTCCACTTTAATACAGTTGTGTTATAATGCCTACAGCTTCAGATTTCCTGTGTGTAAGCAGCTATCAAGTGACTCCTGTGAAAGAGTCAAAAGCTTTTTCGCTACTGTAAAAAATGTCCTGACACAGCTGAGATACCACTATCGTGAAGAGTGAAAGCACTGCAGTTTTCAGTGATGCCAACATCTTCTGTCAACGGTATACTTCAAAGAGCTGCATCAAGAAGAGCTAATGAGTTCTTCATCTACAAGGGCTGCTCTGAAAGTAATGCCTCCTATTTTATGCTAACTCACAGTGCCAGAGGCATATGTTGTTGGTAAGGCAGCTGGTGTCTGATATGGAGGTGCGTATGAAATAAAAGTGTGCCCCTGAATTCACCCTTGAGGAATGGCACCCATTGACACTCATTAATTCTTGCTGAACACTTATGGAGATGAAACAGTGTATGTGAGCACAGTGAGGCAGTGGGTGGTGCATTTCAGCAGTGGCAACAGCAACCGTGGGTCACCTCCACTGGAGCAGACTGTTACAACTGTGGCATGAAGGCTCTTGCTCATTGCTGACAAAAATGCATAGCTATTGGTGGTGTCTATTTTAAAAATAGCACTTTGTAGTTGAGAATTTTTCTATCAAATAGTGTTATTATGCTCTTGTTGTAGGTCCTGTGGAAGCAAATAGGAGGCATTACTTTCAGAACAACCTGTGTATTATTCATAAATATTCATTTAATTTGACATTTTTCCTCCTAGTGGTTGGTTTTTTTTGTTTGTTTGTTTGTTTGTTTTGTTTTCTTTTTTGTTTTGTTTTCTTGGTGAAACACTGACAGGCTTTTTTGCAATAGCAGTTTCTCTTTACATTCCTAAGTAAAGATCAGTATTTATGGGTAAGACTTTTTGAGAAGCAGAAGACCATAAAAAAAACATCAAAACAATCTTTTTCATTTGCTTAATTTAAAAGCTTGTCTTGATTTATCAACGCTGATTTGATTTCAGTGTCCTAGGAAAAAATGTAGGCTTTCAATAAGTCATGCTGAGTTTTTACTCTAACAGTTCTCACAGCATTGTACTGTTGCTACTCCTCTGACCTTTCAGGTAAGACACAAAGGCATGGCTACTCACAAAAACACAGATTATTCACAAATGAGATCTGAAATACAATTTCTAGAAGCAGTCCAGATTTTTCAGGCACCTTGTCATTTTACAGAAGACATTATATACATAGGGCTGCTAACATAAAGTCAGTGACTTGAGGAAAAGCTGTGTGAGATACAAGAACACATCCTTTCACTTTTGGGTAATAGCATGAAATTTTTAACATCTCGGCAGAACTGACTAAACCACAAATAGAAGGCTTTTGGATTTAAAATGGAAACATTTTTGCTTTCCTCAGATAACTTCTTTCCTACAGCTCAACCACAAGAGAGCTTTTGCAGCTGTATTACAAATGCTTGACAATTGTGGTTGGAAATAGCGAGTGTTCTATAACTACTACAGGAAGGCTGGATACAACCATTGCTGCAAAGCATTCCTCTGAGAAACAGAATAATGGGAAACCAAAGCAAATAGCAGGAATATAGCAAGAAAATATCTCCAGGCAGAATCTATGGTGTTATTTATTTTCTTTTGTTTTATAGCAGGAAAATTATGTTCTTTCCATGTTTGGTTAAGTTGACAGGAGCTTAGTTTAGTAATTTGGTCTGTCAGCCAGAAAATAGACATTTGTTCTTACAGAGGGAAAGATTTTCACTTCTGATTCCCTCTCAGCAGAAAAAATAATTTAGCATTTCAGTGACCACATCTGGGATACAAAGATTACGAGTGGGAAAAAGAAAGAAAGAAAGAAAGAAAGAAAGAAAGAAAGAAAGAAAGAAAGAAAGAAAGAAAGAAAGAAAGAAAGAAAGAAAGAAAGAAAGAAAGAAAGAAAGAAAGAAAGAAAGAAAGAAAGAAAGAAAGAAAGAAAGAAAGAAAGAAAGAAAGAAAGAAAGAAAGAAAGAAAGAAAGAAAGAAAGAAAGAAAGAAAGAAAGAAGGGAGGGAGGGAGGGAGGGAGGGAGGAAGGAAAGAAGGAAGGAAGGAAGGAAGGAAGGAAGGAAGGAAGGAAGGAAGGAAGGAAGGAAGGAAGGAAGGAAGGAAGGAAGGAAGGAAGGAAGGAAGGAAGGAAGGAAGGAAGGAAGGAAGGAAGAAAGAAAGGAAGAGTGTTTGCAACCTTAATTTATGAGTTTTCACAACAAAATATGCAAAAGTCTTGTTTTTCCCATTCTACTTCTCAGTCAAATTTATTTCATTTATTCTGAACAAAAGTTTCCCCTAGCTTTCTGGCCAAAATTTTTCTGGCTGTTCTAAATGCACCAAGTCCTCAGCATTCTCTAATCCTGATACTATCTTAGACCAATCCCAAGTAGACCAAAACCAAGAAAACTTCAGGTGGGCAGAAAGGCTGTTGGGCTACATGGGACCAATTTATCATTGAGCAGATGCAGTGTACCTGCCAGCTTGCACTTTTATTGTGATTCTTGTAAAAACACACTGAATACTTCTTAATGAATTTCAGATTTCTGTGTTCAGGCACAAAGTTTTGTGCTCATTGTGAATAGCCTTGGCTTCCTGTTGCTAGCTATATATCTTAACAGGAACTGAGCTGCATAAAATATCTATTTTCTTCTGGTTTTGGTATGGATAAAGCAAAGCTGTCTTGAGAAAAAAGGACAGTCATTTGGCGTTCAGCCTGTCTTCAGTATTATGACTGAATTTTTAGAGGACTGAATGCAGGAAGAGATATAAAGCAAGAAACTTGTCCAGAGTAGGCCAGAAAATACATTAACGATCTGGAAAAGAGATCATGGGGATTAAGAAGACATGAAGTATGGAGGCAAGAAACAAGAGAAACCTTGGCAGCAGGAAGAAGACTGACTAGATGCAGGGAAATGTTCCTACCAGCATCATGTAAGTGAGAGGGCTGAAAGAAACAATCAGATATAAATTTAAATAGGACACCAATGGAGGATAAGGCCAAGTTCTCTTGACAACATGGAAGAAGACATTAAATGGGAAAGATGATGGAGAATTAAGTCTAAACAATGGAGATGTGTTTTTGCAGGTGTATTAAACACAGCTATGGTACATGCTCAGAGAACCACTCATACTGTACTGCTGGGTTTTCTTGTTGGTGGTTTTTTGTTTATTTGTTTTTTGTTTGTTTGTTTGTTTGGAGTAATTCTTCATGTCAGTACTATAAGTTTATCACAGGCCCTGCTGTTAGACAGTTTCAGACAATTACTGAACAAAGTTGGTTGTGGTGAACAGAGTAAAATGGTGGTGAATGGAGTTAAATCCAGCTGGTGACCAGTCATGAGTCATGTTCCCCAGGGGTTGGTATCGGGTCCTATCCCTTTCAATATCTTTCCTAATGGCTTTGTCTGTTAAAACCCCTTTCATTCAGTTTCCCATTCAGGCCTTGCTAAAGAAACAGTTGAGAATACAACTTTCTACCTGTGGAACTTTGCAGTCTTTGCTACTGCACTGTCTGCTTTTCCAACACTAGCTATCAATTCAGGAATATGTAATGCTAAGTTCCTACACCTGTAAACTTGAAATTACTTATATTTAAAATTTAGCAGCACTGTAACTATCTGAATTAACTTCAGTTGTAGGTTTCACGTCATTAGATGTCATGAGATGTCATGAGATGTCATGTGGGAGATTTGGCGGTGAAGGCTTTTGGAAGATTGGAAGGAATTTCTCTTTTCCTTGCTCTTTTGGAACAGAAAAACTTACAGATATATTTGGAGCTTAGTGTTATTTTATCAATTCTGGGTGTAAGTCATCCCACCAGAGCTCACAGAATGTTAAAATAGGTTTTTGTTTCAATGCTGAGAAATTTTTCTAATCTGAGATCCAGCCTGAAGGCAGATTTTTTAGTAGCTCCCAGTACTTACCCTGATGCCTAGAAATACAAGTACGGTATCTAAAAGAGATTAGCAAAAAAGGCCATCCACTTTTAATGTTTGCCAATAAGAATTCATAGCTCTTGTTTCTTACTGCTAGATGAAGACTTTTCTTTATATTTCACCCACAGCTAACAAACAAGCTTACTGTGAAACAAAGTACACTGATCCCACCTTCTGACCAGGGCAGATTACTGACTATAATCTAATCAGCAAAGAAACAAACAAGAAGATGAGTGACAAACAAATGGCTGTTTCTCTGAAAACTCTGGGAAATGCTATTTAACCATACATCCATTCAGGTTAAATAGGGGTTTACTTGCAGAGAGATTACTAAGAAAATGGGACTGAGAGGAATTTTGCTGTGATGGAGGCTCTTTCCTATTCGAGACCTAATTGTAACTTATAAATCACCACAGGCATTCACCTTTTTTAAGAAGGCTTTCCTTTGACTTTACGTGGAACAAATTACATCCTCTGTCTCTAGGTCTGGCAGTTTCTAGATGTGTAGCAAAGACCTAAGTACATTGTACATTTTCTGACTGTTGTTTCCTGTAGGTCATGAGGGCTGCAAAGGTATGGTGAAGCTGAGACCTCTTCAGTGCTCAAATGCACAACACAGCACTGTGCTCCTATTATCATCCTTTTCCATCCAGTGTACCATGTATTTTGAAGACCACACCAGTCCTACAGAGGTAAAGGGTTAAGAAGCCTTGAAGAAACTAAGATCTCAAAGGGTACCATGGGGGTGGGGGATTGTCAGTATGGCATGGGACAGCAGGAGCTTACAGCCATACCCATCCCACCACCTCCAGACAAAGAGCAGGGCAACCTGGGCCGTTGTTCCAGCCATGGACATTGGAACTGCCATGCAGAAAGAGATGGGATGAGGCATAGTAGAATATCTCAGACAAGGTGCAGGTTCAGGCACGGTAAAAGGAACCAGAGTTAGACACAGCCCTATCTGTCTCAGAAAGCAGATAACAGTTCTGATTGCAAAAACAGTCTAAAATCTGGCATGTTTCCTAAATTAAAGCATTACTGCTTTAGCAGTCAGTATGATAGTGGCTCTCTGTGTTGCTGGAAGCACCGCAAATTACTGTTCATGAATACCAAAAGATAAGAAAAATGATGCTGAAAAATCTGAATGAGACCTAAGTATGTTTGAAGGGGAGCATGCCAATCTTTTTCAGAAGATACTTCTATATGAAATCACAAAGACAGAAAATAAGAATAGCTTTGCATGATTTCATTGTTCATAGGAAGAACTACTTCATAACAACTAAAACTTTTACTGAACTTTTACTTCAGAATCAAATGGTATAAATAATATCAATAAATATCACTTCTATATTTTGGTAACTTCATACTCCTTACTGGAGCTTGGCATCTGAGGGAAATAAAGACTATAGTTGTCTTTCCAGATGAAAACAAGCATTCATTTCTCTTCACTTATATATTAGTTGTGTTCAAATTGAGCAAATAGAAACCGACAGTAAGCTGCTTGTAGAATTTGCAGGCTTACTGTGAGTGGTGCACCACAAGTTGGTTGTCAGCTCTAACATGAAGGAATGAATGCTGGATCAGTGGGAGCTTGGGGACATCAGGGTTGAGAAGTTTTGACAAAGTGCTGTATTCAATCTCTTGTTACTTCTACCGCCTGTATCTCTCCTATAGACAGAAAAAGCTACACATGGCATTAATTGCAATAGTGTTTTCTTTCACAGTGATAATCTTCCAAAAGCTCATCTATACTCTGTACATTATTTATTGAAAAGAACATCTGAAACAAGGAACAGTTTTTGTTCATCTGCAAACACTTTAGCTTGTCCCTGTGCTATTTTCCAAGCAAAAAGACGCATAAAGAGCCATCTCTAGTATTTGAGAAAACAGAGTGACAGAGTCAACTCATGTACACGTATGCACAAAATAGTAATGTCCTTGTACTGTTGTGTGGTGAGGAAAAAGAAGAGGAAAGGAAAGGTGAGGGGGAGGTGAGGGGGAGGTGAGGAAGGGAAGGGAAGGGAAGGGAAGGGAAGGGAAGGGAAGGGAAGGGAAGGGAAGGGAAGGGAAGGGAAGGGAAGGGAAGGGAAGGGAAGGGAAGGGAAGGGAAGGGAAGGGAAGGGAAGGGAAGGGAAGGGAAGGGAAGGGAAGGGAAGGGAAGGGAAGGGAAGGGAAGGGAAGGGAAGGGAAGGGAAGGGAAGGGAAGGGAAGGGAAGGGAAGGGAAGGGAAGGGAAGGGAAGGGAAGGGAAGGGAAGGAGAAAGGCAAGAGGCAAGGCAAGGGGCAAGGCAAGGGGCAAGGCAAGGCAAGGGGCAAGGCAAGGGGCAAGGCAAGGGGCAAGGCAAGGGGCAAGGCAAGGGGCAAGGCAAGGGGCAAGGCAAGGGGCAAGGCAAGGGGCAAGGCAAGGCAAGGCAAGGCAAGGCAAGGCAAGGCAAGGCAAGGCAAGGCAAGGCAAGGCAAGGCAAGGCAAGGCAAGGCAAGGCAAGGAAATTATATCCTGTCCAGCATGCTGATAAAAAAAATGTTACTCCAAAAAATAAGATAACTTCTTTGATGAAATCAAAAGGGCCCCGGAACAGATACTTGAATGAAGGACACTTGATATAATTGAGTCAGTATGGTCTTTGTTGCTTTCAGCATTTTTTTTTTTTTTTTTTTTTTTTCTACCTATATGTATAGAAACTTTTCCTCTAAAGGGTAATAGTATATATAAATATATAAATATATATAGCCATCAAGCTATAGTGGCTGAATTGTCAGAAATTTCTTTGTTTGCATATGACAGAGGATTTGAGCTATAATTTGAGTGCTTGAAGAGAGGGTAGAACTTACGAAACTGGAATTTCTCTGTGAATACCATGTTTCTTCTATAAAAAAGAAGATAATAATGCTTCCTTTTTTTCACATATATTTAGGTAGTAGAATAATAGAGCCCTTAATAATTATCTGGTTACAAGAATCTACACAGTGCACATGTAAAAAAGAAATAGAAACATGATTTAAAAAGTAATGTTCTTCTTTCACACTCCAAGTATGAAGGATGTATAAGTTCACAGTGCAAATCAAGAGTCTATTTCATCAAATGTTTCCACAGAGGATTATCAGAGGCAGCAATGTCTAAGAAGAGCTCTAGTTGAATAAAGATGATGCAAACGTAATGCAGAAGCATTCTGGCAGCAAGTAGCAATTCTGCTACTGAAATGCCCAAGTGCCTCACTGCTGATGCTGTGTAAATGGAGCAGCAAGGGGGGTGTCACTCCTCAGTCTACTTGTGCAGTCAGTTCCAGAGGAGCACTCAGAACTTACATAAACTCACTGCAATACTGAGACCAAAGCACTGTGTCTGTACTGCAGTATCAGACTTTGAGGGGAGAACTGTGTGATCATTTATGGAGTCATAGATTCATTTAGCTTGGAAAACATCCTTAAGGCTGTCAAAGAAATGTCCACCACTGCAGATGAAGTCACACAGGCTACATACACAGAAAAGACACAAACTGTTCTTCATAAAGTGGTAAGGAAGAGCACAATGTTATTGACAATATATCTGACCTGCTCTTCTGTTTATGTGGGTCTGGTGGAAGTGTTTGAGAAGGGTGGCAAGGTTCAAAAGAAGCTTCACTTTTACACTTAATGGCAAGTTTACAGGTAAACAAGAAGAAAAGTGTTCTCTGTTCATACTAGGTGCACGCAGCGCCAGCAGCACCCTGCTTTTCACAGTTTCAGCAGTTTATTTCTTCAGCTTTTTATAATTTCTGTCACAGAATCTATCCATCCATCCATGAAACTAAATACTTGGGGAAAAAAGAAGTCATAGACATACTAAAACATTTTGGAGCAAAGGAGGCTTGCAATGGAGCTGAACATGCAGTTTGGGCTTCTGAGTCCTATGCTGCTTCCACAGAACTGCTCGGCCTTTGTTGATCAGGTCACAGTCCCTGGAAACTCTGCTTCTCTAACATATGCATCAGTGCAGTGTTTCGTATACTGTTTCATCATATTTACTTCTGAATCATACCACTAAAATCAACCATTTCAACAAGTTTGATTTAGAATATGGTTTAAGTTAAATTAGCTGTTACCTAAAATCCTCAGTTTTTACTGTAAGACCTTCAAGACTACTTCACTCTCCAACTTTTTGCATGATTTCTGCTTTATTTTGCTAAGTTAATTTTTTTTTTCCCCTTAATTTTTTTAGCTTTGGAAAAAGTTCAAAAGATGAAAGAGAACTTTTACTGTAAACCTCAATAACAGAAGTTAGCAAAAAGAGTGAGTCATAAAGCACTTATTAGCCACAGAGCAAAATGTAGAAAATAATAATCAGAAAAACAGGTCAGACAAATAAAGGGATGAACTTAGTATAAGTTTGTAGAATCGTGGAATTGCTCAGGTTGGAAAAGTCTTAAAGATCATCAAGTCCAACCACAACCTAACCACAGTACCCTAACAACCCTCCACTAAATCATGTCCCTGAGCACCACATCCAAACAGTTTTTAAACACATCCAGGGATGGTGACTCAACCACCTCCCTGATGAGCCTATTCCAGTGCTTCACAAGATCTCTTTCTTCTCATAAGCACAGATGCATAGAACTATAATGGTTGGAGGGCTGCTCCAAAAGAAATGCCTTTTCTTTTATTGAATTGGTCCTCGATGCTGGAAGCAGATGTTGAGGGCATGGAAGTAGAGGTTGAAACTTCCCACCAATATTCCATCACATGTTTTTGCTGTGTGACAGATGCCAGCAAAGGGGCAGCCTGACAAAATGGTGCCCGACACAAAAGTGCATCTGAAGCAAAGGTGTGGAACTGAATTCTTCCATGCAGAAAAAAATGGCACTTGTTGGCATTCACCAACATTTGCTGAATGTTTATGAACACCATACAGTGAACGGTGGGTGGAGCAAATCACCTCTGTGGGCACAGTTTTTTATGAACACAGCATGCACACTCATCACCAGCAAAAATGCATTGCTAATGGTGGTGCCTATTTAAAAAAATAGTGTTTTTTAGTTGAGAATCTGAATGGTGCTATTAATGTTCTTTGTATGTGTTGTAGTTTCCACAGAAATTAACAGGAGTCATTAATTTCAAAACAACCTACATACCTAAAACTGAGAATTTTATGAAGTGAAGGTTTGTTGCCGATTCTCAACTCTATTGCCCTTTTTGCTACTATATCCAGAACACTCAGTAAACTATCTGTCAGATAATATTCTTTAACAGTGAGTCCTGTGGGTTACTCACATAGCATCTCAAAAAACTTTTTTGCATACATCTCTCGTGTCCCACTTGCGTGCTGTGTTAGTTCTGTATGATGAGCATAAGTCAACTGCCTTCTTTACAATGTGTAATATTTATATTTCTTTCGCATATCCTCTCATTCTTCTGCCCTCTAAATTAAGCAATCCTAGATTTTCTAATCTCTTCTTGTAACTGACATAGCCTCCTGTGGCTGCGCTTTGGGG
Source organism: Phasianus colchicus (assembly GCF_987193195.1). NCBI lineage: Eukaryota > Metazoa > Chordata > Aves > Galliformes > Phasianidae > Phasianus > Phasianus colchicus. The sequence continues at coordinate 60,280,193 of NC_143476.1, read as the reverse complement.
ACAGAGAGCAGCCAGTGCTCCTTGTGTTCCTCTGACCAAAGCAGCTCTTCTCTCTGTCTCTGCAGACTTAGAGACTTAGAGGGTTAGGAGAGGGAGAAAAAAAGGAAATCCTCCTTAGCACCATTCTCAAGATGATTATGAACAGCTCTGGCTGTGAGTGATAAGAATAACCAGAGATAATATCAACAGGACTGATAGTGATTTTTCGTGCACTGAATACCAGATTACCTGTTTTCACTTAAAAATCATTTTCAAAAACACACCAGAAGTTGCCATCTTGAAAGTATTTCTTAGAAAACTACCACCTGCATGGCATAGTGTGTGACTGTGCATGTTCAGCCATCCATTCCCACCAGGATCTTTGTAAGCAGTCAAAAGAAGAGCTTCTAATCTTATTCAAAGTACAAATTAGCAAGTGGCTTCATCACCAAGCAGGGATAAAGCTTGGTTGTTGCAGCTAGTAGCTTAGTGGGCTAGGAATTTTATTTTTCCGGAACACAGTTTTGATTAAAGATTAATAAAACTCAGCCAAAGTGTTTTATCTTGTGTTTGAAAAAACCCAATGTATATATCGAATAAACAAAACATTTTGCATTAACTTTGCTCACTGCTGAAATATGATGTCAGCTCAAGCAGTAACAGTACACATGGCCCACACTTTCTTCTCTTTTTTTCAAAGAAATTCTTGCAGACAGTTTGTGCTTTGGGTGAGGCACAGACAACTGTCCCCAGAAGTGGTAGGATTTCACCTGAGTATGACTAAAGGTAGAAAAGTTCTGGCCAATAATATCAGGATATAGGGGAAATAAAATTAAAATCACATTTGAATCATTTTTTCAGCAATTAAGCAATCTTTATTGTGTACTACTGCCTACCTTCACAGGCAGTAACACAACTAACACTCAGGTAGAGAATGCATGGATTTTGACTTATCCATATGAGGTAGCATGGATTATCATTGCAATGCCTTTGAAAAACATGCAAATGTGCCTCTTTCCAAGGATCATCTGAAAGTATTTAACTAGCTTATTCTATTCTAACTATTCTACCTCACAGTAAGTATCCAGTTTTTCTATATTAATGTTGGGGTATAAGAAGTCTTGTGAACACAGTCACCACCAACAACAAATCTAGTTAGTGAATCTATTTATATGATAACCATCATATAGTGTAAGGTTTCTTCAGACTCTCTGTTCAAACTCCTTTATCAATTATTTGTCATCTCTTGCATCAGAAGGCCACAAGTCTGGGTTGGAAAGTGTTCATCACTTGATGAAGGCAAAGCTGAGAATATTCATATTGGGCTGGATACTAAACTTAATTCTACATTGGACGATTCTTCTGGATGATCTCAGAAGCCTTTTCCAACCTCGTGAAACTGCAAAATTGTTATTTTTTAAAAATAAAGGATTACAAAACCGTGTTTTTATTTATATTTCAGCTATGAAGGGTAACTTCACAGTACTGAGGAGAATCTCTTATATTTCATTACGGACATGTGAAATTGGAAACACTTTTGAAGTATATGCTGCTACTTACTTGGTGTTAGTTCAAGTTTCACATTAATTGGCAAGGTGAGTTCCTGAAGTACTCCTAAAAATTAGTGTTGCCTACAGCTTTCACTCTCTGTTTTGTGAGAGCAAAATGGCTTGCAGGCAGTTCAAAGGGTTCTATTAAGCTCTCAAGTTTCTTGAAAAACTGAATTCCTGTCATGTAATGCTCTAATACAGTTTTAAAGTACTCTTTCTTGTATATATCTTAGCTCCATACAATGCAGGACACTGTACCATGCAGTTAGGCAGACAAATAACCTCAGCTGGACACAGGTCACAACTAGAAGAAATCAACCAGATTTATATATTTCTAGTAATACTGCTATTCACGAATCTTTAATAAAGGCAATTTGGACAAAGACTACCTTGTTCTAATACCCAAACATTCCTAAAGACATAATCATTTATGTTCTATAAAAATGTTCCTGAAATCAGTGTCCACATAAATTACTCAGCAGACAACTCAGTATGTTGATTTCTTAAGAATATATTAATAGCTAGGAAAAAAAAAAGTTACGTTTATCAAAAGTGATTCAGAGATATCTGGTTTCCTGAAGTTACCATGAAACATCCCTCTTGGTAGCCAAGAAAAATGACATGAAATTAAAACAGTCATAGCTTAGCAGAGCAAAAGGACAAAGCCTTAACAAATCAAACTGCTGTGAGATAGCTCCCATTTAGGCAGTCTACGTTAGTTGTCTTCTACAGAGAGAAATCCCTCCCCAACCTCCACTGGCCAAGTAGCTTTTAGTTATAAAGAGAGCTCAGCTGTAGATGCCTACAATATAGGAAGCTCTTTCCATCATCTAAGCCCTTCTCCATGTGACACTGGAGTCACTGTGTGTGTCCGAGTGCCGTGGCAGGCCTATCTCCAAGAAAACACATCAGGTGTAGCCCTAAAAGCTGTGGTGAGCACTGTTACTAGATGATCACCATCAGAGCTTCACCTGGCACTCGGACTTACAAGCACGGGTTATTTTCAATTACATCTTAACAGTAAAATGAGAAAACCTGTGTGCTGCTGAAAGGTACTAGTATTCCTTCTTCAAAATGTTATTTCATCTCAACTGTTTCAAATGAAATTTATTATTGTTTCAAGCAGTTTTTATATTAACCATACAATTAGAGAGAGCCAAATCCCTTAACATTCAAAAGAGACCAAACACTCCAGTGTTTGAAGCACAGTGGAGTAAGCCCAAATTCAAAGCACTCTTTTAGGATACTTTAAATCCAGTTTCATTCTGGTGTAAACCAACAAACGGTTGTTTTGTTGAAAATCAAACAATCCAAACAGAGGATACAACATCCAGGTGGCAGTTTGTCACTTCCTGCAATGCTTTAAAAATGTTTTCTGATAATATCTCTTACCACTTACTTTGTATCTGCAATATTTAGACACAAGGGCAAAAGAATTCAGCTTCTTGAAAAATGTGCTGTGCATGCACAAACATTTTCTGGCTGTGAACAGCTGAAACAGTTTAGAAGATGAAAGTTCTATTTAACTTAATACTGTAAATACTTTCTATCTAGCCATGAATTTAATGACAAAAGAATTCACACATTTCTTAAAGGAGGAATTTAAGATAGTTGGGAATTCTTGCTGAAGTAGATTTTTTTTTTAATAAAAAATGGCAACTAATCAAATTTTCAATAGAAATTTAACAGAGTATGCCAAACTTTAAGCTAAAAGAGGCAGAATATAATTAGTCATGAGATGAAAATAATGTCGTAACACCTCCTTAGTGGCTGGTAGAAAACCCAGTTTCTAGCCTTTTATTCACATTCACTAACAAAAGGCGTATCTCCCAGATTTCATATTTTGCTCTAGTTGGCAGGTAATTCACAGTGAGTGCCTGAACCTCCTTAAAACTCTTGCACATTTGCAGAAAAAGAAAACATTCAATTCTCTGGCTATCTATTTTAGGTATGCAAAATGGTAGAGCAGGGAATTTAATCTTTGTCATATGTTTTCCTGGCCACGACCCTAGCATACAAGTGCTGTCTGCCCATCTGTGAGCTATCTTCTCTCTGTCTCACTGCTCTTTCCCCTCCTTTTTCCAAATTGTAACTTGCCAAAAAAAACAGCAAACAACAACAACAACAAAAACTGGATTTTTATTTTCACTGCAAAATAGAAAATACTTGAATCTCGGGAAATTAGGGCAGAACAATAAACCAATCTAAAATCCAGTCCCATGTAAAATGATTACAAAATCTATACAACAATAATAACTTTTGTCGGATGGACATTTTTCACTTCTTAATTACTTTCTAATGTTGATCTCCTGTCCGCTCAGCATGTCCAAAACCAGAGATATTGCTCTAGCATGGAGCATTCAGGCCTTTGATGTTTTTCTTTTTTGAGCAAATAACCTTTCTTTTCAGGGTAAAGACTTACTCCTTCCTGTGCAGTTTCATTCACAGAAAAAGATTTACCTTAAAGTCTGCTTAAAACAGATTTTCTGTCTTGTTTTATGGGGGTACTTCTAGAACTCAGAGTTCCTGTATATTCTCTTCTTCAGTTGATATTTGCTTTTTTTTTTTTTTTTTTTTTTTTAAGCTAAGGAACCTTTTATGTTTTGTGTGGTATCCTGGTAGCTAAGAAAATGTATTTTGTGGCTTTTCTCCTGCCTGGCAGAAGGATTCAGTACAAAGTAGAACTGATACTGAATTTAAATTCAGCAATAGTGCCCAGATTCATGGCTAGAGGGCAAGTTCCTGTGCTTCAGATCTGTAACACATCTGTACTGCACACTGCAACACCAGACAGGGATGCACTCTGTATGGTTAGTACAAAAACATTTGTACAAGAGAGCGAGCTCTTGACGTGATAATTTTACCTGTTTCTTGTTCAACTTGATTACGGACAAAACCTTACATGTTATGTTGCCAGGAATATTCGTATGATGATTTTTTATAGCAATATGCTGTAGGTGTCAAAAATAATGCTTAAAACCTTGAATTTCTGTCCTGTTATCTCTGATGATTTTCAGTCAGAGGGCTTCAGGGAGGCACTCAAACATTCCACCCCTTAAGTGACAATTGCTTGTCCTTCCTGTTGAAATTCCCTTGAGTATTTGCTTTTGTCACAGAGACACTCTGGAAACCAGTATTTTTAGTTTATGGAAACAGGGAGATCATAAGATAAAAGCCTTACTGTCATATCACTCTATGAAACATACTCATTCTTCTCTTTATTATTTTTGCTTTTGGGAGATACTCATGTGTTAAATTTCTAGACATTGTCATCCAGTTTCTCAAACATGGTAAGTATTGAGATCATAATGCCAGGAAAGATTCATTTGAAGGTAAATGCTAGCAATACCAAGATACATTTCCTGTGAAAATTATAATAATATTTAAAAAAAATTTCAGCCACAAATTTTCTGTGTGATATGTATTACTTAAAAGTACATCCACAAATGACTGGGTAGACCCATGTGTCAGATTTCTCATGAGACATTGTTTGGAAAGCAGAATTAGACTACAGCAGTGCACTTTCTTAAAGCTTGAGAACCAGCAACTTTGAGAAAATTATGTTTTCAGAATGCAGCCTGAACATGTTCTCAGCAATGCACATGAGAGCTTACTAAACTCATTTCACTGACTTTCATAAAATAGTGATGCCATCCCAAAGATTGGTGTGACACCTGAGAAGCCTAGATCTCTCAAGCCAACAGATTGCTCTTCTTGACCTCAGAATTTCATCTCAAAGAACACTTCTATGAAGAAGCACAAAAAGTCTTTAGCTCCTCGTATGAAAACACTGGAAAGCCTCACAGAATTCTCTGAGAAGACCAAAATGATTTCCATCCTACCTTCACACTGCAGCTTCTACTGACTGTGTTTTACCCTCCCCTTTTCTCACATAATACTCACAAACACATTTTCCCTTAGGAAATAGATGTGTGGCATTGAATTGATACAAGTTTTTCAAATGCCTGATGACATACAAGGGCTCAAATAATACAGAAGTTCAGTACTCTAGACAGAGACAAGATTGATTACAATTTCAGATTATCTTAAATTGAAAAATGTTGTAATTATTGGTCCTATAAGAAGGGACAGTGTATGTGATGGATATGTAAGCCAAGACACTGGCTGAGTACACAATATTCCCACACTCTTCCAAATTACACCTGCTACACAGTAAAACCAGTTTTACTACAATTTCTGTGAATAACAGGGCATTATTTTGGAAATGCATTGTCTAACCAGGAAGTCTGTGGTTCTGCTGAAGAAATACACAGTAGGGTTGCTATAGTACCACACTGTAGTTATAAATACCAATAACTGATATACAGCAGATTCTTGAAAATATGTTCAGGCTAATGTGTGTCTGGCAAATGCTTTCCTAGTCTGATATTTAAAATATCCATAAAATCTATTCTCAAAGCACTGATCAAAGAGATGCAGGGAAGTGAGGTATTGCATATCTGGATCGGCATTAAAAAAGAGAGCATCTAGGACTATATTAATTACATAGTCCAAGGTATAGCTACTCAATTTTTTTTAAAGAAATTACTCATACAATTTGTAATTATTCAGAAGCCAGCTGTACCAAATGCTAAAACATTGAAGGTCAATCACATTTTATCCTACAGCGTGTCTCTTCAAAGGTAGATTTTCTCTACCCTACTAGTTTAATTTTGTTAGCAATATCACACACATACTCATAGAGCATCTAGTCTTCTTTTGGCATGAAATAAACCTAATTTGGGAAAAAAATCCTTGTAGTGTCTCTGCTGTGTAGTGTATTAGTCACCCTATCCTTTACACATTAAGCTCTTTGGCATTATAGGAGAAATCATCTGCTACATACTGGCATCAAGCAATAGCAGATTCATAAACTCTGCCCTTAATCTCTCTTTCAGTTTTCTTCCAATTAGAAACAATCTTTCCCTGATACTCTAATTAATACTTACACATTAAAATATTAGGCATTATAGCAGAAATCATCTGTTATATTCTTGCATAAAGCAAAAACAGGTTTGTAAGCCCTTGCCCTTAATCTTTCTTTCAATTTTCTACCATTTAAAAACAATCTTTCCCCAATACTCTAATTAATGCAAATGATATTCATGATTAGTTAGTATTATGCTAATCTGAGCCCCAAATTTACCTAAATCTGCATGGTGTTGTCTGAGTACCAGATTGCTTTGGGTTTCTAAGTAAAATTACATTAGCCTGCCAGCTGTACAAAACAACATGATAGAGTAGAAATCCAAGCAAATCATCAAGATTACATTAGTTTTGTTTCTTAATGAACAACTGTTTGCATTAGGGATTACAGACAAATTATGGTTTTCCTCTCTGTACCCAGGCAGCCAGGCATCTGTTGAGAAGTTTCATTTTTTTTCCTGACTACCCCTAAATAGATTGAGAGGAGCTAAGGCGGAGAGAGGAGTCTAATATTTTACGTAATTGAATTTTTTCCATTACAAAGCTATCACCACTCTGGGGCCCGCACTTAACCTCAAATTTCTCTCTTCCACCTCTGCCTGGAATGGAGAGAAAGCTGAGTGTTTTTTTTCAGGGAGGTATCCATCACCCTGCTTCTCCTCCCTCTGTACAGAAACAGGTTACGTACCTCACAGCAGTACCTGCTCGCTGTTACACTTCAAGACAATTTCCAAGACTGTGCTGCTGCAATTCCCACAGCTCTGGAACAAACAGTGTGCCAGCAGAATGCACCATGTGTGGAACACAGGGATGCTTTGTAGCCTGTGTCAGCAGCACACGCAGGAAACCGAGCTATGCAAAGTTGGGCGATAATGAGCATGGTACCACCAAGACTGCTAATATGTAAGAGCAACAACGAAGCACAGTTTTGTGTATGTATGTAATTCAGCAGCCTGTTCACATTTGCCCGTTTCGTGTCAAACTGCTATAACATGCTCGTTATTATGTTCTGCTTGATTTAATTATGCTCCTAGTATACAGGTTTACTCATTCTTCCGTGCGCTAATCTCGTCCCCAGAACTCACACTGTGACAGCTCATTATTGTTGGCAAAAATGTAGGACACTGATAGGAAAAGAAAGGCTCTGATACATTCATCAGTGTCTATCTAGACTTTCTGATTACAAGATACAAGTAACGAGTTAATTGTGGATCAATCTCTAAAGTGCAGGACAGCAAAGGGTGGGTAGATCATTCTCCACATCTTGAATGACAACTAAGGAGGAGCAGAATAATTATGAGTAATTTCTTTTCTTGTGTTGAACCCCGTGCTGACAGTGAAAACCCTCTTTGCCTGTCCAGAGCATCAGATGCATACAAGTCTGCATGGAAAGGTACTGCCAGTGTTGTGGAATTTATTAAAAATTCCTATCGGATATCCCCCTAGAACATGACTTCCTTTTCATTTCCTTCAAATGAACTGTTTAAATAGTCATATTTAGCAGCAAGATATGAAGTAAAAACAAACCAAAACCCAAATGATATATTTTCCAATTATAGTAAAAAATACGTATTCCAGACCTACTTCTGTAAACATTCAAGTCTCTTAATGCAAACTATGAAAGGGAAAAAAAAGAACAAAAAACAAAAAAACATTCTAAATCCAATTTTAAATGGTCACAAAATTGAGCACACACAATATATGCATATGAACTATATAACTAATGCACTAAGTCTTTCATTTCCTAAAACTCATTCAAAACTTTACAAAAAGCTGAGAGTGACTTCTAAAATGTTTTGGAAAAGCTGTTTTTAGGATATTTTCACCTGGAATTGGTGAGCTACCCCCCAGTCATTAGTGGCTCTTAATAAATACCGCAATTCAAACTGTAGAAAAATAGAATCATGTTTCCTACTTGGAAACCTGCCTGAGAGTTAATACAAAGGACTGGTTTCCTTCCAAGCTGGTCACATACACCTCCCTAAATTTTTGCTGTTGATAACATACGCAGATAATGAAAGTAGTCACCAAGATTGGTAAAGTGAGGCTCAACCTTCAAATTAGATCAAGAAAACTTCAAATTATCAGTTAAGAGAGAACGACTTACCTATGCAACACTGCAAATACCAGGTATTATACCAACAAATAACAATTTAAGAATAAATGTAATGTCTCATAGTTGGAAAAAAAAATGAAAGACAAAAGCATTACAGTTTTTGTCTTTGTGGTAAGAGTCATGTATAAGGCAACTAAATGGACAGAAAATCTGAAAGGCTATATGCTGCTCAGTAAAGATATTCTGTTAATTACTGACATGCTCATTATTTTTTATTTGTGAAACAACGCTAACAATTAATTATATTCTATTCAAGCTCTTACTAGAGAAATACCTTGAGATAATTCTAGCAACACAATAGAAAACACTTCTGGATGAAATGCCCTGAAAGTCACTGTACTTAATTAACTTTGATTAAGGAGTTTTAGGCATTAAAAACAGCCATGTACCATTGCCACTAACGTGCTCACTGCGTTCTCATGTAAGCTTCTGCATAGATTACTGAGCTAGCAGCACTAACCATTGTGGAATTTACCTGCACTATGTAAACTTTTCTGATTCTACTAAATTCTCCCTAACTAAGGCAGTTGCAGCCTTAGATGAAGCTCCTGCTGATTTCTGCTCTGGAATAGCTTATGTGTTCATAACTATTTTGTTTTTTTTTTTTAAAAAGAGATTTTTTATGACAGGGCACAGCATGCATCTGGAGTCTTGTGAATCACAGGACGAAAGTGAAAAGCACACCAGAATCATGGTGCTGGTGGTGAGAATCAACACTGCTGCTGAAGACTTCAGTAATAATTCAGATGAAACAAATTGGTAACTGAGTTTATGTTCTGGCCCACAGGTTCTCACTTGCTATTCTAACTTGCTAATTATCAGTGCCAAGGACAGATAATTCATGTGCATTAGGGCTGTGCTGTACTCCTGTACTGCAGGACCACAGGCCCAGGAGCTCTCTGCATTTGCCTCAGGTGCTGGGTAGATGGGTTTTAGTCCTCAGAATAAATCCACTTAAAACTTTCTTCTATTGCTTGGACCATAACAATTCACTCAAAAATAATTTTAATTGGCATATACCTCACATTATAGTTATGTAGACACACATAGAATTTGTTCTATCTACGTGAGCCAGCAGGCCCTACATTGTTGATAAAGCAAGGAAGATTGTTCCACGAGAGCAACGCTTGTTGAAATACAAAGCTGTGGTTGCACTGTGGGCAGAAGACAAACAAACACCCAAGCATCACCAGTATCCTCCTGCCATCCCCTGTATCCTCACAGAGGCAACAGAGAAATCCTTCATGTACAGGAACAATTACTGTGGTTTGGAAACTGAGGTAGCAAACACTGAATAAGAAACATCAGCTTGTTGGCAGAAATGTTCTGACAGCTGAAAAACTAATCAGCCTTGCAGAGTAGTGAGATGAATCTTACTGGTTTCTGAAATGGTGATACATTTTACCTTCATGTAATACAGTGATACTTTCTTAGAAGGAATCAGCACAGGTATTTACATCTAGTGAAAGATGCATGTAGACAATCCTTTTGTGGTTAGCTAACGCGTAGTCGTAACAGTGTTAGAAGTAGAGCTGCTTAAAACATACACACACACAAAAAAAAGGCAGTTAAAAAAAATGACATGAATGTGTCAGAATAAGTGAAATAGGACTGGTTACACAGGGAAGCGTTATAATGTCACAGTATGAAGTATTTCAAATGTTTAACTGGTTTCGTTTAAAAGATCAGTGTTAAAGGGTTCAGTTGGATCCTCTGTTCGTTTTTAATGGGAACATATCTGCTGTATTGTATCCACAATTCTCAAGCAAAACCACAGGGTTTTGATGACAGCTTTATTTTACAGATTATTTGCCTTGCATGGAAAATCAGATAATTTTACTGGACAAATTTATTACTTGGAAGAAATCAAAAGCCTAATGTCACATTTCCTAGAGCACTGGAAAATTCACATTAGGATCTAGCATTTCTGAGCACAACCTATCCTTAGCTTACTACAACTTCAGTTTGTTTCCACTGGAATACAGTATTTTTGAGATTACCTCAGAACTGAGTAAACAAACAAACAAACAAAGAAACAAACCAATGCTGCATAGAATGTTTTTTCTTCATTATTCAATATCTTTGATAATTTTGAGCTTTGACAGTGACAGTTTGACATTTGACTTCAACCTTTGCTCAACAAAACAGACTTTACTGCGTTGTACCAGATCTGATGAAAATATTTAGTTGCGTGTTTCTGTTTGGAATTTGGAACAGTTCTAGTAAGAGAGTTAATGGTGTCAGTGTGTAACAGCACAGAATGGTAAAGCTTTTAGCAAAAGTTGCTAGGGAAGACAAAATCACTTCCTTACTCATATGATCTCTACAAGTTTGAAAGAGTTGATTTTATTTGTTCTCAGCAGAGTTTCTCCTTGTTACACAGTCTGTGCCATAACGTTATAAATCTCTGATGAACTATTTGAGTTATATCTAATACTTAGGCATTTCTTATTTGCAGCAAGTACTAATGAATTTCATTTCCAACTCTCTTTTCTCTAGTAACTTCACTGTCTGGTTTCGTGCCATTTACATTGCAAAAATAAATTGTAGGAACCTTCACTTATCTTAGTCTTCCATTTATTTACTGAACCTGTTTTAATTAAGATTGCAAGCCTGAAATCTTATTCTAGGAACTTGATAGTATATCTCAAAGAGGAGATATATTTCTAGTTTTGATCAAGTTTTCAACCCATGGAAGTGCAGAAAACTCAGCGATGGGGGTTTTTTTCCATCAAAATTTTGATTCAGGATCCATCAAATTACTAACTAGAGACCAATTACTCTAAATTCCATTGAGAAAACTTTTTTTTTTTTTTTTCCCCCCCATAGGAAAAAAATGGTGCCGTAAAGAAAACATGCAACTGGGAAAAAAAAAAAAAAAGGAAACTGAAAGAACAGACAGATAACTTCAGATCAGAAAAAGCAACTTTATTATGTGCTGCATACGATTTCTACAGGTCCTACAAAGATTTAGCACCAGGAAGATGCCATCTATTGCTATGTACATGCATATCATAACACAAGTTAAGTTACAAGAAAAACTGTTATTGATCAGGTACGTGAAACACCTACATTAGATTTTGAATATTATAGTCGTATGAATTACAGCAGTACACAAAGCACCACAGCACTAGGTATAGAAGCATATGGTAGGACTAAATGGTTGATTTCACCTAATTTCAGTGAACTTTGGATCACGCCTTCAGCCAACACAGCACATGCATACATAGACTTTCAGTACCATGCAAACAAATGTTTAGAGGATTGTTGATGCAGGGCTGTCTTCATTAGAAAACTGTTCAAATTCCTACAATGAACAGACAAAAAGGGCATTGGCAGACTCCCAGGATGCAGCTCTTGCTGGATACAAGTATGTAATGTAAGTGTAAGGAATAGCTGCTTTGCTCAGAGGGCGCTGCAGTTGCTAACACCTCACTGAAGCAAATGTAGCTGGAGACACATAACTGGTTTGCAAGAGACTGAGAAATAAATGACACAGAAGAATTAGAATTGCACCTGCCTATGAACAAGTATAGACATATTTTTCTTGGTTAAAAGTACATGTTATAAAAAAAAAGCACTGAACAAGTATTAAACATGAACAACAGCAAGTTCATCCCACATTAGTGTATACTGTTAGCATTTAAATTCCCTGCTACTACTAGGTATTGACTTGCTGAAAGAAAACAAAAACTTAAGTAAATTATTCCCCTGTTCCTTAATAAGATACATTATACGTTAAAAACAATGTTATGGTTTTGTAGATCTCCAGGCAATTTTCTGATTTTAAACAACCTAATACAGAAAAATACCAAGAATATAGAGTACCTGAGCCAGCTACAGACTGAAATACAGCTGTTTGGAACAAAACAAAACAAAAAAGAAAAAGAAAGAAAAGGAAAGAAAAAGAAAAAGAAAGATTTACAGAATGTCAGAAGAATATACACCATGTATTAAAAGAGTACAACCATGTACAAGTATTTGTATATCTTTTGGCTAATCATTCAGAATAACCGGTGCATTACACACTTAATAAAGGATTTTGTAGTAAGTTATGTTTGCATTCTTATTATGTTTGCATTCTTATGTAAATCAACACCTTCTGAATATAACCTTGAGCTAACCCTTCTTCTTACCCAGTTCTCCCCCTGAATTAAGATATTGTGTTCAGGGTCCTTGAATAAGCCCAGCATGTTCAATATGTCCACAGTTATATTGACATTTGTTTCTAAATCATTTAATTAAAAGTCATTATTGAGAACAAAGGATTCATTAACAAGCTGTACATCTGAACAACTGATGGAGTTGTTGTGTTATGAATATCATTTTAATCCAAATTAGAAAACTGCACAGATGTGCTGCTGCAAAATATTGACATACTGCAACTCCCTTGGAATGTGATTAACATTTGTGTAGAACCAAAAAGCACATTAAAACCTGGCTTTACTAATAAATTTAGGATTGGAATAATTCTTTTAATGCAGAAACGAGTTATCTAAATTGTTATGATTTTTGCTTCCACTCAAGATAAATTGCTTTATTAATACTTTAATACTGCGTGATCTCTCTTTTTAAAATATTTTCCTGAAAGCCAAAATAAAGGAAAGAGAAGCTGTAAACTTTTTACTGACATTTATCTCCAAGATTTTAAGATTGGTTTTCATTATCAGATCAAGCCATTAAGCAAAGTAAAATTGCAATGTTTGCACAATAAATCTGTATTGTTCTTAACACAAACCTGCAATACTTTTTCCCAGCAGTTTTGAGCAGACAGATTTTTCTTCACTTTCTCTCTCTGCTGCACATGCATGCACATATGATTACAAAACTGAGCTTTTGAGATTAGGGAGAAGAGACTTTTTTAGAAAATATATAAATTTTATAGATCTGCATGCACCATATGACTTTGATTCTGAAACAGCCCTTTATCATCAATTATGAGACTGAAAACAGAAAAGAAAAATCACGTTTCTACAGGTATCATCCTCTTAATCACACACGTCACCAATCTCTTCACATACATAGGGAGATTTTTCAGTCAAAAAATTCTGCAGCATTAGCCAGCTGCACCTCACTGCAGTTGATATATGGGCTGTCTCTCTTCACTAAATATGTATTTTCTCTCAACACAGAGTTAAGTGCAGAATACGAAGATGATGCACAATAACGGTCACACTTCAGCCATATAAAAGGCTGAGGTAACCAATTCAAAATTACTGTCTGTTTACTGTTATTTAATGTATTAAAAGTTCACTTTCTTGCACTTTTTAGTAAATAGATCCATGTTTAAAAGAACACAGATGAAGAGAGTGTGCAACTTCTGTTTGTTTGTTTTTCCCTATCAAACCAAGTTGTTATTACTGAAGTTAAATAAAGAACCCGAAAGAAATAAAGAGTAGCACAGAGAACAAGGCAGCAGTATTGCAATACCATAGGGGAAAAACACAGACTTTACTTACTGAGCACCCGTTTCACTTAATTTAGAGAGAAGAAAAGAATATTGTTTTCTAGAAAATAGTTTCATTGTAGTTTTTTTTTTTTTTAAAGAAGTCATTACTCTAGGAAAAACTCAAACCACATTTGGTGTAGAAGCTCCGTCCCGCACAATAACTATAAAGCAGATAGCTTATCTGCGATGGAAAAATACGAGATTTGTAATGATGTCTGTTATAATAGTGTTGGTTAATGAACTTCTTTACAGCTATGAGCAACCATCTAAGTACACTATTTCCTGTTCCCCAGGAGGCATTTGCAATTCAGTGTTTACAATCATTCAGGAAAAGAAAAGGGCAGAAAACTAAAAGTCTGCCTTCCTCACTCAGTAGTCTGAGGGATTTTCTTTCACTGCATATTCCTGACAGAGATTTACTACGAGTAAATGCACAATAAACTGTGGCAAACCTTTGTACACTATGAGATTGAATCCTAAGGCATTTGTGTCATTCTCTGAGAGAAAAGAACTCATATTCTGCATGAGTTTACCTTAGCTTCTACAACTACAGATTTATAAATGCGAGATATGCCTCAAAGCAGAAGGCACAGCTAAAAAAAACATTTGATTTTCACCCACACTTCAACAGTCAGACATTTTTAAATTGCCTTTTTAAAGTGAGCATGAAAAACACAATTGACAGCATTCACGACAACGAACATTTACATTACCTGTATTCCACAGATTACAGTTCAGGATAAAATACTGCATGCAGTGAAAGTATTGATTTTCTTTTCGGAAGGAATGACAGCTTACTGAAAGCTATCCCTACAGAGACTTTTTGTTATAGTATTATAATTAAATTACAATTTTGTTATAATGCAACTTAAGAAAAGCCTTTGAACATGCAACATTAAGGAAATCTGCTACACGAAATTTCACAGTGCCTTCACCTAAAGTCAGCTGCTTTAACAGCTCATTTCAATACTGCACACGCTTAGACAAAAACTTCATTAAAATTCTAAACAATAAATGTAACTCTATAAAGTACAACTCCCCGTGAAAAAGTAGGCTCACAAAACAGCTTTTTATCATTTACTTTTCTTCTGCGTTCTTTTTAAATTAACACAAATGCTTACACTGCAGTAGTTCAACAAGTAGAAAAGACAGAAAAACTCTCCTACCCTGGATTTAAAAAGTACAGAAACAATCACAAGTAGCAAGCATAATTTAAATTAAATACTCCCTTCAGATATGATACCCTCACTGAAGGCACGTATCAACATCCACCTTTGGAAAGATAATGAAGTCCTTGCAAAGCAGTGTCGGAAGGCAGTTATAATCAGAGAGCTGCCTTCTGTCCCGGCACCGGGACGTGCTATCCACTGGTGCTCCCCAGACCCACCGCCCAGGAATAAAGTGCCTATTGTCTCAGCACTGTGCTAATTGTGAAAAAGCAGCCCATGCAGTAAGCATAATAATTATCCAGACAAACAAGCAAAGGCAATCATGGAAGGAATGAAAAGGGTAGAAATACACGACCAGACGAAGCAACCCAAGAATGAAATTAATATTCATAATGCAATGTTAGCCAGCAGAAGGTCCCTTTCATGGCATGGCTACTGCATACAAGAGACCATTGTCTACATGCAACAAAATCAGTATGTGGAGAAAACTTCATGTAGCTCCAGAGAGAAGAAAAGCTGTTCTTTCCCAAAGGCTCAGTCCTCGTCCCACTACTTTGATTAAATACAATTTTGGACTCTTCTGCCCAGTGATGTTAAAAAAGTTGCCTCTTAAAGTCCCACCTTCCTTGATCTCTCTAAGGTTTTTTTTTCCACCTCCCCGCTTTCATTTGCAGCTGTATAAATATGAACAAAAAACCCGTGCTCATCCAAACAAAGAAAAAATGGACTGAATATGCATAGCCTCATTAACTAAATTTAATTATGACAAGCGGCATATTAATCAGTAGTTGCTCCAGTTACTGCATTCATTGGAAGGGAGGAGGACTCCAAATTAAGAGGAAGCGTGGGGGACAATCGCATGCTGATTAGGAGGCTGCTCACAACATGATACAATACACTTTCTAAATAATTATTCAGAGGAAACAGAATAAAAGAAGCAGATTGCTCTATTTTTAAGACCAACTCAGTAACAATTAGCAAGAGCATGATGACAGGGCTGCTTTCTTTTTTCCGTGGCTGCTTCCACCTTCATATTCTCACACCAACTTGTTTGGCAGGCAGTGCAAAATTTGCATTTCACATTAAAAAAAAGGACTAAGAGAGAGAGGAAGAAGAAGAAAAACGAGAAAGAGAAATCCCATGCTGTCCTTGCTACTGTTTCCTAAGAAGGCCCACGCCACTACAATAGCAGAGAAACCCTATCTAGCAGGCTGCGGCATTTGGGAGCCTTGCAGAGTCACCGAGCTGGAGCTTGAAACTTTGCACAGCCTGAACTTTGCAGCATGTGCATTGCAGCAGTGAAGGAGGAGTTCAGAAAGGGAAAAAAAAAAAAAAAAAAAAAAAGCGATTTTGGAGAGGGAGAAAAAGTTTTCACACACCAACTTACCATCCACCAGGTCCTGGCTGACATGTCATAGCATAGCTGCCATTTTATGGAGCTGTCCGACGCTTTCCCTGCCATTACGCTGTCAGCAACCTTCATCAGATGCAGCTCAATGGAAGATAAGACACCTAATCAAGAAAACATCAGCAGTGGCTTGCTGGGCTACATGTAGGCCAATCCTTATCACACTGCATCATGGGAAAAGCTCCTTTATTAGCAAGAACTCCAACCTCACTGATATAAAGACAAGGATCAGGGCTTTTTTTCTTTTTTTTTCTTTTCCTTCTGTCTGAAGGGCTTGGTGAAACTAGTCAGCTCTCTTTGTGTATCATGTGTACGCCAGTTTAGTATCTTGCAAGTGGGCGGCTCACTACATCACTGCGCTATGCAGACTTAAGTTTATTTGCATTCTTCTCAGTTGTATATTGTTTGACATGGTTCGTGGTCAGCTCCGAGAGCAAGAGCGGAGGGAAAGGAGCTGCTCTGAATTAATGCCTGCCCAGAGTGGGCAGCCCGGCCTCACCCAGGCAGCGGGGGCATGCTTTGGATGCCACAAGACCCAGCGTGCGGACGCACACGCACACATGCAGGCACATGCGCCTGGGAACACACAGGTAGCAGCTGCAGCTGGATGCTGCGGAGGTTGCCAAAGGCTACAAACTGTGTTCTCCTACTGGACATATGGAAACAGTTTAACTCTTTGCAATCAGCCTGTCACAGGGAACAGGACGGCTGGCGAACTGGTGTGAGGAGCGGGGGTGGGCACGTAGTTTGGTTTCAGCGCCGCAGACTTTTCCCCCTCCCTTCCCAAGGATGTCCATGATCTCCCCTGCTCCGGCTGATCTGGGAAGGGGGAGGCAAGGGGGAGGGAGCTTCTCCCTTCTGTTCCATAGCCTCTGGTCATCTGCCTGTTGTACCTACCACCAGCAGGGAGAGAAGGCTAAACAAAACCTGCAGGGTTTTCCAGGCAAAATAGAAAACATGAGATTCCCTGAAGGAAGGCCTGGCTTAGAAGAACAGATAATTTTTGTTCAATTGTAAGAGGCAGAAATGGGAAAGTATGTATATAAGCACGTAGAGGAAATCAGTAAACCCTGGCTCAGGTTAAAAGGGGTGGATATACGGAAAGAACAGGATTTGCTAGTCTTGCTTGAAGGGGTCAGCATCAGTTTCACCACTGTGCTGCAGATTCTGCATGTGCTTTACTTATAAGTCTCTCTTAGGCCAGAAATATCATATTTCAGAGATTGAAAATTATCACATTAAAACAATAATGGCAGAACAGCAAGCCCTGCACATGCTTAGCATCTCTCTACTAATGGCTGTTTTCACTTTGTTGTCTTCCATGTTGTCTGAGCATTTTCTACTAAAAAAGACTGCATTTCAGAGGATCATTACACCAATTTGCCATGAACCATAGGTCAGACTCCAGGACCACAGCATGTGTTATGGATGTACCATGCTACAGCACACATGGAGTCCACCAGGACTCCTCATTATTGCATCTCTTCTTTCCCATTCACTTGTTTGCTCCTTTTCCCTCTTTTTTTCAGTCCTTTTCCATTGCTTGAAGATCAACTCCAGAGTTAATCACTCTTGCAGCTGAGAGCCAGTGTAGCTACTAGAAATGAAACACTCCTGCTGATACGGAGGGGATCTGCATGTTCAGAGTGCTTCTGATTTTGAGGTGACCTGTAGAGAAGACTGGCATGGGTCCAACACCATCAGCTCATCATCAGAGCTGGCATCCCTGGCCCTTTCAGTTTAGTCCTGAAACAGGCATAGCATCTGAAGAAATGACTTTGAGCAAGCCCAGAGCCCTAGCAACAGAAATGTTTGTAGCAACACCAGGTACATCAAAAGATGAAAACTGCTTTCCTTCTCCTTGTGTGCTGTTACACTCAGCTTGCTGCCTCAGTTTCCTATTTTAATTACAGGGGTGACATCAGAATAAAAAAAGATAGACATGGAATTACTGAGAACTCTGGGCATCCTAGTCTCCTATGTTTATCTTTCCTTTACATCTAGATAAGAGTTCTATACAACAGATGAGGATGTTTCCTTCTTTCTCATTTCACATAAATCAAAATGGTAGATAGGAACCTAAGAAGTGTTTGGAATACTGAAATATCTGCCTCTGGTAAGTTGCAGTGGGATGGCTGAGCTCCCTTGCTATGCACAGGAAGCATTATATCTTTCTCAGTCCCAACATCCTGGTCAAACAGATTTGTGATAACACTTACAAGACGTTGGGAACACCAGCAGCTATGCATCTAGTCTGGAAGACAACACTGTGCCAGAGCAGATTATACTAGCAAGCACTGGACAAAGCATAGGAGAGTTTTACCCAGCCACTGGCAGGCAGACAAGTCAGGTGCCCTGGAGGTGTCAAGTGCAGGGCCCTCCCACGGACTCTCTCAAGGCCTGCACGGACCAGCTTGCAGCCAGGCTGGGAAGGCAGGCAGCTCTCTGAAGTGGCAGGACATGGACATCTGCAAAAAGCAGGCCACTGCCCTACATAAGCACCTGGCTCATGGCTCCAGGACCAGGCATGTCCTTCCTTCCATCACCACGCAGCGCAGCCCTGGTGCCAGGGCAGGGAGCATCCCAGCAATTGCACACATTACACAACCAAAAACCATACCTTGGTTGTGCAGGGAAACCCAGGCATAACGTGCACGGTAAGTTTTCAGCAGTTTCACTCCTGCTGAAGTCTGATCAGAGATGAAGAGGCCAACTGTTCCAGCCGCTAATCGGCCTTGCCAGAGCAGCTGACAAATCCCCAGTCAGTGCGGTGTCGCTGGGAGTGGGAGACCACACGTTAGGTAATCATGAGACAGTTCCCTGTGCTCAAAAGAGGATAAAAGTTTTATCGCACCACGGTGAGCCGGGGAAGCTGAGCTGCTCTCAGATGCCCAGCCTGCAGCAGATCCGATCCTGCAGCATTCTCTTCTGCCAAGCCCTCTGCGACCAATGTGCTAAACCTGCCGTCATGCTCCATCTCAGGGGAGCAGGGTTCCGAACTGCAGGGAGACTGCACACCTCCTGTAGGCGCAGACGGAAGGAGGATGTCTTAACTGCAGCCAGGAAAGACAGAGTAAATGATGAGCCCTCCTTCTGTTGCTGCCTGTTGCCCTTCCTGCCTTGGCTGAGGACAGAGTGGGCATTTCTGGCACCCAAAAAGCAGTGCCTGCAGCGCTGGTGAGCACATGCTTCCCACACACATGCTGCTCCCATGCCCCCTCTGCCAGCTGGGAGCCCAGCCTTCCTCCGGGTGGGTCTGTTCTGCAGATGGGATTTTAAAATGCTATAGAAATACTTGGAGATACGCTCATACACACTGCTGGGAGAAACATGCAACTGGCCCCAATTTTTTTTTTTATGACCTTTTTCTCCCGTTAGAAAAAGGCAAATTTATGAGGAAAAACTTTGGTTTTGGTGAAAGTATATTGTATTACATAAAAGAAATGTACTTCAAGGTTACTCAAACTTTCATTTTGATGGAACATTTTTTAAAACTATAATGACTTTCAAGTGTAAATTGGAATACAATATATATTCCAACCAATCTCCTTTTTAATTCTTTCCAAAGCAACCTTTCACATTTTTTAAAGAATGCGAGAAGATATCAAAATATATTTTTCTCTTAGGGCAGAAATCTAATTACTAAAGAGCAAAATAAAATACAAGTAAACCTATCCAATTTTGAATATCTGTCTTTTTAATAAATTAAATTAAGAAAATAATTGCTGGCCTGACTTTTCTCCAGCAGTGTGGATTTTCACAAGGTTTGTTTTCTTCAGACTGGTCGAGTCTTGGCTCTCCTCAAGGCAACTTCCACATTTCATATCCAGGAGGGAGTTAACAAACATTGCTGCTCTTAATGAGCCCACAGGAATCAATTACTTTCCTTCCATAAGGTGCCAACACCTACTAATAGAGAGGCTCAGACAAAGAATTCACAGTATTTACAGTGCTGATGTAGAAAGACCAGGACTAGGGCTATAGATTTAAGGAAATAGTGTGAACAAGATAAATGTTTAAATTTTGAGATGATCTTTTTTTTTTTTTTTTTTAATTTACTGTTGGGAAAATCCTCAAGTACCTTTGGAAGGAAAAGAAATCTGAAAAATTGTTTACTGTAAATCTAGAGCAGCACTTTTTTTCAGTGGATAGAGACAGTCTAGTGTCCAGAGGTTACCTATGGATCTTAAAGCAACCCTCCCGGTGTTGACAAGTCCCTTTTCATGGTTGCCAATAGACTTCTGAGCAGATACTGATCAGAAATAATATTTCATAGGAAAACGTAGGCTAACTATCTGAACCCAAACCATTGGCAGCAGATAGTTAATCACGCATCACATTCACATTCACTTATTCCCACACAACTCTTCCTCACATACGTGCGCACACTTGCACAGTTCCTGTCATTTCCAGGTTGAAGGTGGGACACCAGCTCCAGCTGCTTACTCTGCAGTGAGAAGCTGAACTGGTGCACAAGAGTCTTAGATGCTCAGAAGGTCCTTTGAGAGTTCCTTTGTTCCACCAGGAGCACGTATGTGTGTGTAGACCCATGGTCTTTGTCTACACATGGCAGCCACCTCCTTAGCGTGTGCTGATGTTCTCTTCTTGGCCTAGAATTTGCCTGCTCTTGTCATTTTAAAAGGACTGCGGATCTCCAGAGCCTCACAGCTCTGGGGAGGCTTTCCCATGCTGTCCCTCAGCATGTAATTTTCTTCACTTTTTCCTGCTGTTTTCTGGTAAATGTTTTCCATACACTGTCATTGGCACCTACAGAACCCATTCACATAAACTCACACAGAGAGGCCCTTTATGTCACCAGGACTTTTTTTTTCTTACTGAGAAAGCAGTACTTAGCTACAGAAGCCTAACAATCCATTGCTTTCCAATGAGCTGTTTATCCTAGGAAATTCAATCAGTGATGATTCCTTCAATAATGTGGCAGTAGGAACTGAGAACAGTATTATTTTAGCTTACCTACTTGGCATGAATTCAGAGACGAGGCTTTACAAACAAATCAAAAACAAACCAACAAACAAAAATACCTACAACAATATCTAACCATGGCAGAATTTGCCTAACAAATGTCTTTTCTGAATGCCTGAATGAAGGAAGTCAGCATTCTTACTAAGAATTTCACTAGATATTTTGCAGCCAGGCACTTCATAAGCAGACACTTCCACTTCCTCTCCTGTAGTCAGATATAATTCTTCTCTGGAGTTCTGAAATACTGAAGAAGTGTCATGGTACTTCCAGGACTTGGTATCTCCAAGTCCTGGCTAACAGGAGCCACTAGGAACAGTGGTGAAATCTATGAAACTAATAAAGGTTGACATGGAGGTTTTTCCAAAAAAGATCTTTGCTTCCATCATGAATGTCTGATATGGAGCTTTCTTGAAGGACCTTGCCTGCTGGGGACAGGTGTTGAGAGTTGCAGCTGGGCAGGCAAGTGAGCTTCCAAAAAACGCCTGGTTCTTGGGCTGATGACAAAGCAAAGCAAAGCAAAGCAAAGCAAAGCAAAGCAGACATGGCCAAAGAGACAGGTGAAAAACAACGGGTTTTAAAAGTCTGAATCTGTCAAACTCAGGGTTAATATGATAATGTAAGTTGAAAAAATAATATTGAAATCATTTCAGTATATCCACAGAACTGCTGCAGCTTGTATTTGCACCTTGTATATGCTGTAATACCTTAAAACCTAGACAAAAGACATACAGGGGTGGAAACAAGCCCAAAACAAGAGAGTTCCACTGTATGTTCTAAAATAGCTCCAGGAAATGCTTCAGTTGCGTTATTTATACTGAACTAATTCATGCAGAACAATGGATCTACAGCACAAGAGTTGAAAGTGCTAGGATTCTAGCAGCTTTTTTTTTTTAATTCAATATACAAAATACAGCATGTGACTTTTCTAATTTCTGAAAAGAAAATCTCTAAAGAAAAACTATTATTTAAAGATAGAGGTGGAGTTAACGCTGCTTTCATTAAAACAGCTTGGTATTTAAGAACTGCGTGTCTTACACAATTGTTCTTTATTCACCGAGTTCCTTGTTTCATGAGAAGTGTGGCCATTAATGTTTATGCAGGATAATACTCCATCCACATCATTTGTGGATTGGATTTCATCTCTGTGAGCTGTGCTACAATCGTAGAAATCTGGATTGTGTCCCTTGAGATTGAATGCTAAGAAGTTAAGTAATAAATGAAGGTCATTATTCTGCTTGTTCAAGGTCTCCTTAGAATAGGGAATGGATTCTTTTCACCTTCTCTTTGAAGAGACAGGCATACTGATAGGCTTCTTCAGATACACTGCACTTTTGTACCTGGATGTGAAGCAAGCTCTTTGCTTGCAGCACACTTCCAGTTTGGGGCCTGCTGAAACAAGCTTGTGCACCAAGAGCATACCACCTGCTTGGCACTCAATCTGTGGCAGCACAAACTACACAAGAAGATAGAAGGCTTCGGGGAAATCAGATCCCTTTTCCCAGACTTCACTGCAAATCCTCTCAAGAGCGAAAAAAAAAAAAAAAAAAAAAAGCAAAGAGAGCTGCTCAGCTTTTCTGGAGCACCATAGAAATGAAGTGTTGGCAGCTACATGCAGTCCTCAGCAGACATCTCACCACTTTGCTGCACTGCTGTCCCTTCTGCTCGTCCCACACAGGAGCTGCAGGAACACTGTGTCCATAGGAATTTTCTCACAGTGTCTCAGCAGAGCTTTTTGGGCCAGTTAGCCCATGTGAAGATTTGTAGCTGCCATGAGCACCCTCTCTATGGTGGGCACCAGCACACCATCTCCTGCTCAGTAGTTTTTGACAGCTCATTGACAACGGTTCTGTCCTAACAGAATGCTGATTTGGGGCCTTTATTCCTCAGGCTGGAACCTGAGGTAGAAACCAGGTGGGCAAGGGTCAGTGCAGATCCATTTTACAGTTATCTGCATGGTTATCTCCTCCTGATTTTCCTCAACACAAGTGTTGGTTTTCACTGTCTATAGGCATATGATTTAGGTACCCATGCACATGTGCTGAGTGTTAGCAATGGTTCATACTGCCATGATTTGATATGATTTCTCTGCTTGCTTGTGTGTTGGTGTTTTTTTTCCCTCATTTGTATGTTTGTGTGCCTTCCTCTCATCCAATCTTACCTGATAAATGTTAGTTCAGTGTGGATAGAGCATGAAGTAATCTCTCCAGCCAACAAAGATCTGCAATCCCACGGGAAACAGCAAGCATGGTGAATTAGAGCTGGCGGGAGCTCAGGAAGAGCTCAGGAGGAGCCAGCTCTATTGCTCTCTGTGCACCGTCCAGAAGGAGCACATGCAGTGAGAAGAGAGTTCAGCCGCTGACAGAGGAGAGCAGGCTATGCATAAATGGAAACAAGTATAAAGTTTACCTCTGTTCCCACCTGGGAAAATCATTATCTGCCTGCAAATAGCTCCGAGGTTTCACAGAAATTACATTTTTAAAGCTTGCTTCTGAAAAGACTGCAAGCAATCATGTAGTTCAGTTCACCCGTTCAACTTACAAATCTAAAGACATATTAGACAAAATAAATGCATCATTTCAATACCTCACCAGTGCACTTGGACAACAGGGATCAAAAAATATATTTAGCCAGTGATTTGGGTTCTTATCTCTAAAAGCCCATTGGCCTATGTGAAAGAATTACATGAAGAGTATGGATGGAGACAGCATGCCCTTCAAAGGGCATGCCCACTAAACTAGCAGGTCTGCAGTTACAGTTCTCCTCACAAATTATTTTTCTGCTGCCTTTTTGCCACCTGTTTTAAATGATAAATAAAGCTCAGCTTCATGGCACAGTTCTTCTATTGTGATACAATATTTGCATTTTGAAACTTTTAAAACATCTTAAAAACTCTTACAGTTATAATTCAACGTACATTTCTGTATGTATGTGAGAATCTTTACTAGATCTTGCAAAGACTACAGGGCACAGAGAGTAGCAAAGCACCCTCAGTCATCTTCTCCCAGTTATATTAAAGCTATCTCCCCAACACATCTTTTCTAAACCATATATTAATGTTGTTTACCCCATATCTTTTAGGAAAAAACAAATTTCTCTACCAATGCTGTCACAATTTTTTATCCTAAGGAACTGAAGTGATAAACTAAGAAAACAAGTGCCTCTCACTTCCTTTATTCAGAAATTTGCAATTTTTAGCTTTCTCAAATAAAAGACATGTAATTAAGTTAACTGTTCTGGCTAAATATCGCTCTGCACTATGCTTTTCAGTCTAAATCAAGAACTACTGTAAGAGTAGTAGTCTTGCATCAAGGCTTTTCCAAAAGTGTCCGACTGTTCATGTGCATGCTAGCTTCAATTGCAAGATATTTTGCTCTCATGAGACCCTGCACGGAGTTTTGTGTCCAGGTCTGGGACCCCAATACAAGAAGGACATGGAGATTTTCGAGCAAGTCTAGAGGAGGGCCACGAAGAAGATGAGAGGGCTGGAGCACCTCCCCTGCAAGGACAGGCTGAGAGAGCTGGGGCTCTTCAACCTGGAGAAGAGAAGACACCAACTAGGGGAACCTTATAGCGGCCTTCCAGTACCTGAAGAGGGCTACAGGAAAGCTGCCCATAGAGGCTGTGGATGTCCTCTGCATAGAAGCATTCAAGGCCAGGCTGGATGGGGCTTTCAGCAAGCTGGCCTAGTGGGAGGTGTCCCTGCCTATGGCAGGAGGCTGGAGCTAGGTGATCTTAAAGGTCCCTTCCAATCCAAACCATTCTATTACTTTATGGTTTTTTCCTGATTCATTTTCTAAATATTTAAAATATGAAAATGCAGAGAGATTATCATATCTCAGATCTAACTTTAACTTCTGGGTTTTCAAATGCCTTTGAGCTCATTCTTCAGAAAACAGCAGCTACAGTTTAATGAGAAGTCTCTATGAAGACTGAAGATCTCAATTTGGCTTCCTGGTATATTCAGATAAAGAAAAGCTTAGCTATGTTATAAAAGACACAGATGTGGGATACCTGACCAAACTGGACAAGACCCTGGCTGAAGTCCAAGAATTCCACATAAGCTACATCATCTTCAATTAAATACTTGAAATTTTGACAGACCTGAGATGGGTCTTAAATTTGAAAATTTGATCTCTATAGAAGTTTTGGGAAGATGAGGAGAGTGAACTGTGTTCCCAGTATGGTGTACCTCTCATAGGCCGGCAGTTCCACGGTGCAGTTCTAAGACATTGTGTCTTAGAAGAACAAAATGGTTACAGCAGAAAAGGTAGAGACAGTTGTCTTCACATTCAGGCTTGCTAGCAGTTGCACTGTGTCTTGCACCTCCCATGGCAACTCTGAAGCAGAAGCATGTTGCCACTGGAAGGAATTCTGAGTGGTGCCTTGGAGGAACAGTTTGTTAAACCTGGAAAACCCCTATCTCATCCAGTAAAATTAAAGCAAACCAGAGATGGTTCAACCCTTCCTGTTTCTAAATGTCTGCCTGTTTTACATTTCCTACCAATACAGTTCCTACCAATAGATGGCTAGCTTGCATATCTTCCTGCCCTGTTTTGGGAAAAAACTTATCAAAACATTTTCTGTAATGATGCACTTTTTCTTTCCTAAGTGCATCAGGGGACAGTACAAGAGCCAACATCACCTCCAAAAGGAGGTCTTTCAGAGGGGTTTCACAATCTTCCACTTATCAGCTGCTACTTGGAGGCAGACTTGTGACTAAGCTTCCTGCAAGGAAAACTATTCTTATCTTAGCTGCTTCCCCTGGAAAAAAAAAAAAAAAAAAAAAAAAAAAAAAAAAAAAAAAAAAAAAAGCCCTGCTTTCTCCCATCCCAGAAGCCAGCTGATCTTCATGGCTCAACTTCTGTACTTACTGCAGCAGTGAAAAAAATTTTATCTCCCTGGCTTCATGAGGCCTTTTCTCACTTACATGTGCTCTGAGATATGTGGGATGGTGTTATAAATTTGTACAGAGGGAGAGCAAGGAGGAAGAAAGGTTGTGTAGACATGCTGCCATGCATAAGCATATTCACATATCTGCCTGTCAAGCTGTGGCTGGCTTCATGCTGTGACTTTCTCTCCCTGAAAACCACACTGGGTTAAAAAAAACAAAAAACAAAACATGAGGTCCCCAAACTCTTTGAAGACCTAGAACTGTTGGAAAATACGTTGTTTCTCCTGTCCTTGTCTGCAAATTTTACCGCAGCTTCTCTTTTCATTAGAATTTATAAACATCAAATGTATGTAATTTGCCATTCTAAGATTATTTTTCCATCGTTAGCAGGGCGTGACATCCTCCATTTCACCACTCCAAAAGAAAACAAAATCTCACCTGTTGCTTTCTTTCTGGGAGTGTTATGGTAGGAGGATGGGGAAACAATGACATGTTTTTTTAGTGCCAGGATTTAACATTTGAAATAAAGCTGAACATTTGATCCTTAAAGGTGGAGGAATTCTGACCCTCTGTCTGCTGGAGATTCTGTATAAAAGGTGAGTTAGTAAAGGTAAAACTTCCAGCCCTGGCTATTAGTGATGAATGACTAGAAATCTTCCCCAGCCCATACAGATACAGTATATAAATGTTGTTATAGAAATGTGCCTGTAATACGCAAATACTTGGAGTGGTCAGAATGCAGAAGGGTGTTTTCAATTTCCTTGTGAGCAGCTTCAGTATCAAAGGTATTCATTCACCTAAAGCTGCAACGTTTGAAAAGGAAGTAAATGTGAATCTCAACATGATCACCTAAAACATGCTCACCTGCTACTCTCTTTTTTAGTTTAATACACAGTTAAAGGCAGGAAACTAAATATCATTTCCAATACAATCTTCCTTCTCAGTACAGATATGTGTCATGAGTCTAACCAAGTTTATCCACGTGAGATGAAAAACACATGTACTTCAAATTCCACGTTGCTATGCAGCCCTGGATTTTAGGCAGCCCAGATTTCTTATTCTTTCACATGTAGGATATGGTCATTTCTTCTGGATTGGATTTGTCACACTTCTCTGACTTGGATAAAATAATGTATAGAAAAGCATAGAGTGTGCAAAAACTGAGTAAGATTAACAGATGGGGAAAAATTCTGCACTCACTCTTCCAAACAGCGTCAGTTTTACTTTATAGACAGTCTAATGGACCACAAAACATAGCTGCTTGTGAGGAGCCATAACTGAACGGGGGATTCACCCCAGTGAACACATGAATCGACCTTCTTTAAAAAAAAGTTGATGGTAAAATGTAATGAACACCGTGATAAATGAAGGGCTGATAGAGTTAACAAGCTGGGCCTTATCAAACTTACTAGAGCTAAACACGAAGTTATGCAAAGGAACAATGAATGCAGCTAAGTCTAGGAAATTGTATCCTGAATTTAGTGTCCTGGTGTGCAAACTCACAGATTGATGCTGTAATAGCCAGCAGATACAGAGTGAGAAGGAAGAGGGTTTCACATGAAATGACTGTATTTGTCACTTTCTTTCAAATGCCATCGATAAAACTGCTTATCATCTCCTTTTGTAAGACTTCAAATGCAAATACACTAATTTAACAAACAAATATGTAGCTGAAAGGCATCTTAATTCCACCTCATAAGTTAGTTTAAGTGAAGAGAGTGGTCAGGTGTGACCAGAGAAAGATGTGATAAACATCTAACACATTCACATTAAACCCCTAAATTTCAATCTGGAAAAGAAAGCAGTGAAAAACTGGAAATGGAAAAAGACAGTAAACTGAAGGACAAAGCAGCCAAGGTAAGCAGTGGATTTGCAACTTCTTGACATAATCAAGAATATCTTTCTTGTAGGAGACTGCAGGGGGGCGAATGAAATTATATTGTCTATTTTTGATAAGCCTGGTTCTTAAACTTTTGAAGTATTTGAGCATCACTGTGACAGGTGAGCAAAGGCTATAAAAGGGTCTTTCCAGAACGAATGCCTGCAAGACACTGCAAATGTGGCTTTGATATCTGAATAGATGCACCAGCTGGAGCTCTTGAAGGAAAAAAAAAGGCTGAAAACAAATTAGATATTGTACAGGTATCTCTGGACACAAGTGTCTGCACTACTAATGATTTCCACTTTTTATTTTCTCTCTCCTTATCTCCAAAGCATGACAAGTGCTTATAGATCTGTGCAGAAATTAACAGGTGTGGAATAGAAAAGATATATTTGTCAGAAAAGGAGTGTAAGTGAAGTACTTGGAGAAAGATAATTTCTGAGCAGTAAATACTATCATAATAATCATGAGGTTGTGGTGAGGTGGGGGTCTGCCTCTTCTTCTGTGTAACTACTGATGAGAGAAAATGGCCTCAAGTTGTGCCAGGGAAGATTCACATTGGATGCTAGGAAGAATTTCTTCTCTGAAAGAGTGGTCAAGTGTTGAAACAAGCTGCCCAGGGATGTGGTTGAGTGAAGTGTTCGTGAAATATTTAAATGTTGTACTAAGGGACATGGTTTAGTGGGAATATATTAGTGGTAGGTGGATAGTCAGATTTGATGACCTTGGAGGTCTTTTCCAACCTTGATTCTATGATTCTATGTATTAAACAGACATTTCTCTCTGCCTTCTTTGAACACAATGTTCTACTTTGTGTGGGACAGAACAGATACATGCTATATGAAAATTTTTGGTGTATAGATTAACTAAGATTACTAAACCTATGTTTCTGTGAAAAAAAGACTGATACCTCCTCCCATCTTTCAGTGATCCTACATATGCTACAGCTGAAGAAGAGCTGAGGGGCTCTTCCACGTGACATTTGTTCCTCCTTGGCGTTGCACAGCACACATTGGTGTGTTCTTTGCCTATGAAGTCTTACTTGCCTCTGTGCTCCCGTGAGTACAGGTCAAAATTGCTTCAAACCATGAGCAGGCTTCCCGTATGCTGAAAATGTGAGTTATTCTTCATCTTGTCTTGAATAAAGTCTCCCCCTACCTTTTTCTTCCAGTTCGTATTAGAGTTACTGGCCAGGATAGGTGAGAGGGCATGAAGCACAAGCATTTTGAGGAATGGCTGAGGTAGTGGATGTTTAGTCTGGAGAAGAGGAAGCTCAGGGGAGACCTTATTGCTCTCTGTAACTACCTGAAGGGAGGCTGTGGTGAGATGGGGTTTGGCCTCTTCTCTTGTGTAATTGGTGATAAGACTAGAGCAAATGGCCTGCAATTGCACCAGGGGAGATTCAGGTTGAATGTTAGGAAAAACTTCTCTGAGTGGTTGGGTGCCGGAACGAGCTGCCCAGGAAGGTACTGAAGCCATTGACCCTGGAAGTGTTCAAGGAATGACAATGATGTTGTACTGAGGGACATGGTTTAGTGGGAAATATTGGTGATATGTGGACGGTTGGGCTGGATGATCTTGTAGGTTTTTTTCCAACGTTGGTGATTTTATGATTCTGTAAGGCATCCACTGCTCCTTTACTTGGAGGGGTACGCTGTGCCTTCTTCAGATAAAAGCCTGCCCTCCTCCTCAAACAATTATCTGCCCCTTTCAGTTAGTGATCAGAACAACCATCAGAAAGGGCTTACAGAACATTCTTTCTTGAATCACTCCAATAATTTCTGGCTTTAGAGAGAACAGTAATGGTGACACTATATAAAGTAAATAAATTGGCAAATCTTGCTCAATAATTTTAAGCTTTTAAGTTGTATCTTTGTGGTTATCCAGGAGTTTGCCAATACTAAAAAGGAAAAAAGGTAAGAATAATGCAGACTGGCACAAGTGCTAAAAGCAGGAAGCTGGATGCTTCATAGCTAATACTTGTACATTAAAAGATGCTTACAGGATATTTTTTTTTAAATATGAACATACTCAGCAGGATTTCCTTGTGCGCAGTCACATCTCAAGAACTGCATCTCAGAAGACAAAGCTATTCCAAAAACTGTAGTCCTTCAGAATACAACAAGGGTTGTTTTTGTTAGCTAGTAGCACTTCTGAAAAAACTTTAAAAAATGTGATTCTATCTTTCCAGAATTTCACAATTTTGTGCTTCTGTGCTTATAGATGGCATAAATTTTATGCCTCCAAACTATATCTATATACTGATAAAAACATCACAGGACAGAAATAATTCTGGGATAGCTCAGCTGATGAAATCTCTTACATGTGGCTTTCCTTGTACCTCAAGAGAGCTTAGACTTGAGTTGAAACCTGTCCTTTGTTACTATAGCAAAAGTGTGCACCATTTTCACACATCTTGAAAAATTATCTGAGACTATTCCCCATACAAGATTGGCTACCAACCTCCTTTTATGGTAAATTCAGCCAAAAAGAGTGTTAAATTTCTTACTCACTCTCCTTAACCCTGCATTTTGTAGCCCAAGAGTCTAGTTTACATCAGCATAGTGATTTAAGTTTACTTATCCACGGTGTGAAGAAAACATATGCAAAAGGACTTGCAGATATTACCCACATTTAATATTTAACTTATGGTGAAAATCACAGTATTTACATTTTTATTTAAAGTCTCTGAGAGACACTGAGACCTACTTTTTTTTATTTAATCAGACACTGCTGTCAGAAAGCTGCAATGTATAGTTTTCTGAAAAGTGTATTAATCATTGGCTTGTTAAAATACACTCAAAATCACTTCCTCCTTGCCAAACAAATTATTACTTTTCTAATGAAGTGGGAAAGAGGTAAAAAAAAATAAAAAAAAAAAAAACCATTTTCAGGTCTTTTTAACTTCTTGGCAGTACAAGGATAGAAAATTATTTTATCGTTAACAGACATTTGGTGACCCATCTGAACTGGAAATAGTGAGTTATAGTAATAAAGTCAATTGAAATGAACTACTATTTAAATTCTTTGCTTCTACCTCACTAGCCTCAGTGGAGAAACAGTACTATATGACAAAGTACTACATGACTCATCCAACAAAAGCGTATGGGACAATAAATCTTTTCTTCTTTCATCATGTCACTCCTTCAGTTTAAAGCTGAAACATCCTTTTTACACAGCAACATATTTATCCTTCAAGTTCACTGAAGTCATTGCTGACCCTGAGAGCAGCCTGTGGCAGCATGGAGCTCTCAGAATCCAGTGCATGACCACAGCCCTGGCTCGTGTCACAGAATGCAGCACCCATGACAGTGCGCGAGCAGGGAATTGCAGTTTTCTATCTTTGTCACTGCAATGCCATCCAATTGTTGCTTCTGGCACCCAGATATCTTGGCCAAGAAAATCAGAGGTCATGTGAAAAGCTGAGGACGGATCTTCTGAGCTCCAGAACTGTGATCTAACTCAATGGGTTGGCTTCCATTAGCTATCAAAACAATGATTAAATTTCGCATTTGTAGGGCCAAATCACTGCGCTGTCTGCATTTATATCACTTGGAAAAAAAGAGGAGTCCACCATCCAAATGGAAACCAGCACACCAGAGAATCAGGAACCTTACCACAGTTATGAAAAAAGATCCTTGCTTTATGAAATAAAAAAAGTAAGGTTGTGAATCAAATCTTAAACAGCAAGATCATGTTCTATTTGGAGATAAATTATTACTTGGAATTGAAAGAGTCATTATGCCTCAGGAGCACCTGTCCAGTTCATTTTATGTTCAGTTCTGTGTGACTGAAATACGGCTTTTTGGCTTTCCAAATACAAAGTCTATTGCTGCATGTGTCTGATCTTAAACTAATCCTTCAGCGAAGGGAATGTTTTTGAGAGGGTAAGCCTAATGAGAAAAATATTGTGAAACTGGAGGACATATAAAGAATGTGCTGTGACTGATACAAATTCTGGTCTGTTTTTTTTCAAATTAGCTTAGCTGTATTTTCTTCAGACTAACACATCCTCCATCCTTCCTCAAGCCTGTTTACTCAGCTGGATGTCCACAGGGTCCAATTTTCCCTCCAATTGCCCTTGCACGCTAATATAATTGCAGCTCATATGGTTAATTGGTCAGCCTACAGCAGCGTTTCTATGCATTTGTTCATCTGCACTACCTGGCAGCCTCTTAAAATGAATTTATGGACTGAAAGTACTATTGAATACTTCATTTCATTCAGTTTATAAAAGGACAAAACACATCAAGAAATACTTCCAGAAGCTTTAGGCATTAAAAATATTGTAGTGTACACATTAAAATAATTTTTATGGGCAAGTGGGAATAGATCTCTGTTTCCACACACCAAAAAGTAGGCATACAGACACAAAATTCAGTTGTACCTAATTTGCAAATACTAAAATAAATACATTTCATAGTAGAGATCAACTGGATTGGAAATTACTATGTGGGGAAAAGCGGCCCAATAAAATTGCAGACAAGAGCAAATGAAATTGCTGGCAGTTGGCAAGAATGGCCCTTTCTGGAATACACATAGAACAAAGAATTTTACAGGTTGGTTTTATGCTGTTGTGGAAGGACCAGTATGAAAGTAATTTTTATTACTGTTATTACCAGAATCCAGTTCATGTGTTGAAATAGAAGATGCAAGTCCTGTGCCACAAACCATCATCACATAGTTTGAACTCCCATATTCATGAAGTGTTACAATTCAGCTATTTTAATCATTTCCTTGCAGATATAACCACTGGCTTTTTGCTTCTGCTCACTTTTCTTGCAGTGGATCTTCCCAGGTCTCTAAATTACTTCTGGTATGTCTGAGACTACTGCTCACACCAAAATCACCAGCTCCTGTTTTATTACTTTCTGATGCATTTTTCTGTGTTCCTTAATATTTTGTTTTACACATCTAAATCTATGAATGAAACCAAAATGTACGAGATTTCTCTGCATTGACATCTCTGGCACGAGTTTGCACTTACATGATCTGAAATGTTGACAACTCAGATTCCTTTAACTAGCTCAGATAGAAAAAGGATTCCAGGAATGATTATGAAAGGTTTAATACACTGTACAAAAATATATAAGCCAAAGGTTCTTTTTTTAAAAAAATCTCTATTTTTGCAATCTGATAAGTGGTAATTCATAAACTTTTAGGTAATACCTACAGCATAAGTTTCCATCCAAGGAGGGTTCACGCAAACATGCCAGAAAACGCCTTGATGTTGTGTGCTTGCACTTGTCACCACTGCTTACAGACTTGTTTGTTTTTACATTACATACAAGAAGTCAGAAGACAAAAAATGAGGGAGCTTTGATGCATCAGTATAGATGCACAGACATATTTTAATTACTGAAGTAGGAAATTTAACCAGTGCTGTAACTAATGCTGTCATAGACACTTCTACTGAAAACCAGACCAGGACTTCGATGTTTCTGCCAACACCCAGCTGCTCGCTTGAAAAGACACAAAAAAGATAATAAGAACTTTACTATTTATCAGCCTTCAGTTTCCCAAAGCCATCCATGTGGATTATAGATTAATCTTGTAAAACAAGAAGTATTGAGTAATGACAGTTATTTAAAAAGAATTGGGAAAACCTAAAAGCAGATTCAGAGAATATAAACAAAGTAGTTAAACAACTAAATCAATGTTAAAGAAATTCAGAGGAGAAAAGGAAACTTAGATATACTTTTTTAATTTAAAATGAAGACTTCTAAAAAATACAGTCGATAAGAAATCTCAGTAGGAATGAAAAAATAATCCAAAACTTAATAATAAAACAAAACCAGAAACATTACATGAATAAACTAAAGAAAGTGAAATAGGACAATGCATTCTTTCTCAGCTGGACATATTCTTCGACTTTTAGATTTGATTTGATAATGTCAGATTTGATTACATAATAGCAGATAATTGTTCTCTGTTTTGGAAGAAAGAGAGGAATTCAGCAATTCCCCTCATACATCACTCATTCTGTATCATACAGCACCACTGTATTGGACCTCATAATTTCAGTGTAAACATTATTCAGAATTGTTTGAAAACATTCAAGATTAAACAAAAGCAAATTAGTCAAACATACAACCATATGTGAGTTACATAACTCATTGTAAGAATTTATAGAAATCAGTATGATTTCGCTATCTGGCACCCAGATCAAAGATGTTAAGGAGACAGTGATAACTCTCAATCTGTAAATTATACTATGACTTTCAGTATGTCAGTCTTTAGAATGTGCACAGAAATTCACCCATTCACACAGAAATTACAATTATATTACAATTTTAGTATATTCTATCTCAAATAACATGTATTCCTATGTAAACTGGAATTATTCTTACAGTTACACAGGCTATTCTTATGTGGCCCTTGTTGCAACAGCTGACTTTAATCATATTCCACTACAGCTGGGAGAAGTGGACATCAAATGTCATTGAGCAAATTCGGCAGGATGGAAGTCCTAGGCTGAACACAGCTCACAGATGCAAGTTCATGAATGAATCTTGATGGTCAAATGCCCTATCCCTAAGAAAGTAGCATAAAAATCTTTTGAAGAACAACACATTTGGAAGTATTCAGGAGGCATGACCTTGAGTGAACACTGTATTTGTAAGTGCTGATTCATTCCAAAAGAAAACTCAAGCAGCCCTTCTATGACTCAATCCATTTTGAAGTCCTGATATTTTTACTAATTTAGATATAGATTCATTAGTGTACAAGAATTAATTACTTTTATCTTTAGTAATGCAGGAGGCAACTCTCAGTATATTTTATGCAGTCTTTGCTATTAAAGCTATTAACCTTAAAAAATCACAAAAGTAAAAGTTAGTAGAAAAATGACATGCCTGATATATTGTGTAGCAGTAACAAAGGTGTTTCTTTTCTGATAAAAACAGCATACCAAGTAGGGACGTGTCAATTTATATTTCCATGCCTGCCCAAGTTACTCTACCAGAGCATCTATTCTGTTCAATATGAGTGTGGCTTTAAGTAGAACTAGTCTATGCTGATATGCGCTGCAGGAAGCTATGAAAAGAACTATCAAACCTGAAAATGAGGGCAGATGAACGTACAGAAGTCATTCAAAGAAGAAATTTTCACGTAGTACTAAATTCACTACAATGCAATGGGTAAATGAGACAACCAGGCCTAAAAAGGTCTGGTGTCTAATAGAAATCGTAAGGAGAATTTCTCCCAAGGATAATTTCTTCCTACATCATGCAAATGCTTCTAAAAGGTCCAAACAAAATGAGAAATCATTATCATCCTGATTTTATTGGAAAAACTACCTGCATCTTTAGCCACATTGTGGTTATTTTTAAATTTAACTTTCTGGTTTTCGAACATAACAATTCAATGCTGTTAGGTCTAAGTTAGGATTTAGTTTTAAACAGGAAAACTAACTTATCCAAACTAAAGCAAGACTCCTGCTTAAGACAAAGTGAAAATTAAGCCTCTGGAGATATGGGATGTCATTTTTAGAAGGTTCTTCACAAATTCACACCAGGTAGCATACCACAGAATCTGAGAGACATTGATGGATAATCTCAAAATGTGGTAAAATGAGCCTCCACCTCTGAGAGTCGCAGCATACTAAGCTGAAGCCTAACTAGGACTTGAAAATCTGTGCCAAGTGCCCACAGCTGATTTGAAATATTTACAAGCTAGCAAATGCAACAGAAGTACTTATTTGGTATACCTAGTAGCAACATATATAGAGGGCAGGAAAAAACAAAGTTTTCTCTGAGGGGGAATTATGTGACCGAAGAGGAATAAACATGAAAAGTTTATATGCGGGGCTTGTGATATACGCATCCGTACTAACCTTTCTAGCATTCTTTCTATGTATTAGCATTGCTGGACAAGTACCACGTTCAGTTGCATATCTTCATTATGTTCAAATCTTTGTCTCTGAACTTTAACAAGAGATTTGAGTTTTCACTGCTGAAGAAAATCTAGTAGTATCTTGAAATGAAAAAAACGGAGTAGCACCTTTGTATTCAGACAGTTAACTTTCAACCAGTTGCACGACTATGGCTGAAAATGTATTTTTTACACATGGTGCTAAAAAAATCAATTTATTATTCTTGCATACATATAAAAACTTAGAGCTAATATTGAATGAGAACTAATATTGAAGGTGGTACTAATGAATAACCATACTGTTTTACACAACTCAGTCTTCAGAGGCACATACCATGGAAGTACATTTAGTTTTTATTCTAGTACTACTACTAGAAGTACTATCAAGTACTGTTGATTGGAATATCTATAGATTAAGCAACATTCTTTGTCCAAAAAAATCAGGACTGTAGCAAACAAAACACTTTTAAGGAATGTAATGATATGTCTAGTTGGAAAATTGAGAAGAGTCAGTTAACAGTACTAAGCTTTGTCTTTATGATAATATTGTTCCAATAAGGCTACATCACCTTCTTATTTTTAGCAGCATCAAAATTAAGTCCATAGTGAAGACAAAGATTGGAGATGGCAAAGTTAAACAATACGTCTAAGTGTCAGCAACTTCAAATACAAGAGACATTGGCAGTCTGCTACAGGTGATGTCCTGCTGGTAGGAAGGCTGGCAAAATATAGTTTATAATGTGCTACAAAAAGGTGTTTTATGTTAATTACAATATCAGGTTACCAGAAACCCAACTTATTATCATTTGTTTCATCTGAATGCAAAGATGAAAAAGACTCTCTTTCATAGTACTACTGCAATCTTGTCTTTGTCCCCTGCATTCCTTATATTGGCGTAGAGTGGCCTGGTGGAATAAAACATAATGTTTTCATTGTTTTTAAAAAGCATAACTTGTTGAATAAAACTAGACAACTGTAAAATGAACATTAGAAGACTTGTATAATGATGGCATGGGTACTCAAACCGCAAATACTTGCTCTTTTCAACTTCACTCAACTCAGTAAGCTTTGCTAAAAAATCAAAGCATTTGGTTCTATCTTCTCTTCCACTGTTTTATGAATAATTTGATTAAGTGCTTTAGAATGCAATTTTTAATTTATTATTTATTGTTTGAAAGAAAAGTCAACCGATTCTGAAAATTTTCTAGAGAAGTTGCATATGCTACACAACATTTGATGTGGGCCCAAGACTGTGTCTATTTAAGATGCAGTCTTGTCTTGCGATGTTCACCTTTCCACTGGCACAGACACACACCCCAATCATGCAATTATTGCTCCAGATAACCACTGTGCAGAAATGAAGAATTAACAGCTGCACACCATCCTTGCTTCAGGCCAAGAGTCAACCGCCATTGCTTAATATGGCCAAAAGAGGGCACTTCGAGAATAAGAGAGGAAAGGCTCTACTTCACACTTGAGCATTAGCTAGGCTGACTACAGTCTGAAAATAACTACTCAATCTCAGAGACCAAATGCATGTTTCAAGCCTAAAAATTAATCATCATTAACTGTAAACCATGAGAAAAAGTGCAAGGATGTTTATATGCATGCCCTGATATCCACTCAGAGCATGTCTATCCCCAGTCTGTGCCTTGTCAGGACAGATTTTTTTCTGTTTCATATTTCCTCTTTTTTGAAAATACTGGAACAGAGTTGAACTTTTATCCCCATAAAACAGGTAACATTCACTGGTCTCATCATTTCATTGTATATATCATGTGAAAAAAATTTAACTGACGTTCACAGAGTTGAGAGGATTCTGTATTTATAAAATTGGTTCTCTATGTACAGTTAACTGAGTTATATCAGAAAACAGAAGGAATAAAATATATGCCCCATCACAAATGTATCACAAATACTTATATTCTTGATCCTCTGTCTTAACAAGCATCAAAGTTTAATGACCTGCTATGAAAATTGATTAGCATGAAAAACTTTTAAAAACAGGGTTTTTCTCATCTAAAAATTGGCACATAAACCAAAACTGACTGCTATTATTCCCCTAAGTGTTTTACAGAGACTAGAGTAATTGAAGTCCTTCCAAAGAAAAGTGAATACTTTATAATTACTTTACTTATTTTTTTAATTTTTAATTTTTTAATATATTTTATTTTTATTTTACTTACCATTACTTTATAATAAATACACATATTCTTTTTAATTTCAAGTGCTAGTCTAGCCTTTTCATCCACTTTCCTCAAGCTCACCTTTGTTTATGGGCTGCTGCCAATTACGATCTTAAATTCTGAAGTCACATCTATAAATGCAGCAACAGAGAACTGTTGAATATTTGGCTCAAAATTTAAAAGAAGAAAGTATTGTATTTATTTTTAAAGAGAGAAGTCAGTTAAAAGCTCAGAAAAAGGTTAAAATTCCAGGTATTTTAAGATGATTCTTTTAGCAATTTCAATGATCTAAACTGTTAATTCAGTAAAGGAACATCCACCATAGGTAGTGACTGTATTAACATTTTAAAGAGCAGATCTAAAAATTCATTATGAATAGCACTCAAGACAAATTTAGCCCTTCACTTTCAACAAACTGTTTGCAAATTCAGATTACATGCTGTATACTCTGAATTTGTGCCTTTAAAAATTACCATCACTTGGCTGTCATTTAATCATAAAATCACAGGATCATAGAATGGCCTGGGTTGAAAAAGACCGCATGATCATCTAGTCTCAACCCCCTGCTATGTGCAGGGTCACCAACCACCAGACCAGGCTGCCCAGAGCCACATCCAGCCTGGCCTTGAATGGGATGGGGCATCCACAACCTCCTTGGGCATCCTGCTGCAGTGTGTCACCACCCTCTGTGTGAAAACCTGCCTCCTAATACCTAACCTAAACCTCCCCTGTCTCAGTTTAAGACCATTCCCCCTTGTCCTATCACTATCCACCCTTGTAAACAGCCATTCCCCGTCCTGTTTATATGCTCCCTTCAAGTACTGGAAGGCCACAATGAAGGCTCTCCCCAGACCCTTCTCTTCTCCAAGCTAAACAAGCCCAGTTCCCTCAACTTTTCCTCATAGGAGAGGTGCTCCAGCCCTCTGATCATCTTAGTGGCCCTCCTCTGGACCCACTCCAAGAGCTCTGCATCTTTCTTGCGCCGGGGGCCCCAGGCCTGGACACAGTACTCCAGATGGGGCCTCACAAGAACAGAGTATAAAGAGACAATCACCTCCCTCTCCCTACTGGCCACCCCTTGTTTAATGCAGCCCAGAACACAGTTGGCCTTATGGGCTGCAAGCACACACTGCTGGCTTGTGTCCAGCTTCTCACCCACCAGTCCTTCTCCACAGGGCTGCTCTCAAGGATATCTTCCTGCAGTTTGTATAAATGCCTGGGATTGCCCCAACCCAAGTGCAGCACCTTGCACTTGGCCTTGTTGTCCCTCATTAGGTTTTCACAGGCCCACTTCTCCAGCCTGTCCAGGTCCTTCTGAATGGCTTTCCTTCCTTCCAATGTATAAACCACACTGCTCAGCTTGGTGTCATCTGCAAACTTGCTGAGGGTGCACTCGATGCCATTGTCTGTGTCACTGATGAAGATGCTGAAGAGCACCAGTCCCAAGACCGACCCCTGAGGGACACCGCTTGTGGCCAGCCTCCATCCTGACACAGAACCATTAATCACAACCCTAACGTGATTCATTTGTGATTAATTTAAGGTGGATCCTGGTCCTGTTAGTCTAGACAACAAACACTACAGGCATTGCAGCTGTGAATCTCCCATGAAAATTCACGGAACTTTCAAAAATCACCAGTACCTCATGCTAGCATTTGTACAGATATACAAGGCTATCATAAATTACGTATCTTCTTCCAGATACAGAAAAGTCAAGCCAGTTTTGGGCATCATTGTCATTTCACCACAATGTAAATGATGCTTTCTTTGACTAATTACTTCCGTAAATAAAGGGCCCCAAACAAGCTATCATAATCAGTATAGTACGTTATTTCTCTTAGTAGCAAATATCTGTATCTCTATATAAATATTTTTAAATATTTTCACAAATACTTCCCATTTATAAACACCTAAATCAATTCCAACTACATGTGACTAAGGAAGAGAAAATGTAAAATGTTTGTTACTCTAATGACAATACACTATTTCTTATAGTACGTTATGCTAACAAATTAAATACGCATTTTTAAAAAGTAATCATTCTTGTATATGTACCATACAATTTGTTGTTGTTGTTGTTGAATTATTGCAAAGTCCTTGGAGTATTAGGGAAAACATGCTTTGCATCTGCATATTTTACCCTGTGGCTTTTCATAGTTTTTGCTGACATAAATACGTTAATATTTTCCACTGAGACTATATCTATTCAGAAGGATGACTGTAAAATGTAAGATCTCTCTATATAAACATATACATGTATTTATATAACTTCTCAGACAAAAGTTTAGGAAAACATCTGCTTGTTTTAAATGCTACCTTTTATAGTGCAGTGCTGCATGGTTAAATTCATGCATCACAAATAAATGGCAGTATAGGAGAATTTAAAACACATGCAGCAGAAAGAAAGACCTCAATATTATCTAAAAGACCTACAGATAAAAACAGTAAAAGAGAAAAATTAAGACACTTAGTGGGAAAGCTAACAATCGATGTAAACTTCAGTGTTTCCTACCAGAGGAAAAAAAAGAAAAGAAAGAGTCATTATTATCAAACAAATAGCATAAGACTGCATTCCAGTCATTTGTTTTTACTATTAACTTCAAAGACAAATGAAATCCATTTGGAAAGCTAATTTGAAAGTGAATATATCTAAATGTAAACATACAAAATGTATTAATTTCAGACCAGAATCAAGACCACAATTAGAATAAAGCTTGGGACACACTGTGATGACTACAATTGGTGGGTAGTTTTTAATTGAGTTGAAGACTGTCATAGTCCTATCATCATAAAACCTGTAATGCACTTCCAGCATGGAGGACCCATCTGTGCCCACCATCCATCTGTTTAGACGTGATTGGCAAAGTGGTAGGGAACTCGCAGTGGTTGCCTCTGTCTGAAAGGAATAAACCACAGGATCTTCCAGCGAGTGCCAAAAACTTCTGAGAAGGTCTGCTGCCATGGCTTTCGAGGCCTCGATCTACAGAAGACAGCATTATTAGTAAAAGACAGCACTCCCATGGTGCACTTCAGTCAGCTAAAACAAAACACATTGACTAGGGATCTATTACTGGCGGTTTTTCACTATTGCATGCAGCTGAAACTCAGCTTCAGAAAACAGAAACTATCTGTGTCATCAATCAGCTAAAGGTAATTTTTTGAAGCAAAGGAGAACTTCAGAATCAATGAAATGTATGTCAAGCAAGTGGTTTTTCATCCTTATTTTTGTAAGAAAATACAATTTCATTCATCTACTAGTATGGAAGGAAAAAGAATAATGTGTGTCTGCTTTGTATAAAACTAATTATTATAGAATTAAGAGCTACTGAAATAGATAGGAATCACTGGGTACAGTAACATACAAAATAATTTAAACAGTGCCTTCAGTTCCTCGCCCCTCTCACACAATTAAACAAGCAGCTACTCCTTCAGCAAATAAATGTGGAAAGTTTACAGCACTTACATATCTTCACAACAGTTTGACATTTTTTCTATGCTTGTTGTGTCCTGTTGAAGAAAAGAAAACAGACTGAAAAACTATTTCTTTATATTTCTATACATTAACATGCCATTGTGAAAGGAAATAAATAAAGCAGGGAACAATTCTAAGCATATGATGCTTTGACTTTGGTCCAGTAGGTCACATATTGCTCATATTCCGCATTAGTTGTAAACAGCTGTGAGATTATATGCACAACAAATTTATTCAGTTTGTCAAGCGATTTTTACAAATGATGAACACCATGGATCATTATACTGTGTAGTTTTACCATGATAGCACACACCACAGAATATTAACAAAAACCACAGCATTATTAAAGTTCAAATAAATTTAGATATTACAATTAATTCACAAGACATTTAGAAGTAGTGTGCACAAAGTAAACACTTGCCATATTTTTCATAAGCACTCATTTTAGACTTGGAGTAGACTGCCGAGATAACCACAGGAACTAAATACATTTATACCTTAATAAAATTGAACCATTAACACAAGTAGTATTTTGAAAAGCAGGAACTCGTAAGAAATGTTGCACTACTGATCTTAACGAGTATCATAATGCAAACAGCTGCTAAGAATATACCAGTCATTTCAGTTTGTATGAAACTGATATGTGTTAAAAGTAAATACAATTATTTTAAAACTCATAAAAAAATAAACAATATCCAGAATGAAGATGCCCCTTCTGCTAAGAGTAAACAAAATCATACTTTCCCAATCATAATTAACTAAATAAGTCACTAGGTTTTGTAACCAATAGATCAATTTAAGCTTAGATCATCTCCAAATAAAACTTCTAATGCTACAAACAATAGTGCCTTTCTCTCACTTCCACACTATATATTTATTGAAAAGCTTGCTTTGTAAATAAGTATCACTTCAACTCCAGCAGGATTAGTGTTTCCAAGCACTGCCGCAGCTCATTATGTCCCAAAATCATAAATCAGATCCAAAATACAATAATTAAAATATTTTTCATGGTTCCATCTTCTTGTCATGGCAGCTTGATCTTTCCCTTCAATCTTCATTCTTTAGGCATGTATTTAATGCACCTGTCAGATTACACCAGCATCTGAATGAAACTGAGAGCTTGCCTTTATTATCCCAGCCATCCAGAGATGCAAAGGATGTGGCTTAATTAGGCTGTGACTTCATTAAGTCATCTGGAAACACTACCTAGCAATAAAACTGTGCTCCTTGGCTGTTCTTGCCATCCGCTGCATTCAGTTCAGTACAGGCACTGCTGGGATTCAGCTACCATCTATCATGAACATTTGAAGGGCACTGGTAAAATGTTATTGGGATGTAACAAAGGAACTTGCATCTCTACTTCACTTAACATAGGTGTCTTCAATTCCCCTAGTCAAACTTCCATCTTCTAAATCTTCTTCCTGACCATAATTAGTTTTGGAAGAGGATCCCTTTACTGCTAAACTGCACAAATTTAAATTCTGCCCTCTGGCCTACCTGTTGAACTCTACATTCACTACTGCAAAGGAGAGAAGTTGCCTATTCTTACTCCAGCTCACCAGGAAGAAAATGTTCCTCCCTGTTTCTGTAGAAAAAGCATGCCCACAGCAGATTATATAAATCCATTCTGGACCCATCATTAGGTGGATCTGAACAACTGCTCAAGAGTAAGAGAGGACCAGAATGGAAACAGCGAATTGTATATTATGGTTTTTATTCCAATTCCAATAAACGTTATGGGCCTGCCTAGCATATTAGCCTGCCTTCCTTCCCCTCATCTTCCACACGTAGCAGCAAGAAAGCATTAGAAGACATTTGCCATTTTCCCCATTACAGCAGGACTGGGCTGCACAGCCAAAGAATACTCTGTTTCCTTGGCCTAGATTTTTGTCTTGTTCTTTTCTGAGCAATGAAAACCACACACAGCTGAATAAATAAGCACAGATATTACTTCCACGATACATCAGTGAGGTTATAATAGTGGTTTCATGACATGCCCCTTCCATAACTGCAAAAGTATCACTGGGAATTATCCTCTTGTCACCTCAAGCTGTCTATCTGATGGTACAAAATACTACTGGCATGTTTGAAAGCAGTGACTGCCATCTAATGTTTTAGAACAATGCTATGCTGGTCCAGACTATAACTGATTTCCAGCTATCAAGGATTTGTATTACCATTACGCAAAAGGAATCTTAAAACAGCTTTGGGTGCAGATATGGGTAACAAACTAATACATTAAGCACAGGCTCTTACTGTTTCTCCACATGGTCTGTTCATTAATGTGTTTGTAGTGCTATCTAAAACATCGTATTGAGATTTTTAGAGTAATTCCCTGTTTGGAGATGGAGTGGGGGGAAAGTTGTATTTCTCTTTAGTTGTCATCATGACACTGAGACCTGAAGGATGCTCCTCAGTGTGCGCTTG
Organism: Phasianus colchicus; assembly: GCF_987193195.1. Taxonomy (NCBI): domain Eukaryota; kingdom Metazoa; phylum Chordata; class Aves; order Galliformes; family Phasianidae; genus Phasianus; species Phasianus colchicus. Next base: position 60,235,883 of record NC_143476.1, on the reverse strand, counting down.
TGTCAAAAAAACAAACCTCTGCCACGTGCAAAAAGCACTACAATACAACCTGCCGAAAGTGTCCACAAGAAAAGACTGTCAAACTTCCAAATCTTTCAAACATACTAAGTATTTTATTTGGATAGGAAGTCAAAGAAAATACTCCTTTCCTTCCTTCTGCTTGCAGTAAAGTTCTAGAATATACTTTATCATCCTTTTGCTTTACAGTAAAAGAACTGGACTAAGCAGCCAATCTTTTGTTTCTGGGATACCTTTTCAGAATTTATTAAAAAAAAAGTCTTTATAGACACATTTTAAAAGCTGTGAGCTAGTGCTTGAGGGAACAGGAGGAAACATCTCTCTTTGAAGTTTAGCTACTTAACAACTGCTGGAGACTAACTTACCCAAATTCCCCCCCTGCTTCCCTCTCCCAACACCACTGCCAAACAGCTGGGCTCATTTGAAATGTATTTTAATTTGACAGTGAACCAATTTACCTTTTCACATGAAAGTGAAACTTCACAGCACCCCAGGAAACTCAGCAGCCCCTCTGGAGATGGAAGAGGAAGGAAAAGGAGATATATTCTTCTTTCAGAAAAGAAAAGAAGGACCAGGAGGACTAGAATAACCACTCTTCTTCTGAATGTATCCTGTTCATTAACGTATCTCATGAATGGCTTTCAACCAGAATATCACCTCACTTACTTATGCATTTAATGCATACAAAGGCTTTATTACAACATCGGCATTACTGCATTCAGCCTAAGAGGCTTTGTCTGTCTGCATATACTATCAGCTTGGATTACTATGAATAGAACCTTCTAAGAATTTTTTGGTTTTTTTTTTTTTTCAGACTCAAAGCCAACGCTGATGTTTAAATGTTCTAGGGAGATGGTACTCATACAGAAGTTTAATGTCACGTGCTACGAACCACCTTGTTCTACCTATTGAGACTTAGTAACCTCTATCTTCAAGAAAAATACTGATTTTACTGTAAGTCAAAATTGACTAATGAGGAAACGATCAGTTTTACACAATGGGTCATGTGGACCCCAAAGTGATTGGAAACACCTGGCTATTCAGATACACACCCACCAATAAGTGTCCAAAAGGAGAAAAAAAAAAACATAACCTAGTGAGAAAGGCAAAAGAAATTCAAGGAAATAAACACAGAAATCTTTAACAGTGTATAACTTTAAAAAGAGACAAAGGGAAAAGTGCTCAGATTCTGACAAGGAGATATAACATTGGTTGTTTTTTTTATTGTGTTTTTTTGTTTCTGGGTTAGTGGGTTGTTTGTTTTGGTTTGGGTTGGGTTTTTTTGCGTTAAGGACTTACTACAAGTTGAGCAGCTTGCCTGCTCTAAGTAAGCTACTGCAACAGCTAATACTGTTAGGAATGATAGGAGTACTGAGAGAATTCTGTGGACTTAAGATTAATTTGCAAATGAATGCACCTGTGCTACCTACAAAGAAAATCCATCACATCTATATTTTTAATAAGTATAACCAACTGCCTCAAAAAAGAGGTTTCAAGGAAGATCCCATTCACTGTTTTATAAATTGTGCCATAGAATGAGATTCATCATGAACTAATTTATGATGGAGCACGCACATGGAAGAAATATTTTCCTCTAAGTGGTTCATGTTTTCCAAAGGAGAAGCTGCAATTCATAACTCACAGAACTAACTCCAAATCACAAGCCACAACCTTTGGTTCAGTTCTACTTCTGTACTTGCTTAAAGTGATGTGTAATCAATGCAGCTTTACTTAATACTCGTATTAGAAGAAGACAAGCAGTAAGTCCCACTTTCTTAATTGATTATTTTCAAATATTTAGAACATAAAAATCACCTTGGAAGCATGATAACATAGAAAGAGGAAAAACAAAACTTTGCAAGTCTTTCTGGACTTGGAACCATTGCTTTCTCGTGGAAGTTCCACTCTATCTGAACAATCCATCAACTTTTCATTCCTTCTAACTATCTTTTCTTGTTTGTATGGAAATGGCAGATGAACAGTTGAGGAATACTAAACGCTGAGCATTTCACAAAAAGAACTCTGAGCATCTCATAAATTTCCCATGTTGGCATTAATTACATTTTGATTTTATTTACGGCTACCTTTTAGCACTGTTTTCTTAATCTCGAATTCTTACATAAGAAAATACAATTAGTTTTATTAATATCAGCTTGGTTCAGTTTGAAAATTACTAGTTGTGTTCTAGCTTCTATTCTTTAAAACCCTTGACTCAGAGAACTGCCTGCAAAATGAAAAAAAAAAGAAGCTATGGTATATGTGTAAGGAATATTCCTACACACTTCTAGTATCCGAAGCACTGTGTTTATAAGACTTCTTATGCATTTCTCAGTTATTACTAAATAATTCAGTGAAAGAAAACATGACAACAAATTAGGAGCGCATTTGCAAAGAAGATGGAACAAACAATTTCCTCAGTCTATTTCAAATCCATGGTGTGTTAGGTGCAGGTGCCTGCTTGACTGCAAAACACATGACAAAACATGCTTATTATATTTCTTGATACATGACAATAAAAGAAAAAAATATTAAGGAAAAAAATGCTTTGCAAGGCTAGCCACTGGCTGTCCTCACACAGAAGTCATTTTAATTGTCTTATGTCTGAATTTGACAACCATGTATTTGGCCCTGAGAACAGGCATACATTGTTATTATAGTTACTTATTTTAAGCTGTTCCAAGGTACTTCTCTTATTATTTAGAAAAATTACTGAGTTATATCAGGACTTCTTCTCCGAGCAGTGAAGAGGATATTATTGGTGTGGTATTTTTCTTGTTTCCTTGCAAAATATAAAATATCTTTGAATAAATTTTCAAAGTAATGCATTTCCTTAAAACTAATGTAAATAATGGTTCTCAATAAAAGTATTCTCAATTTAGCTAAAAACATGCAATGATTTAAAACAGATGAGATCTTCTGCCACTTTGGATGTTTTACACTTGAATTTATTTTGATACTTTAAATAGCTCATGAGAAAGCTTTTTAAAGGAAATTAAAGTTTTATTTTGATGGAAAGTATGTAGACTTCTACACTGGCAGGATATATTTCTTTAAAAATTAATCTAATTCCTTCTCTGTTTGAGAAAAATAAGTTAAAGATTAAATTTAAACAGTTAACAAAATCTCATTCAAAGACCAAGACCAATTAATTCCTGACCAATTAATTTATTCGACTTTATGTAGTCTTCTAATAGGAGATTTATGTATCAGCAGATTAAAGGTGGAGACAGGAAAAGGAGAATGGGTAAGAAGAATGGAGTAGATACAGGCTGGCAGAGTTCACATGAACTTATTTTCCAGTACAACTCTGACTGGAAATTATGAATTGGGTTTATACATAAATGCATTCTGTTCTTCCTCTACAATTCATATTTCACAGTTTATTATAACCGGGTAAAGTTCCTTGCCCAGGAATCCTGATTTCCCCTTTAAACCCCAATTTCTTCTGTGCTAAACTTAATTATGAGGATTAATAGTTCTTTGATTACTTTTCTGCCATCCTTGGGGAAAAAAAAAAAAAAAAAGCCCTTATTATTTCACTAATCAAAACAGTATTTAATAGATTATCTGATTAAAGATATGATTACAAATATTTTTAACTATGAGATACTTATTTCTCAAAAAAAAAAAAAGCATTTTAGCACAACTACAAAACTTGTGCTTGCATTATATTAAACAGTAATGAATCAACACTGTAAAATACGGAAAGAATTTAACAACCTTTTGATTTTGCTCATAGAATAAATTCACCTACATTGCATTATTTTGTGTTTCATCTCTGGTAAAATTTTGTCTGATGCTGATTCTACATGAAATTGTATTTATTTTTCTCCTGGTTTTTTATTGTTTGTATTTCATTTTACATTATGTTATTACATGAAATGATATTTCTAAACGAATTAAGTGCTTGAAAATATTTCTTTGGAATAAAAACATCAAGAAAATAATTTGTGCAGCAACTTCCACTTATCTCATTTCCTTAAAATGAAAGTTGTTTTCTTTTCTTTAGAAAATAAATGAAACCCTGATTAAAATGTACAGTGTTCCTCAATACATTCTCACTGTTATCAGTCACAGTAAGATGTTCAATTGTTATGAGTTAGTAAGTTTAGGATGTCCATGTTGAGATATATCTGTTCAGCCAGACAACAAAAATACCACTGAAGTAGATTTGCTGCTTGAAGGTAAAAAGGAGAAACACTGCAACAACAATACAAGATAGTACGTAACAAATTTCAACACTTAAACATGCTTCTAAAGAGACAAATTTATGTGGATAGGCATCATACTGTACACCAGACAGACTGCTGAACACCAGCTGTTAAACTGTTTTCCTTTCCATCCTCCTCAAGGCAAATGAAGGGAAATTTCTCTACCACATCCACATAGCATTGAGGCTCCAGGATACTGGTATATCACGGTGCACCACTCAAACCATCAATTAACAGGAAACCCCGGCAGCATTAATTAAATTAATAAAGTCACTGTCCACTTAGGTTATGATAATACATATGCTCCCTTACATGAAGAACATGTGGTATCTATTAAATTTATAGAAGTCCATCCATTACATAGTTTTGTCCCAGGAAATCAAATTACTTACTAAATAATTTTAAAGAAAAGTGCGTACCTGCTATACTGACTTAAAATCACAGAAAATCCTATTTAATGGACAGTAATGGAAAAATAAAGAAAATGTATATAAGTTCATATGGTTTTTTTGAACATATGGAAAAATGAAAACACTAACTGTTTAGAGTTTGAAATAAAAAACAATCAAAGGTAATCCTTTAAAATTAGGGTTCAGATTAGTCTCTGCAAAGGATGCTGTTTAACTGAAACATCTGGTAGTGTTATGTTGAGAGACAGACCTTTTTTAACTTTGGAAATGAGATTAGTAGATCCGTTATTTGTAAGTGTCCGAGTAATTTCTAATTATTTTATCTGGGTCACAGATAATCCGCTTTTACAGGGCTCCCACAATGACATCAGAGGATCACTGCTGAACTGATTATCCTGTTACCTTCCACCATCCATGGGAAGATGGGATTTTCCTTTTGTACAGAGGAAGAGAAAGAGAGAACTGTCTGATTGCTTTAGACAGGTGGCAGCCAACAAAACAAAAAACAGCGCAGATCTTGAGAAGAACCCAACCCTCACATATGCAAAAGGTACCACATGCCTTACAACAGGCCAGAAAATTGAATATTTTTAGTAGTGTCTGGTGCAACTTAAAAACCTCACTGGATACAAAGCAGAAATGTTAAAAAAAGGAGTTGCTTTGCAGCATATCAAGATGATCAGATTTAAATGCCATGCCATTGTATGTATAGTATAGTGTAGAACTACAGTAATATCTTGTGAATCAAACATAACTGATATGTCAGAATCTTACCATATCAGCCAAAATCCTGTGTTTTTAACTGTTCATTTAACTGTTGAAATTATGAAAAAAATAAAAAATACTGATTTCTGTAAGCAGAACAGGAACATGATTCTATGAGCAAAATAGACAAGTGTAAATGCCATGGCTGGTCTTCTACAAATACACACTCAAGTAACCTGACAGTTTCAGCTTTTTAAAGAAGACAAGATTACAGCTCTTTACCTCTTGTAATCATAAATTTGAAGCAATCTGTAGCTGATGAGAAGACTTTTTTATTTCCTCTTGGGGAATTTATGTCTTTTCATATTAATAAATTTGGTTTATATGCACTTTTCTAGGAAAACAAATACCTGTTGTGTATAAAAAATAACAAAAGAGCGAACTTCTTAAGAAAAAATGTGAAGAAAATGTGTCTTCAGAAAGGAAACAAGCTTCTGGACACTATTTAACTACTAATCAAATTTTATTATGTGATATAAGGATAATTACAGAAAAGAAAAAGGTAAATGGAAATAAAATGAAGTAACATCTGCTCTTCAAGATTTGCTCTTAAGTTCAGTGCAAAATATTCTTCCTAAACAAACACTGCGTTTGTCATTGCAGTGCAATGTCATTAACTGACATAAGCAGTAGTTACTCAAGACAGCATATTTTGGATGTTTTTGTAGAAAACTTATTTTTTTTCTAAAATAGAACTGTCTCAAGCAAAACATTAATTTATATATAAATACTATTTTTATGGTTTAAAACAAACTATCAAATAACAAATATATTAAACATCTCTCTGCCTTGATGAAGTAATTTGGAAGCACCTTTATTAGAGCTACCTTGTTATCTTGTTCTTCTTGCAGTGATTGAAAAATGATTGCTCATGGGAGAATCCCAATTAAAAGCCATCTGAACTAAGTGGTACCAATAATAATTATTCACAGCAGGAGAACAATTTTTCTTTTCTTTTTTTTTTTTTTTTTAACTTACTGTACTATTCTAAGCTTGCCTTTGCTGCCCAGAAGTCTACAAATACTGATTCATCTCCTGTTAAGAAAGACAAAACTTAAATTTGCAGGACAAGCATTGACGGGAAGAGAGGGCTGAAAAAGCTATTGTAATGCACAGAAAACAAGCAGGCCTTCAATACTACATGATCTTACTTCTTGAGTGAAACTGATTTCTAGCACCCAGCTCTTCAGAAGCACAAAAATGGTTAGTAGTAAAACTAATTGTTATGCTGAGAATTTAAGAAGAGTATCCTCTAAATTACAATCTGAGATTTTCTCCCTGTTTCAGAAATTTCTAAATTAGACATAATTTAGCTATTTTTATCTCCAAGTTACACAAGAGAAGAAGAAGTGCTAAAATTCAAGAAGGTCAGGAGAGTAAAGGCAAACAGAGCTTTGGGAAAGAACTGCAGGAGAATGACAAGAGCCATGTGCCCTTCCTGCTACAAGAGTGTTACACATATGCTAGTTTCTAGGGAGAAAGCACTAATCTCATATAAAGTGGCCACCTCAGCTGCTCCCCAGTTCATGAGAATAATTCATGTCAAAAGTTCTTCTAAGGACAGTTTTTGCCAACCAGCTGCTCTACTCTCATTGTGGGAAGTCACCTCCCCTGCTCTTTGACTGCCTGAACCTTCAGATGAGATATTAATAGCAGTGTGCTCAAGATACTCCAGCAGTAATACCATAATAAGAAAGGTAGCATACATACTCAAAGAGATCAATGCATATTGGGTAACTTGGTCTGGTAGTCACTTTGCACAAGAGCCATAAGTGTGTAAGTTAGAATGGTTTTATTTTTATCAGAGACAAGACTTTATCCAAGCATCCACTGAACACTCTTGATAGAGGGCAACAGAAGATAACACCCCCTTTTTTCTTAGTTTAGGAACTCTTACATAAAGGATCTACTGCTACAACCAAGGAGACTTGCACAGTGACATAGATCAGACAACTGCAGAGCAACACTGGAATTTAGCAAGTGTCAGCACACAAAGCAGAATACCTCACCTGCATTTCATAATATGTTTTGCTATTTTTAGCTACTGCACTGTTTCAAACATATTTGAGAATCCTGGGTGTGCTCTTTCTACCACAAGATAGACATTTTGGACTTCAAAAAAAAAATATTAAGGAGAGAAAATGCTAATATTTCTCAAATCATATGGCTTATTGAGCAGTAATAGCTCAATTACCATAAAGAGGAATTCTGCTCAGAAAAGTGACGTATAAAAAGGGAACAACATGCAAATGCATTCCATATATTCAACTTTACCTGTCCTGCTGCTGTGGCAAAAAAAGATAAACTAGCAATTTTCCTTCTGTAAGCATGAACAATCAGTACAAGCACCAGAGTGCTCTGAACTAGAGAGTACCTATCTTGCTGCACAACTGAGCTACATTCCAATCATTTATATTTGAGCAGTCATCATACTGTGGAAAACCATCCATGCATACAGGAGCAAGAAGGTGTCATTTCAGGTACTAGCTCTTTACCACTGATGCTAAAGAAGGAAGAAAATTATGGTTTCATATAGCACGTTGCTTCTGTGAGACTGACAGTAAGCTTTAAGTGCTTCTATTACTTTTATTTAGAGACAGGAAATATAAACTATTGGCTTGGTATCTAGAAAGTTATATAATGGTTGCCTGCAAGTTCATTTTAGGGAGAACCAAAAAGTTTTGCTACGCTAAGAGTCAAATTTAGATAAATCTTCATTTTTACCTTTCAAAATCCAATTTTGGCAGAATTTGAAATATAGGTAAACAACGAAGTTAAAACCCAACAAACTTGAACTTACTTAGCTCATCTAGACAGAGACCCATACGCTCTTCCACCCCACTTCCAGGTATCTGTGCTGTTTCAGCAAGTGCACGATCCCAAGAATCAGAGCAATTAAAGTAAGCATGCATGCCTATGCTTGCATTTCTTTTAAAATAGCCTCAAACCTGCACTACTAGTCTCTAATTATCTAAATTGCGATAAATTTTTATCTGTACCTTACAATAAATGTCATCATGAATCATCATTTTAAATAGAGTTCATTTCAGATAAAATTTGCTCTATTCATGCAGGAATGCTTGGTGCTGAACTCCAACACCATAAGCATGTTACTTCTATTTCTAAATGACCGTATTTTATTGTTTCTACCAGACATAAATGCACCTACATTGCACTCAGCACTGTGGGTGGACATATCCATTTTCTTTGTTTCCCTATTCTAAAAATGACAAGTGCCTTTGGGTAGCCCTGAAATTACTCATCTGCTGCCCTCTCATCTGCCTTTTTCACTGGCTACCCAAAACTCCTGGGAAGTGCTCATGGAGAAAGCAAATCCCCACACTACAACACTGTGCAGTTAGATTTTCTGACACAAGTTACAGACTAAGCACAACCTCAGCAACACATTTGGGGTTTTTTTGTTTGAAATTTGACCAGCAGGACTGAAACACTGACACGGTTTAAACAGGGAGGTTGAGTTGCTTCTGTATTTGGGTATACTTGACAGAGGATACTGAGAATATCACTGAATAAACCTTTCCATGCAGCTGGCCCTGCTCTGAGAAAGGGTTTATCCTTCAGAAGATCCTTCTAGCCTATATTCAATGAGTCAATGCAACAGTAGTTATGTGGTGTGAACATACATCCCAATTACAGATTTTTACTTCCCAGTAATCCCACACCTAAAACACTGCGCATAAAAGGCAAGCATAGAAGTTCCACTTCAGGCAGAGTGCAGTAACAGGCCCTACTTCAGACCTGTACCTTCTGCTGCCTGACTCAGACTGCACAGTCTATCTGTATCTGCAATTTTGTAGTGTGTTTGTCAAACATGACAAAAGAAATTATCTAGACACATTGGAGTTTGACAATCCACAAAAAAGGGGGTTGGTCTTGATAATGTTATTTTCAGCTCCTACCTGTCTCAGGGCAATAGCCAGCTTAATAGGTGCAATGGGATGTACAACATAGTGTGTTACAGAACTGGCACAGAGAATGCAGCTTTTCATTATTATTATGTACGCTGGCGGCAGCCCAACTGCATAGGGGTCAAACTGGTGAAAGAACATACTAAGAGCTCATGTGCAACACAGCAATACAGTAGGTATCCTGTGTCAAAATACAAATGTTACACGTTTCAGGTATGTCTGACAATTGGTTTCACTCAGTTTTTCTTTCATGTATATTAACACTATAGATGGATGCTGATAGTCAGTGCCAAAATTTAGTGTAGCTTCTGGCAGCAGCAGGCAGAATTGAACCACACATGTAGGTTTTGTTTTGTTCTCTCCTGCATCATTTCTGTGTTTTGGTGTGGTACTAAAAGCATGGCTTTTTGTTTCTTCTCATATAACCATTTAACAGTCTCAAAAGACATGTACAATTCAGCATATGAACATTAAGGGTTCTTGAGTTTCTGCCTCCGTCCACCAGAGGGAGAAGAAGTAGATGTCTGCACCACTTCAGCTAGATACCTAACAAGGCAAAACTCTGAAGTACACAGACATAAAGATGTGTGCAGGCATTTAAACATAGCCAGACCCTGGAACAGAAATCAGGCACACAGCAAAGGGGCACAAAGGCAAATGGAGTTAGATTTGAGAGTTCAGAATATTGGAAGATTGCTAGACAGCGTATTATTTTCGCAACAGTTACACAAGGATCAAAAGACAGTAACTCAGAGAAAGAAAACACAATGAAAACAATATTATTTTTATCTAAAAGATTTCAAAACTATACGATATTGTTTGACCTTTATTCCACACAAAGGAATTATGCATTACAATTAGAAAATTTTCCATTATGCATCTGGTGGGTTAATACACAAATCCTGGTAATGCCAGAATTAATTCTCAGGTAGATATCAACCAGCTGTAGTCACAAAGATGCAGTTATCTTGTACTTCACTGTGTCTAAAAATGTCTGGCAAACCAGATTATACATTCTTTTAGATATGTAGAGGTCTGACTGAAACACTGTCTTTGTTCAACACTGGAATACTCTAAACATTTCTATGTATTCTTAATGCAATTCTACAGAATTCACTAGCAGTGATTAATTTCTAATATACAGAAGCAACAAGTGCTTGCTTCTCACAAATATTTATTAAATTACTAAATTCATTTAAGTGAGAAACATTTCCATTAGAAGTGGTTTTCTGGGTAACTCTTGGTTCCTTCTATGTACTTAAGTATAGAATACGAATTTGTACTGTAACAATTTAGTCAAAATACACTCTTATTCTACAATTTATTAAATGAAAAGATATGAAAGCTTGTTTATTAAAATACTTAAGAAAAAGTATATGTTCTCAAAATATATGATTTACCAGCAGGCTTCACTGTCATGATGACTGAGACCATGGCATATAAGAGTTTAAAATTAAAAACAAATATCAAAATATAGCAAAGTAAGTAGTTTGTACACTTTATCAATCCATAACTGTGGGAATACAAGCAAAACTGTTCAGGGCAGCAGCTATGGAGCAAGATAAACAGCATGAGAACCAAGGACACCTCTAGAAGAAGAACATCTCACGGCTCTGACTGGATAAGCACCTGTGTGAATGGTTGGAGAGTGTTTTGTAGAATGCTCTGCTGACATGTATAAATAGAGTAGAGCTTAACAATAAAGCAGACTAACAGCTTTTAACCACATTGGTGTGCTGTTGTGTCTCCAGTGCGTCCTGAGAGTCCAGAGACATCCCTACACATAACAATGTAAGGTTTTATTTTATTAACACAAAACAGGAAATTGCTTTGGTAAGTGAATTATTAGACACCCATTTGATAGAAGGCATCTTAAGATTTCCTTGAAGACAAGACTCTTGATAAAGCACTTAACAAATAAGTGGAAATAGTGGGAGGGGTTCTCTATTGTCTTTTAAATACAATAAGCTTTTCTGTTTGTATTAATTTTATCAAAAATAAAATGAATACGTATTTTTAAAATTAAAGGATTAGATACTTACAGTGAAAATGCCAATTAGCTGAGTGTAAAAGAGTCCACTTATTCCACCTAATATTATTATACCCATGAAGGCAGATATTCTTAGAAGAGCAAGTTCATGTCTAAATACAAAAACATCCTAGAACAAGACAGAAAGGAGAGAGAGACTTTAGAACTTAAAAATTAGTTTAAGTCTTTGAATTGATTGTACATACTAGATAAGAACCATTCTAGATGATTTACAGCTAGAAGCAAACACCAGATTTTGAGTTATGAAGCAAATCATTGATTATAAAACAATCATTTATGTACATAAACAGTTTTTTCACTATACTGCTAAAAATTCAGGTATTTAAATTGAAGGAATATATTAAGCTCAAATGACTCCTCATTTTTCCACCTTCATCAGTGTCAGATTGTTATACACAAGTTTTAAAATGTAAGAAAGCCATTATGTTAAACAGTCTAATGCACAGAACTTATTGTCTCACAGCCACAACAAATTTCATTTTTGCACCATGTCTTTAACATAAAAATAGTAGCATTCCTAGCTTAAAGACATATCTAAAAAAATCAAAGGATCTCAATTTTATTGGCCTAACTGTAATGCTGCCTATTATTCCACATTAACTTATCTTTACTTAGCCTCAAGTGATAGCTTATCACATTGGATATGGGTGCACAAAAAGGTTGTCTCAGAGCAAAGGATATGAATTTACTCTACCACCTGCTCTCAAAAGTCTGATTTTAGCCAGTAGAAAATATGAAAAGCACAAGAGAGTTGTAAAGCTTTTTTTCAAAGGATAAAGCACCTTATTTTTTTTCAGGAAAACATTTGTATATTGCAGTTACTGTAGATGTACTGCAAGTTCACACCCCGTCTTATCCTTTGATAATGAGTTAGCGCACCCATTCTCTTAGTTATAGGTCACAATTATGTTCTCAAGGCTGTCTTTTGAATGTACACATCTGTTCTTCCACTTAGCAAAGCCAGATCACAGCAGGAAACTATTAAAACCTCTCAAGTAAACTATAAATTACAACCAGAACATAAAAGTGAAGTGAATGAAAAAAAGATTCCTACTGCTTTTGAACTTTTCTTCTTTACGCTCAACCACTTGGACTCAAGGAAGAAGAACTCAAGTTCAGGAATACTGGGGTTTAATTGAGAACACACACACACACAATTTTAAAAGGCATAGGATTTTACCTTTATTTCCACTCAGTTTCAAAATATAAACCCAGAAAGAAGTTTATAGTGGCTACTAAAGTCAATAATAACTGGAAGAACTAGAAATCACTAATTAAACAGCTAAATCAAAAGCTAAAAATCAAAATGCACTCTCTTTTTCTAAACTGGTAAGCCCGCTCTTGTTAAGACTGGCTTTTCTTACAGATGTAGGGAATGTTTTCATTTCCATTCTATTTAACTGTTTTTTATTCAGTCAACCAGTTAATTCAAATTTACACCATCTCAAAATCAGTCACAATAATCTCAGTTTCCTCTTTAACCACCTTCACCAACATTTAAAGAAAAACAAGGCAAGACACTAAGTTCTACAGGATACATAAAATATCTTCATAGATACCATGTTTTGTTGATCTGAAATGTTCTTATGCATTTATCTTTATCCTGACACAAAACACTGAGATGTAAAAGAAGACTGCCAGCAGTGAAGTCACATTCTGAATCTAGCATTACACATTCTCGTTAATAAAAGCGATACGTACAACCTCCCAAGAGTCTGATGGACATCTTCTCTTGAACACAGTCTTCAGAAGAAAATAGTAAATAAATTTTTTAAATCACCCAATATCAAATAAGATCTTACTGTAGGTAATAAGGAACACATCTTATGTTTTCCCTCTGAACTCACGATAAGACAAGAAACTCTCAATTCAGTATGACCAGGCATGATACAGCGAAAGAAAATTTAATTAATTTTCTTTTAGTGAAGACCAAGAACTCCTATTCTATCTCTCCTTCCTCCCTAAAACATGAAAGCGTCTACAGCAAAAGAAGTGAAGCTGAATTACTAATGAGAAGAGGTGACATCCTAAGTATTTTTTCCCCAGCCATCATATGTCCCTAGGGGAATCAAAGTCTCTGATGCAGTGATGAACTGGAAGTCACTGGAAGTCACTACTGAGCCCACACCTAGCAATCCGCGGAAACAAGACATATTTTTCTGCAGAAACCCAAATCATTCGCAGAAATAGAGCTACTTTTACAATTTTACTGTGATACAGAAATGTGTCATCCCATGAAAGCAAGAAACATTTTAAAAGGAATTCATTTAAATCGCAGCAATGATAATCATAGTATCACAGAATGGCCTGGGTTGAAAAGGACCACAATGATCATCTAGTTTCAACCCCCTGCTACGTGCAGGGTCACCAACCACCAGACCAGGCTGCACAGAGCCACATCCAGCCTGGTCTTGAATGCCTCCAGGGATGGGGCATCCATAACCTCCTTGGGCATCCTGCTGCAGTGTGTCACCACCCTCTGAGTGAAAACCTGCCTCCTAATATCTAACTTAAACCTCCGCTGTCTCAGTTTAAAACCATTCTCCTCTGTCCTATCACTTTCCACCCTTGTAAACAGCCCTTCCCCTGCCTGTTTATATGCTCCCTTCAAATACTGGAAGGCCAAAATGAGGTCTCCCCGGAGCTTTCTGTTCTGTAAGCTAAACAATCCCAGTTCCCTCAACCTTTCTTCATAGGAGAGGTGCTCCAGCCCTCTGATCACCTTCGTGGCCCTCCTCTGGACCCACTTCAAGAGCTTCATGTCTTTCCTGTATAATAATTATACATTTAGGATGTTGCTGCTTTATATGCGAGTTCATCTCAATCTGTTTTTATTATCCTTTCTCAGGACTGATAAAGAAAATATTCCTTGATAAGAAAACCACGGAAAGGTACCATAAATCAGCCCCAAGACTAGACAGTAAGTAATTGATCCCTCTTGCCAATGTCCTCTTGTTCAAACATAATTTAGGGACTCACTCATCTCAGTGTACTAACAGTACTAAAATAGCTTGCATCTGTCTTCAAAATCACACAAACTGCATTCAGAGCAAGAACTACACAGACAGAGCCACGAACTGTAAGCATACATAAACTAACATCATCAACACACAAACTTTCCCTCTTAGAACAATTTTGTCTCCTAGTAGCTTTTTTCCACATGTGGCCCAGCTGACATCAGCAGTCTTGCCACTGATGCAGTATACACTGATTTAACAATAAAAGCAGCACTTCAGGTAGCCAGCCCCCTTCTCTTTTTTTGGTTAACATCACAGTCTGACTGTTCTGTCTAATCGACAGTACAAATGGCTTGTTGCCACACTTTTCCTATTTCCTATGTAGCTCAGATATGCTGTGTCCCTTCAACGCCTGTTAAGAGAGGCTCTTAAGCTCCCATTAGTCACTACTTCTACCTGTACAAACCAGAAAGACTGGGGGTTAATTATGAGAAGACATGGATAGAAATGTGTGGAACAGAAATTTGGCACAGAATAAGTGAGGGCTGTATTGCAAACTATAAGATATAACATCTTTATCTCAATAAGTAATACCAAAACTTTCCACAGAAAGCAAATCTCCATGACACAGAGTCAAACAAGCCTTTTTCTTGTCTCTGCCTCATGGCAGAGCATGCACCATGTCTTAATTTCTAAGCATCAGCTGTCATGCATGATCCCTGTAACACATACTAATGTTGACCACTAAGACTGTTACAAGTTTATCCTTACATATAAGAAAGAGGTCAAAACTGATGAGTACAGCCGAAGGTCATAATAAATGATACGTCCATTATTGCTATTATTCCCCAGGGCTTACAATTTTAAGAACAGCACACTTAGTACACAGGACATAGCTTCCAGCAGAACTAATCCAGGACTATAGTATCTCTTCCAGAACAGACAAAGTGAAAACAACCATCAACCTTCATAAATTTGTGTGTAAAAAGTAATACTCATTCAATTCCGCTTCCTTACAAAAACATGCTACATAGTATATTAATTGCTAACAAAATACATTAACATTCCACCTTTCTCTTAGGAAAGGAACACAGAATAAGCTCCATACACGATAATCTGCATATTTACTCTCAGTTGCAAATGTCTGGCATTTTTGTCTCAGTCTAGTGATAAAGTCAGTCTATCAATCTGTGTAGCACAAAAACCGTGCAGAATACAGAAGAAAGCCAGGCTACCAGGTTAGGGGAAGAAAAAAAAAAAAAAAAAAAAAAAAAAAGTAGAAAAAAACTTACAGAATACAGGTTTTGCAGGAGAGAAAATTCATTCCCACAAAAAATAAAATAAAATGCAAAAAGCACTCCAACTATAAAAATAATTGTCTACACAGAGCTCAATCCGGAGTGATAATTCTGAAATTACTTTAGGTGTAGAAAAGAGTTTAAAAACAACCTTGGCATAAAAATGACATTACCAACAGATCAAGTTTTTAAGAAGTGTTATCTTTTTTTTTTTTTTTTTTTTTTAAATGCAGACAATATATTTATTTTCTAAACTTTATTCAGAATTCATATACTGTCCCTGTAATTACATAGGAGGCTAGGCTGTTTTTTTGTTTTGCTTTTGCAGAGAACCATGGAGGCTAGTTTGTTTTTAACACATAAAAAAACCTCTCACGTCCTGCAGGTCATTTCATAACCCCAAGGAAAAATGTCTCCTTTAGTATCTTAAGACTAACGGATAGAATGATTCCTATTTCCAGATTTCAGTTAATATTAATGCATAAATACTATTCAAATAAATATTTCTGTAAATAATATTATCATAAGGTATTTCCTAACACCTTTCATTAATCTTATTTCACTATCTGCAAGACTGAATACATCCTACAGAATAGAGATCTCCTAGCCTTCAGGCTTTTAATGAAGACACAACTCTTTAGACTGAGCTTCCAAAAATCATCAAAGATTTATGATTATCAAAGCCAAAGAACTCATAAGCTGTTTTATTTGGACCACAATGTTTTCTGCTAGGATCTTGCACAGAAGTTTTAATTATTTCCCTTGTTTCTAGTAGTAATTGCACTCCTCCTGCTGGACAAATAGAAGCAATAACCACAACCTATCCTACTGACAGTAAATCAATTAAAAGATCCAAGAATACTATGTAAGACCCGAAGATAAAACATCTTCTCTCTGCTGAAGTGGCTTCCTCTATTAGCTTTAAAGCTATTACCTTTACCATACGTACTTAATTTAAAATGTCCAGGTTTCTCTTAGCCTTTAAAATTCAAAATGCATTAATTTCACCTGGGAATAAATGCCAGCAAACACTGACAATATTTTACTTATGAATTAATCAGTACTATGATAAAACGATTATATCACAAATTATTAAAAGTGGTTTTAATTCCATAGCTTCTGTATTTTGTACTATTTAATATTTAAAAAATAAAAATTAAGAGAGAGGAAGGCACACAGGCAAAAAAAAAAAATCATGACTGTTTCTAATGAGCAGGAAGTAGGCTAATTCCAGATGGCTGTGTAGAAAAAAACATCCAGGTTTTTGAATCTGTGCTAAACACTAGCCCGTCAGCTTAGAAAAATACAAGCTCTTGGACAAAGCCAAAATTTCTACAACAAATAGCACTTCCATAAAAGGTGGAATATACTGCAGTCTCTGTAATACTTCAAGCTTAATTAATATCTGAAGACTGAAAGAACTTTGCAAGATGACTGAGTAAAAGCCTACTTATAACCAAACTTTCGCACTGTTCATCTGATATTAAAAAAAGACAATTCTGACAAATGATTCTGTGGCTTAAAATTTTAAGACAAAACAATCTTAGCTACACTTGAAATAATGAGTCTAGTGGGGCTCTGATGTTATATTCCAGGAAGAAATACTGACTAGACTCCTCAATAAATTATTCTTCATTTTCTGAATTTGAGGGTGTGCCCCCAGTCCTCCATGTGAAAAATAAGAAAGCTGAATAATATTAAGAGTAATACCAGTCTTAACAAAGATCTGAAAAGATCAGACCTGCTTTGTCTACCAAATTTTTGTACTACATTTTTATGTGATATACAATAATACAGATCCCATTTTCCAAAAGAGGAGTGTCATATGAAGTGTTTATACATGCATAAGGACTAAGCCAAAAACAGCACAACTGAAACAAAACAAAACTATTGTGGTGTGGGTTTTTTGCCCCATGACTATAAGTTTAGGCAGTCAATAACACAGGAACCAGATTCATTACTTAGGTTACTAAATAATATAATATAATCTATATCTCTATGTATAATACATAGATATATAATATATGGATAATATATTAAAACTATACTTGTCTCTAAAAGACTTGAAATCTGCCCAATTTTAAGCTATCAAGAACAAACTTCAACATGCATACATTTCCAAAACCATTTACTATTTTTAGCGTGCACAGGCTGTAAATGGACTGAAGCAAATATGATTTTCTGTTTCCTCTCTTGCATACAGCACAACCAAGTAAGGAATTTGGTTTCCTTCCATCCTACTTTTAAAAAAAATAATGCTAACTGACAGAACTTGGGCTCATGAACTAAAGACAGTGAAATTGCTTAAAGGTTGTAACATTCAGGGTACTCCCTCAATAAAAAGGGATTTTTTTTTACTATTAGAGAAGCACTGCATATGCCATACAAAGAAAAAAAAAACAGTCTTTCCAGCAACATTGCAATGCCCATTCCAGTATTCACATCTAAGTCATTACAAGCTGTCTGCACTTGGTACCAGAAAATTCTGTGCATGGGAAGACAGGAGGCAGTTTATGATTCATCTTGTCCTGAGATGTGATAGGTTAACTCATTTTACTAATTACAAAGCAGTTTACAAAGCTATTGAAACTAAAAGCAAAGGCATTTACATTTGATCACCTCTCAAAAATATGAAGATTCCAAAACCCCAAGATATAACATTTCTACCTAGAATTTTACACAGATGACAGACTTTTTATCACTAATAAAGAAATACTGGAATTTTGCATCCTTATTATCTTAACTGTAGCTAAAAAAAAATTGAAATGGCTCCTTCAAATCATGCAATGCTTTTATAGCAAGGTAAACATAAAAAGCCCATTTACAGACAACAGACTGGGAAGAAAGAGAGAAATGTGAGCATTCTTTGTTTTAACACAGGCGAGCATACTGGTTTGGGGTATGGCAGGCTTAGTTTTCTTCATTGCTGCTCATACAGTGCAATATTTTGAATTTGTAGCCAAAACAGTATTGATAACATTGATATATTTTTTATCTGTTGCTGAGCAGTGCTTACAGAGTCAAGGCCTTTTGCATTCCTCATGATGCCCATTCCAGCAATTAGTGTAGGAGCTCATGAGAAGATGGTATAGGACACAACCAGGACAGCTGACCTCAAGTGATCAAATGGGTGTCATGTACCATACGACATGATGCTCAATAATAAAAGCTGGAGGAAACAAGAAAGAGGGAGGGGTGCTTGGAGTGATGGCGTTTGTCTTCCAGAGTGACCTCAGCAAGAGTTGGAGCCTTGCTTTCCCGGAAATGGCTAAATACTTGTCTGAACATCTATTTGTCAATGGGATGAAAGAATTCCTTTTGTGCTTTGCTTGCATGAACAGCTCTTGCTTTGCCTATTAAACAGTGTTTCTCTCAGTCAGTGAGTTTTCACACTATTACCCTTACAATTCTCTTCTCTAGGTCACTAGGGCTAAGTGAGCAAGCACCTGTGAGGGCTTAGCATCCTTACATAGACACTACCCTGTGGTCCGCCTCAGATGAAAGGGCACTATCTATGTAAAGATGATCCATGCAGCCAGCAAATTCTTCTGATTCCCATGTTACTAGAGACCTCTGAATCATTTAAAAAGAAATATTCATGTAGATTAAAAAAATAAAATAGGAAATACCTTGCAAATGAAGATGACCTCTTTTTAGTGAGGTAAAAAAATCCTCAATTCTGGTAAATTCGATATAATATGAAGCTGGTATCTATGAACTTCACATTAACATTTCTACAAATTCTGGATGATCAAAACAGTACATTCTTTTTACATCTTTCATCTCTCCTTTGACACATCATGCTCATGTATGCTTTTCTGGGAGCACTGCATTCCTTGCAGAATGACAAGAGAGTAAATAAGGAACTTAGGAAGTGATGTCCCATTATTCCTTTTCAGAAAGTTTAGTTCTCTTATTTTACATCACTGAAGATACAAAATAAGGTAAGAAACCTAAGACCTTCAACAAAACAGAAAATGAGACCTGCCTTACTCACATCGTAAAGCTAGCCTACAGCACTTTTCAAAGGTGAATGTGATATCACCAGCAGAGAGAGCAACGGGATGTCACATCAACACTGAATAAAAAAAAATCTGCAGCACTTACAAGAAAAACTCAGTAAAATTTAATGTGTGCTACAAATTTCTGGAATGGTCTCTGTCTCTTGTACCCTGTTTTCTAGGTTTTTCTATTTTGTGAGCTTGTGCTTGCATGGTCTGGGAGAAAGACAAAGTTTATTTCAGATTTTAGGAAGAGGTTTTAATGAATTTTTATGAGAAAAATCTCATAATTTTCCCCCCCCCCACAAAGTAAAGAGTATCAGCTTTGCTATTGTAACGCTTTCAAGCATTCAGCAAATTTCAGGCCAACCTCTTGAATATTCTGAGTGCTACAGGTATTAAACAAATGAGCACTAGATATAGACTTTACAATTTCAGTTCCATAACTGTAGAATATCTTTTCACTTTATTTCAATGTATAATTTAATTTCCTCTGTGTGTCCAAAGGCATTCTGCTGAAGACAAGACTTTTAAATATCATAATAGCATACCATCCATGTAAAACAAATCAAATTTAATTTTCCTTTAGTCCACATGATGTTTTCCAAACAGGACAAAATACTGCTTCCAAACCAATGTGTGTTTTTAACCTTTGAGAATGATCATACATTTTCAATCTTCTGGCAATATTACAATTTTCAAGTAGGCACTTTGTACAGAAAAAAAAAAAAAAAAACATTCTGTACAAATTTACTTTAGAAAAAGTAAAAAAAAAAAAAAAAAAAAAAGGGAAGTACCTAAACTAGCTTCTAAACTAGCTTTATACAAGCACTTACTGATCACTTCTAAAGGAATCTAGCTGTTTAGTCTCCTTTCTCGGATTTTTAAGAAAACTAATGTTAGGCTTTTAACACTTCAAAATCATAAACCATTTTAGAATATACTGTTACTTAGCATAATGAATTTGCTTACTTCACAATATACATCTGCATATAATTTTTTCACTCTTAACAAGAGAACCAGAAGGAATGTCTAGCAATCAGAACACTGCACTACTAGCTATTAATTCAGCTTGGAGAGAAAAGAAATTCTTACCCAGTTATCTTTTTTCAGAGGCAAAAAGTAGTAGTAATGGCAGAAATCAAGTAGCAGCGTATAGGAACTAAGAATTTGAGTGTAGAAACACAGCTGTAAAAACAGCCAATGATTGTCTTCACCAACACAATTATTAATCCTGCAGAGAAACAAAGAATACAATGATTGAAATATAAAGGCTTTCAACATTATTTATGAAACAGTCAGGCTACAGAACTACCAATTACGTTTAAGAAAAGTCAAATGTAAGAACTACAAGCAGTAACTCCATTCTTGATCAAAGCAATGGCCTCCATGTTAGAGATGGCAGTTACTGTAAAGAGTATGGCTACTTGGTCGCTTAAAGATGCATAACTGAAAT
Organism: Phasianus colchicus; assembly: GCF_987193195.1. Classification (NCBI taxonomy): domain Eukaryota; kingdom Metazoa; phylum Chordata; class Aves; order Galliformes; family Phasianidae; genus Phasianus; species Phasianus colchicus. Next base: position 60,214,788 of record NC_143476.1, on the reverse strand, counting down.
TACTGCTTACATTACAAGACTTACTTCCCCTCATCTTCAAACAGCAATGATACACTCACATTTTTAAGTAATACTCAGGTAACAAGATTAAAGTATCTGCAAAATTTCACATTAGTAAGTATTCTTCACTAATAACATTCCACCAGTATTGAGCTATGTAGTCGAAAAGCTAGAAAAGCAAATTAAAAATTTGTATTAAATCTGAACACAGGGTACCCCAATGGCAAATAAACATGACTTAGAAAAAAATATAAGACACAGGAGAAGAAGAATAGTTATCCCTATTCATAGTTATTCAGAAAGTCCTTCTGCATTTCTTCCAATGTAAAGGAGCAAAGGAATCTCAAGGACTCTAGAAATGTTAACGCAGAGATTCAGAGCTTTGAAATCTAGGTCTAGTCTGCTTCATCTGCTTCACAGAAGTTATTACACTGATGCATAAAATTTGTTTAGGGATATAACTTCATAAAAGCACAGTAGCTCTAGCACAAGCTCTGGCACAGACAACAGCACCACACTAAGCCACAATGTCACATGCATTACACTGGCACTGTTTTCTGAGTTGTAAACAGATAAAAGGCTAGTTTGAAAATGGCTACATCGATACAGGATGATCCTGACCTCTATTCTATCTTTTTCATTTCGTCTGTTTCTTTGATGGAAATTATACCACAGAACCAGTGATGGCAAGGCTTATTTTCATTTTAAGCAACAATCAGGCTGACTTACTTTAAACAAAGAATCTTAGCCTGGCTGACCATGACTAGTCAACGAATACTGAAAGAAGCAATTTCACTACAAAATAAGAGAGACCATGACAAATGGGATTTGCCGTACAGCAGTAATGTTTTCTAACCAGCAAAAACATTAGGTAAACTAAAAATAAAAACTGTATAAAAACTGTAAAATATTTTCAGTATTACAAAAAGCATTCACTTGTGTATTGAAATTGTAATTTTTGATTTCCATCCAAGAAATATTAAGTTTAATTTCTTACAAAAAATATTTTTCCAGCACAAGAAACAAAAAGTTGCAACAAATAAACATGCAACATACAAATTAATTACACTGGCATCAGTGTCAAGGAGTAAAACTGGCAACTTTTAAAATAAAATACCCAAACTTTAGAAAACTGTATGATGTATAACAATTTGTCAATGATTAAATGTCACATTGCAACAGTAATTTTTCTTAGTTTTACTTGTACACAAAAAGGAATCCCTAAGCTGTTCTTACTCTGAACTAAATGCCTGAATGATTCAGCACTACTGGGAAAGAAAGGGCACAAATACACAATAATGTAACCACGAACTTCGAAAAGATAATCTAAAACTATAGAAGATCATTAGAATAAATGTCCTGGTCTTACCATGGACAGTGGTGATCCATCCGCCTCACGCAATGTCCACAACGACTACAATGGTGTGAACGCTTTGGTCTCATCATATTGCATTTGTTACATAATTCCCAAAATTCTCTTTCTAGGGGAAATCATAAAGACAGCCTTAGAAAGATTTGAACTCAGTACAGCATGCTCATGATAAACACATATCCCAGTGATATGAGGAGGAAAAAAAAATTTACTATGAGATGAATACAATAAACAGCTTGTTAAATAGAAACGTCATACACTCTCTCTGCCATTCCAAAACCTTGAGGACTCATACTGGGCAAATACAGCTAACTAAAATAAAACACACTATAAACACTTCTGAGGCTTCTTTCACCTCAAAACATCTTAAGAGATGAAGAGATGAAACACTAAAACAAACAGAAGATAGGCTTTTATTTAAAAATACACACTAGTATTCTATGCCCAACATGGAGATAAACTGATCTCCAGAAATACCAACTTGCTGAAACTGACAAGAGCAACTATTGGTTAGCTTAGCTATTATTTTCCCAAATCCTGTCACTGAAATCAGAGGAAGCCTTTGAAAATATGAAATTTAATGGCGCACTCAGAAAGTTCATCTACACCTGAGAAACAAATGGCACCAACACTGTAATAATTCAATTCAAAAAAATGCTATATTTTATGTCTTCAAAGACAGTGGCTGCAAGATTAAGAATCTTAAATATTTTAAACAGCAATTTTTTAATGCACATAAATTTCTTAAATCACAGGGGAAAAAAAGCCTAGTTTTTACAGATCATTCAGAAATTTGGCATGATAAAACATTCTCACTACATAAAGAAAATAAAGATTAATTTAGCACTTTTTAAGCCACCTGCTGGCAGCCCTTATCTTGTCTTTCTTGCTGACAAATAACATTTGGACACTAGAAGTACAGAAGCACAATATCTAAGATCATTAAACTAGTAATAATGCCATATGGAAACTGTTTTACAATCTGTTCCCATAAATCCAGTGTCACAAAGGTGTCACTCCCCAATCAAGTAGCAAATAGCACAGTTCAGGAACACCTCAACTACATTTTTGAATATAATTCATACCATTCAAAATATATCTTCCCATCAAACTATAGAATAATAGGAACCAAATTATTACTTTAGAAAACTCAAAAACTTGATGCACGTTAAATATGATTTGATGCACCTCAAATCATAACATCATCACTGCAATCAAGCCTAAGTATTCCATCTTCAGAAACATCTACAGAGTATCATTTCTATGTGACATGAATGCAGCATGAAGATAAAAGGTTGGAAATCTACACAAACATACACCCTAAAAGAGAAAGAAATGCTCATGCATAAAGTAGTTGCTCCTGCTGGTACTGGTATTTTACTGGAAAAAGAACAAATAACTGAATCACAAATGTAAATGTCTGTAGCTGTACTAAATGTCTTCGTTCTCTATCTCAGACTGCAGATTCTATGTTGTTTTACCTGTAGAAAAAAGTCTGACTGAAGAATCACACCTGCGCAACCTTTCCTTTTACTGACTCAGATGCTTAGATAATGGGAAAAAAAGGAATACTGGTAAGAGACTGTTCCACAATCAGTGTTTCACATCTGAATCCCAAGCATATTCTTTCCTATTATCTCCTACATAGTTTTTGTGTAAACATCAGTCCTGACGATAAACAGATTGTTTCCAGACAGATCACCATAGATTCTCACTACCATCAGGAAGGGAAAGCAAAGTCACTGCAATACATGATTGAAGTTTTCACTCCTGGATTTCACTTCCTGGATTTGTTACGCTTTCTATACTGAAAAAGTATTTTCCTTTCACGTAGAAAAACTCGTGCTTAACTACTCCATTATCAACTGCTATGTAAAAGCTTTATGGACTAGAAGAGCACCTTAAAAGCATCAAATGTGTCATTAAAATATTGGCTTTCTCCCTGGAGAATTATTAAGGTTTCAAATGCCCTTCAATTTCTAGTACATCAGATACCATTTAGCAATTGTGGAATAAATTCACAAGTACAGAGGGAATTCTCAATGTAACCCATCTGTTTATTTGGTTAACAGTCCATACAAACAGAATTTATTGCAATAAAATGCATAAAAAAACACAGGTAAAATCCCGTGCAACAGCAGCTTCTACCATCAGTTTCAGCATCTTATAAATTTATCAAGAAAAAAAAGCAGTGGAGTTAAAATGACTATGCATCTCTAAAAAATGTTATTATCATTTGAAGCACATGCAGTGTATTTAAAAGCACAAAATGCAAAATTCTGGCCATCAAAATATGTCCTAGCGTAAGTTCCTGCATGACCATACTTCTGACAGAATGTGAATCTTTAAAAAAAGAAGCTTAAAGTCTACACAAAATACAAGAAATTTAAATGTCAGAAATAGTGAATTATAAAGCTTCTCATTTCAGTAACAATACATACTTCAGCAGTGGTTTCAATTAAATCTCATAACGTTACGTTAATTCCCAACTATTCTGATGACACTGAAGTAATTTTTATTCAGCTAAATAGAAACAACTTAATGTACCTGTAATTGGAATCTTTGGGTTTTCAGGTAGCCTTCCTGGATCAGCAACAGAGGCTCTTACTAAAGAAGCTATGCAAAACAATGAGCAGAGGTAATAACCTGAAAAAATAAGCGTTTGTTATTCTTTTTTGGGTAAAAAGCAGGAAAAAAGAACACATCACACTTTCATTTACATCAAATATATTAAAATTTCAAAAGGGTATGTAAGTGAAATTTAAAATAAGGTTTTTTTCACTATAGTGAACAGAATTTTACATATTTAACAAACCACTGTAATTATTAAGTGTAAATATTCAACGTACACTATACAAAGAAGATATTAAAACAAGACTAACCACGTAAGTGTATAAAACTCCTAAGGTTATAAAAAACTTTATTACCTTCGTGCAGACAGTCTATGACAATTTTTAACTATATAAAGCAAAGATAATTGATTTTCCAAGATCTAGTAAGCAAAGCCATGGTCCTAATTTAAGGAACAGGAGTAACTTCTTTAGTTTTTAAATGAAATTGAAGAAAAAAAAATCATCACAAGATACTGTACTAGTATCTGTAAGCTTCATCAAATTACACATCTATTCAGTGAGTCCCTGTCACATGGGCTTACAAAGTTACGAGGTCTAGAAGAGTAGGGACAGCTGTAAATCCTGAAATGTTTTAATAAAACACCAGCATAACTTCGCAGATCCATCAAGTTCACTAATTCGCTATGTGCTACTCATGGATGTTTCAAATCACCCTATTTTGAAACCCTAAACAAAATTATACTCTACTCAAGACATGCTTGACCTGTGGGTTGTATAAACACAAGAATTGTCATACTGCACCATCTGCAAAAAAGGTCCAGGTAGACCTCTATCTCACATATCACTGGCTAGTCATCGGTACCTAGGAAAAGAAATTAAGGAGCTGGCAAGTAAAAACTGACCCTCTGCCTTGCTTCCCAGCTATTAGGAAACAGCACACTTCTCTAGCTTCCTTCATAAATCCCAACAGTCTTGCCAGAATGATGGTGGATGTATCCTCTAATCTTCCACAAATGCTGGATATATAAACATAGTAAGACTTGTGAATAAAAAGTTTTATGTCAAGCACTGATGTGAGAAGCAGTAAGTACTTGTATGCCTCTGCAAGGAACCACATCCTGGCAAAGACTCAAAGCCTCACTGAATTTTTCCAAACTCAGTTCCTGCATTTTGATGGCAGGAAGTACTAAATGATGGATTAAAATAAAAACACACCATAGCATGCAGTACCATTATCTCCCATATTAGAGAAAACACAGTTATGTACAAATTTTAGATTTATTAATTCAAAATAATTCCAAACTTCCATGTTGTTTTTGAATCTACCAAAATATTGTTCTACAAATCTTTCTTTCACAGGACCACTGCAAAAAAAACAAGGGCATTTCCAAAGGAAATTTAAATTTTGAATTATATACATCACACTTTCACGCTTGCTTTAACAAATAAAACATCCTAATCTCAGAAACATTATACGGAAAGCAATGACAAAGTCACAGTCACTAGGACATTTACCATGACAGAACTGTTTACACCAAAACAAAACATAAAAATAAATCACCACCTAAAAAGATCTGACTGCTACTCACACTGCAACATCTTAATGTTTAAGAAGCTATATGTTAGTTACAGTACAGGGACAATCCAGCATTTGAAACAGCATGTTTTCAGTTTTGGTCTATAGTAGTAAACAGCCTAGCATTCTGAGGTGACAACTGCTTTACACTATAGCAAAAATGTACAGGATCCAGTACTAAATTAGAAATTACTCTGCCTTCTGAATTGCAGATATACATTTGACGCTATGCATTCTACTAAATTAAATAATCTCAAAAAGGGAGAGGAAAAAGTAGCAAAGAACACTGTTCTGATAGTAGCAGCAAGACGTCACTTTGACCTTATTAATCAGTACCAAGAAGCTCCTCCACTGTCTCATCAAATAAATGCCAATCACTCTAAATCTCAAAGTCTTCAGATGAAAGGAACCTAGTGGTTGACCTTCACCAAAAAGATGGCTGTAGCTATAATACAAGCTTTTACCCAAGTTGATCATATCAACATAACTCAGCCAACCATCCATCAAGGGACACCTGGAGCTAGCAGAACTCAATTGTTCAACCATCAGTACTACCATCATAACTTCCGACATGTCCATCAAATTTTGTAATTACACTATTTAATCCAGTAAAAAAGTCCTACTGCAAGACTTGAAAGGTATATAAATGCTTTTCTCTGCTTTCCACAAAGTTTTACTGTAACACCTCTGAAAGGAACAAGTGCCTCAATTCTTAGAACACAAAACACAGAACATGTCCCAGTACTCTTACCCTCTGTGTTATCCTTCAGCCTTAACTTTCACCTTGTTCTCTATATTCTGGCCTGATAACTGCTGGTCAAATGTATTACTGTTACTAGAAAAAGAAAAGGACTAAGTTAAACAGACTTACACAAAATTGCCACAGCTGAAATATGCCCCTCTTCATAGTGAGGAAAAAGGATGACTTTTGGAATGAAGATTGTGTTGTACAGCCAAACAAAGATTATCAGGCCCATGCAGCACCAACCCTGAGGGTCAACCACAAAGTGAATTCGAAGTCCCATTGAACACAAACAAGTAATAATCAATCCATCCAAGGAGAAAAGATGATCCTAGAGAGATAAAAACAAAAACAACAAAGAAAAAAGAGTATATTAAACTAGAATTGTGCTATCTGCAGGGTTTCATATACATTCAAACAGCGAAAAGAAACCTGACAGTTTATGATTTAAGGAATCTAAACATTTTTTAAACCTTGCATGATAACATCCTCACAGGCTCCCCCAGGTTTTGTTGTTTCTCACTTCCTAAGTATTCTCCTCCATGTTCTCCTCTCTTTCTAACAAAAAATTGAGAAAGAAAGCACTAACTTGACAGCTTTCATACAGATTATCTAGAAGTATCACACAACAGTTATTTCACTATTATACTTAAAACAGCAAGGCTTCCATTCTCATAGTTTAATATGATTATTTTTTTTTAATTCATTTTAGTCTGAAGAAAATCTATGAATACAAACTTCTGAGCATGATTAACGGGTGTTTGTTTTTCACTTTCCCCGCACTACAAATTATAAGCACTATTAATCAGGACCTTCAAGAGAAGGATTGCTACCATCACACTTTTTGTCATCCTGCCTTCACCTTAAGAATCTTAACATTGTAACACACATTTAAAACCCTGTCTGCACTTCTATGGAAGAAGCTCTCCTTTCTGCATAAGCTTCACTTACCTCTGGGCTACTTGCCCATAATGATGGATGTCCTTCAATTTCTATTTGTTCTGTCAAAATTTCCTATTATTTATTGATCTGACATTACCGCTGTTTTCAGGGATTTTGATAGCTTCATCCTCACTGACATTCACAACTTCTCTGTTTAAGACTATCCACAGGTTTCATTAATGTCTTGTTTTAGTTAGTTATCTAGGGAAAGAATAAACTCAAACCCAAATGAGATGATGTTTCTACAATTTATCATAACCCCTTCATTGCTGTTGCAATAGATGGAAACACAATGGTGTTCCTTTCCAAGTACAGCGTTCACTCTTTTAGTGTTCATTTTTGCTTTAAGAATGCATCAAATTTGCTAGCATTTGTTTTATAAACCTGCATGTATACTAAATGTAGCTTACAGTGTCCTTAAAACCATTAGGTTTATGAAAATCATAAAGGACATGTAGTCCTGTATTTACTGATCTTTTATTAATTTCACTTCGCATGCACAATAATTTGATGTACACACAGTATCCCTAGGGATATATGTAGACATAAATGATTTGGAATTGTTCTCCTGAATCTGCTAGCTCTTAATATGCCTTTGAGTTAGTTCTGGCAACGAGCAGGTTTTAGAACATTTTATGCAAGACTAAGCGTGCGCTGATGGAGAATCTGTCTCATCAAGTGCAGGAACTGTGGGAGGAGGCAAGCAGACAATGTGACATCAAGGATGCCAAAAAGGAGATTAACAAGACTTACTTCAAGACGCTGTAATTACGCAAGTGTTAACACCCACCTGCACAGAGAAGGTACACAAGTGCTTATCAATCTGGGAATGAATATGCCCAGGATGGCAAAAATTGGAAGCTTGTGAGCATCTGGAAAATGGCTCTTCAGGACCCTCTCAGCAGTGAGAGCAGGGAGCTCTGTACAATGAAGCCTCCAAGTTGACAGGGCCTGAGTACCGTGACACTGTAAGCAAGATGGGCCAAAGTGTAACAGTGAGAAATTCACTGCTTACATAGAGTGAGACACCTCTGCTGACCCAAGCTGTGATCTCATGGCTGCTTGCCATGGGCTCAGATATCAAGGACTGGCTGTTACTGAGGCCAAAGTCTGGGAGTTAGACTACTATACCCAGATACTCTTCCACACTGGCTCACAGACAGAGCCAGTGGAGACCAGGAAGCATAACCCAACATAAAAACATTTAGTGAGGAAGTGGCGGACAAAACAGGCAAGTAAAGTGTGCAGGGTGATGTGGATAATACAGATCTTATAATTAAGAAAACAGGGCTGAATGGGGGAAGACTGCACTCTTTTTCAGAGAAAGCAGTATAACTGGGTGTCCATCTGAAGTGCCTGTATACCACTACAGATAAAAACAAATCAGAGCAATTAGAGGTCTGCATGGAAATATGGATTACTTTCTCACTCAGATCACAAAGACAAACTAGACTAGGTTATGGAACCAGAGTGCTGCCATGGATAAACACAGGCACTTCAGGAAGAACAAACTCTAACTGTGTGAAGTAGAGAAGAGTTGCCCTTCATATGACAGGGCATGTCTGTATAGCTCTACCTTAAGGCAAATCCTGAGCCAGACATCCTGAGCTAATGTCAGGCATAGCAAGAAGACCAGTGTGGCTAACACTGTGGAGGCTGTCTACTAAAGATTATCTGACATAGGATTGATGAAGCACATGAAGTTTCAACCAGAAAGCTGTGAGAGCTCGTACAATGACAGGTTACATACCACATGGGCAACTTTAACCATCCTTGTATTTGATGGAAGGGTGAAAACAGCAAAGTTCCAGTAATCCAAGTTTTGGGAGTGCACTGACAACAACTTCCTGACACAGAACCCAACTGCCTGTTTGTCTAGCTCTGCTAGACTTCTTGCTTACCAACAAAGAAATAGGTGTGGATGTGAAGGTGGCCTTGGGTGTGACATCCATGAGATGGTGGTACTGATGACTTACTTAAAAGAGGAAGACGACAAACAGTGAGACCACAATCTGACTCCAAAACAGACCTTGCTCTGTACCAGCACTGCTTGGAAGAACTCCTTGTAAGACTATACTGTTGAGAAGAGCTCAGGTTCAAGGTCCACCTCCAAATTCAAGAATGGTCCAGCACCATGAGCAGGAGCCTAAGCAACAGTGGCAGGAGAATTTCACACATGTACAAGGAGTTCCTAACAGAACTAAGACATAAAATTGAAGCATTTATGAGGGGGCAGCATGAACTGGTGGCGCATGAAGAATACAGGAAAATATCATTTGAATGAGCAGGGCTGGGGTTAGGAAAGTCATATGAAGCTGAATCTGGTGTTGAATCTATTGAGAAATGAAGTCAACAAGGAACTCTAGAGGCAGACAAGCAGCAGTAGGAAGGTTAGGGTAAATATGGGCTTGCTGCTGAACAGAACAGAATACTTGGTGAAAGGGCACTGAAAAGGTCAAACTGCCTTCTTGAACTCAATCTCCATGAGTAAGACCTGCTTTCTGGAATTCCAGGCCCCTGAGACCAACGAGAAAGTAAAGAGCAACAGAGACTTACTCAGTGTGAGGGAGGAACAGATGAAGAAACCTTTAAGCAAACTGAATATACTAAATTTCATGGCACCTGATGAGATGCAACATAGAAGGCATTACTTTCTGGAGAGACCTATCTATATCCAATGAAACTAGAACAGATACAGAAACAGCACAGTAACATTGTTTAATACAATTCCTCAGCTACATAAAACGTTTATACAACAGAGGCACTACTGCTAGCTTTGTATTTTTTCAGCAATGAACCAGAGCTTGTATGTCATGCCTGTAAAAATCTGTACCAGCCAAGGTGACCCACTGCCACTGTGCTCACATCCACTCTTTGGTCTCCATAAATGTTCAGCAAGTGTCAATGAATATTAGTGGGTGCCATTTTTTTCTCATGAAGGAAATCAGTTCCACACTTTTGCTTCATACGCACTTCCATGTCCGATGCCACCCTGTCAGACTGCCCCTCAGCTGCCATCTGTTACACAGCCACAACATGTAATGGAACATTGTAGAGAAGGTTCAACCTTGCCAATGTTTTTTTGGAGCCAGTATGGCCTGACTCAATAACCAATGTGACCAATGGATTCCCGCCCCAGAAGGAAAAGAAGGGGGGGGCAGGGAAAAGGTATGGATATGGGCCTAAAAACAAAACAGTGGAAATGAGCTAAGGGAGAAAAACTAATTTACTAAATACAATATCAGAATGCAAGATATCACAATATAATACAATATAATTGGAATTGAAACTAATAAATCAAATAAAATGAGAGAGAGTGTGTCCAAAACTGAAGGCCTTACTCTAGTGTTGAAAGTGAGATGGCTAGGGAGTACAGAATGCAGTAATGAGCAGTAAAAGAAAGGGCAGACTCGTGACTTATGAGCAGTTTTACCTTTCCTTCTGAATGGAAAACAGAAATGGAACTGTGAAAGTCTCCTGGGATATGCAGTTGTTCTTCTCTTCTGAGAATCACACATACAGAACTACCAACAATCCATAGAACTACGGGATGTTATGATGTGGAATAATACCAATAGCAAAAAATCATAAAACCCTGACAACCTCTACTGCCATACCACTAAAGTCTGCTTCTGACATCATGGGCCAACATAATAAAATATGAGGCAGTACTTTTGGAGCAGCCTCTGTACAGGCACTGAAGGGAGCCAGTCCATGTCACTGTGAGGACATTCACATTTATCACTGAAAGGTTGAGCTGATGGGAGAGGGTCCTGAGGACTAACAAATGCAAGTGACATTTTTATTTTCTAAGAGCAAGGAAACTACAGGTGTATTACGCTCCTTCTGAGCCCCAGGAAGGTGGAGTTTACACTCCTGGAAACTGTTTCAAAACACAATTTTGAAACAAACTGATTGGTAGTAGTTAGGATGGATTTACAAAGAAGTCATGTAGAACATGTTTCTAAGAACCTAGAAAAACTGCTTAATGCTGGGGAACCCATTTGGTTTCTGTCATCCTAGAATAGTAGATATTCTAGGATTCGCATCTTCAGAAAAGGAAGTAACAGTTCAAGAAATAAAACAGACCTACAAAAATTGAAATATTCATTCATAAGTGGATATACTTATATCTAAGTATAATGTGTGAGCATTAAGTAAGTAACTAAGTAACTAGTGAGGAACACTTTGGAAAAAAACAGTAAATCTAAAACAGAAATTTATCCCAAATTCTTACTACTCAATGACTACCTGCTACATTATTTAATTTCATAATAAATGAAATCAAACCAATGACAAAACTTACCTTTGATGATGACAAGTTCCACGAATTTGGAACTATGCAAAAGAAGGATCCATTCTCAAGACAAGCATAGAAACCAGGAGATTTTTCATCATCCAGCTCTGGAACTTTCTCTTTACTGTTGTTTCTGAAATACAGAAAAAGAGTGTGATACTCAAATGATCTTCATCCCAGTATCTTACATCACTGAACAGAGCTTCTTTTCCAGCTATTTACAGAGGTACACAGCTCCTTAGCCTCTCACATCTGAACTGTTACACTGGTTCTAAATTTATTTCTTCTAATTTCAGTTCTAGAACACTTCAAAATTTTAACACACATTGTAGATGGGATTGTTCAGGTAAGGTTCAGTAGAAAACTGCAGTACTACATCTCAGTACTCCCTGCATGTATAACAGGCAATGCCTTTTATAACAATAAATCTTCTGCTGTTCCTTATATTTCTGGCAGTGATACTGCACAGATAATGTTTATATGTTGACTTCTACCAAAGTTAGCTTGTCTCCCTCCTTCCCTTGGTCTATGTATCTTATACAGATTAGTATGTATGGGGGAAAATATTAAAACACAAACAGAAGCACATTCCAGTGGTAGGTAAAAAACACTAGATTTGAATTTTACTCACAGGCAACGTGAATTTGTAGTCTTCACTTTTAAAATATACACTTAAAAAAAAAAAGTCTGTATTCACTTTTTCAAAAAAACCTACACCAAAACATAGGAAGATCAATCCCACATAATTTAGTTAGCTCTTTAGGATGTACCATTTTTCATAAGAAGAATTAGTGTATGTTCAGAATGGAAGTTTACGAGACAATTTACAACATAACCACTGAAAAGAAACAAATGATTTATGTCTACACAGCAGTACTCATATGTGTAATGCCTAGAACTTTTCCAACAAAATAAGTTGGGATAAAACCCACGTGCCCAAGGCTCTGAATTTTTTCCTCTCTTAACAGAATGTATAACAATCTATTCTAAATAAACATTTCAAACACAAAGCATTTGAAAGGAAATGGCACCTGTGGCTGCAAAAAGATTGTCAAAAGTTTGTCAAAAGATGGCTGACTCCTTCCTATGGGATCAAAAATTATTCTTTAACTTCCAAAAAATACATTTATTAGGGGATGCATAAAGAGCATTTTCTTAACCCTCTTCCTTCTCCCCAGTTCAGTTAACACTGTCATAAACATAGTATTTGCTCAGTACTATAACCTTCAGTATGAACTCTGACTTGATATCTGCTGAATAATGAGCCCACAACCTAAAACAGGAAGGCAGAATGTCATCCCCCCCCCTAAAAAAGAGAAATCTACGCACAAACCAGAATTGAAATAACAGACTTGTGTGAATACAAGATTCACATGCACACACAAAAAAAATCCTTCTACTTCAGTATGGAAACTAAGACTTGCAAAATCTCACTTCCCCAGAACTTTTCTCCACAAATGCTCCAACAAATGTCTACATGGATTAATATTTCTTGGTATGGTTCACTGTGAAGTACAGTTTGTAGAACTCACACAAACCGAGCAAGGCTATGTTCTATAAAGCACATATTTAAGGGAGGAAAAGCACCACTTCCTGAAAAGAGTGTTTTCTAAGCACTTTAAATAGGAACAGAAAGTAGAAACTTACAATTGTAGAATCACTAAGGTTGGAAAAGACTGACAAGATCATCCAGTCCAACCGTCCACTTATTACCAATAGTTCCCAATAAACCATGTCCCTCAACACAGCACCTAAACGTTCCTTGAACACCTCCAGAGTCAGTGACTCCACCGCCTCCATGAGCAGCCCATTCCAGCACTTAACCTCTCTTTCAGAGAAGACCTTTTTCCTAACATCCGGCCTGAATCTCCCCATGCACAACTTGAGGCCATTCCCTCTAGTCCTATTGCTTGTTATACAGAAGAGGCTGACCTCCAGCTCACTACAACCTCCCTTCAGGTAGTTACAGGGAGCTGTAAGGTCTCCCCTGAGCCTCCTCTTCTCCAGACTGAACAATCCCAGCTCCCTCAGCCACTTCTCACAAGGCCTGTGCCCCAGACCCCTCACCAACTTCATTGCTACATATATTACTTGCTATACATTCCATGTGCGGTAGCAAAATCAAGGATGCAGCAACCAATGTGGTCTGCCAACTTGTGCCTTCACCTGTGGTTTTGCATCTAAAACTTTCCTGAAGTCTTCTGCACTTGGCTGAAGAGCTACTGCCTAAAGCAGCTATTACAAAAAATAAAACTATGCTTTACCAGGCAAAAAAAGAAAAAGAACGGACTTACAGCAAATGACTGAATCATTTCTCAGCTACACGTTTAAGTCATTTTTTATTTTTATTTTTTGTGAAGAGCTGTGTCAGACAACAAATAGCACTGTTTTTCACGGGTCTTCAGCACCTGAGCAGCCCGTACACACAGCACTGTACTTCTGCCACGGCCAGCATCCCGCACGGATACAACCGCTGGCTGTGAAGACCTCGTTGCGATGCAGCTACCGGGCAGGGAGCCATGACACTCCCAGCCATCCTCTGTTGCAGACAGAGCCCTGCAAGGTGTTTCTGCGAGCACATCCACGCAAGGACTGCCGAGCACCACCGCTGTTCGTGCTGCCAGCACGCACTCATCGCACCCCCACATCACCAACACAAGACAAGCGCCTTAGCCCGGCGCTGACCAAAGGTAGCAAACGCTACTTCAGCAGAACCTCAGTCTGAAGACCTGCAATTTGCTAACTAACAGAGAGAAAAAATGAAAGCGTGCAAACGAAGAAGGCTAAAGGCACCGCGTTTCCCTCCCCCCCCGCGTCCCGCAGCAGCCCACCGCCTCCCCCGCCGGACCCCTCGCCCCCCTCCCCGCCCTGGGCACGAGGCGGAACCAACCGTAGGGCGAGGCCGGGAGGAAGAAGGGAGGGGCCACGGTCACGCTCCCCCCTTTCCCCCGCTCTCCATAGCAACCGCCGGGGGCCGGCTCGGCCGCTCCCACGCTCCCGAACGGCGCCCGCCGCAGCAGCGAGCCGGGAGCGCCACCTTCCGCTTCCGCGCGCCCGGCCGCGCATGCGCGCGGGTCGCTGTGGGTCCGCCCAGGGCGCGCGCGTTCCGCGGGTCTGCCTTCGTTCCTGCTCGAGGCGGCTGTGGTGTGTGGCCGCAGAAGCGATTTTGTTGTTGTTGTTTTTAGCAGTGAGTTCTGCCCGGAGAGCAATTAGCAATGGCTCAGAGCTGCAGACAGCTTGTAATGGAAGGTGATTTCAGTGCTCCCATCTGGGACTCACGCCTGGAGCACCCATCGCTGATGCGATCTCCTGGCAACCTCAGGGCAGCCCCATCTGCTGAGCGGTCTGGTTTCCTCTGGAAACTGTTGGCTCTTGCCTTGCTGTGCTTTTCTTGCACAGAATCGGGTGAAGAGTAGAGCGGTGGTCATCACTGATGCCGAAAGCTCTTCCTTAGTACTGGCAGGTTCTTCCAAAAGAAGAAAACAGAGCACCCAACATCTGAAGTCAGTTGGTGTTCGGGCAGATTTCAAGCATTCATCCCTGGGGGCATTCAGGGCCAGGCTGGATGTGGCTCTGGGCAGCCTGGTCTGATGGTTGATGACCCTGCACATAGCAGGGGGTTGAAACTAGATGATCCTTGTGGTCCTTTTCAACCCAGGCCGTTCTATGATTCATTATGATTTTGGCCCTTGTCCTAATTCTTTTCTTTCAGTGGCCACTTTCTTGTGCCGTAGAAGACAGCTGTTAATATTTCAAGCCAAAGTTGCTCTAATCTGAAAATACGGACTCATAGCAGAAACCGGTCTGGAACGTGAACTAAGTGAGCCTGCCTAGTACATCAGGGAACAGGGCTGCCTCAGGAGCTGCTAGCTAGGTATGGCTGCAGGAGCAAGGTACTGGAAACAGGGTGATGAGTTGGAACGCTGAAAACATGGGTAAGAGAATCACTGGAAAAGTCATTGTAACAAAAAAAAAAAAAAAGTAGCCTCCATTCCATTACAAATTGTGCATGCGAATTTATATGTGAGAGGCGTAATATGTGGTTTGTGAAAACACTTTTTGAAGACTAAATGCAGATGGGAAAAAAATCATGATAGGGAAGTAAGGACTTGGGAAATACAATGGAAAAATAAATAAAGAGGGAAAGTATGACAGATGAAAGTTTCCTGTGGAATGAAAAATAATCAAATAATGTCGTCATCTAGTCAGATGCCAGCTGTTTGCAGATCTGTCATGGCGTACTGGTAGTGGCCAGGCATTGGATCTGTAGTCTCATCAGACAGGTTGTGTTTTACTCTTTTCTACTCCTGGATTTTCATAGTAAACAGACTGTGGAATAAAGGCAGTAATCTGCTCGAGTTCAGTAGTGAGCACATCTGTTTCCATTTGTTTGTATTTCTTCTGGGGAAGCACAGTGCAGGAAGAAAAGCAAGCAGTCATGTGCTTGGTGTACCAATTTAACTTAAAGACTCAAACACAGAAATTACATGACACTTTTACCAGAGTAGCAAATACAGACATTTTGATTTTGGAGTCTGTGATAGATAATGATGAGTCTTTATAGCGAACTCCATTCTGAAGAAAAGAAGTTACCTAGGTGAAATACTCACTGCATAGTACTGACTTTACATAAAGTGGATGTATTACACAGAGACTATTAAAATCTGCAAAATTAGAAAAATACCCATATTCTTTAGTGCTGAATATTGCACAGTAGTGTAGAATCCCTCTTGGAGTTTCTGATGTCTGTGTTGTGTTGTTGTTGCTGTTTATAAATTACCACAGGACCCACCAGCTGTCATCATAAAAATTTTATTGGCACTCTGTAAACATTAAATCAGCATGCTAAAATCAAGCCATGTGCGGTAACAGCTGATGCTCTGTTATGGAGCACACATGCAGGAGAGAAGTATGCACCATGACTCCCTGCATTCCTACTGCTTACAAGTCCCTTGCTTCATGAGGCTGTGTTTCAGGATTCATTTTGTGCCCAGTTGTGCCCTTTGATCAATGTGCAGAAGGTTGTCTCTATCTCTCGGGTTGAGAAATTCACCTTCTCAGTAGTCCCTGCTTTCCTGGATCCTTCTAAATTGTGCAGTTTGTTACTGCCAGTTTTCTTCTTTGGCACCACTTCTGTTGCTTACTTCAGAGTAAACCTTGCTAACATGGATCCAAGGCTCTTGTTAGCTTTAGAATCAGAGACAAATTCTTTCTGTCATGAAGGACCACATTTCTGATACATAACAGCAGTCTGCATTAATGACACGCCACAGTGAAATGAGATCAGTCCTGATCCTGGCCCAGAAGTTTTGTCAGCCCTAATGTCACATCCTGAGGATGAATCATTAGTCAGTTTAAAGGAAAATTGCTGTTGAACTCCATTTACTCTCTCTCTCTTCAACCTAATTACCACAGAAATCAAAGGCAGGGTACGCTTTCTGATCCATCTGCCTCAGTGGTAAATGTGGTGAAATCTACTGATTTCAACCAGCCCAGAGAGGTTACATGGGGGCTACCATAGAAGTAGACAAAGCAGTAGTCTAATTTAGTCTAAAGGCACAAGGAGCTCTTCTGCCAACATGTCCTGCTGTAGAGGTTTGGGCATTAGCTCTTTTAACTTCTCTCTCTCTCCAGGGTTTACTGCTGGAAGCCCAGGCAGGATGATGGGATGGTCAAATGCCTCTGTATCAAAGTGAGTTTGAATGAGCTTCCAAACTATGTAAATAGCTGGTAATAGCAAAACCCTAAACCAACAAAACAAAAATGCCTCTTTTTTTTTCTTTTTTGCCTTTTTTTTTTTTTTTTTAATTAATAGTAGATTTTGGTCCATTTTTCATTATTTGAGTTGAAATGCATTTTGCTGGTACCATAGAACATGAGGCTCTGTAGACAGGATGACTTTGTTCTCAGCAGGGATAATTTTTGGCAATATTCTTGCAGTGGGCTAAGTGCAAACTTGCTTATCTTGTCCCCATTCTTTCTCATTTGAGCAAAGTAAAGGCTGACAGCTGCCAGGGTGAGCCTTCAAGGGAGCAGGAGTTGGTAGCTGCCTACCAGATATTCAAGGAGTTAGGTTAGCAAAATATCAAATGTAAATTATTTGTAATTCACTATCAGCATATGTTTGCTGTTTCCAGGCAAAGTCTCAAAATGCAGGCTTGCTGATGGAGGACCCAGGTATGCTCAACCCCACTCCACTTCCCTTGCACCCTCCTGCACAGCACATGCTCCCAATTCCCCCGCACAATGTGATTATGCAGTTGTAGAGACTGGCAAGGGGTTCTCCCAAAGAGCAAGGAATCTCATTGTCTTGCTATTGCTGTGAGGAGCTAGGAAGTCTGGGAGATGAGATTTCACCACCTGTCAGTAAAACATGCTAAAGCTTGTTAGCTGACAGCCATGATGTTAGCTGTGAATATTTCATAAGCGTGGTGGACAAAGTACCAAGCATAAAGTACTGAGGGCAGCTTCTGAGACGGTTTCCTGGAAACTATGGTGGGGTGAAATTCATTAAGAGCTACCCTCTGGTGTTTGATGTAATTACAGGCATTAATGCCGGTCTGATGAAATCCTCACACAGGAGAATAGCGTATAGCGAAGGTACACTTTCCTCAGGCAGTAAGAATAAACAGTGCCTTTCCTCAGTTATTTCCAAGGTAAAGAACATAATTCTGAATGTGTTTGGAAAATGTCTGGTAGCTTAAATAAATAGCAAAAATGCAGAAGTTCAGACAGTTTGATAACTATAGCGTTGCACTGTGAAGTTGGTTTGCACTAGAAACACTTCCACCATAATCAGTTGCAGTGGGAAAAACTTTCATTACATGAAGCATACAGCTTCTGAATGGATGCAGCTAGACAGAAGTCATGCAGGCTTACTGCTGTAATAGCATTACCACAGTATGAACCCATATATTGATAAGAGCGTAAATCCTCACCTTTTTGACCCACATCATTATACTAGCAGAGACCTTCGTAGCTGTGCTGAGAGAACAAAATCCTGTTAGCCTCTAGGCACAGGTTACTCCTAATAAGAAATTTTAAAGGCTGAGAAATCTGATCCAATTAACACATTCTTGATTTTGCAGGATGCCGTGCTAATTACATGCAACCAGTCATTGCTGGGTTAATTAAACATTCATCCAAAAAAACTACAGCACTAATCTAATTAGCAATTACTACAGCTGTCATTACCTCTTTTCACCTACTTTAAAGCTGTGCAAATTCATACTAAGAATCCAGTCCGGCAGGCTCCTTACATGAATAGATTTCTTTGATTACAATAATCATCAGCATACAGAAAGAGCTTTAAAAACTAGGTTGAATGCTTTACAGTCCAAAATGTAACCTCAGTTCTGCCATTTTTATGTGGAAAAGTCACAGTTTAGGAGTTAACCTTGTCAAAATTATGAGACTAAAGGATTTTTCATTTTAATTGTCTTGTGATCTTATTGGAAGTATAGGTCCTTCAGATGATTCTCTTGAAGAAGAAAATGCAAAGATTCCTATATATGCATGCAGCTTTAAAACATTAGTGATAGAAAACTCTGAAAATTTAACTTCTTAGGGTTAAATAATAGACTTAGGAATAAAGATAGAAAAAAAAATTAGGAACTTCATTTTTTTGTGTGTTTAGGCTTTATTAAAATTGAGTGTTAGTAATCACAACTCGAAAGGTTTGATAAGGTACTGAGGTTTGAACCTTGAGGTGAGACAGTGAACTCTCTTAGCTTTTCCACTTGCATACAGCATTATTTAACCAAGCACCGGTTTTTGGCTGTGCATCTGGATGTGCCCAGTAAGGAGAAATTGCTACTGTAAAACACTGCATTACTTGTTCAGAACTACTTTGTTCTCTAAGGTGATGTGGTTCCTAGCTGGTACTGCCTTTTAGAAAAACATTTTTTCTTCATTCATAACCTCAGCTTACTCATCCTCCTCTCAGTCTAACGTGATAGCCCATTTTTGAATCTGGGTGCTAGTTCACTTCATTAGCTGGCATCCTGAGGATATTGATCAGTATAATAAAGATAGAACAAATGTTAAAGTAGGTTAAAATAAATATTTACTGTATATAATGCATTTGATACAGGGATCACAAAACAGTAACAGCTTGTTATTTGAAATGACATTATATATCATACCATAACATACAAAGAGACATATAAGTTTCACTTGTTAGTCCTCAGTGCAAAAGGACAGACCGAAAACTTTGCTCAGTTTTAATATGCAATTTTTATTATTTAAAAACAGTTTTCTTTATATTTAAAGGTGTCTAGGTGTCTGTATACTATTGTTCAGTTCATTCACTGCAAGTAATGTGCAAGCAACTCTTGGCAGCAGTTCAGACTCTATACCAGGTTATCACTCAGATGCTCTTTTCTATAAAAATTAAACATGGGTCTTGCATTATGAAGCCACGGTGAACGTATGTTTTTGACAGGATACTATGACACTTCTGCTCACTGTGCAGTCAAAGGGATCATGTACCTTGAATTGACCAGCTGTATCAATACTTATTTCCAATACCCAAAGAAAGAGGTGCAGATAGTTCCGTAACAGGAACAAAAGTCTGATAGTTTGGCAATAGCACTGGAACAATATTCCCAGCAGATTACAGGAGCTGGATTATACACAGGATGAAGTCTGGTTTCTGGAAGCTGATCCATGTCTGATATGTTAGGGCTGCAAGACAAACCCAGGGAGAAGCAACTGGAAAGCGAGCAGTCAGCTAACAGCCACTGGTGCTGTGCTGGTAAGGACTGGAATCAGACCTTTCCCAATAAAAAGCTTTCTAAAACTATTTTGCTGTTTTGCTATCACAGATACACATCTTCTTCAGTTTAACTGTTGAGAACATTACTTAAACTGTTCTTGCTGTCACTGTCAACCTTGAAATTAATCACATAGAAAATGTTTGTTGCCTTTCTAAAGTGAACTTAAATAACAGTAATAACTATCCATTAATTTCTGGTGGAAGTAGACCTGCTTTGTTTCCTACTTCTACTATGTTAAACTTTCAATAAAAATAAATGCAGAGCAACTGCAGATTTATAAAAGGAGAGTAAGTAGTTTTATGACAAAACACCATTTGCAACCATTATCTTAAGTGTGTAAGCTGTCAGGTGTGTTAGTTTTACTGGAAAGTGAACTCCAGCTGGGAACAATCAGAGGAACTCTTCACAGCTCTCTTTCTGCCTTCCGTCCATTTATATTTTAAATTATCCAGTCACTCTCATGATATAAAAACAAACCTGTTTTTGCAGTGAAGAGACTAAAGCCTTCTTTGTGTTACCAATAGAACAACAGTGGCATTCTCAGCAAGTAAACACAGCATAAACTATCTAGTCCTTTAGGTTTTTGCACAAATAAATCACATTAGTTCTTCTGCTGTTGTTTCCTAATGTGCTAAGATGTTAGGTATAGGAAGGATGGAAAACTTTTTAAGATTTATCTTGCTAAAATAAGGCTCTACCCATAAACCACATAATCTTGAGTAAGGATATGTCTGTTAAATTTTAAGTAAAGTTGTTGTCGAAGCAGAGGTGCAGTTTAAACAGAAAGTCTATATCTTTAATATTATGGTGTAACTGTATGATGAAAGCTTTGTCTCACTGATTTTTTTTTTCTTTTCTTTTCTTGACAAATCCTTATGATCTGGGACTTCAGAGTTACCTTGAATGAGTTAATTGTGCTCAGGTTCGTTTCCAAGAAAATCTGACTGTAGAGATCCAAGCAGAGGATCTGCTATCTTCTGAGTCTCACAGTTACACTCTTCCACAATCATGACTTTTTTAACCACTGGGACAGAACTGGTGCAGTTCAGATCCAAGCGCTTCATGGAAAACTTGGTGGGCAGGCATTTAGAACAAAAGGTATAAAGGCGATCATCTGGACCAGGAACATGAAAGGAACTACACTTGCCAAAACATAGATTATTCTGGACGATCACCTTCTCACAGTTCTCATGAGCAACACTCTGAAACAGAAAGCAGAGTGAAATTCACAATAGTAGTGGTGATACATAAATCTAAGATAGTACTGAATCTTTCTTGGGGGTTAATGTTGCATATTCTGAAGTGGCCCTGTATCTTAGCAAACAAACTAACCCATGTATCTTAGATTGCTGATTATAAGAGGCAGGGGAGAGGACCTGTTCTTACCTGGGAAAAAGGCAGGGTTCTGCAGGTTTCTTGGTGCATTTCATTGGTCTTGATTGGCAGAACAACCTCTTCAGAAGCTGAATTCTTCCTTAACACGAAATGGTCCCAGAATTTTTTGGCATCTTTCCTATAGGGAGATTCAACCTCCATTTTACTGGAGTAGTGGGATGGAGAGAAGTTTTCCACAGGAGTGATCTCTCTGGGTGCTGCCCAGGTTCTCAGATCTTGGTGTGGATAGAGTTCTGCATTAGGAAGGATGAATCTGGACATTTTTTTCTCCCCTTGCTTCTGACTGTCTCCTGCTGTCTGTGGAAATGCTATAAAAAAGCTTGGCTCTTCCTGTGTTTCCTTAACACCTACTGGGTTTTCCCCCAGCAGCTCATGAAAACTCTGGCTTTCAAGTAGATTTCTGTCTAAATAGAAAAGGCGCTGAAGTGGCCTTCTTTTCCTTTGCTGTGAGTCTGACTGTGGCTCTGTGGCTCCAAGACACAGGAGCATTAGCAGCTGAAGGTGAAGCAGTGACATGATCCTGTTAATGCTATAGACCTGCTAATGTTCCAGAGAGCACTGTGTGCTAGCTTTATACAAGAGCCTGTTGTCTGCTTGGGTTTGTGTGCTGAGAGGAGGGGACAGCTCAGAGGAGACCCTAGTGTGGTTAATTGCATTAATTTACTGAAGATTACAATTACGATAGTGGAGCTTGTGCTAATGAAATTGTTTTCAATCTGTATAATGTGTATTAGAAGTTCCTATCTAAAATCTAGTAGCCCAGGATGGCGTGGGAGACAGAGAGAGTCAACAGGAGGAAATGTTTGGATAAGCCGTCTGGCTGAGGCCTAGGAATTACAGAAGTATTTGAGGTTGTGTATTAGCATGTTCAATGTGGTCTGCATTGTTTATTTTGACTTTCCATTCCACAAAGCTAGAGACTGTCAAAACAGGGAGGATTATTTCATCGCAACAGGAAAAGGCAAACTGACTGATGTTTTCTAAAACATGACGCTGGATGTAGAGATGTCAATCAGTTTGTGTTTTCAAAAGCTGCTTCTAATTTTGTTCTTTAGGGTTTGGAATATGATTCAAGGGCTGCATCAGCACTGCTGCAAACTGGCAGATTTGTGCTTGTATACCCAGAGGAACCCGGCAGAGAGCACTAGCCCTAGATTGACCTCTTCTGCAGGCGTTTGGCTGATACTGGAGTGCAGAAATACCCACCAAATCAGAATAAGTTTCTATTTTCGAAGCAGCACGCTAGATTTTCAAAAATAACACTTCTACTTCCTGCTCAGTCACCTTATTACAGGCAGGCAGTAAAGTCGGCAAACAAAACGAGGATTTAAGTGAAATACTTTAGAAATGATGTATTTTATTATTCTAGACTTGCATGAGTCACATTTATAACAACTATCTAGCCTAAAGTGAAGGCCGCATTTTGATAAGCTATGCTTTACATCATGTGTGAAAAAAAGAGGTATGTTAGTACAGCATACTTAGGGAAGTAAGTAGTGGGAAAAAGATACTTTCAATAAACTTCTCGAACGTTGTTCTCAATCCAAAAACACTAAAAAAATTCAGATAACTTGCAACTTCAGTACTCTATTCTTTACATATTCCCTTTTCTACTGGAAAGACTCAATCTCAGTAGACTCTTTTAAGTCTGTAGTTAATTCATTTATTAATTTGAAAACTGAGCTAGTCTGTACCAGATTTATGAGTGTATTTGTGCTTTGAACTCAGTGGAATGATCTTATTGGCTGTCAGCCACAAATGTTATTGCCCTGTAGCTTCTGCCCAGAGAAATTTAATTCTGCCTTGAGTTTGGTGCCTTCCTGAAATCTCAGGTGTGCCCTGGGATGGAAGATTCTCACACAGCTGTTAAAAGTGAAATTGTAGGAAATCTTGGCATCTGCAACAAGACCACCTGTGAAGCATGCCTCCAAAATGTCCTTGCATCATATCTATATAAGCACTTGCAGTATAAGGGAGTAAAAGCAGTGAGTCAAGAAAAACAGTGAATTGTACAAATGATTGTAGATAGTTAATTAAGAAGCCTAAAATTGCAGTTTGAATCCTCACATCCTATTTTCATTGCCCAACAAGTCTAGCTGATATAAATGACATTTGGATCTAAAATTCCTTGTATTTGGTAAAGGTTGGTAGTAGTCCAGAATTATTCAAGGAATCACAGAATCGTAGAATGGCTTGGTTTGGAAAGGACCAAATCCCTTGCTATGGGCACAGTTTACATTACCTTTGGACATTTTGTCTTTTTTTTTTCTTAGTATTGTAGTTGTTAGAACGTTACAAGACAGAGATGATACTGGACCTTGTGTCTTGTATTATACTGACACAGAAGGGGTTGACATGTCTGTTAATGTCTTTCAAACACAGATTTTATTGTTTAAAACAGTACGTATCAATTTTTAGCTCTTTGCTTCATAAAACTCAGTAAAACAGTTTAAATATTATTGCTTCTGGATTAGAGCAATACGAAAAAAGTTATTTGTTTACTCTTAAGCTGTTTTTCACTTCCTTTGTCAGAAGTGTCTTTTTACCAAATCTAATCAAGTGGTGTACCAGCTCTCTATTTGAATAAAGTCACCTATGGTCTTGACCCTGTAATGCCTGTGTTAAATTTTATCTATATACGTAAAACTTCACTTACGTATCTCACACGTATCTTTACAGATATGATCACGAAGTGCCCAAAGGGCCCAATTTGCCCCTTTTCAAAACTTTCTGAAAAAAAAATCCCATCAACTTCAAGGTAAAAGAGAGCAGACTTCTTAATTCTTGGTTAAATTTTACCCTAACCTACCTGAAAGAAAAAGCATACATATAAGGCATTTTTTATTACGTGGTTGAGGCATGGCATGGTGCCAACTTAGTTTCTGCTGGAAGCTTCTTATTGTAGCATGAATAAGAGTGAAATGATTTTATTACTGCAGCATATGGATGGTTCTTCCTACAGCCCTTTGCAAAGAATAAACCAGATTACAAGCAGCAAGTATGATGCAAATAATATAAGGATTCTACTGCCAACAGCTGGGTAAAAATTGAAATGGAATGAATGTTCCGGACAGGTGTATATCTGAAGTTAAATGGTGTGGGTTACTGGTGCAGTGCAAATGTTAGCAAGGAATGCATAATAACTTAGTAAGATGCATATCACAGAGTCACAGAACCACAGAATCACAGGGGCTTGAAGGGACTTCTGGAGATCATTGAGTCCAACCCACTGTTAAAGCAGGTTCCCTACAGTAGTTCACACAAGAAGGCATCTGGTTGGATTTTGATTATCTCAAGAGAAGGAGACACCACAACCTCTGGGCAACACGTTCCAGTGCTCTGTCACCCTCAAGGTGAAGAAGTTTTTCTCATGTTTTTATGGAACTTATTGTGTTTCAGATTGTACCCCTTACCATTTGTTGTGTTGCTGGGCACCATCAAAAAAGAGCCTGGCACCATCCACTTGATTCCTGCCCACTAGATGTTTGTAAGCATTGATAAGATTGCCTCTCAGTCTTCTCCAGGCTGAAAAGCCGCAGGCCTCTCAGCCTTTCCTCGTACAGAACATGCTCCAGGCTCCTACTCATCTTTGTGGCCCTCTGCTGGACTCTCTTTAGAAGTTATCTGTGTTTCTTGAACTGAGGAGCCCAGAACTGGGCGCAGTACTCCAGATGTGGCCTCACCAGAGCAGAATAGAAGGGGGAGATCACCTCCCTCGACCTGCTGGTTGTGCTTATTTTTAACGCACACAAGAATACTTGGTTAGCCTTCTCACCCACAAGGGCACACTTCTGGATTAGGAGCGTATGTTTAGATGTTGCTTTTGCTGTGCTGTTCTATCCTATATCCTGCATCATATAACAAGAAAGATGGCTCAAGCAAAATAATGCATAACAAATCACTCTGCAACCTAAAATCAGAAAACAGAGCTCTGATCTCCTCTAGTTTAAGCCAGCTCCTGAATTTTCTTCTTTACCTAATGATCATCTTGGAGCCAAAAGCTGTGTGCCAGCTCTAGTTCCACTAGGGCCAGTACTCAGTTCAGTACCAAGCTGTAGATATTTTTCAAAGGACAAATTTGGGACAAAATGGGTCCTAATACATCAGGATGCAGTTTGTTCTATATTTGCACACAGACTAAAGCTGCATTGGAGTCACCTGTGTGCATAACCATGCAGGTAGTGGGATCTGTCCTTAGCATCTCCTGCAAGCATTCCTCCATGAGTCTGCTTGCACTACAGGAGGGCATTCCAGCTCAGAAAGTGAGTTAGGACAATCATTCTGAAGTTAAAAATAGTGAGTATTTATATGTCTCTTTGTATTGACATCAACTGCATAGATTAATAACTGACAACAGTCTGAACTGGGCACATTATAATTATATCCCACATACTGCTGACCTCAGATTTCTACAAAAAGCAACCCTTTTTGTACAAAGTATCCTTTATAAAAACTTGTTTTCCTGCCTGATTACCCTTTCATGTAAGCATAGCACATGTTTTCACTGTGTTTTGGTTGCTGAAACTTGTGGCTAAATGGAGCAGTGTCTTTCAAGCAGGCTTTGATTTGTCTTCATAGTCACATTTCATTCAGGACATTCTGCTTTCACTAGAAATAGTCACCATGAATGTTTGCCCATTTTTTAAAACACTGTCAGGTCTATAGATGATAAGTGCCATGGAAATGCAAAGTGGTATTATTCATTTGTTTCAGAGCTGGAGTTTATCCAGTCATTATGGACATAAACTGAGTAATTAGTTGCACTGCCAGTTGATGCCTAAAAATAATTCTTAGGCAGGGTTTGAATTACTTGCCTTCTGTTGAGCTAAATAATCTCATCATAGCATGATTGATGATTAAATCATTAAAATGGATTTTATATTTTATAGTTCAATATCCTATCATTTTAGAAACACATTCTATGCAGACAAACTTGTATCCAGATATATCTTTTACAGAGCCCATACGAAGACCTCAGAACTAATGAACTATGCGGTTTATTTTCCAATTATTGCACTTATCAAAGAAAGCCATCTGTGGTCTTTATTTTACTGAGTTTCAAGGAAACAGATCACATACAGGCCTCGTGGGGAAGTTACAATTATGAAACCAAAAGGCTTTTATGAGGTATAATATGAAAGAACAGACAATAAATCTGCTTAATTTTGTACGTTCAACCTGGGTACTGTACATTATGAACTTCACCTTTTCACTGTTCAAAGTCCTCCATTATGCTATTTCTTTCTTCCCTGATTTTATACCTTTCCATTCACATTTTCCATTCTCTATGCTACACAAACAGAGCTAGAATCCAAGTTTAAAACTGTCGCTACAATTTAGATGCAAAATGTTCAGCTTGTCTCCAGCAGAGCTGGGTTAAATTTGTTTGTATTTTATGTGTTGACTCATTGCTTTAACAGAAATAGACAGTTCTAATTCTCAACTTGGAAGATCTGGGGCAGGTACCCACCTCTGAAGCACTTCCTGAATCATACCAGTACATATTACCAAGTAATTGAGAGCATACCAAATTCTAAGTTCAGGTTGAGGGGCCATATTTGACAGATGCTTGATTGCCTTAGCTTGTTATGCCATAGGACTGTAAGCCAAAGGGAGTTCATTCTTCAGGAAAACATGCCTTCCTTCTTGGATTACCATGAATAACTTGTAACAGCTATGGTGATTCACTTTGACAAAACAACAAAAAAAATGTTTTTAGCATAAGCCAACAGAAAAGATGCATGTATGCTTTATTTTATTAGTGTTAAAATGCATGAAGACTTTTCTGAAATTTTTGTCTGTATGCATGATAATAGTATCCTTTTCTTTATTCTGTTTAGATCCAGTTATTTAGAGATCATATTTCTAGACTTCTGCTGACTTCTCAGCTCTACAAAAATAAACAAATAGTAGTTAAGCAGTGGCGGTAGAGTAGCAGAGATGTCAAAGATGATTACAAGGAGCATTGCTTCTTGTAATAAAAGAGAAGTGAAATCTACGTTTCTTTCACAAGGGTGACTGGAGGTTACTTGGGAACAATAACTTTTTTTCTACATTACAGTTTAAATGAAGAATCATATTAAAATTTTATGGACTGGCTTTTATGAATTCTTCACTTTTTTGAATTCTTTGAATTCATTCTTCCTCTTGCATATTTGCTCACAACTTCCCTAAATTTACTTCTGAAAGTAACATCCCAGTATTTTCTCTTAAAAATATAGTTTGTTCATGATACAAATGTGCCTGACAGACTAATTCAGGAAAACGCTCATACAAAAGAAGAGACAGAATTCAGAAATATCACAAAGTAAATAAGTATATTGTGCAAGTACATTTCTGCTGTTCTCAACACTATGGTTTTTTTATCACTAGCTAATGAAAGAAGAAGGCAACCCTCTGCGCAAGGAAGGAAGCTAAAGAAATGTACTTTCACCAAAATAATATGTTTCAGTTGTGTATTAGCATTACAAAATCATAAGCATACATTACAAAAGTGTAACAATACATATAGCATTCTGAATACAGTCATTAGGATAGCACCAGTCTTGTGATATAAATAAGGCAGAAGCACAATACTTACTCAGTTAATCTATTTTTATAATTTTAGAATGAGTAAAGACTTGAATGCATTCATTAAGTTTAAGCGTGCACAAAAGAGATCTGAAAAGCTTCACAGATTTTTTTCCAAATTAAAGCTTTATCTCTGTGGAGTGGGTAATAACACACTCACACAGCTTGTTCCTAAGTTAATGAATCTTAGTCTCCCCGTGTTTGGCTGAATTTGGGGGACGAAGAGAGGTCTTTACACCAGTTCCAGGATTACTCCACTCACTGCAAGATTTCAGTAGTGTAAAAGCACAAGAATTCAGATCAGAAAACATTGATTTGGAAAGTGCGTCAGGGGCCAATTGCCTAGCAATGTTTTACACAGCTGTCAAACTTGTTTGCAGTTGGTCAATAGATAAGACGTTTAACAGGGAGAGGAGGTGGTTAAAAGAAGCTGACAAATAAGCAGCTCACGTTACATTTCCCTTTGTAAAAAGCCAGCCTAGAGACTAAGCTATTGCCTCTTAATTCTGTTGCTTTTAAAAGGCATACAGATAGTTCCAATGAAATAGTTCTCATGTTTATTCAGAACATCCAGGTGAACACCAGAATTCACATTTACAGCCTCTCAAAATTACCCTGTTTATGCTGATCCCCTGAATGCTCCTTTTCCCCCTGAGTGTACTTAAAGTCCAATTCAAACAGTATTGAAGACTGAAAATGTTCCCAGTAACTTTTTAGGATTTTATTCCCTTTCTTTCCTAAACCTCTTAGAGACATCATCTTCCTAATGCACCAGAAAAAAAAAAGTGACTTACTCATGCTTTCCCTGTTCTGAGTATGTTGTTTTCTTCAAACTCAGGTATTCTAATAAAAGATGCAAAAATTGCTCAAAAAACATTTCATTTTTAAAGATGGACAAATTATGAGTGCATGCTTGGAAGAGTTTGTTGTACTGAAAAATAATTCTGGAGCATTTCAGGTTAGAAATGTCCTTGCGGTATCATATAAAAGTTTTAGCTTTATTAATGAATACAGTGTTATAGATTTAATGAAAAAAGTAAACACATACATTTTGCAGAAGTAATAATCTGTTTCATAGTGAAGGTGTCATATTCTTCAATCACTTTTAGGTAGTTTAAGAAAGGTACAATATAGAAGAATTATCCCCTCTTCAAAAACCTGAGATCTTTCTTTTCTCAGTCTAGGCATTAGCCATTGTCAAGTAACAAGAACTCACTGGCCAAAATTCCCTCTCTGTTATGGTCATTCATTAAGTAATTATGAGAAGTATTTAAACAATCTTCGTAAGTTTCATAAAGATAGCACCAATAAACACAGCAGGAAATCCATAAGGAAATAAAAGTTTCTGGTTGTCTTAACATGCTCTCTTAGTAGTTTTTCTCAGTGATTCCAGAACGCAATCAGAGATCCCACATGTGCTTTACTGGACTCTTACTGACTTTTTTTCATTGAAGACTATGAAAAGTAAAAACAGACTTGGACAGGTACTCAGAAGCTATGTGGCTTGGGGAATTCTAGAAACAGTTAGCATATATGTATTGGTTTGTATAACTCCTTAAGCAAAAGTGTTAGTGTCTACAGAAGTGTCTAGAAGGTTGGCAAAAAGATAACAACAACAATTTTAAAAAGTCCTGGAAATATATTAGGTTGTATCTGTTGATATTGGCATTAAGGGTGATAAGGTTCTGTCCACAGTGTTTTATGTCTAAACTTGTGATGCACTTGTGCTTATTTACCATAGCAACTTCACAAAGGTCCTCACCACATAGAAGGGCTGTCCAGCTACCGACATGCCTCTTCTAACATACCACAGACAAGAAGGAGGGATAAATACAACCCAGATTGGTATCCTTCAGCCTAGAGAGGTGATTCTGTTACATCTGTTCTCTCACCAGACTTTGTGGAACCTTAGAAAGAGCAGAGCTGGAAATGGTGCACAAATGCAATTGGTTCAGAGGCTGGACAAATTGATGAACTTACAGAGGGCATAGACAGAATCAACTGCTGGCAGCAGGCAGGCAGACAGGAGGGCTGAGAGTTCACATGGAACAGGGCAAATTCTCCATATGCTGTGCCACACCACCTGTCACACACTCCTGCTGGGCAGAGGGAATGTTTGGGAGAAGTTGATTGGTTTTTTTTTAGGAAGCATAGGATTTGTTTCTGTTCTAACTCTGAAGCTAGCAGTAAGAAGGTCCTAAAACAAGTCTTTTGATAGGTCGAAGTGTTACCAAATGGGAAGTTACAGGCAGCTGGTTAGCTTTTTTTTTTTTCTTCCTGTTTAATGCTGATTTTTAAGCCTTTCTCTGAAATAAATCTGGATTTTTAGTTATTATTTTTAAAAACCTCAAATCCCTAATAAGGACTTAGATTAATACTTTTGAAAATCCATAGCTGCTTTAATATAATGTGCCTCTCACAGTTACACTGGCTTGTACACACATACTAATCCTATTGATGTTCATGTATCACTGAATATCCCATGATATTATTCTGGGATTAAGCTTCCGTATTAATTTTGTGTGCATGTGTAAATCATTCTTTGAGATAGCATTAGATCTAGAGAGCCCACATTATTTAATTACATTGCACAAATGATACCACCATCGTGGAACTCCAAAAAGCATTGCATGATTTTAGTCAGAATGTCAAACAACGTGCAGCTCTGTGTGAAAAGATTCATTTGGATCTGAAACTGTTCTTGGAAGGCCAAAAAAGTAACAAAAAAGCTTTGCTCGTGTTGGTATGTTGTCAGTAAACCCTTCTGCAGTTACTCTTTTTGTAAAACATTGTGGTTGGGCATCCACAGAAGAAGCACCAGTATTCTGATAGTGTCTCTCCCATCCTCACCCAAGAGAACTTGTTTATAGCCAGCCAGCAGAGTCTGCCCTCATTTTGGTCCCAAGCTGTCTTTCTTTTTCTGTGACTGTAGGACAAAGCTGCAGTTTTCATTGCAATTTCATTAAACTATCAGCCAATCCACATTCAATCTTTAAGACTGAAACAAACTGACTGATGTGCTACTTTTTTTTTTTTTTTATAATAAGTATGTTTACACAGAAATTTTATGTAGGCTGTCAGGCCTAGTTCTTTAGTGTGAAAACACAAATGAATCAAGTAACAGATAGATGTATTTGGAAAGAGATCAAAGCCTTGACCAGAACTTGCTGTTTACAACTGACCTCTATTTCTTGGTAAGAGTCCAAAGCATCTGCATCTCTGGCAGCATATAAAATAATTTTTGGTGATAATTAAGATAGTTTTCTATCTGCATACCCTCACTTGTCTGCAGAAAGACAGAAAAAAAAGGAATGTTCACATGCTTTCACAAGGATCCCCATTTTTTACAGCTTTCTTGAACATATGTAGCTGTTCCGTCTGGCCTTCCTGCAGTCAGTTGCTTGCCATTTTCCTCTTTTCTGCACCACTACACAGTTGTTGCCTCTCTTTGGAAAGTGATTGGAGCCTCTTCTCCAGTTTATGTAGGTAACAGGTTCTCCTCCGTTCCACTCCCAGTGTCCAGGATTGACTTGGTCATTCAAGCCTGTGTGAAATCAGTAAGAACAAATGACAAGTGACACTCATCATCTCTGCAGCCTTATGCCAACGGAAGCATGGTTTTTTTGTCCTTCTGTTTAAAGGCATACAGTATTATGCTGAAAGAAAAAAATAACATCTGGAGGAATACAAGTAAAATACACTTGAATATCTGTATGGCAACTAGATTCATCTGAATACAAGAAAATATCCTTTTCCTCATTGTTGGCTGATCTAAAATACTGCCTTTCTTTCTTTGATATCTTGTATGCTTATCATCTCGCAAGTTTCTCTTTTGACACTGAGGAAGCCAAACAAAATATCTTATAGCTTCAGACTCATCCAGATTCCATCTGAAAATAAAATCCTACAGATCTTTGTAAGTTTTATTCACCATTTTGAAAGCATATTAGTTAACACATCTTAAAACATGCATTTTCACTTTGCTTCTGAGTTCTTTAGACCAAAATGGGTGGCATATTTTCAACTATGAACTGCGTTCTTAGCTAGAAGAGATTACCATCAGAAATTTGACACAATGGGTTTATAGTCTTTATTCTCATCAGGGGAGTCTATTTCCATCAGATTAATAGAATCATTATACCATTAAACATGATTCCAATTGACTGCAGTTTTTGAAGTTGGTATCTTTGATTTTCTAACTAGCTTTAAAATGGGAAAGGTTTCAAAGCAAAAAAGTACCTCAGCAGTAGTGAACTTCGATAAACTTTTCTTTTGATACAAAAAATAAAAAACAAAAAGCCAGGTAATTGATGAGTTTTGGTTTTTAGTTGATCTGAAATACCAAAAGCCGTAGAAAGTAGAATATGATGCTACATTTGTAACCTGGGCTTAAACCCTTATTGCAGTTTCTTCTTTCCAAAGTGCAGAGAAACTGTGAGCTTCTGAGGAAACAGACTTTATTGTCAGCTGATGTACTTGCCTATCCAAAAGGGCTTCCTCCCGCCGAAGTCCCACAACCACTGCATGTGTTGTTCATTAGCCACACTTGTGAGGCTCCCCAGGTATCTAGGATCAACAAGAGAGGATCAAGTGATTAGAATTCCACAGAGTGACAGACATCTCCCATGGACTTACCAACAAGAAGTACTGATTCTAATAAAAAGCATATACCTGAAGTTTCACAGGAAACTCAATATTGGAAGGAAAGAATAATTGTATTTAGTGTTACTTGTAGAAGAATTGAAGTCATGATTTATGCCCCTTTGCACAGTGGGTCCACAACTCCACTTTGTACAAGTACACCAAGGCCTGCAGGACATCTGCATGTTAGCACTCACACTGTGTACAATCATGTCTGCCCTACACCAAGAACTACATAGTAACATGCCCCCCCAAGAGCCTCCTAAGTTCTGGCACCATCAAAGAACAAAGTGTAGAGAACCTTACTGACATTTCCTGTTCACAGCTAAACGTGTGGCGGGATGGCCTCAGAAACACAAATGGTACACAGACCAACCAGAAAAGTAGTTAGAAACATCCTGATAGGGATCAGGCATTGTGCACTCCCTCATAGTACATGTTCCCCAGGTTCCACTGGCTGATTGCAGTGCTGTCCTGCCAGCTCCCTACAGAGGCTTTGACCAGGCTTCTTGACAAAGTTTAGCACATACTCTCCGTTCCCTTATGTCACAAGAGTGGCATGTTTCCACTTTTCTGAGCCCAACCACCATATCCATCTAGCAAGTTTCCAGTGAAAAAGGAACTAAACAGTTATTTTGGCAAATGATCTTGGAATGTTTTGGCTTCTTCTTCCTCAAATAAAGTATCCAGGAAAGCAGAGCAGTTTACTCAGGGCGTGCTCCAAGCATAACTGGTTCAGCAGCAGAATACCACTCCCCTTTGCAGTGGCCACAGTTGACCAGTTGCTGAAGCTGGGGCTGAGGACAAATTTGATTAGCAGCCTCTGTGGCATCGTTGTTAGCTAAGCAAGAACAAAAATAGAGCACTTTATCTGTCTGCTACTTAAGGACAATCAAAGCACCAGAACTTAAGTCATTTGCTTTAGATAAGCATCGTTTATCCCTGTTGTTTCAATTGCTTTAGGAAAACTAAAAACAAACAAGAAGTGTAAATTTGTATCACTGACTGTATAAAATATTTTATATACAGGGGTGGTTTGAGCAATAAAAGTTTCAGACTTTTACTTCAAGTACCACAGAGAGACTTCAGCATTGTGAAAGCACTGCAATAATTATAATATTATCTAATCTTTTCTCCATAGGAGTGCTTTCTAAATACAGTCTGAGAAACACATGGCTGAAGGGAGATCAACTGTTCTAATTGTTACACTTAGTCAGGGGTTTTGCTGTATTGCAGGGAAATGAAAGCAGTCCTGAAGTACCACTTAGGATAGTTTTACTAACCTGTATACCCTTAGAGATCCTGAGGAAATGACAAGATAATCACAGCATCACAGAATTGTAGGGGCTGGAAGGGACCTCTAGAGATCATTGAGTCCAGCCCCCCTGCAAAGCAGGCTCCCTTCTGCAGGCTGCACAAGTAGGCATCCAGGCGGGTCTTCAATATCTCCATAGAAGGAGAATCCACAACCTCCCTGGGCAGCCTGTTCCAGTGCTCCATCGCCCTCACTATGAAGTTGCTTTGCAGTATTGGTGCAGAACTTCCTATGCTCCAGTTTACAGTCGTTCCTCCTTCTCCTATTCCCACAGACTGCTGAAATGAGGTTGGCCAT
The DNA here is from genome assembly GCF_987193195.1 of Phasianus colchicus. Classification (NCBI taxonomy): domain Eukaryota; kingdom Metazoa; phylum Chordata; class Aves; order Galliformes; family Phasianidae; genus Phasianus; species Phasianus colchicus. Next base: position 60,180,291 of record NC_143476.1, on the reverse strand, counting down.
GTCCCTTTGACTTCCACGCTTACAAACATTAATCAGATAATGTTATTTGTGGAGTTGTATACATCTACCACTTCATAATATGAATTACTCCAGAGAGGATATCATACTGCTTCATGATTTTTTTTAAAAAAGCAAAAACAAAACAAAACAAAACAAAACAAAAAAACAAAAAAAAAACAACTAACAAGCAAAACCAAAACAAATCACACCATTGAATCCTGTTCTAAGTCAGTCCATTCGCAAAGTATTCCTTTGTGCTTCAAAAGTTATATGCAAAACACTTAGCATGAAGACTTTCCTGATTTTACATTAAATTAAGCAGCACTTAAAGCACCTTTGTACCACTCTGATAAATTGAACTTCTGCAAAAGCACACTCAACTAGTTGTGGAGATCTTCACAGGATGGAAGGACACCTGATATGAACTGCTTTAGTAAATTCATATCCCAAACTGACAGTGAAGGAAGGGGGAAGTGACTGAAAGCCTCTGCTCTCATTAACCCAGGCTTTTGTTTGACTGCCTGGGGAGTAATCCTGGTGCCTTGGAATAGCTGCCTAGTGTTGCTTCTGACACCTCTTGGTATTCAAAACATTCAGATGAGATTGGTAGACATGATGTAGACCTTACAGCAGCCCTACATTTCTGGAGTGGCTTTTGAAAGTCAGACAAGACACCCTCAGCCTTTAAAATTACTTTAGATATCTGAATCATCAGCACTAATGTAAGTTAAATCAGTTGGAGGACTAAGCACAGTGTTAGGAGAGGAGAGCAACAGAGTCCATCCTGCTTTGCATCATGCAGTACTGAGTTGTCATGAAGGATCTAACCATTGTGGTCGTATGGCTCTTCCTGTAATTTCCAAGGGCTGAAGCCATATGTTGCTAATCTACAGAGAACAAAAGAACAGCACCTTCCTTAATAAGCTGTTTGTAAAGGATCGAAAATTGGATCATACTTAGATTCTCAATAAATATTTAACTTCAGGAAGATGAAGGCATGATTTGACTAATAGAGCAGAACAAGCAACAGTGGATTGTCTTTCCAGTGAAGAGTCCCCTCAGTGGCAGAAGTGAAACTATCTCCTGTCAGTGAGTTCTGCTGCCCTGATGCCTGTGGAAACAGTGTTCCTGTGGTATAAACAAGAACTGCAGCATAAATGACCAAAATGGCTATTGAATCAGGCTGCTTTGTGATCACTGAGCCATAATATCCCTCAGATGCTTCTCTTCACGTTGCCAAGAGTCTCTTCATCCATAAGAAACAAATCTAGAGAAGTGAATTTGCTTTTCTCTCCAATGTATTGCAGGAGGTTTTGAAATGGTGTAAGGTTTTCAGAGCAGTGAGCTGAGTTGTCTTCAGTTTCACTGTCACCATGGCACACAGCAACTTGAGTCAAGACAAGCACACCTTTCTGTTGTCTTTTACCTTTGCACATAGAAACCAAAGACTGGTATGCCACTTGTAACAAATGGATGCAGTGCATGTCAAAGCTCAGTGATGCAAAATGCAGCAAAAGAAGCCCAAACAGGTTTGCATAAGCCCATGTGCATCCAGACAGTAATTGCGACCACAATAAATCAATAGCATTGCTTTCACTGAATAGTTTGGTCTCAAGTCCATCAATTTGGGATGAGAGTGTTTTCTCTAAAAGAACAAATGGCTGATTGATTAGTTGCAGACTGTTATAGCTTTAACAGTGTGCTTTTCTCCTGTTTTATATACTATAAAAAGTTTAGCAACAAAATTGAATAAGAATTGAAAATAACATCTTTTTTGTTTAAATAAGAATTACTCATTTTCAGTGAAAAGTAGCTGATATTCTGACTGTCAGTTCTTTTTTATTATTATTATTTTTTGATTCAGTATCTAATGTTTGCATGATATGCTAAAAACAGAGGAATGGCAATCATGCTGATTTCATTTTCTTGTTGGAAACACCAGTCATTTAAATGTCAACAGTGGAAGTGTTCGGAATATTAACTTCAGAAATACCAGAACTGGCAGGGGTGGATGATGGTGGTTCAGGGAGGAGAGCAAAAGCACAAAATAAGTATTAAATTATCTTCCAGCAACACTTCTAAGTGTGTGCCTGGGGTCGTACTTTTGTAAATCATTTCCAGGTGGAGATCAGGAGTATTTCATTCACCATGATAAAACTTCCCCAGTCTGTGGTAATCTGACATTAATTACATTGTCACTGCCCTAGGATTCATTTGCTTGGGGATTGTGATATGCCTTGACTCTTTGTGTGGTTGTTTCACGCTGTCACTAACTTACTGTTACTCAGTTTAACTTTCGTATTACACACTGTAGCCTTCAGCACAAAGTTATCTCCTACAAACAGTATGTGTCCTTAGGAACACACTCTTTTAGGAAATGGAAATGCCTCCCAGTGATTAATATGATTAATTCACTGTGAATTCCCCAGGAAGCAACTGAATGTTGAATCTTTCAGAAAAAAAAAAAAAAAAATTGGAACATTCACAACTGACAACTTTACTTGGATAAATTGAATCGTTAGGTAAAATAATCAACAATGTGAAATATGTGTTCAGTTTCCATGAAAAGTATCTTCCATTACCTAGAAGGTCAAGTTTCCATTTGCCCACTACCAAGACAAAATAAGCTAATATAACTGTCTAGGATGAATCAAGGTTTGTTATGCCTGATGGTCCATGTTTCATATTCCCTGCATGCTCTTTAGCTGCTTACTGAATATATTCTGTTTCTTTCATGTCCAACCTATCTGTGTTTCAATTTTCATTTCACAGAGCAATGGAAATGGACTATCAAACTCCCTTGTTTTGTTCAATCTGGGGCTCAGAATTCAACAGAAGATACAGAACATACATAATCCCAGGGTAAGCTCAGTGTTGCCATGACTAGCATTTCTTTCAGTACTAAACTCTGAAAACCAAAACCAAAAAGCAAGCCTCCAAAGATCAAGAGTAGCTTAAATGGTGGGTTTTATATTTGTCTCCTTCTTCAAGATAAATATTATTATAATTAATTAGCTTTCATTTATCCTTAGAAGTCAGAAATTTTCTGTAAGATTGGATGTTAAGATTTTTGAGTAGTTAGAGATTCTGAGGAACTGCATCTTGAGAAGACTATTATGAGGAACACAGGAGCTGGCAAACTGTGCTGTCGTTTTAATCTACTGAAGGTAGAGCAAAGGAAGTATTGAATCAGAGAAGGCTGAAGAACTGAATTTTTGCTATATTTTTCTTCTTCCAAACTAAGCCACACATCTCACAGTGGGAAACAGCCATGAATTAATATAGTGAATAAGGAAGGATAACCAAGCAAAATGTAGTGAGACTAATAATATTTCTTTTTTCCACAGGGACATAATCCTAGGGCTTGTTCAGTCATTTTGGTGCTGTGAAGCATAATAGAAGTGGGACTTAGCAAAATCACCACAATCTTAGGAACAGCAACCATTTCAGGGAAACAACCAGTGCACAGCAAACATGTTTGAAAAAGTCTCTTACTGTTCTCTGCAAGCCTGAGCAGCAGTAACCCAGGTGACCTTTTGATTCACTACCAGGAAATAGCAGCTGCCATCATGATGACGCCATCCAGAGGGACATTTTTTCATGCTTGCCTCCTAAAATGAAAGATGAAAAACAACTCTTGCTCACAGTAGTCAGCTTTACACATTAATAATCAAGCTGGAGGCTGGAGGTGGTGCTTATGGCCTCTGCAGGATCCAACTGAACATGGACATTGACATACATCAGCAGAGCCAAAATGTCATTTAAAAGATGTAAAGAACTAAATGCCTACTGGAGGATCCTACTATTTTTAATGAGTAGTTTAAAACATAAAGTCTCAGATCCAGAAATCTTCTCAAGAGTGTAAATTAGTTTGGATAATATTTCTGGCTCCTGTGCATTCCTGTAGGCAATGCAGTGTAGCATGGTTCAGTATGAGACTGTAAGTGGTGAGTGATGCATGCTTATAGAATGCCTAAGTTATCTGGTTTTATTAAATCACACCAATTACGTCAAGACTTCATTCACTGGTTCTCTCATACTTATTCCCAGAAGTATCAGTACGTTTGTGCCCACATGGCTTGTCCAGAAGCACCTATGGGTGACAGATGAAAGGTAATCCTAGCAATAAAGCCCTCATCTTGTCTCTGGGAATCATCTCTTCTGGTGACAGCAGACCTGACTCTGGACAATTATTTTATCTCCTGTGCAAACCAATTATTGTTACAGGGTGATCCGTAACTTCAAAGTCTTACTTATTGTAGATTCCATATTCTGATTTAGATGCATACTCATGACATTTTTACCTTGCTTTGGGAACTCCAAAATTTCCATTCTATCCCATCACACTGAAATAACCTTTGAGTGCTTTCTTCATAATGCATGAGCCCCTTCAAATCTGGTGTACAGTCCCTTGAAAGGGAGTGAATGTCCTGGAAAAGGGAATGGCATCTGAATATTCAAAAGAAAATACTTACACAAGACAAGTTACATGAAACTGATGAGACAGCTCATTTTAAAACTTACTGACATGAAAACTCTTAAAGGACTGCACTGTTATTTGTCTGTGTATTGTTTAAACTTTGTTTTGGAACAGGAAGAGTCAGGCTTCAGACCTCAGAGGCGTTAACTCATTTTGGGAAAGCGCATGACTGAAAACAGATGGTAAAAATGTCTGTGAAAACAAAAGGTTTCATACCCAGCGTCTTGAGCTTGGTTCAGATGCCAGTTCTGCCTTATCAGCTTGTGGGATTTCTGTCTTCCTAGTGGAAATGGCATTTATCTGTGATTGTGCTTGGTTAATTACTGACACTTCAGCCTTCTTGTTTGCTTTAGCTGATGAGGTGTCATCCTCTTTTTTGAGTGATACCATCCCATGGTACTTGGTTTCACAGTATCAGACACAAGTAAAACAGGAGAGGTAAAAGAGAGAGTTAGCACTTACAAGCAACTTTTGAATACTGCCTTCTCCTGCCTGTGACCAATCCACTTAAGCAATAATATAAATTGTTGTAAATCAAATTATACCAAGGAAAAAGAAAGATACATAGAAAAAGAAAGTTTTGGTCTACATAAAGCCAGGAAATAACAGAATCACAAATAAATCATAGCAATATCCATTATACTCTTACTTTGTAAACCACATCTGTTCCATTTCTAAATACAGATGAAGGATGAACCTGAAAAAAGGGTAGAATATAAGAATGAAATGGGTGTATTTACGCATAACAGAAACAAACAAACAAAACCAACATGCGAAATTTACTGTGTAGTGTAGGTTACAAATCACGCACAGCGTATCTTGGGTTTAGTTCTGAAAAAGGAAATCGATGGCTTCTGAAAATAGCTCACATTAAAAGTGCACTATAATCCAGATTAACTTTTAAGATCACAATGTATCTGAATGTATCTGAATGTCTCTGAATGTAACTAAACCACCTAGTTAAACTAACTTTGCTTAAACAGGAAAACTCAATGGGCAGTAAGTATGCCCTGCTTAAGATAACAATATTTTCATCTTTACAACTTCAAGACCAGACTTATACCGGCTTGACTCTAGTGATTCCGGTTTTGCTTGTTGCATGTTTCCTTGGCCAACTCTTTTTTCATTCCTCCCTCTTACATACATAGATCTTCAAAATCAGGAAACATTCCTATGCCCTTCCAGCCTCCACAAAGTATTTTAAATAGTTCTACAGCTCTTAGGTCAGACTCAGAGCAAACTGGTTGTTTAAAGTTATTGCACAGTCACTACAAAAACAGAATAAGTAAATGAAGACAGCAAATACCAATTAATTCATAAATCAGATAAATTGCAACAGAAGTTTCTTACTATTCTGCCATTTCCAGTCACTCTCAGCCTGGCCCTTGACCGATTTGCCAGGCTGTGCTCCTGCAGTATGTCACCTCTGTGTTCTCTCATCCTTTTGGAAGAAGGTGGTGGGATCCCTTCCAAGTGAACACTGCCAGGACTGAGAGGTGATGAGGAGCCTGAGGAAACTGAAAACAATGTGCTTCTCCTCCAGAAATCTTGCTTGCTTGGGCTGGAAGAATGTAAAGAACTGCACTGACCTGAAAGCATAAAAAATGGCAGGTGGTCAGTTCTAGCTGCATGAGCACATAACTGGTCACATTGACATGGCCACATAAACAGCTTGTCATTAAAAGCTGGAAGATTCTTTCACTTGATGTGGTTGGTTTTCTGTTTGTTCGGTCATCCTTTTTTATGGAGTTTCTTTCATTAAAACTGTTTATGACTGCAACAATCTTTGTATGTATTGTGTCTATCTAACCACAGATCAGAATTCCTACCAAACATCTGCTGAATATAGCAGTTTCCAGGTATAAATTAGGGTTTGAAGTGCAGAGTTTTTGGGCAAGGATGGGTATCTTTAACTAAGATTAGTGATATTCCCATCATGACCAGCCAATTTCCTATCCAGAAACTCGGGCACTGTTGTTCCTTCAATCTAGCTGAGTCAGTGAATATCTTTACATTATGAGAAAAACTAAATCTGCATTTTTAAATGATTTTTTTTTTTTTTTTTTAATCAAGCCTCATTCATTATAACACATCCATTTAAAATATAGTTTCAGTAAGTGCTGGAAGGGAAAACATTCTTCAGCCTTCATAGGACTCAGCTGCTTTGCTGAGTCCTTTGTATTTTTCTGCTCCTTTCTGGTAAGCTTTTAGGCACCACATTTACTTACTGAAAAACACAACAATAATAAGGAAATAAAGGCCTAAACTCTGTAGTAATCACTGCTGTGTACTGTAATGTTGTAGATCGTGATTGTTAGGCATTAGAAAATGTACTTCTGAGAGCTGAGTCTAGTTGTTAAGATTCTTTTTTGAGAGGAAAGTCAATCTTTTTCAGAAGCGTGTAACTAGTGTTATACAATCACTGGCAGAAAAAAAAAAAAAAAAAAAAAAAACAATTCTAATGGAGTCAAAAATCCTTTTTTTCACTTCAGTAAATGAGAGCTGGACTCATGTTGTTATGAAAAGTGGCTTGATTCCCCTCCACTCTTCTCATTTTGTACTTGTTGCTTTCCCATGCTGTGTTTCCTAAGAGGATGGATGTGATTGTGTGAGGAAATAAATGGTCTGCAACTGCCAGGCTTGTTTTCTCTAAAAAGAAAGTAAGCATTTTGATGTGAAGGTAAGTGTTAGGAACAAATTGTGGTTGAAAATAAGTAGCTACCTAGCCAAGACTGTCCCACAGTTTAAAGATGAAGATCAAAAGAGAATACCTCCTTTTGAGTCCAAAATTTTCACTACAGCTTTTGTCTTGGTGCCAAGAACAGCATTCACAGAGGAGTTCAGAACTACTTCAAAGACTTCATCATCTTCCTCTAATCTGTCATAAGTAATTGCTATATTCCACATCTTGGTTGACATTCCTAACAGAAATAAACATTTTAATTACTCTTTAATTGCTATTTCAATCAATCAGAGTGTCAGAAATATATTAATTAACATGTCTGCAGCTAGAATGAAGTAGCTTGTGTATGCTATTGTTCTGCTACCAACTGACTGGACTCCTGCTGTTCTTCTAAATAACTTAAGGTTCAAATTTGTTCCCAAACAATGTTGATTCAGTTTGAGAGCATATACTGTAACAAAAAAGCTGCTTCAAACATGAGAAATGACACTACAATACATAAACTTTGGACTTTTGGAATTTTCAAGATAAAATGTAGCATATATATATATATATATATGCTGAAACTTCATCTAATATACCTGCAAAAGGATAAAAGAATGCGCAGGCTTGAAGTACAGCCTTTCAGATGACATATTTTACACCTGTTTACAAAATTTTGACTCGGTTGACTGTCTTTACTTGATGTAACTTGTGGCTTGGGTTAGTGGGAAAGAGAAAAGATTATTCCAACATAAAGGATTAGGCTGCTTATTAGAAAAAAAAGCTTTGAAATTTGTCTGGAAAAAGTCAGAGGTAGCACAACAGAAACTGATCTAAATATACACACTGCTATCATAAAAACATCATAGAAAATGTTTCTAAAAACTCAATGCTGACATCCAGAATTAATGTCAAAGATACAAGGGCAACATAGTGAAATAAAATCTCTACAACCTCTGGACACTTACCATAGCCTTGCTCCTTTTCAGTTTGAATCCTCTAGCAGAGAACAGCTCAGTTAGTACAAACAGACCAACAGAGTTGGATAGGGCCTCCTCCTGCCCCTAACTTTTACAATTTATTGAGTCAAGTCTAATGTGCAAATCAGTACTGTGAATTGGCATAGCTGTTGTTTGTTTTTGTAACAAATCTACTACTACACTTACTAAACATTCAATAAATATGATTAATGAATAAATATCAAAATTCTTGACTAGAAATAGAGGCTCTGAATGCATCAATCTGGAGGATCCTTCCAGGCTAAGCCTAAGCAAAGGACTACCAAAAAGAGCCACTCAAGACAACATGAGAGAACACAGCTGGTTGAAATGTGTCCAGAAAAGGGAGACAGTATGCATCTCTGTCCATGTTCACAGTTAATTTTCCTGTGGCTCACCACCATACACAGAAATAAGCACCAAGCTACTTGGATAACTTGCTTGGAGAATCTGCTTGTATGAGCAGAAAAGGAAAATTCCATGGAAAAGCCTTGCACTGGAAATCTCTTTCTGTAATCTCTAGCCATTTCAGTCCAAAGGCTGATAAGTCTGATTGCACAGTACTTCAGAGGAAAGAGAGCCAGAATGCTGGTTAAGTGCAGTATGAAGGATTTTTTTACACAGATCTCTCTCATCTTTCTTCTATATCTTATTTAAATAGAAATAATAATATAATAAAATTAATACTAAATAAAGAATCTCAGAGAGTGGCTTATTAGTCTCAAAGATTTCATGAGTGTTACAGAACACTGAAAATTAGGGCTTATTAGGGCCACCTTTCTCCACAAGTTTATACTGCTGTCTGCTAGGTATCACTCCATATCTACCACTGAAAATAAACCAGAAGTTGTTCGCTCTGCACTTTTTCATTAAACTCAGCTTTCTCAAAATGCCTTATAACAGCTATATTTCCAAAACAATCACATTTGTGCTTCAACTCCAACAGAACTCACAGCTACAGATTTCACTATTGCCTAGCCAAGCAAATCTGAGTTACACATATGAATTCATCCATGGGATACAGCAGTATATATTTTCATTGCCATGCGATACCTTTATTGCAAAATAAAAGTTGAGGTGCTAGAATAAAAACTGTCAGGCTGGAACTGACTTACCACATTACCCATATCTGTTTTCCAAAATGAAGATAAGCACTTAATCTAATAGCAAAAATACATATTATTTATTTCAGCCTTTTACACTTCCTATATTTTGTCTCCTCTGTAGCCATTGTGACTTAAGTCATTGGAATCTTACTCCTGGCAGCGGTGGCACAACTTCTGCTGGTATTGCAGATACATTCAGAGGCCTCTGTGGACTCCTCTTTTTTATAAACTCTAATAAAGCCTAGTCTATGCCTGCAGAATGTGTTCCAAAAATGCAGGCTTGCATGTGCAAATGGAATTATTATGATAACAAATGGATTCTCATTACCAGATAATTTATTTAGATGGGCAAAAGCACTTTTTTCAGATGAAACTGAATCTCCAAATGCTGAATCCTGCAACTCTCTCCCAGATTATTTTTTTGCCTAGAGACACCTAAAATGTGACAGTAAGGGGACCTACTGCATTTCAAGAAAATGAGCTGGGGCATTTTTATTCTTACTCAGTTCCTCTATCTGTGAAGACAGAACAGGTTTCATTCTCCAAAATGAGAGTTCACACTTTCAGAATCAGGGAATTCATTTTAAAATGAGTCAATGTTCTCGTTCATACCTGGATCAAACTGAACAAGTTTGGAAGGAGTCACTGTAAAGTCCTTTCCCAGCACAGCAGATATTTCATTGACCTGCAAGGAAATTAAGCAGTACAGAGCAAGCTGTGACCTACGTCACCAAACCAGTGCATTCTGCTCTGTGCTGAAGGTACAACATTTCTCTTCATGCGGTCCCAGTGAGACATGCCAAGCTGTACCTGTGCTTAGGCTGAAAAACAAGATGAAGGCTTACAGGATAACCTCGTGATATGCAACTGTCATTTTATCCTCACGGTTTAAAACTTACCATCAAAACAAAAACAAAAACAAAAACATTCGCTCATCTTAAAATCCTGTATCAGATTGCAGCTGGACAGCATCAGGTCATACTGCTGTTCACCAGTCCTGGGAACCCAACTCTGGGAAGGGCACATACTGGCTTCCTGGAAGGGCAGTATCAGCAGGATGTGTTTGCCCATTCTGCCCTTTGAGAGGCCTTGGAAGAACAGTTTGCACAGAGATCTGCCTACCAGCTCAACAGACTCTGTGGGATACGTGAGAATGTATACATGTACAGGGACACCAGTGCCTTTGAATTTGCTGGAGTCTGTGAAGAATAAGGCAGAATGGCCCCTGCTGAAGTCATAGCATAACTCTCACTGACTTCTGAGGGAAAAAAGACAGAACTACATTTCCAATTAGGGCTACAACGTAACTGTAAGGGAACATGTTAGTATTTTGATAGTAAGGAAGATTTTTGCTAGAAAATCTTGGGACTTCCATTCTAGGAGGAAAAATAAAACTTGCAATGTCAAATTGCACAAAACCTATTTTACAAAAATAAAACTATGCAGCTTTCAGTTTATTTCTTTTGGCATGCAACATAGCCTGTTACTGAAGGTATGGGAGTTCCTTGGGCAGAGAGTTATAAGGAGATGGAGACTGGTTTACTGTGACACTGAAGCAGCAAAAGCTGCTGGGCTCCTCAACCTGTGCAGGGGAACAGATCCCAGGTCCCTCAGTCAGGGATTGCCCAGAGCCTGTATACCCACGCAGCAGGTCATGGAAACCCAGCCTGCCCACAGCATGAGAGACAACTTGCTCTGTCACAGAAGTTCATCAAAACTACAATACTACTCCAAAACATTCAAGTTTGGGCTTACCGGCATTTCTTCTTAAAACTATTCTGGCAGAAAGTTTTCAGCTGTCTGTACAAGGCTGGATAAAGTCCCAGTAAGTCTGGATTGGCCTTTTTACTAATTAATGAAATACCTCCCAGCTCCAAAGAAGAAATTAATGGGCTCCACTGCCTGTTATTCAGTTTCCAGTTAAAAACTTGTTGTTTCATCTTTACCTTCACCATAATAAAGGCAGAGTCAGTAGAGTGTCCTGCCCTGGTGATTTTCAGAGACACCATCCCCATGTTCTCACACACTTCATATTCAGTCCGCTGCATTTCAATGCGAGACCACCGTAGCTCCAGCCTGCAAGCAGAGGAAAAAAAACAACATTTAGAACAAAGCCATCAGCCCTGCTGCCCCAGCCCTGCTGTCTGAAGGGTCTGTAAGGCGGCCTCTTGACTGTCAGACTAGCCAATACACATACTAAGTCTTTGCCTCCTGGTCAATGTATTTGTGTGTGACTTGGCAGATTAGAAAGTGAGAAGCAGTAAATAAATCCCCCAGTCGAGCCCTTGTCTACTCCAAGCAAAGACTGAACACTGATTCAGAACAAAAGAGGTTCTGTAGCAAGTTTGAAAAGAGTGGAGTTTGTCTGTAGCATTGAACAGGCCAAGACAATTTATTGTGGTTCTCTTCACCTGTGTAATTTGTTTTTATTGTCTCTCCTCAGTATTTTCTCAGCAATATCCTCATTTCTTCCCTCTTTTCTTCATCTCTAACTTGCCTCCTCTACTGAATAGGCGCACCCCAGCACTTACTGTCTTTGCATATGCTTATGCTTTTGTCTTCAGCCATAGAGTAAAAATTTCTCATATGATGAATTTTAGAATGGCCTATAGAGAATATGACTGAACCTCAGAGAATCATATGTTGCACCAATAAAGAGATCAACTTTTGAAAAGCAGAAGGAAGGAAAATGAACTCTTGTACTTACAAGTCAACCTGAGCTTTTCTAAAACACGTCTAACCATACATGTCCAGCCTGTGGCCTGTGGGGTGCATGTGGCCCTGGACAGATAGTAATACAGCCCCACATGATAGTGAACTTTTAATATTGTTATGTGATTTTTAGCAATATTTTCGCTCATAGTTCAAGCATTGACTGTGTAGACGACAACAAAATGCAGTGGAGTTGAGGGTGCAGTGCAGTGCTGACTGCCTTTTGCACCCACCACACACAGTCAGATCAAAACTGACATGTATTACACATCTATATGCACGTGTGGCACTGGGAGAGTAAAACACAATGATTACCAATAATAATATTTCAACATACCAAGCTGTGTGTGCCTTTGAAGATACGTAGTTTTCGTTATTAAGCAGATGTAATTTTTCTCATTTGATTACTGAACTTGTGCTTGTGATATTTCATCAAATTATTTAATAAGTTAACATGTTCACTACTATCAAGAAAACAAAGTCAAATATCTCACTAGTGTTACGGTTTTGTTGCCCTCTTTTATATGTTTTAATGAAAAAAAAAAAAAAAAAAAAGCTTTGTTACTTATATACATTAATGACATTATGCATTTTATATGCAGTCCAAGTCAGCTCCTTTTCATTCAGTGCAGACCAGTAAAGCCAAAAGGTAGGACACTCATAGCCTAGACCTTTCTGGGTTGAATAGCTCTAGCACCACTGGAGGTTTCTTCCTGTCCTATATCCTCTGAACTCCAAGGGGTAGATGGCCTATAAAAGCTGATTTGCTTTTTTTCTAAAGAGCATGTATGAGCTAAAAGCAGTCCTGCAGCATTGAGATAAAAAGCTGCTTTCCATTATAATAATATCAACATTGACACGAAACATTTCTTCCAGTCCAATGGCAGTTAGATACTGAAATATTCAAATAAATCTCTTAGAAGTTCAGAATAATCAAAACTTTTTGCCCTTAAAAGCCAAATTCTTTGTTCTGAGATCCGGCACACTTTACATATAAGTTCTAGTTCTCTGAAAATCCTATTTCCCACAGGAATAGTGGATTTTTTCTGTCTTCCTAATATATATATATTATATTAGTATATATATTAGTTTTATATATTATTATTACTATATTATATTAGTATATATATATATTGTGTATATATATATATATACAACAAGCGCTGCTATTTATATTCAAGAACGCATAATTTCCCATGAATAGGGCTGCATTTTAGTAATGCATTTAATATCAGTGCTTCTGTAAGCAAGCAGAGGGCAGCCAGGGAATGCTTTGGTTAGCTTTGTTCAGATGTGTTTGTATATAGAGACATCTCTTGGCACAGTGTGTAACTGCGGAAACACTGTCTCCAGCTGTTCAGTCTGCATCCTCTCTGTCACTCAAGCAAGCGCTCTGCAGAGCAGCTTGGAGCTTGCAGCCAGCTTTCTGCTTCTTCCTTTTTAAATAACATTGGTTCTTTTTCTCAACTACTTCAGATTAAATAAATTGATTGAACATTCAATCCTATATGTAGAAATAAAAGAAACATTGTCTCCTCAGAAGAGCTTCATCCCATTTTTGGTCTTTAGCATCAAGTACTCTGCAATTTTTGTACATTATCACGTGTCAGAAGGAAATTTTGATAGCATGCTTAGTTGAAATTCTGGAATTACATGACAAAGAGATTAATATACTCCATCCACCTTTCCTCAGAGCTCTTTTGAAAAATATCATTCTATTAGCTTTTACTGCTGGCATAAGTATCCCACCATCATGATCTCAGATCTGTGAGAATCAGCTTGCTGTCAGCACAGAAGAAGAGTGACTTACGGCTGAAAAATCAGGCTCATGAAGCAGCAGACTGGTCCCTAAGCTACTGTCTCATATCTCCAAATGCCATGGGTCTAATTCACTTACACTAGACTCCATTATATGATTCTCTGAGATTCTAAATGTGCTCTAGTCAAAATAACGCTTTTTACTTTGCCACCTTGAGGGGAATAGACTTCTGTATTCTTTAAAAAAAGAAATGGTAGTTTAAGTCCTTAAAATCATATCTAGGTTCACTTCTACTCGGTTTCAAGGAGGCACAGATTCATTTGTTCTAAGCCAGAAGCCACTCAGAACCCTAAGCAGTGACATATTTGCTACACTGCAGTCCTCAAAACTGAAGATCAAAGTTACATTTGGGGAATCGCTGAATTTCCGTTGGTATCTGTGACCTGAAACTCCAAGTTGTCTGAAAGCACTTCCCACAATGGATTGATGACATAAAATATAGTTTTGCTATTTAAATCCTTTTGGCTAAAGCCTTCATGGATAAGTCCACCTGAGAAAGAAAAGAAAAGATAAGTCAAAAGCCTGTTAAGCAAGAACCACTAAGCTCACTTGCATCATGTTTTCAACTTCTTGTTATGTAAGACACTTTCAAGAGACTTTGAACTTCCCATAATCTCTCATAGGGCTACACAGTAACATCCCAGTTCATTATAAGCCCCAGCCAATTAGTTCCTCTGTTTATCATGTGACCTAGTTCACCTATTTTTTTTTCCATAAAGTTCAGAGTACACTTATTTTATTCTAGCTTTACTACTTCCTGCAGCAGTTTTCAAGTTTCCTTTCCCACAAGTAGATTCTCAGTTGGAGCTACTAAAAGTCTTCTGGAACTCTGTAGATATTAATGATGAACATGAGACTCAAGTCTTAGTTCAAAAGCTTTTCTGTTGCATTCAAAACTAGTCCAACATTTGCCAAGAAATTTTGATTTCCTGTATCAAGCAAGCATTAACAGGGTCGGTTTTGAAATCTGGTCTGGTACGTCTCAAAGGACAAAGATTACAGAATACAATACCTGTTGTTATATTTTCCAGGTAGCCATAACGAGGACCTCGTAAGATCTTAAAAAATATTTTGTCATCCTCTGTATTGGGGTCAGTTGCCTTCAGGGACCTGGAAGTAATGTAGATCCCATAACTGCCATTCTTCAGCATTTCCACATCAGATAAACAACGGAGATGAATGATTCTTGGTGCCATTTTGTCCAAATGATCTACCTAAATCAAAATTAGACAAATGTATATTCATTTTACAGTATCAGAATTCTCTGTCTGTACTACTTCTGATAAAAGTACAACAGCCCACTTAGGAGAGCAGTAGTCACTTTGACAAGCAGTCTATTCCAATAGAAATCTGATGTACAGGTAAGTATTAGTTCCTACAAGAGGTTTCCAGGCTCAGCTTGGACAGCCGGTTGTTTCATGCAACGAGAGACAGAACATACTTGGGAGATAAACACAAATACTGTGTACCTCTGCTTTGTTGTCTCCCTCATTCCCCATAGTCCTTCTCCATTTTCTTCATTGCAAATTTAAGCTCCATCAGTTTATTTGTTACCATAGTTGGACTCAGCTTTGGTATTGAAATTTTGATATAGAATATTATAGCAAATTTAAGCAGGATGTCTTTCTTTTCTTATATATAATCCTTTTCTTTGCATTTATATAAGCATAGTTATATATTTTTTCTGAGTAATGTAATGCAATTTAATTCTTTAGTTCTCCATGTCATTGATTCACTGAACACATAAAGAAAACTTTTTAGCTTAAAAATATCACTATTAATTCAAAGACTTCAGCAAAAAGCAATTCTAAGCTTCATCAAAAGCATTATATTTTCCACCTTATTTATATATCTTTTTTGATTAAGTCTGTGGTCACACTTGCCTGAAAGGTGAATGCCACTGGCTCGATCTGCACCCTCCCATTCACGATGAAGCCTTGATTAGTCCTATCTGTTGCAACAAATGTAAATCTGTCAATCTGGCAATCCCCACCTCGGTGCTTGTATGCAACATCCATATTGTCCACATCACGTTGGGTGAAATTATATTGTAGTAGTACAGCCCCTCGGTAATAGAGATGACCATACTGGGGGAGCTGAGCCAAGAGGAAGGTAAGGTTTTCTTTGGCAGTGTCGGAGTCCGTAAGCTGCAGGACATCAGGAGAAAGGAGTACCATACTGCCTTCCATTAATCTTAACCCCATGTTCCTAGATAGTGTAGGCAAAGTTTGGTCAACTGCCTCCAGGGAGATCGTGAATGTTCCATGTTTAGTCCTCAGTCCATTGCTGATGATGAATCTGGCAAAGAGAGGCAAGGTAGTCTTCAGCAAATGTTCTTGATTCACCAAGTACTGAAATAAAATGATAATGCACACCTTTATTACAGGGCTTGCCTGTGGTGATACTGCAAAACACATGAGAACTAGAGCTGATTTGAGCTCAAACTCAGACCATGGGGTGGATGTATAACTTAAAAGCATGAGAACAGATGGGCAGGTATACGGAAATAATTACACTGCATCTGCAGGAATCTGATGCGATGCCAGAGGAATGGCTTTGAGGATACACCATCAGTCTTCAAAGTCCTCTAATCTTCTAGTTCGGATACAAATGGAGCAGATCTGAAATGATAGGCTGGCCGAGGACATAGATGCACATTTTATACATATCCTTATGTATCTTCAGTGAAAGCACTACCTTTATCTACAACTCACAGAAAGAGATGTGTAAAGTACATAATCTACCTGGACAATGGGTTTGCTCTATTCACTGCTGCAAGCCTTTCATACCCAGTAATCCCAAACTACCTTAAGAAGAAGAAAAGAAATACAGAAATCCATTCTTAACTTGCTTCTCATAGTAGTTTAAGCGCTAATTATACCTATAAATTTCTGCATATTCAGAAGAACTAACAGTTCTTTACAAAACTTAAGTGAAATTTCACTGAAATATTACGATTGTGTGGAATATATTGGGCAGAACTGTACAAGTAGCTAGATTAATTTTTAAAATGTAGCTGTCCATATCACACAGTCAGATCTGCAAAGTTATTATCCCACGCTGGCAATTTCTATTAACAGCAGCATAGTTTCTTACAATTCTCTCCCAAGCAGGAATAGCGTCAGATAAACTAAAGAATAATTAGACTTTACTGGTACTTTTCCTTGCTAAAACTAGAAAAAGATAAAACTATCCACGTCTGGAGAGAAAACATTTTGGAAATCTACCAGCTGGATATGGGTTTTTGCCATACAAGTGACAGCATGCTCTGCAGACATTTATCACATTTTGTTGTGGATAAAAATAAAGAGAAAACCAATCTAAGTTTCACTGCCAAGATCACAACTTAAGTATTTTTTTCTGAAGGAAATAATATTGCACATGCTTGTAACAAAATCCACTGAGGGTATATGAAAATAAAAATTGCCTTGGAAATGTTTCACAATCTCTTATGTCACATCATCACATAATACGTAAGGCTTATGTTTCTTTCTACCAAGCTTTCTGTGGTTGTGCTTAGTACATAGAAAAGCTTATTGGAGAGCGGTTTTCAGCCACATTTGTTCTGTCTGAGCCAGTTTTTCTTTGCTTTGCAAAGAAAATTATGTTCATACTCTTCATCTTCTAATTTCTTCTTTCCTTTCATTTTTCCTATTCATCAGTGCACAGTCTTTTGAAGGCACATATATCCACACTTACACTGTTGATCTTGTTTGGGACAGTATCACTGCATGTCTCAGGATAGGTGTGGGCCAACCTAGTTAGCTATTCTCCATCTATGACACTTTCATATTGCAGTGTAATGAGGACATTTAGATTATTTCTCTCCTCTTACTCTCTTGCCTATAGACATTAGAAAAGTATTAAAAGAAATACAGGATCAGAACCTGTTCTGCTGTTGCATGGTTTGAATATGTTACCTTCAGTAGGTCAGGGAGCAGCTTACTGCATCACGCAGGCTGTCCATCTAAAACTCCTCACTACCTTCACCAATGCTGGATGATTAGGGCTTGATCAACTTGTAAGCAGGCAATATGCCATGAAGCAGATGGGAATGAGCACAGGCATAACGGGGACAATATAACAGTTAGAAATATGTTTACTGAGGATGGTATTCCCAGCTGGGAACCTAAAGACATCTGTCTGCACTGACCTAATGCTATTGTGCCAGTGCTAAAAGCATTGTGCTATTAGTAATCTAGCTAAAATCAAACACAGAACTAAAATAGTGATGATAAATAGTATGCTAAGGAAAAAAAAAAAAAAAAAGGCAAAGCACATTCTGTCAAGACCTTATCTGCATCTCAAAAAATCTAGGAGATTGCAGCTGAAGTGAGTTCCTTCCAGCTCCTTTGACAGCTGCAAAATCGTTTTGGATGATATCTCAAACCATATGTAAGTGAAAGACTTAGGATAATTCAGTTAGTGAAAATGAAGATTCATCCAGAATCTTCTACAGAATACCAGTCAGGAGCAAAGCTTTTGATTATATACATCAGGCTGAACATTACAATGCAAATGTTGTATGCCATTTGATTTCACAGGTGATGTGAAATCAAGCTGTCTGTGCCCAAAAGGTCCTTTTTCTCCTGCACTTTGGAGGTTCAGGGGCTTTGTTTATTTCTGGTTTATGGCTGCTTCATTTTCCCCTTGGGAGTGGAGAACAGCCAATATTCTCCTCACTCTGATGAAATTTAGGGGACAACTTTCAGGCACAGTTTGGAGGACATGTTGCGTGGTTTGATTTCACCATTACCAATATTTCATGCTTTCTGCAGTTCGATGGCAATAGAGTTGGCTGTAGAACCTACCATCTGTCATGGCATTTAAAAGATAAAAATGGAATCATAAATAGTGCCAGCTCATTACAAAATTGAGCCAGCGTGTCAAAATGGAGGACATTAGCATGTACTTTTAGCATCCTGCTGCCAGCATCTGATGTCAGGTTGCTAATCACTTGAAGTCATCTGTCCAAACAAGCACTGCCAAATCTTTCTTCCAGGCCAGCAGCACCAAACAATACACACAAATTTATGACCAAAGAAAGTACTTCACTGGAAGGTAAAAATCTGATCAGATCATTTCCCAGCCTCCTACCCACCCATTCCCCATAATTACCCATATAATTAACATAACCATTCCTTGTTTAAATAATAATAGTATTGTGCCACAATATTTATGTCTATACAAAACCAAATTCTTGGCCAAATGTTAACATCAGGGAACATCAACTATTGTGATTAAAATATTTATTGAAAATATTTATTAAAGAATCACAATCTTACTTTTAATAAGGCTGACTTTCTAATTTTGTTCTAAGCTGTTGGCCTAAATAAAGGACATTAGCCCTATCTATAAGAATAGTTTTTGTAGAATTATTGATCTATTTTTGTTAGCCTGGTTCAAAAGTCTTATTGATTTAAACCACTTACACGCTACCCACCCTAGTGATTTTATTGTCTAAGGTAGTTCTAGTTTTGGTCATAGTGTTTCACAACTGCATTGCTAAGTTTCCATACAGCCAAAGAATATTCCTTCCCATTTTTCTATTATAAGTGGATCAGACAAATCTCAGAATTAGAGTAAATTCAAAATCAGAATTTCCATCACATTAAATTCAATAGAAAGGATAGTTTTAAGATTTTCAACTGAGGAGAGTCCCAGAATAAACAGGTTTATTTGAAATTTTCGTGCCCCACTTTCTTGGCTTGCATGGAAAAAAGCTCTTAAAACAGTTGATGAAATACATCCTCGCAGCTTCAACATGCATCATGGAAAATGCATTTCAAGTCAGGAATCTTTTCACACTCTTAGAAGTGTGTGAATAGCTCTGAGTTGCAACTGCTAGGAGCTAAACATTTCATTTTTCATAATCATAAATGAAAAACAATTAACTTTTCACATGGCAATCTTGAATTTTACAGGAAGATCTTTTCCTGTCAAGGGTTCTTTTTAGACAAAATTCCCAATGGTACAAAGAGTTAGCATTCTTCCTTCAAAAAAATTTTATTTACTTCTGAGCTATTTTTTTTTTTCTTCTGAATTTGCTCTCTTCTAAAGACTCCTCTACAGTCATTACTTAGAAATAACTCATTGCGTTATCTCATTCTTTAGCTAATTGAGGTTTATTTAATAAAATAAGAAAATATTCATGTTGAGGATGGAGCTTAGTTTAAGCTAGTCTAAGAGAAAAGTTCAGAATCAGGTGAAAGTAAACTTAAATATCACTAGACAGCTGAATGTGGCCTATATGTAGCCAGGTTTGCTCAAAAAAAATCTGGCTGTTCAGCATGAATTTCTGAACTACTGTTATGTCAGAACAGATAAGTAGACTCATTATCGGTGTGTTGAAGAACTACTTATGCATTCAAAAAGCATACAATGCAACAGACATATATGAAAAGACAGGCAACCAGTTGGCTAATAGCTGGATGGAAAAGTCAGACATATCAAGAAATCAAAGAAAAATTCTACAGAGGATATTGTAAGTCCACCTCCCCCACTTAAATGTTAACATCTGTGTATGTTTGGGTGTTAGAGTAATATTTAAGCCAGTGTAATTTAGTAAATGTGCCTCTATCTACTATTTCAGCATCAATTAGAAAATGTATTTATTACTAAGGCAGTCACAACTGCATGTATTACAGTGAAAATATCTTTGTCACATTAATGTTGAGAATTCCCTCAGAACTTCCTCTTCCTATTTATATATATTTTATCAGCAGATAACCAAGAACTCATAGGAGAAGGGTATGTGGAAAGGTTTTTTTAGTGTCCTACCTGAATGCATCTTGCCTTGAATGTGCCTTGGTGCTGTGAACATAGCAGACTGTCTGACTTGCAACATCCATTTGACTGAAGCTCGTTATGGGGATGTCAGGATAGCTAATATACTCTATTTGTCCGTACTGAGGTGGGGAAGTTATCACATAGAGAAGCTCTTCAGGCTTGTCAGTACCATCCAGTGAAAGGAGGACATCAGTTGTAATGTAGCCTCGATTCCCTTTTGGTACTTTGAGAGGTTTTATGAAAACAGCAATGTCTCCTGCAGGATAAACAAAACAACACTAAAATAGTGGTATTGAAGTGAAAGCTGATCTCTCACGTATCATTTAGCTATACACAGTCCCTCACGAGTGGAAAAATTATAGAATCATAGGATTCTAGGGAATTTCACAGTGGGAGGAACTTCAGGGTATCTCTAAACTATCTATCTTCTGCTCAGAGTAGAATCAGCCACACCACCAGCAATTTCCAGGTACACAGGGCTTAATTCCACTGGAGCTGAAAACTGGCAAGAGCGGAAGCAGCACAACATCCCTGGACATCTGTCCCAATCTCAGTTCCAAACTCAATTTAGTGCTCTAAGAGGTATCCCATGAATGGTAACTGTAAGACCATAGCATAATCCTGGAAGGCAGGGTTTTGAATAGTGTTATGCTTACCTTATTACATTCTTACCATTCTTCTGCACTGTGGTTTACTCACATAAAGCTAGTTTCAGAAAAATATTTTCTACTCTGTTTGAACAGCAGCTGGGATTCCTGGAAAGTGCAATGCACTGCTCTAGGCAGTGCTTTTTCAGATATCAAAATCACTTCTGCAGCAGCTGGAACATCTGGATGCTGGCTTGCAATGAAATCTGAGCAGACAGACTTCAGGGTCTGCAGGCAGATTTGCCAAGGGCCTGCATAGAGCTTGGGGATGTATCAGGACATGTATCAGGACATTTTTTCAGAAACAGGCACTGTGAAACATGATCAGGCAGATCTTTACCCTTTTCCATGTTCTTGATATTTATGTAGAAGTCTACAGCTGGGGATCTGTTGTACCCATCCCACAGATAAAATGTGAACAAATCTTGGTTCTTGGACCCTATAGCTCCTGTGTGGACGTATCTCACAAGGTTCATATCCAGTTCTTCCTGAGTGCACTTCATTCCGGTTTGGAGAGTCACCCAGTCTCTGCCTACCTAGAAAGATTGAACATCCTTCAGTAAACAGATGCAGTCTCCTATGCATCCTCCACAGTTAATTCTGGTTATTAGCAGCTATGATAGCTGATAGTGACAGCTTCCAGGCTGTCTTCCTAAGCTTTAGAGTCTTTGCACATAGAATATTTTGTATTTTCAAGGCTGGTATATAGCTGCAGTTGTTCCCAAGTAAAAATGCTGGAGAAAATATAGCTATCATGAGTAAATGCAGGTAAATGGAATTTAGTCACTTTTACTCAGGTAAGTACATTTCTACACACTTCTCAGAGAGACATCAGTAAGGTGAAAATTAGTTTGCTGACCCAGCTTATGTTTTCTATTTCTTAATTAGACAAAGCTGCTCCTATTTCTCTCCCAAACCATATCTTGAAAAATAGTGGAGAGTTGGCTAGATAGGAATATGCTGCTTGGGAACTAGATGGGGATTGGTTGACAGCTGGTGAGCAATTTCTTGTGTATCACTTGTGTATTGGGGAAGTATCAGAACATGTACTTTAATATATATATATATATATACATATACAAATATATATATATAAACACACAATTATCATTACTATCAATTTTTCCTCTTCCTTTCCTGTCTTAGTAAATAGTTTTTAATCTCAACTGATGAGTTCTACCTTATTTTTTGTTTGTTTTCAGTTTTCTCCCCCATCCCACATAGACGGTGGAATCAAGTGCACCCTCAGCAAGTTTGCAGATAACACCAAGCTGAGTGGTGCAGTTGATACAACTGAAGAAAATGATGGCATCCAAATAAGTCTGGACAAGCTTGAGAAGTGGGCACATGTGAACCTAATGATGCCCAACAAAGCCAAGTGCAAGGCACTGTTCTTGGATCAGAGTAATCCTCAATATGTGTACAGACTGACAGCAGCCCTGTGGAGGACTTGGGCTTTTGGTGAACAAAAAGCTTGACATGAACCAGCAGTATGTACCTGCAGCCCAGAAGGCCAACTATTCCCTGGGCTGCACCAAAAGAGGAGACGTGAGCAGGGTGAGGAAGGTGATTTTTTTTCCTTTTGCTCTGCCCTCCTGAGAGCTCAATCTGGACTACTGAGCCTTCTTGTGCTGGGGCCCCCAGCACAAGAAAAACAGGGAGCTGGAGTGAGTCCAATGGTGGACCCAAAGATGATCAGAGATATGGAGAACCTGTCCTATAAAGAAAGGCTAAGGGAGCTGGGCTTGTTCAGCCTGGAAAAGGCTCCAGGAAGACCTCACTGAGGCCTTCCATTTCTTAAAGGAGATTTATAAACAGGAGAGAGACATACTATACACTCTGATAGTGATAGGACAAGGGGGAACGGTTTAAACTAAAAGTGGGCAGATTTAGGTTAGATGTTAGGAAGAAATTCTTTATTCAGAGGAAAGTGAAGCACTGGAAAAGACTATGCAGAGAAGGTGAGGATGTCCCATCCCTGGAGGTGTACAAAGCCAGACTGGATGAGATCTTGGGCAACCTGATCTAGAGGGTGGCAACTTTGCCTGCAGCAAGGAGTTGAAACAAGATGATCCCTAGGATCCCTTCCAACCTAAGCCATTCTATGCTTCTATGATATCAAGCACACAGGGCTCAAGTACACTCAGGTACCTTCTTATTCAAACTGTCAGCACTTTTGTCCTAGCGTATGAGCCTCTTATAAGTCAAAATTTTCACGGAGTCTACAGATTCTTGCAGAGATCCACAATTAAAATACTTTCACATTCACAGATCTTGAAAATCAATTATTTTCTATGATATGCACACATTTAAAAGGAGGTGGGTTTTCTTCTTTTTGTTACAGTGGCTTATGTTAGGTCGATCTGTGCTTGCTATATATTTTTTTATTCCTTTTTTTCTTCTTTCTCCCCATATTTTTATTCTAAATCATTATTTATTTCTTCCTCTTTCAGCCATATCTCCTGCATTTTTTCTGAAATCTGAAGTACTGTCTTACTTGTCACCTTTACTGACCTAGGAATTTTTGCTCCCTGCTTTATCATTTGCTTTCTATCACTCTGAGCTGACTCTTACAGCATCTCTCTTCATTGTCACCTCAAATGATCTGCTATGCTTCTCATCTTCCCTCTGCTCTTGTTGAGGATATTGGCCTTAAGTGTCAAATTCTCTGAGAAAGTATTGTTTAGTTTAAATACTCCTTTTACTGTTGAACTAGCCATAACAGTCTACTTCAAAACATGAAAGAGATTTGGACAAAAGGAAGACAAGCTTCACTATGTCCTAACAAAGCAGAGTTGCTTGCATGCCTACTTTATCCTGAAATACAAAGACTAACCTTGATTTGAAGCTGGCCGTTTTCTGGAACTCTTTCAAATAAGTAGTAAATTCTCTCTCTAGGGGTATCTTTATCTTCAGCTGACAGAACAGCACCAGAAATAATTCGAGTTTCACCCATATGCACCTCTATATTATCCTTCCTGCAAAAAATTAGAAGTTATATATGACATAACAAAAGAAATGCAAGTTTTGCAGCATATAATTTCTCTTCTGGGAATACAGATTACTCACATGCTGACAGAAATAACTGAAGAAAGAATGGAATGAGGGCTCCTACTTCAGTTCAATAGAGAAACAGGATAGACCAGCTACTTCTAGTAGTGGTGAAAAACAACAAAGCAGCTACCTACAACATTCTGGAATTTATCACACCTGTCTTTTCCCCCGGGTCCTATTCCATTTACCCTCTCACAGTGATGGCAACATAACCAAAAAGGCTGTTTTAACATGCTACTGCTACTACAGATCATAGAATATTAGCTCCATTGTTACTTAAATAAAAGATTCTCTTGAACGCTAATTTTTTATCTTTAATAGACTCTGCCCGACAAAGTCCTAAATGACTTCTCTATGCTCCTCATTGCAGAATTTTTCTGTGTTCTTGATCCAGAAGAAATAGTCATCATTAGCCAAAGCAAAATTTGAGAGAGCTTATGGGAAAATCCCACATGGTTTGAAATAAGTCCAGACAATTGCTTTAGCAAAATTGACTGTGTCTCTTCTGTTTCAGTTTTCAGCTAGAAATTATCCTTCATTCTGCCTTTGCACATACTGCTTTACTATTTTTTCTGTTAGCTACCTTATATTTTTGTAATGTAGCATCCAAATCACATTAGAAGACTACAAAAAAGTTTCATAGAGCTTGGAGGGGATTCAGCATATTCAGACACCCAAGGGATGGGACCTGCTCAAGGTAATCTGCATAGAGGGCACAGAGCAGGTTCAAAAGGGCAGATTCCTTACGTATTTTGGCAGATAAGCTCTACCAGACTCAACTAAGCATGTGCAAGTCATGTCATTTCGAAGGCCAAATACTGGTGGATTTTCACAAAAATGACCAAAGACATTCTCCCTGGAACAGCCATTTCATTTGCTAAATATGAAAGGCTTGCTTCAAGACAGAGTAACAACTAAGACTTCCAAATGAGGTCTAAAAATTATTCATTGATACCTGAAAATATAATTACTGTCCTTGGAAAAAATTTAGCTTTTTTCATAAAGTTTCCATATTCAAACTGAGTATGAGGCATAGAGATTTCATGTCTGGCAAAATGAGAAGCAACAAGAATGGGATCGTATAACAAGGCACTTCAAGTCATATTAATAACAGGTCAGGCAACTCCAAAGTTCTATTCATGTCACTGATAATCACACTGGGGCTTTGCGAACTGAAAGACCAAGTATCTGACCCAGAGACTGTGTAAGCTAGGAAGTAAAAACTCAAACAAACAATGACAGAAGATAAACACAATTATGTATGTTCTCCAAATGCATTCTAATCCCAACACATTTTTCTGCATAGCAGTTAATCAGTTAAGTCTTCATAGCACCCACATATCTGATCTTGAGATTAAACTTTCAAGGAGAATGCACGAGGGCCTTACATTCCCCAAAGGCACTCCTTGCTAAAGGATGCAATCCAAGTAGTGACAGATTGAGTTTTTGGCAGTCACTGTTGATAGGGACAATTTGCCAGCCATTCTTCAGCGTGTTGACCACAGCTAATGGAGATGAGAACTGAAACTCCTTGGGGCAAAAAGGTACAATTAGATCAAAGGGTACTGTCATATGTTCACCTGTAACACACTGCAGTGACAGCATAAGGGAACCCCTACCCCCCAGCAAAGATGGACAGTTGCACACGATGGTTAAACTACTTCTATGTCAAGTTGGACAAGTTAGAGTACTACTACCTAACAGCTGGCATTATACCATATCACAACGGAAGAGTACACTAAAAAACATCACCGTGGAAGTCTAACAGGTAAGAAGCATTAAGAGCATACAATGAAAAAGCTGTTTGACAAGGAAATGGCTCAGTGTATGCTACTGTTCACAACAGAAGTGTCAAATTAGCATTGCCAGCCAAAGAAGCAATGGTTTCTGGATCCAGCTGGGCAAAGATAAAAACTCAGCTTCCTGCTCTCCATCACATTTCTTCAGAGAAAAACAATGAAAAACAACATACTAACCTTTAACAAGCAAAGGACAAACTAGAAGTGGCATTTAATCATTGATTATCAGAATCTGATATGACTACATAAACTATATCCTTTATTCTAATTCAAAATTGACTTTCCCCCTTGTTATCACTATGTGTCCCTTGATAATTCTCACTAGATAACTAACATTTGTTATTGAAGGAAGATCTACATTGTAAACAAAACATTCAGAATTCTCTAGAATAGCAAATGTAGGTCTCGTTTGAAGATAAGCCAAAACCAGGCTATTCTCTATCTAAACATCCTGAGGGATCAGAATTCCTATTTTAATGGCAGCCTGCTTGACAGGCTGTGAGTCATTTCTAAAATGTAGGCTTTGGAGCCATATCCCCAAAGCTTTCAAGCCCCCAGCTCTCCATCTGCCTGCCTAAGACTGGAAAGCAGCCAGGGGGATGGAGTCCCTGACAATACTCTGTGGCTGAAAAATGAGGATCCCAAGGGACAAG
This sequence comes from Phasianus colchicus, assembly GCF_987193195.1. NCBI lineage: Eukaryota > Metazoa > Chordata > Aves > Galliformes > Phasianidae > Phasianus > Phasianus colchicus. Next base: position 60,153,569 of record NC_143476.1, on the reverse strand, counting down.
TTCCCTGCTGTAATGTCCAGGAGGTTCAACTCACTCACAGCCAGCTGTTTATCTGAAAATTGTCTGCCAGGAGATTTCTGACCAGATCTAATTCATTTATGAATTCTAGTTTTGGACAGTAAAGGAAGTTAATGTATACCTCTTCAAAAGTTGAATTATGGCTATGAAATAGAGTATTTTTAGTAGAAAATAAGATTATCATCAAAGTGAAAGACTTTCCCCAATGAGGCATGAAGATATCAACTTTGTAGTCTCTCTCATGCCAAAATCCAGAGCTGCTTCCAGAGGAGTGTTTGATACAGGCAGTTTCCTAGGGAAGAGGAAAGCAAAGCATCTGGGATGGGTAACATGGTGGACATGTGTAAGTACTGGGGCTCCCTGTCCAATTTTGAAGTTGACTGCAAAAGATAAACCAAATTTGTTGTCCATCTTTTTAAATATTTTCTCTCTAAATGCAAATACCAATCCTATTTTCTTAATATATAGCAACATTCAGTATGCCCTTCTTTCTCTAAAAATGCTTTTACAAAACAGACTAATAGTGAATGACCCACATGGAAACATCTGTGTTGGCATTAGGCTGTGACTAATTATGGTGTCCTATCCCTATCAGTCACTGATTAGCTGTTTTGATCATTTTTGGATCATTTTATCTGAATTTTTTCCTGTCAGAAACAGGAACATGTGGCTTACTTGCTCAGCACTGGTTTCTCATCATTAACTGGGATGACCTTTACTGAAATGGTTCTGAGGACTTTATGTTTCCCATCTGATAGCTGGATTTTAAAGCTGTCATTGAGGTTTTCTGAATCGTCATGCATGTACATCAGTTTCATACCTATACATCAGGGAAAAAAAATTAGGAAAGACAGAGAGAGAGAGAAGATAAAACAAATAAATCTGTCTCCTGCAAAATATTTTGTACTGTTTCACTCTGCTTCCATCACTCTTCTTCCATCTCCTCTCTATACACTCCCTGGCCACAATAATTACTGTTCAATACCAAAAGATGAGCTTAGTGAGCTGCTTCTGTTCATTAATCTAACAGTATACTAGTGATTCAAAGACACTAAGCCTATCAACCTGAAGGAGCAGTCTCCCTCATAAAATGGTCTCTGTTAGTCTGCTCCCCTCACTCCAATTCATTTTAACAGGAAATGTAGAAAGGGTAGGATCATCAGTTAACACCTCCTGTACCTCACCTAATCTTCAGGAAGCTTTAAAGTCTTGGAAAGGAAAGCTGGACTTGTGGTTATAGCTGACCTGAATATGACTGGTTCTCCATTATGGAAATGATGAAAAAGCCCAGCAATTGGAAGAGAGTAGAAAATAAAACTTGAGAAGTCTTAGTAATGTTTGTTGCTTATGCATTTTTGAGGGATATTTCTTGATGGGTGGAAAAAAGTCTTTTCCTCAGGATTTGCAGACTGAACTACATTTTGTGAGGCTGAATTAAATTTATGTCTCTCTTGATACTGATAGATACAGTTTCCACACAGTGGCCTCAATATGGAAGAATCTACCATAGTTTTAAATTATAAATACAAATTTAATCACATGTTCTTGAAAGATGTTTGCCACTTCAAAGTAGGATAACTGATAATGGTAAGCTAATGAGCCGTTTTATATTCTTTTCATTTACAGCAATATCTAATCGCAAGATTTCTCATAATCATTCTAATATGTTTTTAAATCAGTTTCTTTGTCTCTATTTTAGGAGTTGTAAAACATTCTGAAATGTCTTGATGATATGTTTTAATATTCCCTTTGTTTTTTTCAGGGCAGATGGACTCTCTAGATATAATACTACCCTTCCTGACATGTAAGCCTCTCAGAGTGAATTTATTGACAGCTCCTCAAATCATTTGATAACATTAGCATTAGATAGGTTTATTTCTATTCTTAAACTTTCTCTTGAAAGTACCCGTAAGGCAAATGAATAAACAGATTTTTTACTGTGCCTCCTTGTCTGTTACGAATTACTAAAGGAATGAAAGACTAGCATCAGAAGAACATTGCACCTACCATTCTTCAGTTGCTCCATAGAAAAGTCATGAACAAGCAACCCACTGCTGTGGTGGTGAATTAACTTTTTGTACTGTAGAATATCACTGCCATGAACTCCATTAATGAGGAATCCATGTGAAGGCTGCTGCACAACATCAAATACCAAGTGGTCTTGAGGCACATCCAGATCAATAGCATTGATAACAGAGAGATCCAGCTCTTTCATCATACCTTCTTGAACCTGAACATAAAAGAAAAAAATGTCATACTCTTTTACATAAAAAGAACATAAAATATTTTAGCATGGTTTCCTAAGTAGGCAATTTTTGTTTAGGAGTCTGTTTCCTCTATCCCTTCCTCAGTAGCTTGCTTGTCACACAGTTATTATTCATATTAAAACCACAGTCTAGATACACTATACCAGGTACAAAAATTACTCTGCAAAAGTTATGAAAGACACTAGTGAAAACAGAAGTATAAAGATCCTTCCGCATTCTAGATAACATATTTCTTTAAGTCCTCACTTACTTTACTGCAGGTTACCAAACAGAATTGTGCACAGCTCCAGTCTCACCAAAGCTCTGTCGTACAGATTTAATGGGATTTACCTGAACTGTTTCCTAAAACAATCTGAATCATGCAAAGGAAAGGAGAGATATAGAGAAATATGTGTTCAAAAAATGTTTTGATTTAAATTAGAAAGTATTTTCTGGTATAAAGTAATTCTATGGCAGGCATTTTACTTTTTTCCTTACAGTAATGTTTCTTGCTATGAATTCTGGGACTTCATCATTGGTTGGGTTGATCAGCACAAAAAATGGAATCTCTGCCGAACGATGCAGGCCATCGGTGACATAAAGTACAAAGTGGTCTGCTCTTGGCTCCATTCGCATGTGCCTGGCTTGTACATAGTTTATATTCAGGGCTTTCAGGTGCTTCAACTGAAACGAAGCTAGAAATTTTAGAAATGTTGAGTTAGCATGATTGTTTTCCTGCCCACTGGCTTGACACAGCGTAAACAATTCTGAAATGATGTCCTTCAATGACCAAATCAATTCTGAAACTTTGCCTTGGAGATAAACACAGGATCCAGGTTTTTCATATTCTCAGTTATAGCACTTTATTGACAGAAGTGAAGAGAGGCAGAGAGAAGCTTGCTTGAGAGAGTGAAGGGGGAGGCAGAGAAAGCAGATTAATGTTTCATATTGCTACCTCTAATAGATTGCAGCTGGGATGCATAAAAGAAGAATTGCCTTGTTTACTCCAAGTACCTCTTCTTCACATTTGCAGAACTGCAGACTCTCTTTGAAGTCCTCCTGCACAGTCCCACTGCTCTTAATTTGCCAGCAGCTGCTTTCATCAATAAGACCATATTAATGCTCGCACCTGCATCTACCTTTCCACAGCCCATTGTATTGCCCTCCTTGAGCACTCTGTGTTTCCTCTGCTTCGTTGCTGTACATTGCATACACTTACCTATACTTATCCCAATGTTACTCTTCTCAAACCCAGGAGAAGGCAGTATATTTTCAATATAACCAAACTGAGGAGGAGAAACCAAGACAAACTCTAAGTCATCTGCAGTGGTGTCAGGGTCGGTGGCAAACAAATGGTTAGAGGTAAGGGCTGTTGAGGAGCCCTCCTCCACGACAAACCTTGCACCTGCACAAAAATATATGAGAAGCATTACTGCATATTTAGCTCACTTACTGTTGTATGTGTTAATGAGAACAGAAATAATAAATAAGGAGGAAAAGATAATAAATTATCTGTTACTGAAATTGGTTTGTTTTTGAGATTTTTGCTTACACTGTCAACTTTCCCCATCACAAAGCAGAAGGGAAGGGTACTGCAAATTGATTTTACTGGTAAGTTATTAAGTACGGTTTACGTGCTGTTCAAAATCAGTTGTTACCTCTGTTTGTCAGAGCATTAATTACATGATAACTGTTACGAATTGCACATAATGAACAATTTCTCATGCACCACTGCTTAATTTCCCTGCTGGGACAATGCTTCATTTCCAGAACATTGCTTAGGTGATAGACTGTAAATTACAGAACTACTCATACATATGCTTAAATATTCTCTGGAATACAGAACATATACGTGATGCCTACAAACAAATGACATTGAAAATGATAAACATATAGAGAACACACCTTTAACAAATATATCTCATCCAAAACCTGTGATTAAATGGAAATTTCACTGTCTGTCCTGTTGTTGGGCTAAATGTACATTACCACGACTATTTATTTTTCATCTGAGTGTTTTTGATTCTGAAAAATACTGGCGAAAATGTGATTTCCTTATTAATTTGGTCAGTTACAGAGATAGTCTAGGATTGTCTTTATTCATCAACAGAGTATAGGAAATAAAATATTTCCTCCCTTGATATTTAAATATTTATTCAAACTAATACTTTGTTGTGTTCTTAACATGCAAAGATTGATGTAGAGTTATATTTTTGCACTGTATAAACCTAACAATTGCCTGAACCTAAGTTCAAGGATGAGATGTTGCTCAGTTTTATTCCAACATAGCTTATGTGTGCAATAGTACATGTATATAGATGGATAGGAGCAGATGCAAGCACTCTAATCTCCAGCCACATGGTTTAAGCATGCAGCTGAAGAGCCACAAGACATTACTGACATTTGTACTTGCAACTGAATTTGGCGGTTACACTGTACTAGCACAAGAAAAAAAATGGAATTCTGATTCAAAACTTTTACATGCTGATCTCAGCTGACTCTATCAGTACTGCATAGTACAGTTATAATAATATGCTGTAGTAGGAGGAAACTTTCACCAGTTGCAATAGATGGAGGTTGGTTGTCCACTGGAAGTACAGTGATGTTAAGGTCATACACTGGGAGTGGACGGTGAAGAGGAACTGGAGGAGGAAGAGGTCTATCATAACAGCAGTCTTTCACATCTGGGTCAGCTTCATCATCAGAAACAACAAAAGTTAAGATCTCAAAGGAAAGATTCAAGCCAATTTCCCCACCTGGAAAAAAAAAATTAAAAAAAAAATGTTGCATTTGAGAATAAATGTCTTACTGTAGGGAAATGAAAATTTATGAAGAAGAACCTTGTATACTGCTAGGAGAGTCTGCAGGCAGAAGGGAGACCAAAATGGCTTCAAAAAAATTATGGTAAAATGACTGGAAGCTGACAGCCCTTGCAAGAACTATCCAAGGGTGAGTGCAGCCCAATTCTCAGGCTGATACATTAACTACAAAGGGCAGTGACTCCCTGCCCCACATACAGTAAGTACTGGCAGCACATTTACCATGTAGAAGTTAGGGAACATGAAATACAGGCAATTGTGCCTGTGAAAGTCAGATTCTACCCCTGGTTGCCCTGCGAAGCACTGCCATAAAAACAGCATTCCCAGTATCTTAAGGATATTGAAGAAAAGTTTGTTATGAGTAGCCATAATCAAGTACTTCATTCTCTTCTCAAATACCAGCTGTTCATTTTAGACAGTGCCAAGCCTGAAAATATCACATATATTCCCCACGCTAGCACAAAATTACAGACTAATTACACAGAAAACCAGAGCCTTTGGAGGAAAAAAAAAAAAGAAAAAAAAAAAAAAAAAAAAAAGATTAAAGCTGTTATCATGGATGAGAATCCCTTTCGTGCTAATGAAAGAACCAAATTAAGCAGGAAAGGGAGTTAACCAGCCATTGAATTTTATGAGTAATTTTACAAAAAGTATTTGGGGATATTAAAGATAAAACCACAAAATGATGTATTTTTAGAATCGCCATTTCCTTGAAGAATCTGGAACAATTCTTTACCTTGAGGTAAAGATGGACTGTAATCTCTCCAAAAATGAGTACCTATGCAGACCGGCAAGAGGAGCAGTTAGCACCTCACGTTGTCAGCAGTTTTCTATTAAAATTCTGCATCCTCATACCAAACATTACATTACTTGAGCTATACACAATTATGGAATAAAGTCAAAGATTTCCTTAATGTCATGAAACAAATAAAAATACTGCATTTAGTTCCTGTTTTATCAATAATTTTCCTGGGGAAAAAAATCATATTGTATCTGCAGCAGTGAAAGATATTTTCGAGAATTATGATGATTTCATATGTTTGATCTACTTTAATTTTCAGTTCAAAAGGAACTTGGAAATGAATTGAAGCAGTTGGTAGTTTTACACCATCAGACCTGTTTCAAAACCAGCTTAGCTTTTTCTCCAGTCACAACACGTGGTTTCTCAGCAGCTCCTACTGCAACGATTTTGTGGATTTAGGTGAAGATTTTCCACCAACGCTGTCTGACCACCTCCCAGTCTCCCTTACCAGTATGCTTATAGGTGACTAAGCCAGAGATGACATCAGCCTGGGAGAAACGCTCCACAACAATTCCGGCTTTTCTCAGCACCCCCTGGGAGGGCTGGCGAACCAGCACGAACACCAGCTTCATGTCATCACTGTCTGCATCTGTGGCATATATGTACTCTGATGAGAGGACCACTTCTCCACCCTCCGGGCAGCGTACCACATTGATAAGCCCTGTTTGCATAACAGGTGGCTCATCATTCACAGGCAACACCTAATCAGAAAGAGAATTTAACATCTTTTATTGTCATTCCAATGAAAATCTGCAGTTTTAAATGTTTTGCTTTCTGGTTCAAACCAGCAACAAAGTGTTAGAGTCAGAATACACAGTTCACTCTGTGAACTGCATTAAACAACTGAATTAGGGCCACTGGTAAAATCCAACAACAAAAGTAAACCAAACTAAGCAGACTGTGTGGAGGAAATGGTACACTTCCTTTTGTCTTCAGTTTCTCAGTGAGAAAAATGAAAATCCACTGCATATCTTTAAATTGACTGCACAATTTTGGCAGTGATATTTATAGTTGAAGAATGAAAACTCCCTCCTATGTTTAATTACAGAGAGAATAATTCCGGGCAGAAGAGCTCAAGTTAAAGCAAACACAAATGCCCTTCAAACAGTATGACAAAAACTGGCTTTTACATTTGGCACACTAACCTGAAAGATGGTGTGAAAAAGAAAGCCTAACAAACCCTTGTAAGGGGATATAAAGACTTTCAGAAAGTAAACTTTGCAGTATTTCACATAGACAAATGCTCTCAGAAGTTTTCAACACACTGACCTTGACCTGCAGGGTGAACTCTAAGGAGTGGATGCCATCTGTGGCTGCAAAAAGGACTCTGTCTGTAAACGTCTCAGAACCATCATGCCGATAACTGGAAAAAAAAAAAAGAGCTAAATAATTTCACACAGACAAAGAAGCTGTGGTTTCTGGTCATGCCAGATAGTGCAGATCTCTCCAAACCAGAAAGCCAATTCCTGTGCAAGGTTACCTAGCTAAGACTTGGAGTTCTAGATCACAGTGGGTTCAAGGAGTTTGTGAGATATCTAGCATGAAGAATACCCCCAAGATAAGACAGTTACCAGCTAGGAAAAGTTTTCACTGAACCTCTGTCATCTGCAGTATGGCTGTTTGTGAGTTACCTATTAAAGAGGCTTTCTCTCTGCAGTACGGAGGTTGCAACGGACGTAAGGCCTATTTATTTCCATGAAAACTACAACAGATACAAAGAGCACAATAACACTGTTGGATAGAGGAAATTCTCAACTACTCAAACAATATTTTTCAGCATAGTCATGCTGTATTTTCACCAGCAATAAACAAGATCCTGCATACTGTACCACCTACAGACAGCCTCTCTGTGTTCTCATCTTCTGTTTAGTTTCCATAAACATTCAGGAACTGTCAATGAATGTCAGAGTGCCATTTTTCCCACATGGAGGAATTCAGTTCCACACCATTGTCTCATACACACTTCCATCTCAGATATCCTTGTGTCAGACTGCCCCTCTGCTGCCATGTGTCACACAGCAACAAAGTATTAGGGACTATTGGTGGGAAGCTTCTACTTCCACTGCCCTACCACCAGCATCCACCTCTGATGACAACACAATGCAATAGGAGGCAACAATTTAGGAACAGCCATTGTAGGACAGCCTTCTTTGACTAACAGAATGAAATAAAGTCAAGGAGCTCTAATTTTGCATGTATGTAGGAAGTCAGCATCCTGTTCTCACCACAAATACAGCAGCAATATTTGCATCTTCAGATTAATCAGTGTCAAAACAAGCCTTCTTGTAAGTCTGATAAACACGTAACTTCCATAAAAGAAGAAGCTTGTAAACATTGCCCTCTTCACAAGAGCTATATGGCTGAACAAAGAATTGCCTCCTCACCTGCACAGGGCAGTATTTTATAGAGAAACCTACTTACATCTGGCCATGGCAGCTCCACTTACTGGCCACACCTCTGCTCAGACACCACAGTGACCATTGTGGTCATCAGGTTCAACAAGTTTTGGCTTGGAGCAACACTATCTGAGCAGTGCAGTGGTGAGCACTACCTGCTGTAGCCTCCACACCTTGATCTGCCTCTCCACAGTGGTCTTGCTCATCTAGCCAGAACACTCAGCTATCACGAGAAGAAAAGCAGCCACTTTTCTAACCTGACTGCCAGGCTACGCAGGTCCCCGCAGGAAAGCTTGTCACCCTCCTTCATGGGAACACCATCCAGCTCCACTGCCCCATGCTGAGGCTGTTGCTGCAGGAGGAGGAAGAGATGTTCCTGTTTCGTGTCCACATCAGAGACCAGAATGTGTGCCTCTGTGACAGGGCTCAGGCCACCCTCTTCCACCCTCAAGTGGCTTGTAAAAACCTGCATGGAGGAGAATGATGAATTGATGTTTTCATCTTCAATTTTTTGTAGTACTAGTTCATGTGACACCTTAAAAGTCAAAATGCCAAAGGCTGTACTCTTTTCTGCTGTGTTGGAAAAACATAAGGAATTTGCAAACAATATGTGCTGATATATATATACATCCTGATCTGATCTCATTCAGAATCCTATAAGCAATTAAGGAGGGATATAGGACTTGTGATTGCAGCCCTTAGCTTACGTGTTGCAAAAAATCACCTTGCACTCTAACCAAACATTGCCTTCCTCCTCTGCCCCAGTGAAGTCAACATGCCAGACACTGAAACCCTTTCCCATGGAAGATTTTTCTTTTAAGTCAGTCCAGTCAGGAGACTTCCCTACATTTCTGTTGCTACCCAAAGCCATTTCCAAACTCTTCACCCTTTGCCTCTCCATCATCCTACCTTTGGGGCTTGGTTGTCCACAGGAAGAATGGTAATATTGAAGCAGATTCCATACAGAGTGCCACCATGCTGATTGCTGACAGAAAATACAAACTGGACTTGCCGAGGATTGGGCCCAATGTCCTGCAGTGGGGGCATGTAAGCAACTTTCATATAGTTCACAGCGTGCTGCAAAAAGTGAAGAGGCGTTCACATAAGAGGAGAAGATGGGTGTAGCCATTAGCCAGGACGTTAAGAACTTATTTCATCCCCTCTTTTGATGTTACATGAACTTTCAAAATTTATTCCATAAACTGCTTACACTCTTTATCTACTGCCAGTTCGCAACATTCTGCCCACCAAGGTAGGGTGCCCACACAGACAGGCCAGTGAAAGAGACTAAAATAATCACCAGAATCTTCCATTCAGATACACATACCAGGCCAGAGATTCAGGCCAGGTAGACTCAGGTAGACTCACCACTGCAGTATTACAGTGGTCACCACTACAAAGCCTTAACCATTCTTCATGATACAGAACAGGACACGTTAACAATATTCCAAAAAAAGACATCTGTCAAACTACAGAACAAAATCCTGAAAAAGAGAATGTAGGCCTGTTCCAGCCTGTTCCACAGCCACCAGTGGAGACACCAAGGAGAAACAGAGAACTGTCAGGGCTCCATTTCTGTATTTTGTGCACTTTTTTTCATCTCAGCATCATAAAGAAGCCAAATTCAGCCCATCCTAAGCAATTGCAACCCCTAGAGCTTTCAGATGAAGAGTTACATTTGCAGATATGAAGCATGATGAAAATTTGTTTTAAAAATTGGAATTGAATTAGCAAGAATTTAATTAGCTCTTCTAAAGCAGTGTTCATGTAATAATACTGCAATTCACTTTTCACCTCTTGTTTTCTTATCAGGAAAAAGCTGTAAGTGTGTGACTGTTCTTAAGAGTGTTTGGTACCATTTATACTACTTTGTAACACAACAAACCTGAGTAAATGACCTCAGAGCAAGAGCAGCAGGATCCTTGACCAGTTTGGGGATGGTGTCCACCATAAACAGCTTCCCAGCATCGGAGTGGCTGTACAGAAACATGCATGTTAGCAATACTAAAGAACAGGAAAAACAGCAATCACGAAGTTTAGTCTTGTGTTTCAAATTAACTTCCCACTCCCAACTTCACTGAAAGGAAAAACTTTTTCTTTCTTCTATCTCTACTATTCTTCAAAGTTTATGATAGAACATTCACACATGTGAGTCTTTCAGCACTGTGAAAAAAATTACTGCATACCTTATAAGCAAGCACTGGGATTTCTGCTGATGTGACTCTGCACATTTCAGCTATCAGCTTCAGTGCAACTGGGCCTATTTACACACCTGCAGTGCTAGCCCATCACACTCCCAATGCTTACATGCCTGCAACTATCAGTATGTAAAAAAAATGAAATTATTCTGTTTCTCTTTCATCTTACAACTTCTCGAGTCAAGTTTGACCAAGCCATCTATGCAATGAAGACAACAGCAGTGCCTCTGCCTCATCAGCTGGACAGGGAGCTGTCTAAACACCATTCCCTCTGCTACTTACTGGTTCTTTGTGGCTTGAGGTCAGAATTGCAGATGTTGATCTGCAGCATAAATCATACAGCGGTTTAAAATTGTCTGTTTAGCAGATAGTTGTCAATGCAACTAACTGCAAAAATACATTTTACCAAACAGTGAAACAGCTTCAGCAACACATAAATTGCTCTTACAGCCATTTACCACATGCCCTTCTTGTGCCCTGGAGCATGTCCTGCCTGCCATTCTGCTGCACAGGTTCCTGATCCAGGACCTCACAACACTGTGGCAGTAGTGCACTGCCTAGAAATAGCTGTAGCACCTCATGTTCTCAGTCTGGGTAGCTCCAGGTAAACACCAATCTATTCATTACTAAAGCTTCTGTGAACTGTATCCAAGGAGATATAGAATCCAACTGTCCAGTGTAAAGTGCAAACCTGAGATAGAGATTTCAGGTGCATTTCTTCTTCTTTCTTGCTAAACAATGCAACTATATTATTCTGTGTATTATTCTGCTGCTTTTAGCTCAGCCTTAAATATTGACAAGAGATATGCATTCAGCTATTATCACCCGTACTTTAAGCAAACAGTTGGAAATCCTGAAATACAGGCATTCTGTCACCACTGAAACTGCTACTCTTACAAGAGGCTTTGCTCGATCCCACCTGGAAGATACAGCAGGCCACACCTACCCATGCACACAAGAGAAAAATGGGGAAGTGGTTATGGTGTACGTGAGTTCCCTATCATGCTCTTCCATATCTATAAAGTGGAGATGTTTCTTAGTTAGGTAAGCAATCTCAGTCTCCTTAACAACCAGGTGACGGGTCACTCCTGGGGCTTCTCTGGGTAGCTGATCATCCACAGGTATAATGTGCACCATCATCACCTAAAATCAGAAGATGGCAAAATCAACAACTGTTCCCTTGATGAGAAAGTGTCCAAGCAATAGTTTACACACTTGCACACAGAAATAACTATATCACTGGAATACGAGATACACGACACTCAAATCTCACAGCTCTCAGCACTATTCCTTTTTTTCACAAGCAATTCTAGATGTTCAACTCCTGGGTGGAATAGTACATTCACTTTGGCTTCAGGAGGGCTGTTTGGTTTGTTTGTATCATCTCTGAATCTAATATTTTCAGCATTTAATGTTACAGTTTGGGAGAAATTCACTGAGAATAGACAGAGAGCATTACCCCATGAAAAACAAGTAAGTGAAGAAGTATGGTTGATGGCAAATAGGAGAGACCTATCCCAGTTTTATTTGAAAATCTTGCAGAAGTTGAAAGTTCCCTCCCAGAGATGGTTCAATGTCATACCTGTGGCTCTGAGAGATTGGGAGGGTCATGGCTATCACACAGTACAAACTCAATAGAATCTTCAAATACTTCTCCTCCCAAATGATGATAGTAAATTATTCCATTAAACAGATCTCTCTGAAGAAAACTGCTGACAGGATACCCTGTTTAGTTAAAGAATATATCTTCTATTCAATTGTGCATAACTTTAATCCTTCATAAATACTATCCATTACCAGTGCAAGTAAACAGTGAGGCATCATGCCTCTTTTCTCACTCCAGCTAAGGCAAGATCTTTGAAATGTTTTCTCATTGTCTTTCACATTTCCTGCAGATCATCATTTTCATTTCCATGTCATTCAGTAACCATTCAAAAAATGAAGCAACACAGCAACTGGCTAACAGCTCTATGTAGAGGATAAAAGAATCTGCATTACAGGCAGACTCCACAGTCTAACACAGGAATTCTGAGCTCAGTTCATCTACTAGCTTTGAGCCTTGTAGATAAAGTATCTCCTGACTAGCTCAGTTCCTCTTGAGGAAAAAAAAAACCAACCCCCAAATTGGAGAAATAGATGGAAAACTTATGTGCTGAATTGTATTCAGACACAACTTTCCTGGTGCAAACATAGACCAACATTAAAGAAAAGTGAGAATTTGCACATGTAATAACAAAAGTTTAAAGTTTCCATGATTCAGCCTGAGCTGAAGTTAAGTCATGTTTAATACAGTTTAAAAAAATGAGAGGAAAAAGAAAATTGTGCTATTGTGGATGTGTTTCGTTACCTATTAAGTTTGGCCCTGGTTTCTTCATGATTTCTCCAGCCTGTGGTGGCTTGGTAATATTGAATACTATGTAGTCATCACTGGAATCCATGTCAGAAGCTTGAAGCATGAAGCCCTGGATCAGGATTGTCTGTCCCTCCTGTGCTTCAATTGCCACATTGCTGATAAGAAATGGAGGGCTGTCATCTTTAGGGAGAATATTGATTGGAAACTTATGGCGAATACTATGCAGGCCATCAAAAATCCTGAACACCACAAAATCCTTTGTGGAATCACTGTCATCATGATGGTAGTAAACAACTCCAGTCTCAATATCAGAAACTGAAAACATGAATCCTTTTCCTCCTGTCAAAACAGTAGAAACAAATGCATCACAAATGTGTAGAAACAAACACATTATTCTACTGGAAATAAGTTTGCAGATATCAGAACAGTTAAGAATGCAGAATTTACAACCATAGTAGCGCAGAAAAATCTTCTAAATGTGTACTGCATTAAGACAGTTCAAGATACCAGCAATTTTTAACTATGACTATTTTCACTTTAATTTCAAACTGCTTACTTATCAGGACACTTTGCTTTTATTTCAAGAATCGAGGATGCTGTGCTCTGTAATTACAATTCCTTGTTTCAGTGAAAATAAGAAATTACATTTGCGGCTCTTGGTTTTTTTCTCTGCAGATGATTGTGCATGAAAGAGACTATGGGCATTTCACTGAGCATGTTATTCACTCATAAAATATTTCAGGCAGGTTAAAGAATATATCTCAAAGTTTTGTGAACTCCCAGCTGATGCAGGAACAGATGGTATACCAAGGGCCTCTAAGGAAAATATTTTTGGCCCTCCAAGCTGTGTGACATGCACAGAGACACCCATAGCTGCAGGTGCATTTTCACTCCCTTTGTTCCTTACTTGAAGAGAATTACAAGTAGCTTTTAGGGTGCAGTGATAACTATTACGTCTTCACCAAACAAAAACCTGTTAGAGGTGACAGGAGGCAGAGAGCAATACCATGTATTCCTCTTTCTCTCTTGGGGCTTTTGCCTAGGACTGGCATTACAAAACCTGGTGCATGAGCACTCAAAGCACCGCACTGATCACACTGCAGTTGCAGGAATCCCTGCTCTGATGCAGTGGGTGCTGGCTCACATCAGATTGTCCATGGTCCACCTCCTACATGAGCTCCTCTGGAAATGAAGGCACTGAGAGCGTCTGCTTATAAGGTGGCAGACAGCTGGTCACACAGACCCCAAAACTGCATGCCAGGAGTTTCCTAAGATGAAACATAATTCATATGTCTCAGTAGTTTCTATTTCTGTCAAATTCTATGCATCGCCTTCTTCCTTTATTAAAATAGTTGTTCTATGTTTCTAGGCTGTACGTTTTACTTTAAAACATTTAACCATCAAAAGCCAGCATTAAGAGTGGCAGCATCTTTCCACCTTGCTAACAGCAGTGATTTCTCTTACCTAACTGTTTTATTCCCAAAGAGAACAGCACTGCAATGACTCATCAGACTGCAAAGCAAAATCAGTAATAGTGAAAATGCAGAGGGCTAGAAAATTAGAAGTAATTTAATTGCCTCTTTTTTCAAATAAGCTTTTAAACTGACAGAAAATAGCATCCATATCTAAATGTCTTCTGTATTTGCCAATGAATCAAAATCTCTCATTACTCCTTAACCATCCTCGGTTGGCAAAACATAACACATGCGTTTAGCCTAGGCCATGCCTGCTCTATCACAATGATTGCTTTAAATTTTCAGCTTTGGGATTCAGTTGAAAGTTCAGAAAGTAAAAATCTTAAATACATGCTTTTGTTGTTGTTGTTTGGGTTGTCGTCTGTTCTGATTTTTGTTTGTCTGTTTGGGGTTGAGTTGTGGGGTTTTTTTGTTTTGTTTTCAGCTGCACAGCCGTGCCCGTGCCTACTGCGGGGCTGCAGTAGAGGAAGGCCGTCAGCAGAGGGAGCGGAAGGCTGCCGGCACGCCTGCCATGGGCAAGGCCTCTCCAGTGCTCCCTCGGCTCCTCTGGCTGCCTTCTCCCGAAGTGAGAAGCGCCGGAGCAGCTCTCCCTCTCGTGCCCGTGGCCTCCTTCCTGGTGCAGCCCGAGGACATACACAGCCCCGCTGCCGTTTCTCTGATTCTGCAGTGCCAACCCAGCACCGCCTCTGGGGAGACACCCGCAGGACAGCTGCTGCCTATGGTCTCTTACAGCGCCGGGCTGAATTCTCGCGCAGCAAGGAAAATAAAACCAACTGCATGTATGAAATTGGCTTGTGGGAAAAATACCAAGCTTTTTTTTCCCCCGCTTAATGATGGAGACCACATAAATGCACTGTTTGCCAAAATGTCTATGCTATGCAACTGATTTTCCTTAGGAACCCGTGAACTTTCAAAATTCCTGTTCTTTCCTTCTGCACCTTCATTCCCCTGCACATCTGCTTCTCATGCATATCTGTTGGTGTCTCCGTGACCATCACATGGTCTGCCACCAGTCATCGCTACGGAAGGTATTTCCAGGACCCAAGTGTAAACAAGAATTTATTTACCTCTCACTGTGAGCCGCCCATGCTGTAAGCCATCAACTGTGACCAAGCGAACATTTTGGATGTCATCATTGTCTACCACTTGTAGGTGCTGCCATGTGATGGGCCGGGATTGCCCTTCCAGGAGGCTGAGGCCTGCAAGCAGCAGAGTTATTTCACAAAAGCATCACTCAAGGTTGCTAGTACCCCTCTCTAAACATTTCTGGAGTCAGGAAAAAGTCATGCTTGGTTGCATCTACATATCTGAGACAGACATCTCCAGAACGCCTATAAGCGTGATACCATCTTCTCTACTGTTACCTTTACTTTAGTCAGTTGCATTTAAGGAATTTATATTTCAGAGAAACAGCATATTCTGGTTCCCAGTTACCAAACAGACCATTTAGAATGATTTCTGGACATCTGTGGAGATGAAAGTATTGTACCTGAGGTCTCACAGTGTCTGAAGCTGGGCACTCCATTTCTTAGTGAGTCCGAATTTGAAAATTATATTGATATTCACAATGGAGAACAGTATCTCTTCTTTTTATTTGGACAGCCATTTCAGGTGGAGTTTCACTGAGAAACACAAGGCCTCCTTTTCTCAAATCCTATCCTATTCCACTGCAAAGAGATTGCACCTTCTCTGGTGATAGCTTCAGACTTGTCTGGCCTTTGCCTTTTGTGGCTAAATATCAGTGTAAATTTTAATGTGAATGGAAGAGTCTGTCCCTTCGCCAGTGGGAAATTATAAACTTGTTTGAATGAGTTCAACATTTGTAGGCTTCAAATTGTTGTTGGTGTCCCATGCTCTGACCTGTGTTCCCAGACTGTAATACAAAAATGACCTGCACAAGTCAATCCTTCCATGCCATATGGTGGTTGTTTTTCTCCTGCATGGTATAACGTACATTCTGATGTCTGTTTTCCATATACTCACTTTTTAGCACTTGTAGTTTCTGTTTCCAATTTTCATCTATACCCAGCTTCTTTCTATTGCTTTACCAACCCATTCCTGTTCAGATTTTGAGTGAGCATATCTTTCTAGTTCTTCTGCTCATTTTTTTGAGATTTCTACTTAGAGCAGTACAGACAACATACTATTCTACAACCTTTACTCCATCATATATTTGTCTTTATTATGTAAACTCTTTTATGTCTTGTTCATTCTTGGAGAAAATGCTGTATACAAAAATCTTGATATATATATATATATATACATATATATATATCTATTTTTTTTAAACTACTTCTTTATTTTTCATTTCAATTAAAACATTTGAGTTTCTACATTTTCCCCAAAAAAACAAGCAGAAAAAAAGATAGATGTACACTTTTCACTTAGTGATCCTTCAACTCCAGATGCAGAACTGAATTTTATAGCTCTGTCAAGATTTCCTGTGTCCAAAGTGTGATGAATTCTGTAGCAGAACAAACTGAGGAACAGAGATCTCACCTGTATTCCACGAAACCCGAGGAGCGTTTGTATCTGCGGTTCTAATAGAAAGTTGCACTATGATTGGTAAACTCCTCTCAAAGTAGAAGTCATGAACCTCAACCTCCAGCTGTAATATAAGCAGACAAAGAATTTATTGGCAAAAAGAGCCTGAAAAACAACTGTACCTCAAAACACATGCAATGGGTTCTTCTCTGAGAGATAAATCCTAGGAGAGTTAACATCAGATAATAAGTTAAAAAAAGAAACTTGATTTAGCTTATAAAGTGTATTTGAGATTCTGTACTTGATCTTGACTTCAATGTTCTTCCCAGCAAAAGATGGGAAGGATAATTTGCAATGTGTAGCAATCAATTTTAAATACAGATTGGGATACAATTAACACAGCAATTAATATAAGACTTTTTAATATCAATAATAAAGGAATAGGGCTTTTCCCACTTTTTAACACCTAAAAAAAAAATGGAAGAAAAAGTACAGACTGGCAAAGAGAAACAGATTTTAAAATTTTAT
This sequence comes from Phasianus colchicus, assembly GCF_987193195.1. Lineage (NCBI taxonomy): Eukaryota > Metazoa > Chordata > Aves > Galliformes > Phasianidae > Phasianus > Phasianus colchicus. The sequence goes on along the minus strand of NC_143476.1, from coordinate 60,136,250 downwards.
ATGTATATATTTAAGCATATCTATCAAACTGTTCAATGGCCTAGAAATTCTTAAATCTGCAGTGAATTCCAAAAGCAGAATGGTGAAGATGTGCTCAGAGAGCAGAGAGTTTGGTAAGATGACAGTTCCTCACATTAAGGAAACAGCAAAAAGGCAGCTCCTCTGACAGCTGAGGTTAAAAAAGGCAAGTTCTATCAGCAAGAGATGCCAAATTGTATCACATCTGCTTTGCTTTCCAGTTTACCCTTTCTCTGGATTATCTTCCTCTGATGTCATGTTTCTTTGGACAGCTTCATTCATTTCATTCATTCACAAAATGTTTTGGTTACTTAAAAAATAAAGCATCACTGTCCCTGAAGTGGGAGATACTCACTTTCAGCACTCTGTGGCAGATCTGGAGCGACAAACATCACTTACAACAAAAGTGGAAAAGGTAGAAGTGATGCTCTGTTCTTCCACATAAAACATAAATGTGTTTCTACAACCTTGGCCTTACACACTTTGGCACTGTCTACTTACTTACTTACTACAGACGTGCACCAGCCTACTCTCACTGTTTCTGTCATATTTTCAGAGTTAGTGACATAGTTTTAATCATCCTAGCAGGAACTACTAGGGACCCCTTCATGCTATCCCTACATCACCACTGCTGCACTAGGCTGTGAGATCCAGTGGCAGTCCTGACCTTTGTCTGCCTTCTGTGGCTTTAGGTACGTGTCTAAAGAGCACAGAGTTCACTACTGTCATATAGGCATAAAACATAAGTGGAAAAAGAATAGCTGGCCCTATCAAAGCTCTAGAGTGTTGCTAAAAGAAGAATGATGCTTCTATTCCCTTCATTAAGTAGGGATAATAGAAATAATAATTATAAGAACAACAGATGAACAAGAAGAAAAATACTGTTTAGACGTTCACTCGTGGAAGGGTTACAAGTCTTTTGAGTTCAAAGAAATTACTTAAGTTGTGAGCAAAGACCTGGTTTGCATTCTACAGGTAAGCTGATATCAGTCATATCTGAATCTGGTAAAAGATATTGTGTGAGAACCTGCATTGCGTACAGTTAGAGAAAGAATATTTACTTTTTCTGGGAAAAAAAAAAAAAAAAGGAAAAAAAATAAGTGTTTATTTACAGCTTATAGAATTTTGAGAAAAACAGAAAATATTCAGGCATCACACTTTTACCTCATAATTCCTCTTCTCTGTGTGGCTGTTGTTTGGAGGCTGATAAGCAATAAGCATTTCACTGAGATCTTTCCATGTGAAGGAACCAACAGGCTTTGTGTGGTCTGATAGGTGAGTAATGAAGCCTTGCAGAGGTGGCTTTGTAATGTTGAACACCAGCAGGGACTTTGGAGTTTCCTTGTCTTCAGCATCAACTGTTGTGGTTGTAATGGGAGTTAAAATAAATTGGTCTACTTCCAAGATGAACTTTGTCATTGGAACAGCTTTTGGTATTTGATTGGGCATAGCACTTTTAATCTGAATAGGGAGCCACGCATGCTCAGTCTACAACAAAGAGAAAAAAGGAGAACTAAAAAGGATGAAGTGAAGCAAACCAAGTAAGTTCAGTTTTCATTACCTTCACATTGACAGTTGGGACACTTGTTAAAGTGATGTATTATAGAAGAATTTAGACATCTTATTGAAAAAAATGCCCAGAGTAAATCATTTTGACCTCAGTAAAGGTCTTCTGTGTTCACTCGTCTTATTAGTGTTCTTAATTCTGGGCTGAAACAACATACCTAATTTAATGAGAATTTCATGAATAATTTTACCTGACAGAGGTATGTACATGATCCATTAATTATTATTAACTGAATATGTTCACACAGCTCTTAGCTTATTAATTACTATATATATTGAAGTCAGTGCAGTTCATGCTCTGTAAAGATGTGGAATTATGCCAGGGTTAATTTTTACTCCTAGTCTAAACTACTTAAGACTACCAGTAAACATCCACAGTTGCATCTCTGTAGCATGTTGTCATAATACATTTAATCTCTCCAGCTGGCAACAACAACAATGAAACACCCACGAAAGCCCAGTACGTATCTTAAAGATGAAAGGGAGCAACAAATTTCTTTCTTTCTTTCTTTCTTTCTTTCTTTCTTTTTTTTTTTAAATCAGGAAGACAATCAAACATTGTAAGGTTGCATAAAATTCTACCTTGTGCAGAGTTTTGCTTCTGCTGTCTGTGAGATCCAGCCTCAGTGGAATATAATCAATATCTGGCGAGCGAGGGTCGAGGTGCTGATACCGAATGCCCTTCCTCAGAAACTCTTCGCAGCTCATTTCTGTGTTATGGATGACTCTCAGTCCCAACACACAGCTCCCGTTTCTGCACTGCCGGCCTGGTCTGTGCTCTGTAATCCAACAGAAGCCATAGAGAAACAATTAGCCGAGCAGAAATCAGTGTGGGAAGCCTGTTCTTAGGGCTGAACTAAGCCTGACAAAAAGCCAGTGTGATGACTGTTAAGATTCCTTTCCCATCCTAACTCTTCCTACAGGCTTTTGTTCTTAGCAGAGATCTTTCTGCTCCAGCTTCCCTTGGGGAAGTGCTACCTCCAGCAATTCCCGGTGCTGTTTGTGTAGGGTTTTGGCACTGCCAGAGTCATCACATTGATCCACAGATCAAGGAGCTAAAAACCAGATTCCTGTTTGGGAATTACTGACCATTGGTGAACTGAATTTTGCCCAACACAGACTTCAGTTTGCAAGACAGCTCAAGCTGTTCATTAAACTTCACATGACCCACTCTTACCCAGCATGTCTGGAGCAAACAGCAGACTTAATCTGCCAGGATTCTTTGAACCTGCTAATACAAACAACAAAAGTACATCATACTAGGGCCAAGGAGGAAGCTCTGTGGTTGATCCCCTCGAAGCTGTTCCTGCTGCACGTCTCCCAGCATGAGCTGGCCATGAGCAGGGAGGTGGGTTTCTGAAGAGACTATGGAAATGGTGCATTCCAAATTTATCTTCCTGTTGTAGTCAAAAGTGAGAATGTTCTTGTCGATTGCCCTGGACAGACCGTAGTATTCAGGCACCTCCAAAGCTCGGGAGCGCATTTTGATGATGTTACAGTCTGGCTCAAGTAACTGTACGTGGAGGGTGAATGTTTCTAGAAATGTTTCATTTTCTGTAAACCTATGGGTAATAAGAAAAAAATAATTGCACTTCATCCCCTTTCTGATTCTCTTCGTGAATTTGGTGTTAACCCCACTTTCTAAACAAAATTACTTGAAGCCTTTTCTCTCTTGTGCACTCAAACCCCAGATCTCCAGAGATATGAGATACAGCTGCTCACCTCTTCCTACTTGTAAACAGATTTTGAAAAGGAATAGGTTCTTTATTGTGTATACTGTGTATACTCAGGGACGCATGTCCCTTTTAGCAGTAAAACGCAGAACATGCTGTGCTCTCAAGTACTGCTGCCTCTTTCAATAGCAATCAGAAAAATCACTGGTTCTTCTGTAATGAACAAAAACCGGGTAACAGCAAACACATTTTCACATTCACATTTTTGTGTATCTGAAATGCACTGCAAATAATGTACTTGAGTGCTGTGTTGTGACAACAAAGTATGATGACCCAGTGCTGCTTACCTGTACAGCCTAAGCATGACTGTGTCTGCGTCTAAAATCGGACAACCGTTGTGGGTATACTTGACTTCATTAAGGTGAAAGTGACAGTCAAAAACCTATGCAAGAGAAAGAATAGACAAGTACAACGCTATTGAGGAAGCTAATTTCACAACTTCTGTTTCACTTCTCTCTGGCTGTCAGGAATGCATTGGCTTGGGGAAATCTTTAATCTTCTGTTTATCCACCCATTCTTTGGTCTCTCAGAGAAAGCCAGAACAAGCACAGTAACTGGGGATGCTGGTGCTCTGCCATAAGAAAGGCATACCAAGGTGATTGCTTCTTGCCACCGCTTCCCTCCTCTCTCCTCTAACTCAGTAATCAGGTTGATCACTCACTTCTCTGCCATTGCAGACTGTGGATGTATGGATGCCTCTGTTTTCAGGACAAGAACTGTTTTCAGTTGGTCTGAACTGCCAGCAGTTCCTGCAGAATTGTATCGAGTTTAGTTTGCTTTTAAAACTGCTTGTGACTGTAGCTTCATTATATAGTAAATCCTATTATTAGATTGGCCACTATAATTGGAATACAACTTCGAGTCTGTGAAATTTTCCTGTTGGAAACTTTGCTACCTTGGATGTTTTTGGAACACTGACTTTGTACCTGCAGCCCTCTGCTGGATCAGATGACGTTTCTCTGTACCATACCAACACCCAGTCTAATCCTGTGACATAAAAGCAACCAGAAGTTCACATCAAATGTGCACTAACTAATTTAAAAGAGATTAATTCTTATGCCACACCTGGTATGAATAAGATTTGAAAACTTGCCTGGCCACTGTACAGCTTGTGCATAGGCAAAGGATGCTCAGATTTTGTATTTGCAAAAAGAGCATGTTACTGTCAGCAAGTATTAATTGTAGTAGCAAGTATTAATTGTAGTAGCAAGTATTAATCAGCAAGAAATTAATCTCAATCACATTTCTCATGTGATTTCTGGTGAAGTTTAATTTGGTTTTGATTCAGTTTTTAAGGGCAATACTCACATGTGATTAGTTCTTCCATGGACTAAAATAAAATCTGTTCACTAATACTTCTGATGAGGCCATAACTAATGAGAACTAACACACAGTTGTCAGACAAACAACAACTCTTTGCAGAAAACAGAGATAATTTCATACTACCAAGCATCTCTTAAAAATGTGGCTTGCTTTCTTTAGCTACTTCTTCCCAGCCACTTTGAGGAATGGTAAAATGTAAAGGGCATTCTGGTGAGATTCTAAAACATTAACTGGAATTGTGATAAATTGAGAAATTATTTAGATGCTCTGTATTTGAACATAAAAATGAAGTAACCTTATAATGGAAACAGGAAAGTTCTAATTCTATGCAGTAGCTAGATAGAAACAAAGGCTGGTAGTTCTTACATTCTTCAGTGTGAATCCACGAAACAGCCAAGATGCCTGTCTGTTAATTGCACATTAATAGTTAATTTAGAAATTAGGGTTTATCTTCTTCTTATTACTGGAAGTGTGCATTTCCACTAAAGTTATTCTCAGAGTCTCAAGATATGTGATAATTTTTGTATATTTCATGTGATTTTAAAAGGTGCTGCCTGCTTTTATCTTTTATCAAGAACTACATTCTACAAAGTCATTTTTTTCCAGTAAGTAATGAATTAGTTTTATTATCGGATACATATACATGAATTTACCACTCTGTTTCAATTGGCTAAAATGACCTTGGGCCAATCCATAATACTGCACCAAGGAAGACACAGTTGGTTTTTTTTATTTGTTGGAATTGCTTAGAGAAAGAGGACAAGAACAGCTCATGAAAATCTGATTCACATATGGTGAAAGAATGTTGTGGTTGTTTTCAAATATCACAGAGACACTCCTTATTTTTCAGAACTTGGGAAACAATATGTGTTTTCTTGTTTTTCCTTTTATCTCTCTTTCTTTGTGCAAGATAATAAAACATGAAAGTGAGAGGTAAGTAATGAATTAGGTAGTCATAAGTGACATTATAGGAAAAAAGATAAGCAGTTAGAGGTGTCAAGTGGTCAAGTTAAACAAAAATACAAATTATATAGAAAAAAACTGCTCATATTATAGCTCCCTGCAGTTCAGTAACATCACTAGTGAAAATCAGTGTAGAACCCTCAAGGTCTGTAGGACTTTTCTGACTTGTAGGCACATGGCAATCAGATATTCCTCCGATGATACAACCCTGTCCATATCAGAGGAGACTGCCTACTACTGAGGAGCTGGTAACTCATATCAGATAATAGATTTCTTTTTTTTTTTACAAGACATCATTATTTTCCCCTCTTAATTGTCAACAAGGGGGTAGAAAATGAAAGACCTTTCCACAAAAGTCTGTTAACACTGATTATCTTATATATGTATAAGACTCAATCTGCTTTGCAAAAAAGAAACATCTGTTTTATGTTTCCTAATATATTCTCCTTTTATGAACAGCCAGCTCTAACTGTCTGTAAACTCAGTGGGTACAACAAAGGAGATCTGAATCATCTCCTAATTACCACCAAGCTTTGTTTTTTTCCAGTTCAACTGCTTTTAGATTACAAATTATAATTACATTGTCACACATTCCTAGAACATTACTCACTTTAATGACAGTAAAACAGATGTGATCAGGGATACTTTCCCACTGCATTATTTCCTGATAGAAGGAGCATGAGTGGCAACAGGTAGATAAGCTGACTTGGAAGCATACTGCAGTGGTCCTACCTCCAATAGGATGCAGAAAGGAGAAGGCACTTTTCCTAACTTTTCTTGGGACTCAGGACAGGACACATGGAGGGGAGGCATCCCACACCACCAGCCTGGTACCCCACATCCTCCTGCCCAGAAATGCTCACCCTTTCAGGTGAGGTACACCCACAGCCTCCAAGAGGTTAGAGACCTCTGCACAGGCACAGACTCAGCTGCGCATTCTCAGCTTGGGACCATGACAGAACAGACATTTAAAAGAGGTTAGTCTGAGAGCAGAGGAAGACAAGGACCGCAGGTATATCAGAAAGTAAGTTGTGATGCATACATATCTCCTGGAGACTCTGGAAAATGCTGACTCTGTGCTTAAAGCATGCTAGGTTACAGAGGAAAAGTGGCTTTTTCAAAGGTCCTATTGCACATTAGTAGCTGAGGCAGAAATTGAAAGCAAATTCAAGCACACAGTTAACTGCCCTGCATTCAAAAGTGTTCTACTGGCAAAGAGGCATGTAAGTCTCTCCTGTTCTTCTAGTGGACAGGACTGGACCCGGGAAGCGGAGGGGGATAAAGAGCCCTGCGCTTACAGAAGCTCTGGGGAAGATTCCCAGCAGAGGTCCTGCACCTCCTGGGGCCAGGCTCTGGAGGAGAAAACACACTGCACTGCTCACTGTCTGCTGCTTTCCTTGGAATAGAAAGTGCTGGTTTGCCTGAAGTAATCATGGTGCAAAATGGTGCAAAAAAGAAAGTCGACAAGCAGGCCAGAAGCTTTGAAAAACCTGAGATTGGTGATTCTGCATTGTCCTTGCAGAAACCACCAGAAACCTGAGAGGAAGTGAAAAACTAAACATATACCAATGTGTGGAAGTGTATGCTTAACAAAACTTTTCAAACACAGACAAAAGCTGTTGGGTTATGTTTCATTTTAAAATCATTAATCTTCTATCTCTACTGTTACATTTTCTCGTCAATTACTTCTAATTCCTTCCTCCAATGACTTAGATGGGGAGATTTTTTAAGCAAATGAGTAGCAGAACGGTGACGTATAAAATACATTTCATCATTCCCACAAGCTCAAAATTTTAAAAGCAAACAATTTTTTAAAATATATTTGCCATATGTTAGCAATTTGGCTGTTGCAGAGCAGAGCAAACAATACTGTACACAATGTGCTTATTGTATGTGATGATTTTTTTCCTAATTGTTCCCAAGGTAGTGGCTTTGTGACTGAAATGCAGAATGTTCTAGCTGGTTATGCATTACCCAAGGGGCAGTGGATACTGCTATGGTAGAAAAACAGGCAACTGTGAGACTGGAAGATGTCTCCTAACCCAAAGTTTTGAAATGCCCATTCTACATTAGTGAAAGAAAGCTCTGACCAAAATCATTTTTATACATTTGTGATATTGAACTCAGCTTTTTTTATTTCAGGAGTGCTATTTTCTGTCAGCTGGCTACTTTTAGTTAAAAAAATGTGAATCTTATTCACACGGAACATTCAGATTTTTGTGCTTTAAGCAGAACCCAAAAGGAATTATGTAAAGCAATATTCAGAACAGCAAAACAGGGCCCAAATACCTGTGGAGTTAGCTTCCCAACCCTTTGCGTGATTGGCTCGTTTCTCACAACTTCGACTTTGCACACATCCTTCTCTCTGGGGATGGAAAACTTGAGGTCATCTTCTGACAGGAAAACAGACTGTCCCTTCATCACTTTAATGCCAAGGTTGACACTTATAAAAGAGGAGCAGACAACTCTTAGGAGAACAGACAGCAGTAGCAACAACCAGGTTTTCTCAAAGGACTTCATACTGTGAGGCTACGCCAGCTCTTTTCTGCTAGTGGAAAAGTTCTTGACAAAGGGAGTCTTCTCTTCCTCCTCCAGCAAACGCTCACTGTGTAATGGAGGACCAAAACGTCAGTCACAGGTAAAAATGTACCACGTTTTCTATTATAATGCACCTTTTAACTGCAGTTTGAACAGATGCCTTTCAAAATATCCTCAAGTTTTTATAAAACTCATTGGTCAAGCCTGAGAAAAAGACGAATGTTCTCTCAGACCACTTTTAATGTCTGTAAATCCTAAAAATAAACAGAGAGGGAGAAATGATATAAAGTATTGAACGCCTGTTGAAAACAAACAAACAAACACACTTCCTTATCATTGCTTTATAATTGCAATTTCAACAAGCAAATGAACTTTGCCTTTGAAGACAATTATTAAGTATGCATTGCTCTGAAAATTAGCTTTGTACCGATGAGACTTCTATCTCAACAGATCAGCTCTCAATGTGGATTTCAGGAACTTAAGCACATAGAATCATTTGCTGCGTGGGATCCTCTGCTATGGGACATTTTTATTGCTGGACCACTTTAGCTAAGCTAAATAGCATTTTAATAAAAGAGTATGAGTATCTGACTAATTTCAAAGTACAGAAGGGAGCATTCGTTTGGATTCAATGTAGCTGAATGTAAAATAAAGGAGGTGTGGTCCTCTGTTAAATACATTATCATTTTGCCATTTAATGGTGGGAGATGAAGAGGGAGGAGGCATTTAACCTTTAGTTTAGAACACATTCGCTGTACCTCACTATTTTTCCTTCTACAGTGACTATTCCTGCATGTCAACAGAGACATATATGATGTTGAACTACAAAGCTAAAGTATTTCTTTTTCAAAAAAATAATAATAAAAAAGATATAGTACTCCTTTTGAACTTCATTTGACCAAAAAAAAAAAAAAAAAAAAAAAAAAAGTAGTAATAAGGAACAATAGATAATAAGAGAGAAAATAAAATTACACAAAGGCTCTCATACCCAGAACAGTGGAGCTCTTGGAGCAGGTCCAGAGGAGGGCCACTAAGATAATCAAAGGGCTGGAGCACCTCTCCTCTGAAGAAAGGTTGAGGGAACTGGGATTGTTTAGCTTGGAGAAGAGAAGGCTTTGGAGAGACCTCATTGTGACCTTCCAGTACTTGAAAAGAGCATATAAACAGGAAGGGGAATGGCTGTTTAAGAGGGTAGATAGTGCTAGGGCAAGAGGTTTTAAACTGATTTTAAACTAAGACAGGGGAGGCTTAGGTTAGATATTAGGAAGAAGTTTTTCACACAGAGGGTGGTGACGCACTGGAACAGGTTGCCCAAGGAGGCTGTGGATGCCCCATCCCTGCAGGCATTCAAGTCCAGGCTGGTTGTGGCTCTGGGCAGCCTGGTCTGGTGGTTGATGACCCTGCACGTAGCAGGGGGTTGAAACTGGATGATCATTGTGGTCCCATTCAACCCAAATAATTCTATGATTCTATGATATAATACCTGAAGCTGTGATTAATCTTTATCTTTCATGTTTATAAGTTCAAAAGAAAAGCACAGTTACTGTTGAATAAGCACTGTTGAAATCCTTATACAGCCCTCCAAACTTAATCTATGGCCCAAAGAATCTGCAACAATATTGATTTAATTAAGTCTGATTAAATCCTAAAAAATTCAAAGAATTCCTTCAGGTTCTTACAGTTTTTTAGTATTCTGACTACCTAATTACACAGTTTAACCATGACTTTACCAACAGTGAGCTTTCCTGAAAATGATTTAAAAGAAAAAATGCATATATCTCCCTTTATTTCCTCCATTAATATCCACAGAAAAGTGTTCTCTTTACTGATTCCTGCATAATGACCACTGAATGGTCTGCAGTGGCATGCACATATCGGTCCAGTCCTACATTTCACTGAACAGCACTTAGGCATTTGATCAAAATTGTCAGCTTCTTAAAGTAACACGAGTGACAGCCATTTATTTCAGGCCTGATTTAAGATTGAAGTCTTTGCAACTAACATACGTTGAAAGTTAGATGTGTGTTGACTGTGTAATTTGGACCCCAAAACTTTACTCTTGTTTTCTATCTTTTTATCTGAAAACATTTCCATTTTGGCCTAAAGTTATGCATCTAGATCAATCTGAAGAAAAATTCACAATTCTAGCCAGAAGGTATAAGAGGTAGATTGTGTTTTTGCAGTGCAAATTTCCAGTATTTCTGTATGTAGCATAGGATAAGATGCCTGGTACAAAGAAAGTTGCTGAACAGAGTAAAGTTGAGACTGGGTCGTTCCAACCTAGGTATAATTGGCACAGTCTCTAGGTAAGATAATTATATAGGGTAGGGGAGAGTATGGTGCAGGATGGAACTAGTGTGCAGATATAGTTTAAAATATTGTCCTCCTATCACTGTAAAAAGTACAGAACATACCCAAAGACAATGGATTGGTAACAGACATTGTATGGAAGCGTGATGTATGGTAGCTATGGAAGCGTGATGTAGCTATGGAAGCGTGATGTAGCTGTGGAAGTGTAACGTAGCTATGGAAGTGTAATGTAGCAAGAGCATCAGAAGACTGTGAGCCTGAGACACTCATCCAATGAGTGCCAGGAGAGGCTTTACCTGCATCAGACCCAGGGAATATAATGGAGTGGATTTCACTGACTAGTTGTGCAATTTCTCCCTTGTCAGTAGGGGTGTGCGCCCATTACTGCAATAATGAATAAACTGCCCTTCATAGATATCTTTGCTTGATTGGAAATTTTTGATCTTGAGCATGTTTCTCACAATTTGGTGCTGAAATCCAGGAACAATATCGCCTGCCTGCTATGAGCCTGCATTTCTACAGTACAAGACAGTGCACCCCATTCTTATTTCTGCAGCCCTGTAAGTTGGCAGCGGTGGCTCATCATGGAATCGGTTGTGGACCTAAGGATGTTTTTAAGAGGCAAGATCTCTGAACAGCTGGGGGATAGGGACGGACAGCAGGCACTGCGGTGATGTGTGATTGCCCTTCTAATTCCTGGCAACCCTGTGCACAGATCAAAGTAAGAACAATCAAGTGTGATTAAGTACTGCCTTGGAGGACGAGGTCTGGGACTCATGTTGTATGTGAGCGTCTTGCAAAAGGATTGTTTGACGACACACCTCATTTCCTAGAACCAAGAATTGGTGTGTGCAACACTGCAGAAGTGCAGTTCCTGCAGTAGCACAACCATAGGTTGCTGAGAGAAATGGGGAATAAGAGTTCCAAGGTGGAGGACAGAGAGAGAGCCCCTGGAGGAGTGCCTGCTATAAATCCTTCAGGAAATGTGTTGAAAAATTGGAAGAGAAATTAAAAAAACAGGGATAAAGATAAACAGAAAATGATTAGGTATTGTGTTATTGTATTGCCTAAAGAGCCGATTGCAGGGGAATCAGTATTTTGGCCAAAATACGGGTCTGGCGAGGATTGCATTCGTCAGGCTTCAAACATGCAAGTAAAAGTAAAAGTCCTCTATTTGTTATTTTACTGTTTTGTTTTGTTTTGGAAGAGGAGTCCACATATGCTGCTTGTTATATTTAGGGAGTACAGCAGTTAATCATGGCTAGACAAAATTGTGTAGATAAGGAAGAAAAGAGAAACCCCAGATGGGATCCTTTAAGCTGTTTACTCCCTGTACTTCTCCCTAGGGTTAAACTCACTCGCATTTCTCTATGGAACGACATTTTCCCCCCCTTGCCATCCTGGCCTTGAGTCAAGTCCTGTAACTACAGGAGGGAGGCCGGAGACAGCTGACAGAGCAGAGGATATTGGCTCGGATCAGCCCCTTAACAGCCCACCTGAACTGAGCTCTGTGATTAGTGCTGATGCTGAAAAGAAAAAGTTCTGCCAGCTTGAGAAAATACAGAAACAATGCAAAAAGGACATTGTAAGTTCTCCTCATCCTAAATATAACTCCATTAGCCCCACTCAAACTTCCATGTATCCTCTTCGTGAAGTTCCAGTGTTATCAGGAGATATAGGATATGTAGACTCCCTACTTACTAGTGGAGAAGTGAGAAATTTTAAAAAGGAAATGAAATCTTTAATGAAAGATATTACTGGATTAGCAGAACAGTTTGATCAATTCTTGGTCAGCTTAAAAAATACTGGGACTTAATTTAACTGGGAACATCTTCAGAATAACAGGGGTAGAGGGATCAAGAATGATAGTTTCACTTTATGAGACTATTGAATTAAAATGAGACGATAAAATCGTCACAGGGTAATTGTCATACGTCCCAGAAGCAGGGGAGAGATTTAATAGTTAAATTAGGATTGAAGTTGAAAACTTGTGGAACAGGTATAAAAGCGTCAAAGAACTTGTTAACAGCTGTTGAAAAAGAAATAAATCCAAAGATGTGGGCAGGGGGAGAAAACCGGGGTGGACTCACAATTACTCCCTGAAAGAAAAAATAACTGCCCAAGAATGGAGTGAAGCTGTGAAACAGCAACAATATCCCATACCTTTAGAAAGGATAATAGGTCTAAAGCCTATGATACAAACATTGGTTAAGAATGGTCTTCTGGGACTCTATGTCACCCTATAACACTCCAATTTTGCCATTACAGAAGGCAGATGGCACCTATGACTGGTACAAGATCTAAGAAAAATTAATGAAATAATTCTCAAACAAAACCCCCTGGTTCCTAACCCCTATAGGTTAATGAGTCAGATCCCACACAGACATAAGTGGTTTTGTGCAACAGACTTAAAAGATGCTTTCTGGACCTGCATTTTAGACTCAGAGAGTCGAGATCTCTTTGCCCTTGAATGAGGGGACCCAGAAATGGGACAAAAGTAGCAATATAGGTGGATTGTTTTACCCCAAGGGTTCGCAGAATAGCCTAATTTATTTCTTTTTATTATATTTTATTTTATATATATATATATATAATATAATATTATATTATATTATATTATGTTCTGTTCTGTTATATATATATAATGCATTATATATATATTTTATATATAATAAATATTCTATTCTATTCTATTTTTTTATATAGTACATATTTTATATATATATATATATATATATTACTTTAACTAATTAAGTGCTGGAGAAAGTTTTGGAAAAGAGGGGGTAAAGCTGTTACAGTATGTGGATGATTTGCTGATTTGTGGAACAGAGGAGTCCAAAGTAAAAGAGACTACAAGTAAACTTCTGAATTTCTTGGGGAACATGGGCTAAGGGTGTTTAAAAGTAAATTGCAAAAAAGAAGTCAAATACTTTGGGCATGTAATTTCTGAAGGGAAATGGAGAATTAATTCGGTAAGAATTCAGAGTATTGTGCAGCTTCCTCTCCCAGGAGGGAGTTATGAAAGTTTCTAGGTCTAATTGGATACTGTAAATTATGAGTAGAAGCATATGTACAGAAAAAAAAAAAAAAAAAAAAAAAAAAATCACCAAAGAGATTTTTATCTAAAACTATCAGAGGGAGAACCCAATGTATAATAATGCACAAAGGAGGAAAAAAAATCAAAGAATCAGTAGAAGTATTGAAACAGGACTTAATCACAGCACCTGTGTTAGAACTGCCTGCCTTAAAGAAACCATTTCACCTTTTTGTAACTGTCAGTGAAGAATCTGCTTTAGGAGTTCTCACACAAGAATAGGGAGACAAAAGAAAACCTACCGCATACTTGCCTAAGCTACTCAACCCTGTATCTCGAAGTTAGCCCAGATGTGTCAAGGTGGTAATAGCAACTGCCTTATTGGTAGAAGAGAGTATGTGTGTACCCTTTGGGGATATTAGGAGCAAAGTGTTGAGTTACTGATAATATGTGTTTCCCCCCAAAGAGATTGTTCCACATTTTGAGGCATGGTCGTTAACAAAAAAAAAAAAGGGGGGGGGAAGTGGAATGAAGGCAGGAATCCACTCCTCCACCCCTCTTAGAAAAGCATGGTGCCAAACCCTCCCCCTGGAGTTGGAGTGGGCACAGAATAATTGGCCCAACTTAGAGAGAGTCACAGATCATATAAATTCTCTCCACAAGCAAACTTGTATGGGGGAGGAAAAGGGAAAATCAATCACTTGTGCAGTTCTAAGAACTGCTCTCACTGCTGCCGTAGAAATCTGCAACAAACAGCACACGGCAGAACCCCGTATTGTTCAGTCCTTGCAAAAATTGCCTACGTACCTGTAGGATCAAGTAGAAGATCTTAGGGAGCAGTCAGAAAAAGAACATTCAAAAGTCCTCCTTCAGCAAGCTCTTAGAGAACAGTTGGTAAATGAGAGGGAGATTAATGCTACTTCCCCAGGTAGTGACTTTTATCCAGGAGAAAATCTGGAAAATGTGAGAGCCCAAATAAACAAATCAGAAAACCTGGTGACCCTTCTCTGCCCTCTGATAGAAAGTGGGCATGCATATGAAGAGAATGAAGGTGGGTACTCTGATGTTAGTACTGAGGAAGTCACCTGTTCTGCTACCAAGGTAGCCAAATTAAAGAAAAGTTTTGGTTGTACCGCTAGGAAATCAGAGACAGAGTATGTGTGGAAAGTGCCACTAACAGGGGGAGAACAGACCCTGTTGATTCACAGGAATCAGAGGATTACTGGGGACCTGGAATATTTTTCACCACTGGCAACCACTGTGCCCTGTGGTCCTTTATTCAAAGAGCTGCTTATTGGGATGATTACTCCCTGGGACAACTGATGTTGATTGATTTGCTGCACATTGGTCCTGTCCCTTTAACCCTCAAAGAGCCTCTTAACAAATACATCTGGAAGGCTCAAGACGATCTAGGAAAAATGTACAAAATTAACCATCTGGATTTCACCCATTTTCCAACTCTGGTTCACTTGGGACCAGGAAGTTTGTTGTTGTTGTTGTTTTCTTTTCCAGTTATACTTTCTCTAACCTTGGTTCCTCTGGAACTGGGAAGTTCTCTCTTTTGATTTCCAGGTGCCAATGAATGCTGATCCTGTTGCTGTTCCTCACATGTTCCCTTCTTATGCTGCTCCTTTCTCTGGGATCCCTGTGGTATCATTAATGTCACTGTTTTGGACAGGTATCTTCTTCAGATTAATATTTGTAATTGCTTATGCTGACCTTATCACATTCACTGACTGGTCACAAACCTGTCCACATATTGGGCATACTGGGTGTATGAGACTGAATTCTAATCTTAACAGAGGCTTAACCCTTTCAACCATGATTAAGCAGAGTGATGAAATATATTCAGGAAATGAATGAGGCCAGGATGGTACTGGATAGTACTCTGGGGAGATGCAGGACAAAGAATAAAAGTAGGGTGTCAGATGAACAAGTGATCTATGTATATTGAAACACCCCTGCAGTCTTCCCTGTCAGCACTGGGAACCAATCAGCAGTTCTCTTCTAATGTATTGTCTCAATGGGAAAGAGTTAATATAAAAGACCACCAGTTAATTGTAGACGCGCTCGCCATAACTCAAAATAATGTATTCCTAGCTCTTGGTTGAGACAGTAAAGGAAATACTTTACCCACTGAAATTTGAAAGGTGATTTGGGATAATGTAAGCAAATTTGAAATAGAATTTCAATCTTAGTGTCATCTAGTTAATTTTACTTATGATCCTGTTATTAGCTTTGCCACAGCTTTTGTCCGAACAATGCACAATGCTTTGGTATATACCATATACTCAATCATTGCACTGGGGCTGAATGGGGTTATATTCTACCTATTAGAACACAGAGTATGGGTGCAACAAAATGGAACAAATGGCAAACGATAGATGTTAATTCATGTGCTGTATGGGAACAACAAGGATTTATTTGTGAGAGTAATACCATCAAGACTCAAGACATTTGTCTTGACATGGAGCAAAATATTTGCCAATTTTAGAGGTATCCCAATGATACCCCTGAAACAGTGCTCATCAAAAGGATGTGTGTGTATGAGAACCTCTTATAATTTTATACTCATAGGTAATATTATTATAGATACAAGCAATCATTCAAATGTCTGTGTTTGTAACTTTACCAACGTTATGGGATGTGACTTTAATTATTCAGTTCCAGTTATGTCATATCAGTTGTGGTCCAATCACACATTAACCCATGATTTGCCACCTGCCCCAGTTGGAATGAATCTTGATTTGGTAAAGAAATTATTGCAACATGACAATCTGTACCACCTGCTAGAATGCATCCAAGATAATGGACAAAAAACCCCAAAACCTTTGATTACTGTTAATCATGATACAAAAGAGATACAACATGTCCTGGAAAGGGTGAAGAAGGATGGAGAGCACCACTGGCAGGAAACGCTCCTTGGATGGTCACCAACAGCAAGAGGAGTTTTTAATTCTGATCACTCTGTTGTGATCTTCTTAATCCTAATGCTAATGTGTTTATTGCTTGTAATTATATTGTATATGAAAGTCTGGCACATGCTGAGGCAACTAGCCCAGCTCGAATTACCCAAGGAGTCTGAAAGTTGGCGTGGTTAGATTACTTTTCCTCGCCTCCAGGTGATCCATGGGTAATGTGAGTCCTGTGATGCACATTGGCAGCGCTCATTTTGTTCCTTTGCTTTTGTGTGATTTTAACATGTATCTTTCCCTTCTGCCCTCATTCCCCTTAATGCTTTTTTTCTTTAAACCACCATGGGACAGTGATAACAAGCTTTGACCAGTGGGTGGTGTGTCCAAGGCATGACCTGCCCAGCAAGTTCTTGGAGTTAATGGTTGACTACCATGAGAGCAGCGGTAAGAGGACAGATGTGCTGTTCCTCCTGATTAACAACATG
Organism: Phasianus colchicus; assembly: GCF_987193195.1. Lineage (NCBI taxonomy): Eukaryota > Metazoa > Chordata > Aves > Galliformes > Phasianidae > Phasianus > Phasianus colchicus. The sequence continues at coordinate 60,119,365 of NC_143476.1, read as the reverse complement.
TGGGTACCCCCACAGCTACCATCACCGTAATGGACAGGACATGATGCGTCTGATAATTGGGATTGTCAGGCCCAAAGAGTTCCAAGGAAGAACGGATACCACATCTGCCAAAATGCAGCCATGTACATCAATGAGACGTCACTGATCAACCTGCTGCCTCCCCACAGACCAACGAGGCATCGCTGGATTCCTGGTGGTGACTATCCCTGCTCTGTAAACTGTTTGCTAGAATTTCTTTCTTTACTATTGCTAACTTCCCCATCTTCCCCACATCCCTTGTTAGCTTAGAACTTGTAATGCTGATTGTGTTCTGATTTAAGATTTTACTACATGTTCATACTGGGATGAATCATACAAGAGTGAAGAAAGTTTTATTCTTAATAACCAATATATATACTAAAGTATGGAGAATAGCAAGATGATTAGTTTTGATAAATTATTATTATCAATCATCAGGTCGGGTTAGCAAGGTAGTTTTCTTATATTAGAAGTGTTTCATAGTCTAGTGCAAAAACACAAAAGGGTAAAAAGAAAAAGATGGGGAATTGTGAGATGTAGATCGTGTTTTTGCAGTGGAAATTTCCAGTATTTCTGTATGTAGCATAGGATAAGATGCCTTTTACAAAGAAAGCTTCTTTTTCTTTCTAGCAGGATGGGTGTGTTTAGAGCACACTGAGACAGCACTCTTTTTCCTACATTTCACAGTTTTAAAACATAGTCTGCATTACCATAAAGGACAGCTTGGAAAGGAGGGGAGAAAAATAGATTAGGCTTCAGCCTCCAAATGAAAAAGTATGGTTCTCAGCACATGCAGCTTTTTACCTGAATATCTGACCGGTACTTGTCACCTAATGCATGGATTGACAGTATTTTTTTTAGAAATAAACTATGTTTCCTAAAAATATCGTCTGCAAAACATGGAGAGGTGTTCCAAGTGAAAACCTCTTTCACTTGCTCTGCTCTTGTCCTAACTCCTGTCTTTAGCATGCCAGGAAACACTTGACATGGGGCCTACAATAGACTTAAAATCCTTTGACTCCCTTTGTGAAGAAGCAAGGCGTGTGTAAATGCCTCTACAGAGCAGCCCTAGTTCCTTAAGCTATTCAGACGCTCAGAAAAGAAACCAAATATGAGTTCTAGACTCTGACTGGAAGCTCAACAAAGTGGTAAGAAGCTGTCAGTTCTGAAGCACAGACCCAGTGATTTGCCCAGAGAGGTTGTGGATGCCCCATCCCTGCAGGCATTCAGGGCCAGGCTGGATGTGGCTCTGGGCGGCCTGGTCTGATGGTTGGTGACCCTGCACATAGCAGGAGGTTGAAACCAGATGATCCTTGTGGTCCTTTTTAACCCAGGCCATTCTATGATTCTATGATTTACAGCTGATGACAATTTCAGTAAGTTGGTATTCCTTAACACCAGACTGGAGCATTTATTTACAATGAAAATGGCTATATTTGCAGAGCAGAGAATTCCTTGCACGAAATGACAGACATCCGTTTGGATGTCTGCTACAAAAACATGTTGTTTGAAACAGCCTTTCTCCAGCTCAGCAGTGACAGCATTCAGGAAATGCATTGTTCTCATTACATCTTTAAATGTCTTAATCAAAAGAGAAATCTGGCTGCATCTCTCAAACAGGCATCAACAGAGTACTACATCCACAGCTTGATCCTGGGGAAAGTCAGTCTAAATTCTGGCACCCACCATAAAACCCAAGACTGAGTGCAGGTACCAACCTCAGGCGTAGGCAGTGATTCCTTTTCTTAGCTTGCACCAAACACTGAAAGCAGAAAGGCTCCCAGAGGAGCCACAGCACTTTGTGCAATTTCACAATGAAAGTGTAAGACATTCTCTACCACAAAATAGGTCCCATAGTGTCACTGTGTCTTGCAGGCTTGCTTTAACTGCTTTTGCCTGAAGGCATTGTTCCTCTATCACAGTATACATATGCTTGCCCCATATGTTCCTGCAAGTGATCCTATAGGGCTGCTTCCTTCTGCAACTGAGTGAAGTTCTTGAGAAGCGTGATCTCACTTTCTCAATCTGGGGATGGCAAAAGGAAATTACAAGAGATCCTTTCAGCCTCCCCGCTGCTCTGCCATTCACCACAGCTGGGCCTGGTTCTCCCCTGTCGTTCCTTGATGTGTCACCTTTGCATCCAGAAAGAACAAAAGGCTGCGGCATTAATTTTAAATATACCATGTTATTTCAGATAAACTTAGAGGCTTAATGAAACAGTGGAGATTGTTAACAACACTTTAGGAAGATTAGTGCAGCATTTTTAGATTAAGTTGTTTCCTCATTGCTTTTCTAAGAGTCTGTCTGGAAGGCAAGAATACCTGAACCAGATGAGCTGTGTGCCAGAAGCAAAGCAGTCATATCAGTGCAGTGTTGTATTCTGCATTATTTGCTATCTGTCCTAGCAGGGTTACTGATGACCAGGGTCTGGAGCATCTGGAGCACAAGAGAGTCTGAGACAGCTGAGTTTGCCCAGCCTGAAGAAGGGGCCTAGGGAGAAGCTTATTGCTGCTTTCAGACATCTAAGAGAACTTGGAGGTGCATACCAGAGGGCCAAGGTGCAGCAAATAGAATACGCAACAAGGGAATGTCACCTCAGCTATTGGGAAAGAAACACAATGAGCACACCATGAAACACATTGCCCAGAGAGGCTGTATCCTCTCTGTGAGAAGTTACCTGCAGGTGTTGTGAACCATCATGACCACTTTAGATAACAGGAGACAGATTGTTTGCAGGTGGTTCCTGCCCACATACCAAGACCACTGCACAAAGCCATTCCAAATATATTAACCAGTAATAGATAGCCTTTTGGGGCTGTAGTCAGCAAAGCATCCCACAAAGGAACTTTCCATCCCTAATAAGATAAAAAGATCAGAGAGTTCATCCAAAGGACACACAGAGATGACTACCAGAGGTCCCAGGACCACCACCACAGTGAGACCAAGCATGTGCAAGGAAGCAGAACCCTATGTTAGTGATTTCAGGGGAATTATTGAATATGTATGCGCTGTCTGGGAAAACATTTACGTATGTAACATAAGAAATGTAGGTAAGATGAAGGTCTTTCATGCCAGATACGCATGTTTAGGTGGAGCTGCTCTCCTTGCATCTGGCGCCGCAATAAAAGAATGACTGCTTCTTAATATCACATTGGTCTTAAGGAGTTATCTTTCAGGCTTGTGTTTTTGTCTGGTAACACAAGCGACTTTTACAACCTAAATCATGCTGTGATTCTATAGTTGTGATGACACAGTTAAAACTGGGACCCTGGGACAAAGCTAATTTCCTGTTTTATTTTTGCAAAATACTGCATTGTGTCCTCCAAGCTATAGAGTGATTCCCAAGATTCCAAAATTAAAATTATACTGATGTGGTGATATGTAAAGGGACCTCCTTGGCATGATTGGATGTAGACTTACTAACCCCTAAGTTGGGAACCTGGTAAAGGAGTCTGCCTCCACTCATTTGGACAATGGTTATTCTTCTTGGCCCAAAACATGACCCTAAGGGTGTATCCAAGGCACAAGGGACACTCAACAAGGGGGCTCTGAAAAGCTTCTCATCTGTCAGTGGAACCTTCTCTCTGCTCTTCAGATGCTCTTGAGTGAGAAGGCAGAGGGAAAGGAAACCTCTGGAAAGCCAATGGATGTGACTCTGAGGAGCTAAAGGAGGAACAGAGCATACTGGAGGCAGTTTAGTGGGGAGTGACAGAGAACTTCAGATACCATTTGTTAAACATTTTCTACAAATGCTAAAATTATTTTCCTTTAGGGCTATTGGTGCGTATGTGAAAAATTATGCAATGGTTAATTACAAACATAAGTGTTCTTACCAAATACAACTGGCTTTCAGAGGAGAAGGGAAGAGAGAGGAAGGGAAGGAAAGGGAAACTGTAAGTCCCTAAAATTATCCATAAGTTATGGAATGTTAGATTCTGCCCTTCCAACAGCAGACTGTGGAGAAAACATAAATCTGTGTAGGACCCATCCAGCTGTGTCAAAGTAGAACTGGTCTTTTAGATAATCTTTCAAAAATATGTATATACCACTGCAACACTGACAAGAATAGAATTTACTTTAAAGAATGTAAAAATCAATGAAAGTTTCAGGTAATTGTTATTTATTTAAAGTTATAAAGGTATGTGTCCCTGAGTCTGATTCTGAGGAATGTAATTAAAGTCAATGGCACGTAGTTACAGTCTAATCCCAAAGTAGATGTAGAGAGACATCTACTAATGCAAAACTACTGAAAATAAGATCAGAAAAAAACACCAGTAGCTCTCAGTTGTAACACCTGAAATCTAACTAAAAAAATCCGTAATCACTGGCTAACTTGAACAGCAATGACATCCAAAATCACCAGTGAGATTTGGATGAAACTTCAAGAGCTTCTCTCCGTGTGACAAAACCTCCAGATGCCTGAGAGATTTCACTGAAGAATGGCATTCAAAATTACCCTCATTTTTCGCAAAGCTTGAAAGGAGGACAATTGTTGTGGGTGAGGAGTTGGACTGATTTGTTTTAATGAACAAGATTGACCATTGGTTGGAGTTTTTTTTGTTTTTTGTTTTTTGTTTTTTTTAAGGAAAGATTAAAGAAAACAAATAGTGGCCTTGCACAGTTTCTAGGAAACAGAGATGACTGTTATTATGGCAATTAAAAGTTAGCCCATGGCAATTAAAGGACCCTAAAATGTTTAACTGGGGGATTGCCACTTCAGAATGTGCAGTTAATCCATCACCTCCTTCAAATGTTTGTTTTTTAACGTCTTTGTTCCACACACTACAAAGATTACAGGCCACAGCCAAACTAAGTACTCAACAAGGTATTTGCTGATTTAATGAATACTAGGTGGCAGTTTTCTTCTTAGTGCCATATACTATTTTTATTTATTTATTTATTTATTTATTTACAAGTCCTTTGCATTTTTTTTTCTGGAAAGTAAGGAAACAACAGGTGTTTCACTGCACAGTCAATGAATAGACCCTTCTTCACGAAATTAAAAATGTGCAGGATGTAAAGCACATCCAGACATGTCCAGATGTTCCTCTGTTATCCTCTTGCTGCAGCAGGACAATACTTAATAACTAAAGTTAAATATGAAGGAGAGGAGGGAGAGATTGATACTGGAGATTCTCGGTCATGGGACAGAGGATAAAAACTAGGAGAAAATTTGTGTAAACAGTAAAACCAAATGACTAGATTAGCCTTTCTTTTGCTTTTGTATACAATTATATGCACTGCAGAGAGGGAACATGAACTACACTTCCTCACAGAAGAGCAATCTGTAACAAGTAGGTGGAGGAATAGTTTTCCCTGGTCCACACAGAAATGAATTTGAAGATGATTATGAAAAACACCTCTAATAATGGAAACCATGGAAAGGTGAAAGGAGGGAATTTCCCAAGAGATTTTTACTTACAACAGATGTTTCATTTTAGCAAGCAACTAGCAATGGACAGAAGAGAAACAGGACAAACACAACAAGCAGCCTAGGGTCCTGCAAGGATAAAACTCAGCCTCAGTTCAAGTCATGAATTTGTCAACTGAAGGCAAAAACTACGGTATTGCATTTATTGCTTTTTTGATAACATACAGCTTCTAGCTTTGTAGCCTCATTCTTTTCCATGGCCTTTGCAAGCTATAGCCAAATCTCAAACATGAGGCGCTAGAGGAGCTCTGCTCGTGGCAGGACAGCTCCACCAGGGGCTGAACACATCCCTGGCCTGAAAGCCCACTGAACAGGAACAGAAAAAGCCTCCTGTACAACAGACAGGAACAGGAGCTTGTGCCTGACTGTACTACACTGACCTTGTTTCACTGCACCATGAGCTGCATGATCTGATACTTCTGCAAAACAGTCATCTGAAAGTGATGATGAAATGCAGGACCACTGGCACACTGCAGGTCTCTGTCGCAGTACGTATCTGCTGATGGACTCAGGAAGCTGTGTGGTAACACCTGGGCTTGTGCCTCACGTTGCAGAGCAGCAACATGGCAGTAGGGTTACAAACTCTGGCTGACACCCTTTTATGGATAAAAGTCCATGGGGAGCACAGCCTGTGGTTTCAATGTTTTTACACATTGTTCCTGGTTATCTGGTTTTTGGGTCGACAGCAATGATGAACCTTGATTTTAATGTAAAAAGTTCTGAATTTCTGTAAAAGAGGATTTTGCAGACCACTCTGCTCAAGGACAAGCTTGCTGAGGGGTGTACAGCTTCTTATAGAACTGAGAAAGAGCTGCAATCTTCTTCACATGCTGCACAGAGGATTTTTTTGAATGCTTAAATCTTAACAGCTGGTAGATGGTGTGGTTTGCACTTTCCCACAAACAGAGTTAATCTCTCTGAGCCTTAGACATGTTCAACTTAAAGGTTTGTTTGAGCTTTTCGTCAAGATTACTGCTATGATCTGGGAGAAAAAATCAAATCTATTGTCTCTCCAAAAAGAGACAATCTCCTGTTCTTAGATATCCAAGGGCAAGAGAATGGATTTATGGCAAACATAAATTTCAGTTTCCAAAGTGATGTGAGGGGAGCTTACTGTTCCATTCATACAAATCAAAAGTGATTCTGAAATTCTACAAAATCTGTAATACAGCTCAAAAATAGTACACTTCCTTACAAATTATGTTTGATAAAGAAAAGCATGCACTCGGCCAAGCACATCTCATCAAGATCATCCCAGATGCAAAATCACAAAGTTCTTCTTTTATGAAGAGTTTTCTTTAATAAAGGTGTATCCTTATGCATTCTGGATGATGCATGCTACAGCTACAGCCCGTGGGCTCATCTGGTGATGCAGTGTCTTTAGAGAACTGGAGGTGACATTAGTCAGAAAATCAGAGTCCAACAAAGGTTTATCTACACAGCCAGCTATCAGAGTTCTTTGAAATGCTGTTCACAGTGATAGCAGCTAGTGATAGCAGTTGGGATAGCAACTTCCCAAAGACAGCTTGTTCAGGTCTCTTGCCCCATTGCCCAAAAGGCAGCCACATCATCCTGAAGATGTTATGTCACAAGCTGTGAAACCATGAATTTGTGCACGGATACCCTTGCTGCGGCAGTTGTAGCCCTCACATCCTTCATTAGCTCAAGGGAAGTTAATCAGGGGACACAGTCATGGCCACAGAGCCTTGGAAAATGGGAGAAGCCTACCTTAGTGCAGGTATAACTTTTCAGCAGGTATAACCAAGCAGATTCCACTTTTAAAGTAGTGCTCATCAGTTAGTGCTGTGTTACTGTGCTGCTGTTACTACACGTTATTGCTGCTATCTAAATTCACTGTTAGATAGACTGATGCAGTATTTCTTTTTGCCATGAATAAATTCATTTCTGTTGTGCTGTAGTTAATGTCACAGAAGTTATTACAGCAGATCCTTCAAGGACTGCAGAAAATTAATTTGATGAGGGAAAAGGCCTGGAGCAGCTCCAATTAAAAATTCAAATTATTGCCTAAGAAGCTTTTTATTCATTGTCAGAACATTTGCCTAACTTTTCTCAAAGCAGGGATCTATGCTGAAGAAAATTTTCTGGTGTGCCTCGGTGCAAACCAGCTTTTTCTCTCAAAGCAAGCTGCACACACTCATGTTGCATGCAAAATAAATACCAGGGAAGAACTGTAACAAAAATGTTGGCAGGCCCACAGCAGTCACACCCAAGTAAGAGAAATGAGATGGGGTGATTTCTACAGATGTGTGCACACTTTTGCTGTGCAAGCAGCAGGTGGTTTGCAGTGTCAGGGCCTCCCACAGACACACGGGCACATGCCAACAGCAGCGATGCATTTGGCATGAAGTCCTGAGTGAGCTGAGATGATGAACTTCTGCAATTCTATGACCAGCAAAAAATGTATCTTGTGAAATATCCTTTCAGTAACTGTTTCAAGAAACTGTACCTGATTGCCTACAGGACTTGCTGAAGTACTTCAGTACAGCACAGTGAAAGAAACTAATCTCTAAAAGCTGTTCCAGAGTCTAATTACAAGTGTATAAAAGTGAGCAAGAAACAAAAAGACCACAAGCATGCCTTTGTGTGGTCAGAAGCACATAAACATTTACACGTACATCTGATCAGTGAATATCTATCTAATTCAAATGAATAAAGTCAACTGTCTAAATACGCACAAACATGTGAAAGCTCTCACAGATACCGGCTGCAAAATAAAAGTCTACAATTTTGAAGCACTCATTTAAAAAAAAAAAAAAAAAAAAAAATTCTTCCAGAGGCTCACTAATACTGAAAGATTTCATGGGTTTTTTTTTTCAGTGCGGTGTATCACATTTCCCTCAGTGTGTTTTTACTAAAAAGACAGTTGTAATAAAAGAACGCTCACTGTTTCCAACTGTTTCCAAGCTTTTATAAAACATAAAAGCATAAAGTTTTATTAATGCTGGTGGAAGACAGCCAGCGTAGGGTAGAAATCTGTATCAACTCAAACCTTAGTGTAAACTAAGTTACTTGGAGCCACAAAACAACCAGCAAAACCCAGCGCCTGTTCCCTCTTATAGAACTGAGCTTTCACCCACTCTAAATACAAAAACGGAGCGAGTGCCCCACTGAGGCATTCATTAAGCCATTAAAGACTATTACAAGCACAAACACAATAGTATTCACGGCATTCAACAAACTTGAAGCAGATACTTACAGGTAGCAGCATTACTTCAGGAGGCTGAGCACAAGATCATGCTGTATGAAAGGAATGAGTGTCACTGACCCAGTAATGTCTGGTTTTAAAAGCTGGCAGAGAAAGAAACCCAACGAATGGGCGACAGAAGGAAAGACAGAGAGTGAGAGAGATGAAATTCCAGTCTTTCTGGTCAGCTTGGCTGTAGTTTCCTTCGTCCTAATAATCGACAGTAAAACACTCTTTGCTTGCAGGATTGCTCCTGGCTGCAGAGCCTCAGAGCAGCACTGCTTTCAGGCTGCCTATGATAAGGGCATTCTGAGATGCTTTGGAGTGTTTACACTCAGCAATGCTTCTCTGGCAGCCAGCCCCCGGATCTTCACTTCCCCTTCTGCTAGTTAAGTCTGTTGGGACTAGAAACTGAGCTCCTGTTAATAGCGTTTGCTCATTTTTTCTTCCCACCTCTACTGGCTGCCTGTCTGCTGCGTGCACTCACACAGACACACACACGCACACAAACTCTTGTGTGCATTAAAGACAAGAGACAGAGTTGTGAGATAAAATCTTTTCAGTTCCAGTTTATCCCCACCAAAAAAAAAAAGGGGGGGGGGGGGGGGGGGAATCCTTACTGAAATACAGATATGATTAATTTCTTCCCAGAGATAACAGCAAGTCAGCAAGTCAGATTTGATCCTTTTTTGGGACAGATCATGAAATTAAAATCAAATGAATTATTGATTTTTTTTTTGTAGTGTATATTGCATGTTTACAAATGTGATCCATTTTAGAAACTGAAATGTTTGGCTGAATGTGATTCTAAGTCCTATTGCATATGAAAGTTTTACATATTCAATCTAATACACATTTGTTTTATTGACTGTTGCTGTTGCTAAGAGTATTCATTTTTTTTCTTTTCCCATTCAGAACCACAGGAAAGAGGAAGGGTGTAGGCCAAATCCCAGCAGTGGTACAGTATCTCAAGATACCCCTCCAGCCTCTGTCCCCAGATTTATATCAGATTTGTAGATAAGAGTGTCTTCTGGGACCCTCTGTAAAATTTTCTGCCACTCTGGTTCGTTAATGTACCCCAAGAAGAGAGCTCAACAGCACACCCTTAAAAAGCACAGAGGCTGCAATGCGAAGTAACCTTTCTCAGAATTACCAGGGACAGATCAAACCGCCTTTATTCCCACCTCAGTATTTTGAAGCTAAAGGCATTTTTAAGCATTGAGGACGCAAAGGTTTTCAGCCTCAGGAGCATTGCTACAAGTCAAAGGGAGGTGAGGGGAAAGGTTGGTGGCTGCTTTGTGTAAGCAGGAGTCAATTTCTCTGTGAATGTAACTGCATGGCACGTCGCCTCCTCTTGCAAGATCAAGGAAGCTGAGTTCAACCCTCACACTGAAAGGAAAGTACACTAAAAAATGGAAAGACACCATCAATGGTATAAAAGAAAAGAACCAGTAAATATTCCCGTGGCACAGCGTAAAGGCAGATGAAGAAAACAGTGATTGTTGAAAGTTAGAATAAAACTCAAAGCTATACCATGTGTAATATGCAACACTCTGGGCTGTATTTGCTTAAGAGAAAACACTAGGCAACAAAGAAAGTCCTTCAACTACAATAACAGTATCAGAGAGGTATAATGTCCTAGTTTTCTGACCTATATTAATCCTTGGATTTTTTAAAGTTTCAGAAAAATTTGGAATGAGTACTCATCTGCTCTGAGCCATGCGGATGACGATAATCTGTGTGTTTGTATTTGTGCATATTGAAACATGGATTCCAATTCACTGTGATGAATGGTCTGTTTGTACTGTGCTCTGCTCAGCATCACCAACATAACTGAACTTAGACACTGATAGAAGCAGCGGCGGCTTATTTTGAATTGTAACATCTTTGGCCCTTTAATCCATAACATAATTGCAAAAGATCCTTTCAAACCAGTTTCATTATTCTAGCAGTGAGCTTGGCATTTCATTCCTTACTGCCATCCTTAACTATGACTGATTTTTGCAGTTTATCAGTGTCACATTCTCTAAAGAATAAAACAAAATTACCAAAGTTTTCTTGAGAAATGCTAGAGCACTGAAGAGAAGACATACCTTCTGTGCATACACTAACTTCTTATTTCAACATCTGTCCACATGGGAAACAGAATGCTCTGTTTCCTGTGAATTAAACATAAGTGCAGTTTATACCTCCCTAATTGTTAACTGCAATCTCTCAGCTCTGACTGTTGATGCAAAGATACTCATTCAGCTGTTGCTTGTAAGCTTTCTTTAACAGGATATAGTAACAACCAGTTTATTTCTTTCCTGGCTTTTATCTGTAAAGAAAAACACCAGAGACATAAACTAGACAAGAACACACAAGAAGAGAGTGATCTCCTCTTTTATTTCAAATTACATGAATAAACAATGTCCTACACTAATACAGTGTCTACTGCTGTACACTGATCTTCACTCAGTCAGCGCTTCTGTACGGAGCATGAGGTTCTGAATGCAAGAAAAGACACATGCTCGTCAAAAACCTGAAGATGCACACAGGAAGATCTGCTGTACTGTGGGGAAAAGCAGAAACAATTATTTCTCAGATGGTCAATAGGAAACTAAGTGCAGTCATGCTGACAGAGAGCTGATCCTTCTGTCTGTCTATAAGGTAGCCTTGCATGAGTGGTGAGGCACTGACATAGGCTGCACAGAGAAGCCCCATTCCTGGAAGCAAGAAAAGACCACGTTGGATGGGCTCTGGGCCCTCTCATGACTGGAGTTTGGAACGGAATAATCTTTAAGTTCCTTTCCAACCCAAGCCATTCTATGATTCTATGATTCTGTGATAAAACATCTTTTGAGGAAGCCTGTTCCAGTGTTGATCATCTTCATTGTAATTTTTTTTTCCTACTGTCCAATCCAAAACTCCCCAGTACTGCTTTGTGTTGTTCCTGCATAACCTATCATCTGAGAGAAGACCTTCACCTTTCACTTCCCCTCTTCAGAAAATTATTAGGAAACAAAAAGACTGAAAATTATTATTTATCAGCATTACCAAATCTAATGTAATGTAGGAGAAGGCTTCAACTCTCCCTACAATCAACAGTAGGAGCGTTGAGTAACACACTTTTATACAAACAATGTAGCACAGATTTTCAACTTCAAGGTCATGAATATGGCTGAGGCACGTCAGAATGTCAAAATGCTCACTAGACTGTGTCATAGTTACAAATAAGTATTCTGGATATTGATTTTAAATCTTTAGTCCAACTTCTTGGAAAGCATTTTGTGTTTCAACTATCCTGTTGAAAGAAAAATTTTACTCATTTCAGTCAACTTAAACAACTTGATTCATTGATGTCCATGTTATATCAAGACTATTTGAAGATATGATTACTCTTAAGAAGTCAAGATGTGTGCTTATAAACCCCTAAGATTATCAACTAGAATATATTATACACAGTTATGATGCTATTTATTTCACATCATGGAAAATGTTTCATTTATATTTACTAAGATCTCTAAGAGTGCATTCTTCTGGTTAAAAAAATGAAAGAGAGAAAGGGAATCAATATGCCATGTTTCAGAAAAAAAAAAAAAAAAGTGTTTTTCTTTGTTGTTGTTGGCATTGCTCATTTGTTTTGTTGTTATTTTTGTGGTTTTTTTCTTTTGTAACACTGTCAATCTAGATGAATCTTTGGGTAAACCTAACTTTTCTACAAAATCTGTCTCGCATCTGCAAAGCCTTAATCTCCCTAGCTGTCTATAAACTGTGTCTTTAAACATTTGAGATTGTTACAGGAAATACATGATTTACTGTTTCTTATCATTCTGACAACATACAACTGTTTCTTGAATAAGTCTGACAACAGTCCACTTCAGATTTGGATACAACTCCAGGGAATGAAACCACGCACTGCAGTGCAGTATTGGTATCACACTTACTAACTTCACACAACCTTTGAAGAAAATACTGTGATACATTAACTTCTAACAGAGCACAGCTATTAGAAGATCAAATGCACTGTGTCACTGACAGCTGTTTCGTTGGGAATTACATGCAGTGTATGTGTAATAGCACAGCCTTTGATTACAAATTATTCTAGTTTTTAACTACAGGAGGGGCATAAATTCTAAGGCTAAGAATGTCATTCTGAAAAATCAAACTACTAAAAATAACCTACAAGACAGTACAAAGCAATCACTTTGTGTCAAGAAGATCCAAACCTCAGAATGGTTTCTGAAATGGAAGATTGAAATGAGTTCAAAGTGAGTAGAATTTTCAGGAAGATTTGTAGCTTCACTGAAAAATCCAAAATTGTTGCTATTCTCTTTTTTTTAAAACACATTTTTCTTGATTTTCTTTTTGTCTTGAAGCAGAGAAATGTGAATGGAGATCTACAAAGACTTCAGCATCTTGTCATTCCCTGAAGTCCTTTGGCCTGAGCACACATCAGTGCTCCTACGGGTTCTTCAAGTTATACAGTCATGAAGGGCAGTGTACATACTGCTAATCATCAAAATATCTCATTATAGCCATGATTTTTCCTTTCCTAATTGTGACACAGACTTGGAGAAAGCTGTTATAGCATGAGAAACTTAGGCTAGCACTGTTCTTGCAGAGCATCTTCCATATCAGTAAAAGACATGTTTGTGTTTTGAAGCCTCATCACAGAATTTTAATTCTAGAAAATGCAGTTATGAATATTTGTACTTGTGCTTCCAACATCTATTGGATATTGATACATAGAATGGTCTGGGTTGAAAAGATCATCTAGTTTCAACCTCCTGCCATGGACAGGGTCACCAACCACCAGACCAGGCTGCCCAAAGCCACATACAGCCTGGCTTTGAGCGCCTCCAGGGATGGGGCATCCACAACCTCCTTGGGCAACCTGTTCCAATGCAGCATCACTCCCTGAATGAAAAACTTCTCCCTAATATCTAACCTAAATCTCCCATCTTAGTTTAAAATCATCTCCCCTTGTCCTATCACTATCCACCCTCTTAAACAGCTGTTTCCCTTCCTGTTTATATGCTCCCTTCAAATACTGGAAGGCCACAGTGAGGTCTCCCCGGCGCCTTGTCTTCTCCAAGCTCAGCTCCCTCAATCTTTCTTCATAGGAGAGGTGCTCCAGCCCTCTGATCATCTTAGTGGTCCTCCTCTGAACCCATTCCCAGAGCTCCACATCCTTCCTTTACTGGGGGCCCAAGACCTGGACACAGTACTCCAGATTGGACATCACCAAAGCTGAGTAGAGGGGGACAATCACCTCTCTCTTCCTGCTGGCCACCCCTTTTTTAATGCAGCCCAGGACACAGTTGGCTTTCCAGGCTGCAAGCACAGACTATTGGCTCATGTCCATCTTCTCATCAACCCCCAAATCCTTCTACACGGGGCTGTTCTCAAGGGGTTCTTCTCCCATTGTGTATACCTGGGATTGCCCCAGCCCAAGTGCAACACCTTGCACTTTGCCTGGTTGAACTTCATTATATTCACATGGGCCCACTTCTCCAGCCTATCCATGTCCCTCTCGTTGGCTTCCCTTCCTTCATATCATACTGCATTACTCATATCAACTGCACTGCTCAGCTTGGTGTCATCTGCAAACTTGCTGAGGATGCACTCAATGTCATCATCTATGTCACTGATAAAGATGTTGAAGAGCACTCCTCCTTGGTGGACATCACTGCGGGACACCACTGGTGACAGGCTTCCACCCAGACATAGAAACATTAATCATAACATGTTGGCTGTGTCTAGCCAACCAGTTCTTAATCCACAAACAGTCCATCTTTCAAATCCATATCTCTCCAATTTAGAGAAAAGGATGTGGAGAGGGACCATGTCAATGGCTTTGCAGAAGTCCAGATAGATGACATCCATCACTCTTCCTCTGTCCACCAATGCTGTCACTCCATCAGAGAAGGCACCAGTTTGGCCAGGCAAGATCTGCCCCTGGTGAAGCCATGCTGGCTGTCTCGGATCACCTCTTCATCTTGTATGTGCCATAGCATGGTAACCAGAAGGATCTGCTCCATGATCTTCCAAGGCACAGAGGTGAGCATCACCATCCTGTATTACCTTAGGTCATCCTTTCTCCCTTTCTTGAAAATGGGAGTAATGTTTCCATTTTTCCAGTCACTGGGGACTTAACCCAACTGCCATGTTTTTTTAAATATGAAGGAGAGCTGCTCAGCAACCACATCAGCCATCTTCCTAAGGACCCGGGGATGCATATCATCTGGCCCTATGAACTTATATAAAATCAGTTTCATGAGGAGGTCTTGAATTTGTCCCACTGTTACAAAATCCACTCCTCTCACCCTCACTTTGGAGATTCAGGGTCCTGGCAGACAATTCTCCCAATTTCTAATCTAATTTCTAATCCAAGCTGCTACTATAAGCTGCACATCGAAGGAAAGAGAAGAGATTGAGCTTTTCAGATGTTCAGGTAGGATAGTATGAACTGGTTGTCAGAAAGCTAATATGGCCACCCGGATTTTTGACTCTTGAGGTTGGGAATGGGCTGATATGTCTCATAGATGTCACACAGAAAGCCCAGGATGAATTTTTTTCTATTCCTTCCTGAGACAGCAGGAGGCAAAAACAGGTCTTGAGCATTACAAAATTAATGAGCTTGTCATAGTTGGAACTTACAAAAGGCATCACAGGAGAAAAAATGTCCCCACAATAGAGGTAGTAGCTGAATTACAGCTTGTGAAGAGCTGGCTTACTCTTTAATGTACAAAATATAGGATATAAGAAGACCATTTCTTTTCTGTTTTGGGGGGTTGTGGGTTTTTTTTGTTTTGTTTTGTTTTTGTTTTGTTTTGTTTTTTAAGTTGAGAAGTATAGGAGGAAAAAGGTAAAGACTGCTTGTTTAAAATGTAGTCAGTCTTCACAAACTAAAAGAAAAATGCGAAAGACTGCTGTATGTTGGCAGTCTGCCTGCTTCCTGTAACAATACTTACAACAGCCTTTCAAAATATGTTCAAAAATATTTTCTTTCCCTTTAAATTCTCTTGTTCCCTCTACCATCCCTCTATCAAAAAGCCCAGGTCACAGGGCCCCATTAATGCATACAGAGAATTCTTGTCAACATTACAAAACTACCCAATTTACTACAACTTTTAGAAATATAGCTTTGTCATTAAAATAATATCAATACATTCAGTGTATGTTCCTTAGCTATTTTAATGTAAATCAATTAAAGCAAATTAATGGGATCTGAACATTTTTATCAGGTGCCCAGAGTCTTTGAAAATTGAGCCTTCTTAGAGACAAGCCGTTAATTTTGGCTTACATGGATTTAGACCACAGCTGGCACAACTGGATTTTCAATCTACTTAATGCTTCTGAAGTTTCACTGACTTTCCTTGTTTAGCTTACGTTGTCACTGACTATGAAAGACTTGCAAAGTAAAGTATTCGAAAAATATCATGAATTTCACTTTGTTTTCTGCAGGAACGTGCAAGTTCTCCAAACTCAGAACACTTCTCAGGTGCATAATCTGTTGAGTCTAACTTTTTATAACTGATACAACTCCAGATCTCAGCTGGTAGCTCGGGTAAAACAATGCATTCAGTATTCTGAAATTACCCTTCACCTATCCTTGTATGTGCTGCATACAGGACCCGGGAATGCTAACCATCATAAACACTTTCCATTCCTTAAGTCTACATTTTTACTTACAGCAATATGTTCATAAGTGCGACAATGTATTCTAAAACCACTGCAATCACTAATAGTTTAGAAGGTATGCCAAAGCCTTTTAGCACAGGATGGAGCTTTAATCTGATATAATCCTCTAAAAAGATTAGTTCCTGAAGAATTTTCATATATTGGCTTTTAGCCAAGGTATTATTAAGGTGACAGTTTAATTAGAGAAAGTTGAATGAGTCTTCTGAGATACAGGGAGGAAAGAAACATCACCTTGAGAGAGTTTGGGAAATCTAGGAAGATGTTAGTTGAGTTATGGTGGTAATTAAGGGATCTGATACTCCCTAGCAATGAATGAAAGCATCAACTGTAAATGCAAAGTCCACAATTCTCCAGAAAATTGTCACTGCATATACAGATATTCCTGTGTTGTTTCTACTTAAAAAGTGAAGTCCAGCTGAGACCTAAGCAGAATTCAGCATTGTCTGGTCAGATACCAACCTGAGAATGAGAAATACATGGGAAGATAAGAGAGAATGGAAGGTGCCAGCTTGAGAGATAAAAGGAGTGTAGAACAAATTCTACATTAGAAAATGAGAACCTGAAAGCCAGTCACCAAGGTACGGCCTGCAGCTCCATCTTATGCAGCCCCAAAGCATGCCTCTGTTTTGGTATTTGTGCATTTGCAACAGTTCCCCAGCTTGACACAGATGTACAGATGGGAAAAAATTGCAGCAAAATAAATAAATAAACAAACAAACAAACAAACAAACAAACAAATAAATAGAATTACATTTAAATAAAAATTAATGAAAAATTAAACAAAATTCACTGCAAAATCTGCAAGTATTACAGTTAAGCTGCATCTGCATCAGAGAGAAAATTTCTGAGAACTTGACACAGGGTCCTCCCTAGGTGTGTTGTGTTAACTTCATAGTCTCCCTTTTAGAAAATTGCAAAAAAAAACATCACAAAACACCTGAACACCTGAACACCTGAAATTACGAACAGCAAATACTTCCTCAAAAATTTAAAATATCAGCCCTGTAGTCACATATGTAGCTGGCAGCATTTTTCTTAAAGAAACCTAATGCTTCCTTTTCTTTACCTGCCTGCTAGAATTCTTCCTTTCCTTTTTTCAAATATATTTTTCCAAGTCTTTACATGACCAGAAGATGTAGATTCATTTGTTTATCCTGGAAATGTTTTTGTTTGTTTGTTTGTTTTTTAATCCTCAGTATCTGCTTCTTGTAATTTATTATGATTCTCAAGCCTGGATTTTAAGTTGTAAACTGGTTAGCTAATATCTTGGCTTCCTTTATCTCCATGTGAAAAATTATTCTTTTGAATGTTGTACCAACTTAAACTATATGCTCGACTAGAATCAGTATCTGCTTTTGGTCTTAGATTCTTTTATAGCTGCTCTTCTTAAAACTTTCAGCAAGGTAATGGTTCAGAAGTCATTCACTTTCCTCCCTACACTGGATAGAGGATGAGCTCAATCAAAAAAATAAATAATCTTTGTTTAAAACCTATTTCCAAACTGAGACTCTTTACAGAGTACCATTGAGTGATACTGAGGATTCTGTTCCCCCAGAAGACCATTCAAACAGAGCTGGAAATCAGCCAAACCAGGCCAGTGTGAAAAAGTGTAAAGCAAATCTCTTGAGAACTGCAGTGTGATGGAGAGAAATGCTGTTATTTCTCAAGGGATCTAGGTGTTGTGGAGGTGCAGAAATATGAATGAGTAACCGTGAAAATTCTTTGATATTCTCACCTTCCCTTCACAAAGATTAAGGTTTAATAGCAAGATCAGAGAAACTGGGCTCTCTCAGACACAGGAGCAAGCTGGGAAATTTCAAAGTCAGCAGTAGACCCAATCATAGTGTGTATTTGTTCACAAGGAGAGGAGGACATGTCTTAAGTGTCAGTGTTAGATTAAAATATCCAGTTACTTTATTCAACCATGCATGCAGACACAGGGAAGAGAAAGCATCACCCCCAGAGTAGAGTAATTAAATTAATTTATTCACTCTAAAAGGAGTCACAGTTCTGCACAGCTTTTGAAAATGGGATTTTCTAGGCTGAGCTCAGAGTAAAACAGATGTCAGAAAATGAAAAAGAAAAAAGAAACTACCAACGAGTGAATGGACAGCATTAACACACTCTGAAAGATACTGCAGCATCTGTTTGTCCCTGCCACCGAGGAGCTGTGACTACCTTTGACCAGGGGTTGGATTCTGGAGCAGGGTCAGGAGATTGCCTGGGTGCCCCTCACATGCTTCAGCACAAGGACCAAGACAGCCCCCAGGCTATTTCCCAAGACTCAGCAACTGTCAGCATTTAGGATATGGCCAAAACTGCTGATGTTTTGGAACTGAAAACCAGCATAGAACAAGGTTTTATTCTACTTCAATCCCCAAAGAGAAGGCTTTGATTTGAAAAGATTAAAGCCTTTACTCCACCTAAAATATTGTTTTGTGATCATAAATAAAGTTTTCCAATGGCTGACTGTTGGTTCATTTCCAGAAAATTTGCTATTTAGTCATCCTAACTGAAGACTGAAGACAGGGTCCAAGGAGACACAAGTGCTGTAAAACACAGATGAGACAGAATCCTTCCCTCTGGATCAGAACAGGGATCTCTTACTTCTAAACAGTTCAATGCATCACCATCTGCAGTAACATCATTTGATACTTAAGAAGATTTCCAGAATTAAAAAGGACCTTTTGTTAAATAACTTATAGATTTAAAAAAGAGAGAATTTTAATGTCACAAATGCTTGGGCTGTGCTTCAGATTCTGGGAGGAAATTTAAATGTTAGCATTATGAAGTACTCCAAACTTCACTAAAGCTCTAAGCTCAAGCAAGACAAGCCAGCAGCCTCACCAATGCAATTTACTGAACTATTTAGTTTTTCAGCCAGCACCTTTATTAAAGCAACCAGTGCAGACAACAAAAACTCCACTAAATGTCTGGCCAAAAACTGTAATTTGATTCTTTTAAATCGCAGATTCAGGTCACGTGTGTACTACCCGGAAGGGAATTACATGAGCAGTATCAAAGGCCTCTTACCCGTGGTGATGGATATAGTCTTGGCTCACAGGCTTTATAACATACTGAATTTCAATCTTTGGAGGGTTTGGTATTCTGCTAACTGCACTAAGATAAGGTAGAAGGGACCAAATAAGGTAATTAAAATAAATGAGACTAAAAGCATATCCTGAGAGACTTGTCTTATTTTTTAAAAACTGTTTTCTGTATTTGCATGCATACAACAGTAGAGATTGGAGCCCAGCTGCTGTGCTGTGGAGATGGACAGTATGTTCATGACTGAGACAACTCAGCTGCAGCCACTTAGATGGGTACAAAGTTCAGAGAAAAAGTTGCTATCCAAACATGTCTTGGGTCCCCTCTTCTTACTGACTGTCTGAACAAAATATCAGTACCTTCAGCATTACTGCCTCCTGCATCAAAATCAGAAGCAAGTCCCACCATGGCTTGCCACTGTTGGAAGATGCTTTGTGCCCTGCACATATCATGGCAGAGGCCAGATCGCAGCTGCCAGTGCAGCACTGAACACTTGTGAACCAGTGCTGTATAGGCTGGCTCTCCCTGTGTGCATCCTGCTGACTACACCACTGACACAGAAGCCATAAGCGCACTGGTGTGGCTGCACTGCACCCGTATGTGTGGCTGGGTGGAGATGGAGGATGAGCAAGCAGCAGAAAGGCATATTTCTTTTCTTCATTCACAAGCCTGTCATAGTACTTCTACAGAGAGTTGAGGTAGTAGCTAAACTTCACACTTACAACACTTAGCTCAACCTTGCAGACAAGCAAAGGTAGTTTTGCTTGTGGCTGATGCAGGCAATGGCTCAGAAGTACCACTATCTTGCTTTCAGACCATGTCTGAAAAGATGTAAACCTCCTTTGCACTTACCATCATAGAATGGATTAGGTTGGAAAGGACCTTAAAGATCATCCAGTTCTAGCCCCCTGCCCGCCACCAGTTCAGGCTGCCACGGGCCCCATCCAACATCCAACCTGGCCTTGAGCACCTCCAGGAGTGGGCACCACAGCTTCTCTTGGCAGCTGTGCTAGGGACTCACCGCCCTCTTGAGTAACAAATTTCCTCCTGACATCTAAATTAAATTTCCCCTCTTTTTGCTTAAAATCATTCCTCCTTGTCCTGTCACTATTAGACAGTGTAAAAAGTTGGCCTCCCTCCTGTGTATAAGCTTCCTTAAGTACTGGCAGGCCATAATGAGGTCTCCTTGGAGCTTTCTTTTTTGCAAGCTAAACAAGCTCAACTCCCTCAGCCTTTCTTCACAGAAGAGGTACTCCAGCTCTTATCTTGGTGGCCCTCCTATGGACTCACTCCAGCAGTTCCATATCTTTCTTTTGTTGGAGGCCCCACACATGGATTTAGATCAATAAAAACTGCTAGAGGGAGAGGAAGAACAATACTACAAAAATAAGCTCATATTTCCTGTACATTAGCATAATTTTGAATAATATTTATTCAAATGCATCCTTTACATACTTGATCTCTCACTTTCCTATTGCATCTCCCAAGTAGGATTGACCTTCCCTCTAGAGCAGCCCTGCAGGAATAGAAAACTAAGTCAAATTTCTCTGGCCTTCAGAGAAGCAAGCCAACCAATTGCAGTGACAGGCATCACTTAAAGTTTACAGCAAGTTCATAACCACACCTTAGTGCTCATTGTAAGCCAAACATTGGCATTAATACTTAACATAATCTGGAGCTGGATAGAAAATCCCCCTTACTACCCCACTTGCCTCTGTCTTTGTCCTTCAGCACTACATGAGATACTGACAAACAAGAGGCCAGACAGAAAACATTGTCCATCTCAATGAAAATGCAACGTTACTACCAAATCTGACAGGAGTTACATGTAGTACAGCTGAGCCACTTAACACTTGCTCATACTATGGACAAGGATGAAGGTAAGCTACAAAACTGCAGACTTTCTGTTCAGGTTTGGGGTAAGAACACCCTCTATTAAATAAGTGAAAGCTGTGATAACATTAATGATTTTGTGGTAAGGATCAATCTTTATCTTTAGGCTTCATAAATTTTGCCTCTGAATACCCACTCAAATACAGAAGGGACAATCATATCAAATAAATTAACCAATGGGGTTTTTTTTAACCAACATGTAAACCAAGAGCTTCAGCCAAAACACGTTAGGCTTTTGTTTACAGTTTCTTGCTTAAAATCTTAAGTTGGTGTTCTTTCTCTTCTGTATTATCCTATTCAGCCTCAGCTTTCTCATTCCTGATCTTCATAAATGTCATCAACATAATCCTTTGAAGTCCTATTTCTGTCAGTTCTGAACTCACCTCTTGACAGTATTTTGCACCTACTTCTTCCCAGGAACTTCATACAGTGAGTTCCCCTCAGTTTTATCTGTGTTACACAATCCTTAGAGTTGGAAGGAAGCCATAAAAGTCATCTAGTCCAACTCCGCTGCAGTGAAAGGGATATCCACAGCTAGACCAGGGTGCTCAGAGCCAGGACCAGCCTGATCTTGAATGTCCCAAACAATGGGGCATCCACCACATGTCTGGGCAGCTTGTCCCAGTGCTTCAGCACCCTCACTGTAAGAGTCTTTTTCCTTATATCCAACCTAAATCTCCCCTCTTTTAGTTTGAAACCATTTCCCCTTGTTCTGTCGCCACAGACCCTGCTAAGGAGTCTGTCCCCTTCTTTCCTGTCGCTCCCCTTTAGATACTAAAAGGCCACTGTCAGGTCTCTCTGGAGCCTTCTGTTCTGCAGATGAACAGCCCCTGCTCACTCAGCCCTCGCTGGAGACGTGTTTCCATCCCTTGGATCATTTTTGTTGCCCTCCTCTGGACACACTCCAGCAGGTCCATGCTTCTGTATTGAGGACTCCACATTTGCAGACATGGAGTCTCCATCTCCAATTTGTTGGCATCACGTGTTTGGGGTTTCATGTGACGCTGTCACACCAGCAGAGAGTTGTCATCAAGTTCACAATCAGTCTTTTACTTATCTGTACTTTTCAAAACACTTGCTATCAATGCATATTAATACTAAAATATTTCTGTTTAGAAAACTTCAATTTTAAACAGTAATTGAAGAGTTTCTTCTCCAGGACAGGGCATGCCAAGTGTCAGCTCTTCAGTCCAAATGAATTGACGTTGTCTGGGTAGATCTTTGCACTTGCATGTTGCCTCACTGAAGTAAATATGCTTCTCTCCATTCAGAGTTGGTCAGGGGATCCGAGCCTTGCCTTGTTGTTACAGTTCAACAGAAATATTATTACCAGTACCTTTTGCAAGCAAAGCAGCAGTCATACTGCTGCCACAAACCCTGCCAAATAAATTGCTAATTGCATTCAAAAATTATGTGCAACTTCAAGTTTCTGTCAAACAGAAACGTCAATTCCTATTTTGTGCCATGTGTTTAGGATCCCCCACTATGCTATCCAGCCAGGACCCAGCAGTATGACAGCATTTCAACTGCTCACTCATTCTTCTGGGCTAAGATTGGGCAGGCAAGGGCTTCTACCCAGAAATGTCAGCTCTTTCCGAGCTTATTTTACAACAGATGTTTGCAATCAGCTTTTACCGGTAAGCATAAATGAACAGTGATGTTTAAATTCTTAGCGTCCTCTAGATAGCATCTCATATAAACAGGAGTAAATTGCATATAAAAAATGACTTTAAATATGTTTAAAGCAACCAAATCTATTTCAGCATTCCTCTGAAAATGAGAGCACAAGTTCCTGAATATTCGCAGTGCAAGGGGCCCCAAGTTGCATCCCACTGGATTAACCAAAAAAGTTCCTAAGAGCACTGCCAAATGCTGGAGATGACAGGATGTGGAACACGTATGTCATCTTCCATAAACAAAGCAACTGCCAGAGTAACTATTCATGCTGCTTTTGCACAATGTATTTTGTTTCTAAAATGTGAACAATCACTCTTCACTCTCTGAAGCAAACATAAGATTAGGAGGTCTGCCATTCGCAGCCAGAGAACACTATACTGAAGAGGATATTTCAGAATGGGGAGTGAGGGGGTTGTGGTGGTTAGAAAAGACAAAGCAGGACATTTCCTTGAAAAAAAACACAGACTACTAGCTGTAAGCATAAGCAGCATTGACACCTGCTGCATCACTCAAAATCTAACAGAACTTTTTAGGAAATCAGCCTTAACTCTGCATCCTACAAAGAATAACTTTTTTTCCTAAATCAGCTCCATAACTTTGTGCTAAGTACACTATCCAAGCTCTTGCTTACTTTGGGAGAAACTTAACCCCTCCCCACACGAAAAGTGTTTTCTGTATTTTCTGTCATGAGCAGAGAGAGCTCAGTGGTTAATGACTAGCTAGAATTCAAAGTAGTGTCTTCTCTGTTAGTTTACAATCTTACTTGCTCTACTTCTTTGTTCTCACCTTTTCACCCCTATTTGCTTAGGGGGTGCAAAAAAAAAAAAAAAAAATCAGGAATCTCAACATTATGGCTTTTCTTTAAGGAACTCTGCAAAGGTGCAAACATATAGGAGGAAGAAACTGGGCCTAAAAGAATTCTCTTGCACCAGAAGCTTCTCTTGGTCAGAACATCACATTTTGGCTGTTACAAAATTAAGATATACAGGGAATTGGCAAAGTGATTTTTTCACCATAGTCTAGGAACTAAAAACTCAAGGAAAAAAGATACCACATCAGATTTTTGAGAAATGTTCAGCCTTAAAAATAAATAAATAAATAAACAAATAAATAAATAAATTAGTAGCTTTTTCCTTTTTCTCATGATATGTAGTATGTGTTTGGCTAACCCTTCAGAACATCTTTCTGTCAGTTAAGGAATAAGATCTGACTGCACACATGTGGGTCTCCTCCTGAGTGATACAACCCTTCAGCAAAATGAGACAAGAGAACAAACACTTCCGTTGACTCTTTTAAGAAAGAAAACAACCAAAGATACTTCTACAAACAAAGAAGTAATCTGAGAAGGAACCGTCAGCACTTAAAATCTTAGGAAGCTGAAAAGTAGGTAAAAAGATGAATTTAAGGCTCCTTTATAGCTTACATTTCAGTCCACCTCAAAGTAATAATGACGTTATCTTTTGTTTCATAGAGATCTTTTTCTGCTCATAAACACACACACTCCTTTAATTAGAATACAGATGTTTTGGAGAAAGAAAGCTGATAAAGTGAAATGTTGAATACATCACATGATAAAGTAAGTGTTTACTGTCTTCTTTTGTTTTCCTGAACAGGGGATGGATCTATCCTCCCATAAAATAGGATGGACAGGTCTGTTATTTCAATGCAGATGCACAGTTTCCTTAAGAAGAAAAAGAACAACACAGGACTTAAATTTGATGTGGACTGAACATCCCAACCATATTCTGCCTTTAAACTATTCAACAGGTCTGTTTTTCAAAACCAGTAATTACCTTTCTTTAAAAGTTAAAGGAGTCATTAAATTCAGTTCATGATTTCTACAGTCACCCTGGAGGTAAGAACAAAGTAAGCAGGGGGACAGATCTAAATGCAGGCAGGGAAGCAGGTATGTTTTACTTGCAGCAACGCTACTCATCCTTGCTTTATTTATTATTATTTTTTTTTTCCAGTTGGTTTTCTGTGGCAAAAACATTAAATTTCTGTTGTACAAAAAAATCCTTCTATTTTTCAAATCACACTCAGATGCCCATAGATGGGCCTCTCCAGGACTGTCATCTACATACATTGTACTGGTTGCAATAGCCAACTCCTGTGAGATGTATTTGCAGAAATGGAATCTAAACACAGTCTGCCAGAAGCCCAAAATGTGTAAAGTCACATTATCTGGCCTGAGCTAAAACACAGATCCTGGGTTAGTGTAGCAAAAGAGTAGCAGTGAAACCCTCTCTTATCATGGATGGCTGGTAAACTGCAATTACAGTCAGTCCCAGAT
This sequence comes from Phasianus colchicus, assembly GCF_987193195.1. Lineage (NCBI taxonomy): Eukaryota > Metazoa > Chordata > Aves > Galliformes > Phasianidae > Phasianus > Phasianus colchicus. The sequence goes on along the minus strand of NC_143476.1, from coordinate 60,094,114 downwards.
GATTTCAAAGCCACAGATAACCATAAAATATCAGGTATGTCCATTAAATCATATCTTCATATATTTTAACTGTTCTAGTGAAAGCTAACTGCTTTCTCAGGGTGACCAAATGTGCAGGTTCTCAAGTACACACTTGTTACCATGCTACTCTTTTGCCACGCTCTCCTGACGTAGGTGCAAAAGCCCGTGTCTAGTGGCACTGACAAAGCAGCAGTGTTAGGCCCACTGGTGTGAGTCTCAGCGTACTGAGAAGAGGGAAAAAACTCCACAAAATTCCTGCATTTCTTCTAACAGATGCTTAAGCCCCCAAGGTAGACAAAAAGAATACTGAGTTGAGGCCCCATTAATCATTTCCAGTGCACTGCACTTTAAATTTAAGTTCTGCCCTGAACAAGCACTTAAATGCTTAGAAAAATCGCATGTCCTGCAAGACTTAGCAATATTTATTCTGTGCTTCATGCACAGAATGATGCTAAAGTAAGGCCCAGCAGAAATGAAAGTAAGACACGCTGTGCTCTCAGCAAGACGTTAAGCAGGTAATATTAGCCTGATCTATAAACCCACATTAATGAAATGATAAAAGGAAGGACAAGCTATCAGTGATTAAACTAAACACAAGTAAATATCTGGCAGGTTTAAAGAGTACTAGTAACATGCATGTCAGTACAGAACACATAGCTGCATAAACTGATATTTATTAAGAGTAAGCAGCCTTGGATTTGTCAGATGCTGTTCTGGGCATTGAGTTGAAAAGGAGGCTGTGGGGAGTAAGGATGCCTGGAGCATTTCTGCAAGGGGGGGTGAAGACCTTTTGATACCCCTGGAAAACACTTCAGGAATGATGTCAAAGTTATGGAGTAGTCAGAGACATGAGACAGAACAAGGAAAAAGTAAAAACAAAGGCTAGAGATATGGACCAGTTCCTACAGCCTCCCTGGGGGTAGGGGATGCAGGGACCAGTAAGTCCCCAAAGAAGAGGAGTTGAACATCCCACAGTGAGGTGGGAATCTCCCCAGCCTAAGTCAGGAAGGGACATTACTTGAGAAACGGTCAGGAGAGACAGGATGATCCAAAGAAAATCCCTAGTTAAGAAGTCTTAATGCAAATGGATTGGTTGGGGGGTCAAAGGATCACTGTGTTTCAGGTACCCACCAGTATAGAGACTGATAAGCTTTAGGTTGGGTTTGGATCAGAAGGAAGTACATTTTCTAGACGACACTGGAGCCTCCCGATCCACATTAAAATTCCTTTCCAGGGAGGTGGTTAATGACTCTCAGGTGCCTCTTTTGTAATTCAAGGGGCCAGTGGGAACGATGAAAGGGTACACCTCATTCAGCCACTGTTAACAGATGTGAGAACTTGTTTCTGAAGAGAGTAGGTTTATAGGCTTATCTGGCCACACATTTGACCATAAAATTTCTGTATTCAGTTTTGATTTAAGAGCCTGTCTTAGTTTCAGCAGGGATGGAATTAATTTCAATGTCTGCTATGATTCAGTGTTTTGGTTCTAGGAGAAAAACAATGTTGATAACACATCAGTGTTTATAGTTTCTGCTAAGTAGTGTTGTACAGAACCATGGCCATTTGCAGCAAAGGCCTGAAGGAGCTGGGAGGGAACAGAATTAGGACAGCTGACATAAACTTGCCAGGGAGGTATTCTGCACCATATGGAAGGTGGAGGGAGTACATATCTCTCTCTTCCACTGCTCAATTGGCTAGCTGGGCATCAGTTGTTGGGTGGTGTGGTGAGCAATTGCTTTCACATTTCTTGCTATATACAATCACATATATATGTGGTCGTAACCATCATTCTTTTCTCTATCTAAGTAAATAGTTTTATCTCAGTCCATTAATTCTACTTTTTTTTTTCCTCAGTTCTCTCTGCCATCCCTCTGGGAAGGGGAAAATGAGCAAATGACAGCATGGTTCTCAGCCACTTGCCAGGCTAAACCACAACAAAGCCAAAGTGTTTCGTTTATTTTTTAAGGAGAGTAAGTCAAGTGGTGCCAAAAGATAAGAGGGTTATTAACTTGCAGAGAAAAAGCCTCAGTCCATGAGGGCTTAATTACTTGCCTATTGAAGGTGGTGAATCTACCACAAGAGGTGGCTATAATACATGTCAGGGGACATCAGACAGGATTTTCAGAGGATGAGACAGGTGATCAACTGGCAGACAAAAAGCTGGAGAAGCAGCATTTTTGCCAGAAGTATCTAAGATCCTCCCCTTACTCCCAGTGGCCTGGACATGCTGAATGAAATGTGTTTCCCATTGGAGGAGTTATCAAATACTGGGACAGAAGAGAGAGAGAATAACTGGTTCAGCATAGATGGCAAACATGGCTACCCAAGGCATTGGCCCCGAATGTTTTGAAGGAACATCATGAGGGAAGCTTCTGTGGCTTCAAAGGATTAGCAGATGCCTTTATGAAAATCTTTGCTACCAGAGAGCTATTTGCCCTAGGAAAATGACCCAGTGAGGCATGTGCTAAAGTAAATAATAAACAAACAAAGCAAACAGCAAAAGGAGATAGACCCTGGGCAATGCAACTCTTCCAGCCATGTCATGCCAGGTAGATTTTACCAAGATGCCAGAGCTGGACAATTTAAATATTTCCTAGTGATAGTATACCAGCTTACGGGGGAGCTAGAAGCATTTCCTGCAGCCTCAGCAGCATCCGGCTCCATCATAAAAATATTCCTAGAATAAATCATTCCCAGATGTGGTAAAAGAGGCAACAGACTCAGGTAGAAGAACTCATTTCACTGTGAAGGTGTTGCAGGGAATTGTGACTGTGCTGAGGATAGAATAGGACTTGCATAATTCCTGGTATCCACAAAGTTTGGGAAAGGTGAAATGAATAAATGGGGAAATAAGGACACATTTTTGGAAACTGGTGATGGAAATTCAGTTACTTTGGGTCAGATTGCTGTCTTTGGCCCTGCCCAAATAAAGACAAAACCTAGCGGAGACAGGGCTATCACTCTGTGAGTTGCTGTTCAGAATGCCCTAGCCAAGTAGCCCCCAACCTAGAGGATAGAAGGAAATAAGTGATATTATCTAAGACAGTATGTGGGCAAGATATTATCAAATCAATTAGTGAGAAGGCTCAACTACCACAAGCCCTACCCTTGGACTTCACAAAGCATGGTTAGCCGGAGAGGCTGCCAGTGCTTCAACTTTTTGTTTAGCAGGGGGACAATTGGTAGACTATATAATGACCACTTGCGTGGTGGGTCTGTCAACCCGCTCCCAAATGATAAAAAATTATTCTGTTCACTGTGTTTGATATTAACATCACATATGGGGTGGTCCATAGCTGGGGGGAGTTACCCAACTGAGTTCATAAACATACAGATTAGTAAACATAACTTATGCACCATGTTGTTTCCAGGTAGTGAGCTGCACTAAGCCCCAGTATAACCCAACTAATTCAGAATCATATGAGGCAATGAATGTATCTTATACCTTAGCATATGTGGCCTTGTCAATGAGGTAGTTCAGTCTCTGTAGGAGAGTTGCATATTCCTATTTTCCTGCTAATGCCATGGGCAGCCCCTGCACTATGGGGAGTGTTACTGTAGGCATATCTCCTTATTACAATTCCTATATTTCTAGAGGACAGCGATCTGCATTTTGATGCAGACTGTGCTAATAATGTAAACCTACTGTCAAAGGGGGAGGCAATGCCCTAGGTATAACCCTACTGGGAGTCCCGGGACTAACAGTCAACAACCATCAGTAACTTACCATCTTGTACCCTTGCAAAGACAATCAGTTTTACATCTCAGGCTCTTGCAGCCCTTCATAAGGCGTTGGGGGAGATCTAACATTTGGCACTGCAAAATAAAGCAGCTATCAGTTGTCTAAGATAAAATTTGAGGGAATATGTTGCTTCAGTATTAGTGACATTTTGCTGTTGGTAGAAGACTGAGGATTTACAATGTTTAATGGAAAGTCTTAGATGAGATGACAGTGAACGGCTCATTCACATTCTCCAATTACTGGGACTAGCCATGAGAGAACTTTCCTTTTCTTCCAAGGTTCCCTTTTTGATTATAGGTATGGACCTAGTGAAATGCATGAGAAGTTTTGTATTCTCTTTCCTTGGAGAAATTTCTGGAGGACAGAACGTAGTGGCTTTACAGCATACATCTGCACCTAGAACTATACAAGAAGAAATAACAAAGGCTATGTTAGAAAAAGTCTGCAAGTACTCTCAGATTATAAGAAGAGAAAATGGGGACTTGAGATAAAAGAGGTTTGTTAATTACACTTGCAATGTATGATATGCAAGGAGGTCAGGGGGTCACTTATTAGAGAAAATGTGTATTAAGTAGACTGAGAAGTCTGTAACCTCTAAGTACTTCAGCCAGTAAGGAAGGAAGGAGGGGCAATACTGTCAAGAAGTAGGGATAAGAGGAGGCTGAAACTTCGATACTTTGAGAGAACCTGTGGCGACTATTCCCTTGTACTATCCCTTTATTTGAATAAAAAAGCTAGACTCTGTCTTTTTTTGAGATAAAGATAATTGAGCATGCCTGTTTAAGCAAGATTTTTCCCAATACCCTCAATGCACGGCACCATCATATCAGTGCATGGACTTGAGCAGCAAGGAGATTCTGAGGCTCCATGGCCTACACAGTTGGTTGGTTCTCTTCTCAGACCTCCTTCCCCGTAGTGAAACAGATGCCCAGTGTAACTTCTGCTGAGTTTTCTATACAATCCACCATGGTGTCAAGAAAGATGCAGAGGGCTGTTTCACAAGGGTATGTAGTGACATATACTACCTAGACACAAGGGGGAATGGTCTTAAATCAAAACAAGGCAGATTTAAGTTAGATGTTAGGAGGACATTCTGTACTCAGAGAGCAGTGAGGTGCTGGCAAAGATGCCAGAGAAACTGTGGGTGCCCCATCCCTGGAGGCACTCAAGGCCAGGTTGGATTGGGCCTTGGGCAGCCTGAACTGGTGGGTGGCAACCCTGCCCATGGTAGGCCAGTCAAAGTAGATGATCTTTTACATACTTTCCAAGAGAAAAAATTCTATGATTTTGAAACATAACCATTTTTAGCAAATTGATTATTGTTTTAGTCTTAGAACTTCAATTTCACTTCACTGCTAATAGAAGTGACTGGCAAAAGTCATGGAGTCTCCAAATCAGAGATGTTGGAGGATGTGCTTTCCCCAGGAGTATCTTCATTACAGGGCACAGAGTCAGCAAGATCATAGGTCAGGAAATAAATCAGCATCTCTTCATCTCTTTTTGAGAACTTCCAGTCCATTCCAGAGGCCACAGCTGCATTCCAGGCAAAGGGAGTCATTTCACAAGCAAATGATTTTCACTGTACCTCCACACATTGCATTTTTAGTCCATTAAAGCTTAAAAGATCTTCCTACCCTGAAAAGATCGTCATTCAGGAGCAAGCACATGGGCCACATTCCTCCCCACAAAGCTGCACACGTCCTTCATCAGTTTATGGTCTCATTTTCAGTGAGGATATGGTTCATGGGCTTTACATAGTACTACAGATTTTGTCAGGTGTAGAAAAGGTGAGAATAACTGGATTTTAAAAAAATGTATTTATTCTCGAACTAAAACAATTTGAGGTTGCCGGAGTTTCTTTAGTTTGATTCATTCTAATCCAAAATTGCATTCTTTTAAAAAAAGAACAATAACAAACGCTACGCATTTTAATGCTAAAACTTATTAACTTTCGAAAGTTTTGACATGTACTTCTCATTAATAATTAAAAAATACCCTGAGAAAACACCCTATTATGCATCCTGAAGATTATTACACAAATTTTGTGAATGGTTTTATTTAATTTTTCCTTTTCCCAAATGCATAAGGAACAAAATTTTAAGAACACACAACATAAACCTCATATAGTAATAACCTATCTTTAAGGACTATATTTTCTTCCCCATTCATACATACTGAGGACATTTCAAGCTTGGGCTGCACAAGATTGTATCAGGTTCCCACTACTGCCCACCGCTTGTCCAGTGGAGTGGCAAGGCAATTTGTTCTGTGTCAGTAACAGCATTCATGAGGCTGAGCAGATAAAAGGGCCCCGGATTTGATTTATTCCCAGAGTAGTTGAAGATGAAATTCCAGTTGCATTATTTCTCTTCATGGAAACAGCTGTGAGTTATAGCCAGGTCTCTGCAAGAGACAAGCAGATATAGAAAAGATGAAAAAGGAAAACATCTCCAGAGACACAGTATCTCACAAGCTCCAGGACATTAGCAATCAGCTTAGCTCAGCTAATAGTACTCTGTATGACAGGGAACATATGGCTTTCATAGTCAAAAAAGTTGGAAAAGCGTATCAGAAAGAGAATATTAAAACTGAAGCAACTTCATTTGATGGAGGGCAAAGGGCAATATCTTAACTGAAAGAGCTAAAACAACCCCAAAAGTTCTGGAAACTGAAAAATGCAGCTAAAGAAAAGGATGTTACGGCAATGAGCCACAAGCTGTTACTACAATGCGCCATACCCTCTCTTCCTAGACAAATTTTTCCAGTGATAATTGTTCACAGAAAGAAAAACAAAACAAAGGAAAACAAAACAAAATAAAACCTCCTTTCAGTTTCTGCTTATGCATTTCCCTAGCATCACAGCACCCCTGGCATGTGGCATAACAGAAGAATAAGATATGAACATAACTTCAGAGTTCCTGCTACCCAAATACTGGAGCAATAGCATTTTTTTCAAACAGGGAACCAGTCCTTCTTCCAAACATTGCCCAGTGTTCAAAAGCTGTCAAGATGGGGTTAAACCTTCTTGCTCCCTTTCACTCCACCCAAGGACATACTAGAACATCTTCCATTTAGCTCGTAAAAGAAATGTCAGAGCTGCATCATGCAGGACCTGTTACAAGTGGGTATCTTGTCCCCTCCTGTGGGTATGATTGTAGCAGATAGCCCCTTTCTCATGGGGTCACCAAAGTGGTCCAAGAGTGGGGCTGGGGAAAGAGGAGGGTGGGACAGAAGCAGTTTACCTGCCTAAATGCAGACCATTGTACAGGTGGCGAGGGAGAGAGAGGCAGCTCCGGATTAATCTGTAACTTACCAGAGCATTTGACCAAGTAGAAAGGCCTACTGCCAGCTTCACCCTAGTCTTTCAGTGCACATTTCCATACCTTCTCAGCCTTCTGAATCCAGGAAGACAGGACCCCAGCACATACACTGATTCCTCCTGAATCTCCCCTCCTTCAGTTTAAAACCATTCCCCCTTGTCCTACCACTATCAGACCATGTGAAAAGTTGATATCTCTCCTGTTTAGAAGCTCCTTTCAAGTACTGGAAGGCCATAACAAGGTCCTGCCAGAGCCTTTTCTAGGATGAACAAGACCAGCTTCCTCAGCCTTTTTTCATCAGAGAGGTGCTCCAGCTCTCTGAGCATCCTTGTGGTCCTCCTCTGGATCCACCTGAACAGCTGCATATCTTTTTTATGCTGGGTGCCCCAGTTCTGTACACAATACTCCAGACGGGCCCACATAACCACTTTGCCTTTGAGAGCTACTAAATAAAAGCTTGAATTCACCATTGTTTTCAATTATCTATGTATATTCTGCAAGCACACAAGTAGGAACAGTCTCGCCTCCTGTCCACCATTACAGAGAAGCAGCATAAGTTATACAGGACTTCAAATTCAGACAAAAGCATCAACCCTAACAAAACCCACCACAGTAAAGCAACTCCACAAGCAGAGTTTGAGCATACTAACAATCTGCTATTCAGTGTGTTGTGCTCAAAGGACAGCACAAATAGACCTTTGTGAAGCAAGGAGCAAGGATTTTTTGCAAAAAAGTACCAATAATTTAAACTCAGAATCAAAAAGGGCCAAAATGCAGTGACAGGGACTCATCATCCTAACAAAACTGTAGTCTGACTTAGAAATTTACTGAAGATTTCACACTCAGGAGATAAAATCTGACAAAGTCCTCATCCACTATTAGCATTGTTGGAGATAGAAGCTGGGATGTAGGCCCTGACTTTACCCAGTTCAGATCCATGTAGCTTCATTCTATTTTTGCAGTTTTTAGAAAAATACGGCTTTAAGAGGAAGAAAAAGTAGCTCCATATAAAGCCAAAAGCAACAAGGTTGTTGTTCCTTTTTATTAGTGTCAGTGTTATATTTATAATAGAAAATAGCAACTTTCTCTGTCAGTATTATTTTCTGAGTAACCCTTTTCATTTTAACATGAACATTTTACATCTGGAAATGATAAAAATAAAGACACATAAACATGTCATTGCCCAGTTGCAGGAAATTTCCATCAGAGCATTCAGGAGCCTTCTCTAATCTCTGGAGCTAATTGATTTAAAAATAAAAAGAGGAAAGCAAGAAAAAAAATGCATTCTATATTAGAAGAGAAAATGTAGCTGCCTTTGGCAATGTACATCCGGTCACTCCTCTTTTCAACTTGTATTTAGAGAAAAAAAATTCCCCATTTTTTCTTAATCTGCTTGTCTTTACACTCCAGCTCCTACTTGTTGTCAAAAGATAGATATTAAAATCATCCTAAGAGAAAGCAAATTGACAAACAAATATAACAGTGAAAATTAAATACAGAAATACATGTTTTTCATACCACTCGTAGAATCATCTCTTTTCTCTGCTCGTCATGTGACATGCCTGAGGACATGCACATCTGCCAGAACCACAGACTTTGGGCCAATGCCTGTATATAAATGTATATAAATATAAAAGGTGCAGGTAGCAAACGCTTAGAACATTCGCTCCACTCCTTTATTTTGTGGGCAGGTCCAAACTTGGTTTTACATAGAACTCAGTACTACCTAAGGATGTTATTTTTCTCGTAATAGATCCAAACCACGGTGATTTTTGTAATAACAAAATAGTTAATTGTCTTGAATATTTCTGAACTTTTACAGAGTGTAGTCATAGTCCAGACTGCAAATAAAAGGTAGTGCTAAAGCCCTACCATAGTTCAATCTCAGACTTCTTCAGAAACAAATAGGAAATTATTGCTGGAAATCCAGTTCTGAAAATTTCTGTCCAAAAATTCCAGTTGTCTTGTTATCTTCTTAAGCTATTAATGCACACTGAAAACACCTGCAGAGAAAAGGCACCTTTGTGACAGGTGGTGAGACTGATGTATTACATCTTGCCTACAGAAACTGTGACTTTTGATGGGTTCACTAAATTTCTGCAAGAATTCGTCTGTTGGAGTGCCAAGCTGCACTGCACTGTACAGAATTAATCACTTGAGGAGTGAGTCCCAACAAGATTACAGTACAGTTGTATGGGTTCCTATCATGGATTCAATTAACACAGTGAGAACTCCCACAGAAGATGTAATAAGACTGGAATTGGGAAAATGGGGAATGTTACACCTGCATGCCCTGGTGAAAGAATAACACTGACATGCCTCCTCCTCCACTCTTCTCACAAGAAGGTATATCATTAAGTATGTATGGAGCCCGACAGTAGGAGTAGGAGTGAGTGCTGCAGGTCTTGCTGAGACTGAGAACTGATCTATAACCTCGTAATAGAAAACACAATTCTGACAAGAAGAAAATGAAGATCAACTGATGAACCAGACAAAACCTGTCTAAACACAGGGCTTGCAGTCTGTAAATTCTGGCTTTCATATCAGATCCCAGGAAGCATTAAGGCATTTTAAGGGTACGAGGTCAAAAATCTATAGGCAATTAAAGCCTACAAGACTTTATTCTGCATTCTATCTGTAGTAAGTGAGTGCATGTTCTTCCTCCATGGCAAGTAAAATACACTGGCCAAAATAAAGATAATGATAGCACTGAAACTTTTGCTTCATTAAGGTATGCTGGTAAGGCAGAGCTCCAGCAAAGACCTCATCTGACAAGTGGTAATTTGTGAAACTGAAATTGTGGTGCTTTTTTGCAAAAGCTTTCTGGAGTTGAAAGTAAGACCTGAGTAAGACCTGAGGGCCAATGAAGTAAATACCATTTAATGAAGGCACCATCACAAACTTTGCAGTTTCTTCCAGTAGAAGGGGCTGAATGGGTCTGATTTTTAAGTAGTGACCCCCCAGTACAAAACATTCATTACAATTATCAATTATTGGCTCTGTTCCTTGGATATTTCCATGAATAACCATATATATTTGAACAACTACTGATTAAAAAATAATTATTTCAAATGGTCTAAATAATCCTAATGAAGGCCATAAGGACTGATTAAGAGAAGTCTTGCAAAGGTGAACACAGAAGAACGCAACTCAGCAGCAGAAAAACTGAGTTTCTTCACAGAATTTATGTTGAAAAAAGACAGCACAGAGAAACTGAAAAAAAATAGTTAGCACATGCCCAACTGGTGGAGAAGCATTGACATTTATGGGAATATAAATCTAGTTAGTAACATTCCTTATAAATCCCACAGGATTCCTGATTCCATTACAGATTTTCTGGAAATTGATTTTGCCTGGTCTCTCAAGGAGAAAATTCAGTAATCAAGTCCCTCAGGCAGATAAAATACTGTTTGTCAGCTTCTCAGCTTATATGTGAATGGCCATGTGCCTTTCAAACAGTTTCTTTACCTGACAGGTGCACTTCTATTGGTAATGGATGAAGAGCAGCAAACTAATCCACAGAACATCCACAGTAACTATAAAGCACAAGCAAATCTCAGTAATATAAGCAAAGTGTTGCTGCAGTTGTGCTTTTCTGCTTTAAATTCCCAAAATGTGACCAGATACAACTGAGAAAAAAAATAGAATCAGAAATCCCAAGAATGTCACAGCAAGAGACAGGATGCATGCTTAATTTTCACAAGGTAAAACTGCAGGTTAAAGTTGTAACACTTCCCCCAGTAATAAGTCAGTTTTGAGGATTATCGATATAAAAGGCATGGTCAGCAAAACATAACACATGAGAACTTCTGAGAAACATCTAAAATAAGATTACTTTGAAGAATGTCACAGGGTAGTTCCTACCCAAACAACACAGTTGGTTTAAGACTGTGAAGACTTACGAGAGAATTAACCTCAGTTGACTTACTCAAATAGTTATAAATACTGTAGCTTCTCAAATACATGTGATACTGCTAAAACATACATGAAAAAAATGCACATAGCCTCAGTATTTGCAGTATTCAGATAACTGATGGGCCTGCTCCACAGCAGCCACTGCAGCCACCATGCACTCCTCTGTAGGTTTCTCAGCCTAGTGGTGCTCCAAGTCAATCCCCAATGCCACAGCACACTTGGGCAGCTGTTACAAAATTATCACGGCACAGCAGCCAGCTGAGCTCAGCTAATCTCAAATTTTACATCTGTACATAGATAGAGATATGCGCCCAAGCTGAATTCTCTGGCAATTAAGCACTCTCAGGACTTTTCTCCAACCAGCATTAGTTCTGAGGTCTCACTAGCTTTTAGGAGATCACTAAGGGCTTGCCCTTCAGACTGATGCTGAGCTCCTTGTGTGGTCTTCTGCTGGATGCTTGGTTAAAAAACATGGCCAGCCTTAACTGTTAAAGAACATGCCTCATGAAGCTGATTTGGCTCACAAATGCTGCAGAACATACAGAAGAACACACAGAATAACACTTTCTGATGTTTTAAAATGTTCCAAGTTTTCAATATTGTAAAATTTGAAGAGCTAAAGATCAGACTTTTTAAAGTTTTTCAATGTGTTTACATTTATATGGTGTTAAAGCAAAATGGCTTTCAGGTAGTGAAGAAGCTTTGCTAAGGATTTTAAATAAATACATAGAATCTCTAGCTTAAGGCAGATGCTCCATTTCCCTCACCACAGCTGCGAGAAATGTAACAATGTGCAAGTTCTGGTGGAAGCTGTAAAGGTAGTCCTTGGGCATGAATCTGAAGGGTTAAAAAAATAAATCTCACATTGCACAAAAATGCTGAAAACCCAAAGTTAACCTAGCTTTGTTAAGCTGTTAAGCCCTCCACTGCAACTGCCCTCCGTTCTGCTGGGTGTTGTGGGCATGACTAAGAGACAGCTGTGTAAAGATGGCTCCTGGACCCCCAGCCTTCTCCTCTCACTCCTTAAGGTACCTCAGTTGCTCCATATGTGCAATGGGAAAGCTAGTATTTTTCATTGCAATGCTTTGCCATCTACGAAAGCAAAAATAAGGTCTGCTTTTCTCTCAGCACATGGAGGTGTTACAATTGTCACTGGTTGTGTACTTTCACTCAAATCTAAATGGAAACTATTTCTTGAAACTGAGGATCAAGATGAAAGGCAGTAAATCAATCAGTGGTACATTTACTTTGTGCTTGCTTACAAAACTAAAGCTGTTGTTTGCCAATCTGACAGTTTATGAATGACTGGCCAAGGAACCTTGCAAGTAGTTTCTGCAATCAGTGAAGCAGTAAATAACAGTAAATAACAATGACACTGTAAATAAAAGCAAGGCTGTTCTGTTAAGAGGCTGCTTTTCAGAAAAAAAAAGATTGTGGCTCACAGCATATACCCTTTCATGTCCCTGTTGCTTTCCCTACTTACTGGAGGGGGAAAAAAGTGAAGTTTTCTTTGTTTGGGCCCCCTTGTCAAGCTTTGAACAGGGTAAGCTGAAATCACATCTGCATTACCACAGTTCAGGACAGCAGATTTTTATCACTCAGGAATGATAGCAGAATTGGATCTGTGAAAGAAGTGAAAGCCTGGAATGTTTCAACACAGCAGAATTTGTGTCCATTTTTTCAGACCCTTACTTACCTCCTTAAAATGTTTGGAGATGAATGGGTTTTAAAGATATTTCCTTAAGATGAAAGGAAAATACCCAGATTTGAGAGTGGGTGGTACACATCTATAATAACTATGCAGGAGCAAATGTCAACACCACTACAGTATGAAACCCAGAGTTAAAAGTCCATGAAATAGACAAACTGGTTGAGATGTAAATCTAAAAGCTGCTCCACACCCACGAGTACCTCAAAGATAGAATAAAATGAGAAGTCTTTTCATATCCAGTCCAGTAAACACACTTTGGTGCAGTGTGCCACTAAGTCAAAGTGGTTAATTCTCCTGAATCACTGCAAGGTTCGGATTACCTTTGAAGAATGTAAATACAAAGATCTTTTTTCCTACTGAACTAACATCAAGAATGTAAGATCTACCAAAAAGCAGAAAATGTGATACTGTATACAAAAAATAGGAAAAATAATCTGTTTCTGTTAGTAAAAAGTCCATAATTTCCACATAATATATATATATATTTAAAAAAATAATATAAAGGGAAATTGAAGTGTCATGCAGTGATATAACTCATTAGCAATTAAAGGCCAAAGCCATCATTGAGAAGCAAGAGAATGAATTTTGAAGAGAATTCTGACTAACTGGTACCTAGTGGGACTGAACCCTGAGGTATTCTTCAAAGTATAAATTACAATGAGGAATCTAAAAGCATAGCAAAAGATTCTGAAATGCCTAGAGTATGAAAGTGTTTCTCAGGCCCTCCAGGTAAAACACTAGTTGGTTTTAGATGAGCTCTGCAAAGTGGGTATTTGAGCTCTTTTCTAATCCTGGGACTAGAGTCCTCTTACAAAGCAGACACATCACTTTTGTTATTGATTATTTTACAGCCCACAAAAGCTGAAACAAAGTGGTCAGGAGGCAAGGATTAGAAAAGAGTCAAGCAAAAGCTGAAAAAGTACACAGTAATTCACTCATGAACTGTCAAAGCAGAGGAATGAAGAGACAATTACAATAAGGAGGCATTCTGTGCATGAGATTGGCTTTGTTAAACATGGAGACATGATTGCATGGGGAAAAAAAAGAAAGGTGTCAAGCAAGCCTGTAGGTTCCACTCGGGAGCTGAAGGCATTGAGAGAAAGCAGATAGCACTGCAGAAGAGCATTAAAACTGAGGGATACGATTAAATTTAATGCACTGGAGAGGAAAACTAGAGAATAAGGGAGGTAAAAAATACAGGAATGGGGTTATAAGGGTGTAAGAAGAATTCACGTATACCAGAATGGCCAAAGACAAAGATAAAATTATTACAATGACTATGAAGGAATCACGTATGATATCTGAGGTCCGCTAAGTAATATGGTACTCCATGGACAAAAAGAAAAGAATGCAAGGGATGAAAGAGGAGGAAGTCAAAGCCCTCCCTTGACTAGCCAGATGAAAAATGGAAAAGAAGGCAGATGTTACTTTTCTGGGAGAAAACTTGATCCAGAGGAGTATGAGAAGGCTGTTATATTTACTACCCTCACTTCATCAACCAAGAATCAACATGCACGCCAAAAAACATTGCACTGCAATGGATAGAATTGGTGACCAATACAATTTTAATTGACCAAGCAATTAAATGGGAAGAACAGGCAGTTTTTTCTGAAGTACAATTCAGGGCTTATAGGAGAGTTCTCAGCAGAGAGTGAGCATGTACTTTCTTGTTCACCATCACCAGGTGTCAAAGTTAATGACCAGAACAGGTAAAATACCCATTACCCAACAGGTAAAATACTCATTACTGCAAACAACAAAAGTTTACATGAGGGAAAGACTAATACAATCAAGAATAATGTCAAGAACCTGGAGACTCCACTAAGTATCTAAACAATTCAGGTCATTTTTTCCTAAATTCCATTCTTTGTGCACTGAAACGGGAAAGAAATCATTAGAAAGAAGATAAATCCTGGATTTAGAACAGGAGAAAAGATGTTAAGTGCTGGAAATGGAGTCCCTAGAATGATGATGAGTTAAGAGTTTCTTAAGGAACTGATTCTTACTACTCTGTTACTATACAGCTAAACCAGAAACAGGGCCATCCAAAGCTAACTGTTTCACAGTAAGAAAACTTATCTCTATTCTGTACCAGGGAACCTTTTATGAAAGATTTATGTCATGAAAAGAAGAGGCACTTTTTGGTGGTTTTTGTTTGTTTGTTTGTTCATTTTGAGAGAGGAATCAATTGTTCTGAATAATATATTAGTTTACTCTGATTTGTGAGATATGAGAGGAGTAAATCTCTATATGTAGATATGATTGTCCCAAACAAAGAAAATATCTCTTTAGTTTGCATAAAATTTCAAAAAGTAATGGTACAGAGAGATAACTAGTAACCTGATTTGACAAATACAGGAAAAGAAATGCAAAAAATAGCTTGCCCCAGTGGAACCGCTGACTAAAGAGAGGTGGAAGACTTCCAGACTCTTTTATCTAAGATTAGTATTCCAGTCCCCTGAGCCCCCCTGCACTTTACTAAACCCTAGCCTTTGCTCCTGTAAAACAGCAAGAAGGAAACATTCAGTAGGCAAGGCGTATGAACTGGCTGGACAGTGTCTAAAATTATCAGTGGGCCACTTTTGATCTGAAAAAACAAGGCTTGCTTTTCATTGTGGAAATTAGATGATTGTATATTCCAGACTCCTCTGTCTCATTTCTGAGAACTTACATTACCCAGGGAAAGAGCTTCTACAGCTGTTGTCCTGCTGATGCACTAGAATGTCCAAGGGGAATGATCCAAAAATAGTCTTGTTGTTCAGAGTCAACCCAGATAATAACGCCATGAGGGACAGCCAAGGTGCAAGCAAATATGAAAAGATCCCTCTTTGACAGCTATAGAATCACAGAATCATAGAATCACTAAGGTTGGAAAAGACTGCTAAGATCATGCAGTTTGACCATTCCCTCAGTACAACATCTAAACCTTTCTTGAGCACCTCCAGTGATGGTGACTCCCTGCCTCCCTGGGCAGCCTGTTCCAGCACCTGACTACTCTTTCAGACAAGTAGTATTTCCTAATGTCCAGCCTGGCGCAACTTGAGGCCATTCCCTCTAGCCCTATTGCTAGTTACATGGGAGAAGAGGCCAACTCATACCTCAACACAACCTCCCTTCAGGAAGTTGAAGAGAGTATAAGGTCATCTCCAAGCCTCCTCTTCTCCAGACTAAACAATCTCAGCTCCCTCAGCCGCTCCTCATAAGACTTGTGCTCCAGAGCCCTCACCAGTTTCCTTGCCCTTCTCTGGACACGCTCCAGGGCCTCAATGTCTTTCTTGTAGTAAGGAGCCCAAAACTGAGTGCAGTACTCAAGATGCAACCTCACCAGAGCTGCTACTGCATTTCCCTGCTCCTGCTGGCAACACTATTCCTGATACAAACTAGGAAGTCACTTCTCCACCCAGGCACACTGTTTGCTCACGTTCAACTAAGTCCACTTCTACAGTCTTCCAGCCACTCTGCTCCAAGCCTGTAGCATTGTCTGGGGTTGTTGTGGCCAAGGTGCAGGACCTGGCACTTGGTCTTGTTGAACTTCATCCCAGTAGCCCAGTGATGGAATAATTGAAACAGATCCAACTGCCTTCTCATTTTAATCTTTACCACATTTCATGCAAATCAGAATGGTGGTCATTTTTTCTCTGTGTGTGTGTGTGTGTGCAGGAGCGGGATTGTGGAACTCAGTGACAACTCGATTCTAGTTAGCAGCTAAGTCCAACTTTAATCAGTTAACACAACAATATATACACCAACAAGTACCCTTGGCCGCGTATGATTGGTTATACAAGTCCGCACATAACCTATCACCACGTGTATCCGATCTCTGGGCGAAAGCTGTCACCGTGACAACACGGAACCTGTCACCGTGACAACGCGGAATTCCCCAGAGCCACCTATTTTTTCGTGTCAAACTCCTCACTGGACACAACTCAGCAACCACTTGTTTATCATAAATCCTCACAAACTCACCACGTCCCCAACATTCCCGAGGTGGCCCCGCTCCCCAAGCCACCCCTCCACAATTCCCCCCTTTTCTTTTTCCGCTACAAATACCGAAGGAACAAACTTGTGCATAGTTTTTGTAACTAATTTAACAACAATATTAAAACCAACAAGCATCAAAACAGCAATTAGAACCCAATGCAGCCCTACCGAAAGCTGGCTTCGTACCCATCCTGAAATTCCCAACTTCGTGAAAAAATCATCTAATGGGTTATGATTTTGTGTGATAGCTTTGGTATGATTATGTAACCACTGAAGCTGCTTATGAATAGACTCACTATGGTCTGACAGGTTAAAGCAGCACATGTCATCAAAGTCTTCACACCCATGTCCTTGAGCAAGAAGCAAAAGTCAACAGCCGCTCGGTTCTGAAGCACGGCATGGCAGAGGCTTGACTGATCCATCATTAAATCAGTGAGGACAGCCGTAGTCACATTAGCTTGTTTCTCAGCCCAGCAAGCGAGCTTCTCTATTTGCTTCAAAGCATTCCCAGCAGCAAGTCCTGGCCATAGGAGTGATGCAAAAACCTTAGCAGAGAGGGACCATAGCTCAATCTGGTCATTACAATCTGGAGCAAGCGTTTCAGTCGACCCAGTGAACGTCTTTGCTGTGATGGTGTGTGGGAGAGGCTGGTGATTAACTCTGCTATGGCCCGATGCTGTGGAGCTAGAAGTATTAACTGCCCTAGATAAAACAGCCCACCCCAAGCATTTGCAGGTATGCCATTCCATGCACGGTCCCCACAGACCAAAAACAAGTCAGGTGGTATGGCTTTTGTCGTGTCATTATTCCATAATAAAGAAATATTCTGTGGCTTGCTCATTATAGATGCCCCATATAGGGTATAACAGTCAGAACCCTATGGCAGACCGGAATTGTTGCCCCAGCCACACCAACACCCCTCTCCATACAAATTCGTGTAGTTGAACATAACCGGGGTTACGTCTGTACCACTTGGATTTCAACTAGGCACTATGAATGGTATACTATCAGTATCGTTTGCCCATGCTGCTAGTTGTAATGCATTCTTGAGACTATCGATTCTAGTGTCCCCCAAAACAAAACAAACTGACTGGTTAATTTCACCGACGCCCTTTGAACCTAGTAAATTCAGCTCCTGTGGGTCAAATCTCAACATAATGTTTAGCAAAGAGATAAGGCAAGCAGAGAAGTTGCTAAGAGGAGGAGACTGGTTACAATCATTTGATACATACCCATTAAATTCTATAGACAGTTCTGATACATTTAAAATAGGCAGTGTGATCAAGGAAGTTTGGAAGGGGCTACTTACTGATTGTAGACTAAGACAGAAATCAGGTTGGTTAACAGATTCAGCCCACGTTACCCATATGTTCGGACAAGGCTCGATCTTGTGGAGGATTGCGCTTGTCTGATTTATCAATAACAGGCTGGTGAGGGCAAGTCCAACGAGCAGGGACCCACAGTGGACCTGTGGGGGATTCAACACAAAGATAACCCCTTCCTTGGTAAAGTACACGCGCGGGCCTGTCCTTTGAACCTTCTTGGGTGCTATTTTAAGGCCTGCCTTTTGCAACTCTGCTTCCATCCACTGGAGATACTGATCAGTGATTGGTCGCTGAGTGGCCATCATCTAGTGCATGATGATGGCCTGATCCCAAGCCTTTCGTATTGGTTTTAGAGCAGCATGCGCATAGGTTTGACATATCATTGGGCTATTTTTCATACCTTGCAGGACAACCGTCCAGTGATACCTTTCCGCTGGTGCTTCTCTATTTTTGGAAGGGACTGTGAATGCGAATCGCTCACAGTCATCAGGGTGGAGTGGGATTGTAAAGAAACAGTCCTTCAGGTCTATTACCAACATATGCCATTGTTCAGCTATCATGGACGGTGATGGTAATCCCGGTTGCAAGGCCCCCTTAGAATGCATTACCTCATTAACTTTTCGCAAATCATGGAGAAGTCTCCATTTTCCAGATTTCCTTTTTATAACAAAAATCAGGGTGTTCCATGGACTCGTGGAGCACACTATATGTCCTGCCTCCAACTGTTCCTGGACCAGGTTTTTAGCCTCAAACAGCTTCTCCTTACTAAGCGGCCACTGATCTACCCAGACAGGCTGATCAGTCTTCCATTGCAATTTCAAGGGTTGAGGCGTTAGTTCAGTGGCTGCCCCCAGAAAACCACTGAGGGTGATGCCAATCTAAATTGCAGTTGCGACATCGCATTCCGTCCTATTAAGGCCGGTACCCCGGGTGGCAGTGGGAGAATCATGGGTTGTATCTTGGCCTTTTGACCGTCTATTACAACTGTAATGACCTCAGTGCTTTTCAAGCCATGCTGTTGCCCACCTATCCCTGTGATAGCTTCCTCTATAGGTACAGCTGGCCAAAACGGCTAGGTATCAAAGTTGAGAATAGTAACATCTGCCCCTAAATCAAGTAAGGCCGTAATGGTGGCTTCGTCTTTCCACCCCTCCAAATCTAAAATTAATTTAACCTTCACTGCTGGCCTTTGCTGCAAGCCTAAGGATAACATTGCTATTTTTCCTGTACCTCCAAAACCCCGATTTCCCCGGTTGCGGTCTTCTGGTCCAGACCATTTTTGTGACAAAGGAACCAATTGAGCCAATCGGGAGCCTTGCAGTATGTAGATGGGTGGATTAACTGCTTGACATACCACTATTATTGTGCCAGTGTAATCGGCATCTACTACCCCAGGTATAACGAGTATCCCTTGCATGGAGGTAGAGGACCGCCCTATCAAAAGTGCCCCATATTGTTTCCCGTTGATAAAAATAAGTCCCTTGCTAGCTGTTGGGATTTTACCTGGATTCTTATCCACTAGAGTGACTCCTACTGCGGTAACCACATCTGCTCCCAGACTCCCCCTTGTGGCTGGTTGTAAGCCGCCTGCGCCTGCATTTGTGTCTTCATGCCTAAGAGCGAGGCGCTCTTTTTCCAGTTTCCCGAACCCTTTCTGCAGGCTCTCGTTGCGTGTGAACCGTTGCGACACTTGTCGCACCAAACCTTCTCTGTACACTCCCATCTTAAGTGCCCTTCTACTCCGCTGGCCCCAGCCCTGCCGCCGCCGCCCCCCGGGTCCTCCAGGCCCAAGAGGCAGAGGTTCCGAGTTTTCCCTCTTCTGACGCTTCGGGGCTCGGCCTCCGTCACCCCCGCTCCATAGAACCTCCCCGAGCCGCCCCTGCCCGCCGCCATTTTGTCCATCTCGCCCCCTCGGCCGCTGCCCTCCGCGCTCTGCGGGCCCCGCCACCGCCGCCGCGACACGGCGCCCCGCTCCGCCGCGCCGCCTCCGGTATTACCGGGAAGGCTCTGCTAGACAATTTTCCTACCACCCCCCAATCTCCTTCCAATACTGCATTACGCACGACAGCCGACCATTCTCCCCCCGGCGGACGAAAACGGACTTTCCCCGCCCCTTAGCCCTTTGCCTCCGGTTTCGCGATGGCTTTTCGCCATTCGAGGACGACGAGGTGTCCGAAGACTCTCCGGTATCAGGACCCTGACTGGTCGCCTGACCCCGTATCCGCGGGCGGCAAGCCTTCGTCTCCGTCGAGGGTTGGGGAAGGTCCTCCGCCTCTGGCGCCGGCAAGGGCAGCGGTGGAGCGGATGGCGCCGCCGCCGCCCCCGCCCGCGCCGCCGCTTGCGCGGTGCCTGCATGGCAGACCGGGACCTCCGGAATCGTGGGCGGCGGCGACAGGTCGAGCAACGACCTGGGACCCACCCCAAACAGGGCTTCCGTGGGCTCAGGAGGCTCCTCCGGCTCCAGGGCTTGCAATACATTTTTGGCGGTCGAGCGTTCTATACGATACTTCTTCAAATAATTAATTACGTCCCGCCACGGACCCTGTAATTTCTTAGCCCATTTTTGTCCGTCTATAACTGCATCCCAGATCGTATCACTATAATCCCGCCACTCTTTGACTTCGAAGAGGGCAGCAGACAAGTCATTAAGGTGCCCTTTTGCCCGGCCAGTCGCTATCAGAGTCGACAGGGCTTTGGCACGGAGCTTTACCCCCCGCTTCTCTAAGAAGCTATGTAACTGCGACTGGGCTACCTCCTGCTCCATGTCGTCTTCTCCCCTGGCTTTGGCACGCGCTACCCGGCCGATTCTTCTCCGTGGCTTTGGTAGCTGCCCGGCTGACGTCCTTTCCCCCGCGGACAACCTCCTGAGGTGCAGCGTTCGCGCTCTACTGCATGCACTCGGGTCCCTGTTCGGGCGCCATTTGCGGGAGCGGGATTGTGGAACTCAGTGACGACTCGATATGAGTTAGCAGCTAAGTCCACAATATATACACCAACAAGTACCCTTGGCCGCGTATGATTGGTTATACAAGTCCGCACATAACCTATCACCACGTGTATCCGATCACTGGGCGAAAGCTGTCACCGTGACAACACGGAACCTGTCACCGTGACAGGCGGAATTCCCCCGGAGCCGCCTCTTTTTTCCCGCCAAACTCCTCATTGGACACAACTCAGCAACCACTTGTTTACCGTAAATCCTCACAAACTCACCATGTCCCCAACATTCCCGAGGTGGCCCCGCTCCCCAAGCCACCTCTCCACAACCAGATTAAATGAATCCTGCAGAATTTGACCCTCAAGCTCTAAGAACAGATGTCAGATTTTAAAACAAGCCTACTATTGTTTCTAGACCTCGTGGCAGGCAGTGCAAATAAAGAGAAGCACAGAACAGTCAAACAACCTGCACCTGGATGCACAGCTTATAGTCATGATCACTCAGAGGAGCATATCCCCATTTGAACCACAGAATCCTAACACTCCAACTGGTTTCACTCTTCCCTGCCAGCACGCTTCATTTTTGTTAACAAGCATGCAATCCTTCCTTCACATGTCAAGAAACGTTCCTCTACAGGACTTACTTGCTGTTCAATAAAGGGGCTTTGTTCTTTGTCTAAATTCAGTATCTTTAAAAATAAATCTGACAAACAGCTGCAAAAACTGTTTCAGCTGAATTGTCATCCCAACTACTGACCTCCCCAGTTCTTTTTGAATCTTCTGTTAAAAACCTACCTGTTGTTCTCTATGTTTGTTTCTCCAGTATTATTCTCTCCCTCTTCTCATTGTGAGAAGTCCTACAGTTCTGTATAATAAATACTCTGCAAATTAAGTGCACAATGTCTTGCTTTCCTTGCAGGGTCCACTGAAGTTCAGTAGAAGTGCGACCAGTTCAGAAGAGAAAAAATCTGCTGAAGTCTCATGGCCAGTCCTGCTTGCTAAAATACTCAGCTACTCACTTTGTTTGCATACTGGAAATTAGATTATGTGGTTGCTAAACTCAGGAATCATTTTAGTTACATGTTGGAGGGTCCTCTTAGCTTTCTTGAAGGTCACCTTTCTCTTGGTGTTGTGCCAAGAGTTCTGCCCACACTTAATGATAATAAACAAATAGCAGCACCATGCAATATTAATTTAAAAAAAAGAAA
This sequence comes from Phasianus colchicus, assembly GCF_987193195.1. Taxonomy (NCBI): domain Eukaryota; kingdom Metazoa; phylum Chordata; class Aves; order Galliformes; family Phasianidae; genus Phasianus; species Phasianus colchicus. The sequence continues at coordinate 60,071,954 of NC_143476.1, read as the reverse complement.
TGGTGGTGCTTTTTTCTTATGTTACTAATAACAATTCTGTAGTGTCAACAAACCAGGCTTGTGTCTCATGGATGGAGCTGATGTGAGGTTTTTGTTCTCAGTGGCTGAAGGTCATTTTCCCTAGTTTGTTCATCAAGCTCAAAAACCACTGTGCACAGAAAGTAAATACTCCACTACAGTGGCAGAAAGGAAAATGATTGAATTAGGAGCAATAATGGATCCTTTCTGCAAATGAAAGAAAGAAAATGTTATTTGGATGAGGTCCAAGGAAAGCTTTTAATTGTACTGCACAAGAGTGCCAAATATATCCCACGAGCTACAGCTTGTGAAGTTTGCCACCTACTGAGGAAAGCACAGCACAACAATCCAAGAAAAGAGGAAAAAAAATAGTGATAAAATTTTTGTGTTAGAATTACTTTATCGTATTGACTCCTGGAAACTATAACCACAAAGAGATATAAATAGCTCTAGACAGTTGTCAATGGACTGATAAACAGAAGCTCTTCCCTTCTTTCACACACAGAATTTCCTTCCAGAATAACTCTAGCCTTAGAGAATGTGTTTTATCCCAAACCTGTCCTACATTTGAGATCTGATGTCTTGCAAAAGTAGAAATTGCTTAAAAAATAGACTCCCAGGTTTTTAAAGAAACATGTAATTCCCCAAAGATTTAATGTGTTGAGATGTCCTCAGCCATGAACTGCTGCAGAAGGGGAAGTCTTACTGTGGCTACTTCTAAAATTGTAGTGGTAGTTTTTATTTAGCTCCAAGGCCTGTGAGAAGTACCGTTAAGAAACTAAGAGTCTGTCTTCACAACAGGAGGCATACAAGAAATACTACCTGTTAAAGTTCAGAAATACCTGTTAAGGTTTAGAAAACCTCGCAGTATACTTTTCTGTGACACTCATGGCATGTATACAGGCTCAGGGGAAGACAAAGTCCTACAGAGGTCATACAGTCTTTGCTGACTGTGATAGAGTCGTTCTCACTTCAAACTTACTGGAGTAAAACTGAAAATGTTGTTAATATCCTGGATAAAGCCACAAAAATAATAATCATATATAATAATAATAAAAAAAAGATATAGCTTCAGAAGACTTAGAGTGTTATTTTGGAGCTGGTCATAAGGATATAAATACCTCATCAAAAAAACACTCCCCATCTACAGATGAGATTGCTGCCTACCACAGCAGAGAAACAGCTCTGCACAGAGCGCATCTTTCTCCCTTTGGACAGAAATACTCAACCCTGGATGTCCCCTAGTGGACTTCTATCTGACTTCTGGAAAGCCTATGGACTGTCAGAACTACATCTGTCACATAATGGCATGTGCACATACATTATGTCTTCAGATAAAAGTCCATGTTTGGATGGCACAGTCCACAAAATGGAAATCTCTAAACAATGTACCATTATTTATTGTGCAAGGCACAGTGCAGCTGTGCTGCATTTGACAGAGCAGCACTGGAGAAGGGCACTGCAGCTCTCACAGGCCTGTAGCCTTGTAGATGTGGAATTCAGCATGACATGGAACTGCCACGTGGGGTTCTTGAAACTGCTTTCAGCATTCATGGTGCAAAGGCTAACAGGACACTGGAAATGACACTGGAGGGAGTGACTGATACAGAAGATGACAAGTTCAGTGCTTGGAATTGCAGAGAGAAGGAACAAATGAGTGTGCGGTTTTCCTTTGCAGGGGATAAACTGAATCCCCTGCTGAGGTACAATCAAATTGTAATGCTACAGCAGACGTGATGCACTCTCTTTATGCTGTGATCCACCGAGTAGTCACTTCCAGCAAACTTGTCCTGAACAAACACTGTAAGGTTGGCCCCTAATTTAATAGTGATAGCTTTTAAAGTTATTGCAAGATATGCAATAATGCAAGAAAATGAAATAGATCTGTACACTCTAAACTTCCTTGTCTTCCTGGATGAATAAATTAAGTTAGGGAAAAACATCTTGTTCCTAATGTGCATTAGGAAACCTCACTTAAAACTGTGTGTAATTTATCTCAGAATGTTCTCCAAAATCATCTGCTGACCCACCTGGTCCTGGTACTTTATTACCTAATATCTTCTTCATGTCTTTTTTATTTCCTTCTTGGCACACCACTCAGCTTGCCCTCCTGTCTCTTGTACCAAGCAGTCAGCAGATCAAGGTGCTGGCAGTCAGGAGTTGCAGCCCAGAACTCTGGCCCTCCTATGCTCCCCATTGCGATCACAGATCACAGATCACAGCTATTTTTCAAGTAGCCCCTTTTTAATGTTCCTTCCTCATATGAGGCACCTGCCTGGAATTCCCCACCAACAGGTTTTTGAATGACTTTTGCAACATTTGCTTCTTCTCTTGTGTGGGACAGGGAAAGTCACAGCAATGGGACCTTGAGCACATTCCCAGCACTGACTTGTCATCTTCTGTATCTGCCACTCCCTCCAGTGTTGCTTCCAGTGTGCTGTTAGCCTTTATACCTTGAATGCTGAAAGCAGTTTTGACAACCCCACATGGCAGCTCCGTACTTCAGTCATGCTGAGTTCCACATCTACAAGGCTACAGATCTCCAAATGAACCTCTCCAGTTATTTTTTTTTTTTTTACATCTGGAAATCTATCACTCCATAAATTCAGAGTTGGAAATCTTGGATAAAAAAAAATAAAAGTTAAGTGCAACATGATGGGAAAGGCTGGACTGTGAGGTGCATTCACCAGAAGAGAAATACTTCTATCAATGCTAGCAGACACTACAGGCCTAGCAGCATGTGTGGAATGTATACCACACTTCAGGAAGAAAGACATTGCCAAGTCTGTTACATGTTGAAGTTAAAATCCATACAGAAAGGAATGCCAACAGCTTTTCTTATATCAAACTCTTGTAAACAAATATCCACAAGGTTAATACTGCATTTACAGGGAGGGAGGGAGTGAGGGAGGGAGGAAGGAAGAAAGGAAGGAAGGAAGGGAGGAAGGGAGGAAGGGAGGGAGGGAGGAAGGAAGGAAGGAAGGAAGGAAGGAATGGTAGTGAAAAACAGAAAAGAAGTGCATTGGAAAAATGGATATAATCTATTTTTTCTTAAATCTAAAAAATATTTATTGATTCCAGTTGTATGACCCTCTTTTAAATTTTGTAGAGTTGCTGGTATGCTCCTACTGCTTTGAATGTGTGAGATGGGAGAAACCAGCACCCAGTCCTGTGTGAACCAAGCACACACCAGCTTTTGTCACAGCAGTGCAGAATTCTGCTCTCAATTGTCCAACTTTCAGATTTCACAGTTCTGCTCCCTTAGATGAGTGGCATAACAATTCCATAACATGTTGCATTTGCAAACTACTAGCAACCACAGCAGAAAGGAAGGCACGCAGCTTAAATTGCCAGAATGCTGACAACAAAAGAATTCTCATACTGTAGCAAAACAAACCACTTCTTTCACGCCAAATGAAGAATTCAATGCCATTCCCTGTGGCTTTCTTCACAAGCTTATCCTCTGAGTGTTCAGCCACTCTCAGAGATAAGAGACTGAATAGCCCTTTCAAAAAGCTTGGAGTATAAACAAGTTTGAACTCAGATTGTTAGAGTTCTTTGTGGCTGTTGCTTGACAGATACCCCTCAAAAATGTCAGCATATTGGTAATAGGGGAAGAAAGAAAAAAGCTGTCTCAAGAAACTCTGCTAAATGGCAGAGCCTCGTGCTACCAAATTCTACACAGTGCCGATGTGGCACTAGAAACTCCTGTCTTCTTCACTAGATGGTGCAAGATGCTTCTAAAGACTCATCAGGAATGTAAATCACACATTTTCTGCAGCACTGCCATAGTAGCTGACCACAGAAAAACAGTGAGAGTTCCTGTTCTGTCACAGCACATCCGCTGGAATGTATATGACACACCAGGGGTCTATAACCAAATAATAATTGGGCATCTTAAATAGGAGTTAGAATGAAATGTCTTCATGTGAGACTCGATGGGTCTTACCAGCAGGTTTCTGTCAAAGTATGAGGGATAGAACAGGACAGCTTAAATGTCATTTTAGCTTTCACCTAGAAACAGTAGGGTACAGAGCCTGAAGCCACATTTATCTAAGTGGTTTATTTTCTGAGGTATGATGCTTTTTAATTATAATTAAGAACACAGTGGATGCATATTCAGAAAACTTTTATCTTTGCCTCCTGTAAAGGGGCCATGACACGCAGCTAGCCCCTGCTCCTTGCAGCCAGCCTCTCACAGTGCTTACCTACTGAGCTGTACTGCAGCAGTAAAAGAGATTAACACAGCCTAATGCTAATCCTATTAACTTCTCACTCAGAAGTGTTCTGGAGCATAGGAGCAACTTCTTCTTGCTGTTTTTTTTAAATTGTATTTGTGAAACTCACTGAACATACTTCTAAACACACAAACACAGCTGAATGCCTTGCTTGACCTGTCCGTACATAAAACACCATTTGGGTAACCCATCCAAACAACATACTTGAACTGTTTGTTATAGCCATAGGCCAAGGACACAAGTTATCAAATGCAGAAAGTGTGAGTTATGCAGGGAGCAGGAATAGTATTCTGGAAACGTGCATGTGCTTTGCAGGCAAACACTTCATGTGTTGATGGGCCAGGTCTGCTGCCTGTGCTGCAGCACAAGTTTGTGTTCTGCACATGTAGGTGTCAGACTGCCTCAGCAGTGTGTGCTGAGAGCACACAGCGCCAGACAAGAAGCAGAATACTCAGACCCCACTCAGCCTCATTCTAGAGATCATCAGTTCAAAGAATCATAGAATCACAGAATGGCTTGAGTTGGAAGGGACCCCAAGGATCATCAATTTCCAACCCTCTTGCCTGTCTGGTACGAGAGCAGGTTGCCCCATCCAGCCTGGTCTTGAATACCTCCCTGGGCAGCCTGTTCCATCACCTCACCACTCTCTCTGTAAAGAACTTTCCCCTGACACCCAAGCTAAACCTGCCCTTCTTGAGCTTAAAACCATTTCCCCTTATCCTATCACTATTCATCTACCTGAGTAAAAAGTTGATTCCCTTCTTGTTTGTAATCTCCCTTTAAATACTGGAAGGCTGCAATGAAGTCTCCTCACAGCCTTCTTTTCTCCAGGTTGAACAAGCCCAGCTCTCTTAGCCTGTCTTTGTAGGAGAGGTGCTGCAGCCCTCTGATCATCTTTGTGGCTCTCTGCTAGACCCTCTCCAACAGCTCCATATCTTTCCTGTAGGGGGGCCCATGACCTGATGCAGTACTCCAGATGGGGCCTGATTAGGGCAGAGTAGAGAGGGACAGTCACCTCCCAGTCCCTGCTGGTCACCCCTCTTCTGATGGAACCTAGGATACCATTGGCCTTCCGAGCTGCAAGACCAACTGATTTTATAAAAACCTATCAATGGGCTCTAAAAATGGCTTGGCTGTGGCTGCCTGCTGGCACCGCTGGGCCTGCAGTGCCCCTTCCCGTCCACAGCCTGTAGCCCTGCCCCTCAGCTGGCACTGCTGGCACAGAGCAGCCCCTGGGACAGCCCCAGGGGGCACCTGGCCCTGCAAGGCGCTCCCTGCTGTTACTCTCTCCTCTCCAGCATGTGTATTCTGTGGCCGAGTGGATAACAAGACATCCATCTTCGGCAAGAGATATGAGATGTATGGGATGTGTTTCCATGCATTTTGGGTGGTGAGTTCCCTTGTGACTCCTGCCACCTTCCTCCAACCAATGCTTCCCTCCTTTCTGCATTAACAAGGCCACATTCTTTCCTCCTGTACAGGGATTTGCCAATGGTCTTTGTCAACATGGGATAGACAATCAAAATAAAGGACTTTTCTATGTTGAAGACCTGATACGCACAATGAGGCAGGCACAGCAGACGGTGAGCATCAGACCAGAACAGGGAGCTTTGTGCCAGAAGAGGCATGGTGAGCTTAGTCTGGTACAAAGAAGGCAATCCCAGCCCTTCCAACCAGCTCCAAGAGAAATTGCTGCTCTGCAGACGAGCCCTGCTCACCAGGCAGCTCTGCAGAGTGCCACCCAGCCCTGCTCGCATCCTGTGCCCTGCCCAGAGGTGTGGGGCCTGCTGTGTAGGCCCTGAGCCTGCTGCTGATGGGGCTGCTCTGCTTGTTCCAGCTCTGCTTTGTTTGTGGCAAGTAGGGGGCCTTCATCACCTGTGCAGAGGCGGGCTGTGACCGCAGTTTCCATTTCCCCTGCACCTCAGAGTGTCAGTGTGTCACCCAGCACTGTGACCAGCACAGGTAAGGGCTGCCAGGTGTTGCCTGTGAGCCTCCAACCTCTGCTGTGAGAACAGCCAAAGAAGCGAGGAATGTGCCGTAACACCTCCATGCAGCCTGACAGAGCCAGAGCCAAGGCCTGGGGCTCCTTCCTGTTCCTCTGCTCTCCTTGCAACACTTCTCACCTTGCCCATCGCTCCCATCTTCCCCCAGGTCCTTCTGCTGGGAGCACCTTCCACAGCAGCCAGTGGAGACAGTGCCAACGCAGGACACGACTTGCATCATCTGCATGGAGCCTGGGGGGACCAGCCACTCGTATTCCACCATGGGGTGCCCAGCTTGCCAATACACCTGGTTTCATTGGGCCTGCATCCAGGTAGGTGCCCTCCCATTGCCCACAGGCACCACAGGTGCTCAGCAGCACTATGCCCTGCTTACACTCATGCTGCTTCTGTTTCTGCTGCAGGGAATGGCCAAGAGTGCTGGGCTTCGCTGCTTCCAGTGCCCCCTGTGTAGAGACAGAGACAAATTTATTCAAGATATGATCAACATGGGGATCCACATCCCAGTCAGGTTGGTGTCCTTCAGCCAGCTCTCAAGACATGAGGGCACAAGAGCTGTGCCTGCCCAAGGACCCTCAGCAGGCCTGGCCCTTTGCTGCCCATGAGCAGTGGCCTCAGCTTCACAAATATGGTAGAACTGCAGTCAGGCTGGAAGAGCAGGGATGGCTTTGGGCAGTCTTAGTCTAGAGGCACTGGAAGCTCATCACATTCCCTCCCTTCTCTGGCAGAAAACCAAAGTGGGAGACGCATCCCTTGGAGTTAGGCACAGGAGCTGCAATGCCAGCAACTGCCGCTACCCACACGGCAGGGATCAGGCAGAGGGAGAGGGGTGTTACATCAGCAGCCCTCTGGGGCTCTGCGTAGGATCGTGGCCTTACCAAAGGCTGGGGGAGCACAGACTGAGCATCGGAACTTTGACAGGCACTCCCTGGCTCAGGTCACTTTGTCCTCATGGCCACAACCTGTTCGTTTCCCCAGGCCTTGGCAGCTGCTTGTCTGCAGCTCCTGTGCTGCACAAGGCACACATCGACTCTGCTCCAACTTGAGTCTTAGCACAGCCAGCTGAGAGTGCAACGCCTGTGCTGGAGAGGGCAGCAGTAAGAGGCAAACAGCCGCATGCTGCTGGGCTGGGGCCAGGCAAGGCCTTGCTCAAGTCTCTTTCGCCCATGATGAATGAAACCCTGTCCACCCTAGGGCTGGAGATCTGTCCACTCACCTTCCTGTCTCTCCTTAGAGCCTCCAGCCCCAATTTGGACAGCACTGGCCCCAGCACTGCCAGCCAGCAGGGACTGGGGCCATCCCAAGGTCCTGTAGTACAGGACAGCAGCAGCTCTGGTACCACCAACCAGGCACCATCGGGACCAGATCACAGTTCCCAGGTGCCTGAGCTGCTTTCCAGGCAGACAGAGCGGGCCTGGACTCGAAGCCGCTTGCCTCTTGAACATCGGGTGCAGAGACCCACAGCCAGCCCCAGAGACGCCACAGATGCCTGTCCAGGAGGCGAGGGCCAGCCCAGGGGCGAAGCCGCTCCTGGGTACCACACTGGGCCCAGAACATCAACCGCCAGTCCCACTGATGTTGCAGTAGCAGCCGTGTTCAAGCTCCAATTGCTGTATAAAGTCATTAGAGTCCATCTGGCTAAAACTTACTCCTAATCTGAAATTTCAGCATTATGATTTTGCACACTTAAGATGGGTCTCATACGAAAACCAACTTCAGACTTCATTTGAAGGTCCTACTATATATCCACAGAAGTAATCCTCCATTAATGTAATGTTCTTGTGATGGGAAGTTGAGAAGATCTGAGTTTAAAACTGGACATGTAATCAGATATCCAAGGTTCACACCTCATAGCACAGCTCTCAGATCAAGCTATAAAAGCAAGCTTGTAACTTAATATCTGAAGAGAAATTAAAACCTAGACAGGTTTCGCTATCTAATAATTATGCCGTTTATAACACTGTTTTAATGTCAGATGTGCTTACAGAATCCATCCAACCCCTTAATGTTTCATCAATTGTTTAAAAATCAATAAACACATTTTGAAAGGCATCCGAGACATGGAAAGTGTGTTAATGTGAGCAGCTGTCATACCAGTAAAATGGTAACATAGAATTGTCTTTATGAAAAGCGTTCAAACTCTTCTTCAGCAGAAGACATCCTGGTCTCCCAAAAAAAACCTACTCAGGTCAAGATGCAATCAGAGTTAAAACACCTGCTTAGCCAGGTAGATCTCTCTGGCTGGACTATGTTAGTACATCACCCCTTCAAAGGACCAACCTATCACCTTCACGTAGCACACATTTTTTTATATAAATGATTTATTATGTAATGAAATATACAACTATTGTAGTCACACTGGACTTTATGACAAACAAACCAAAACTAACCAACCAAAAACCAAAAGCCACAGAAGAACAACTTCAAAATTCATTGTGAAGGTCCACGAACTTTACAGACGTCATAGAGAATTCAGCAGCAAAAGCTTATAGGACCACTGATAAAACAGTAACTAATACAGCTCTTGAAAAACTTGGAAAATTCTATTTCATTGGTGTTCTGGAAGAAGTTGTTGTACTCTTCTCTACTACAGTTGTATACTCTATCCTCTACTCAGATTGTTGATTGTTGCTGCTATTAATATACTAAGAGAAGTGCCTTTATATATATATAACCTGCATTTATTTTGAGAGACTGAAGTATTGCTGTAGCAGAGCGCAGACAGTTACTGTAAGTCTGCATAAGCTGTTTTACAAACACTGCGCATAGGAAAGCTGCTTTTGCTGGGAAGAGTGTACAGCGGCCCTGGCTACAGATGGTACCACATACAGATGGCATAACACATCTCGAGCCAGCTGAGCCATGTTTCAGACTACAAAGAGCACGCGTAGCTGCTGTTAACTCATTTATACTAGGATCCTTATTGCTGTTAAATGTCACTGAAGCTTGAGCACCTTACAGAGGAGATGAACAGGTGCTGCCTGCTGTAAGCTTCTAATATTACACTGAAGATAACACAAGTAAAAAATTTAAGACCAACTGTTTTCAAAGTAATCAACATAATTTGATCTAATTTCGCCATCAGTATCGATCCTTGTTCAAGACCCTAGCTCCAAACTTTTCCTTCTGGGAGCCCACTGAGGAAAACTACAAGAAATGCTCAAATTTCAGATAGCTGTATGAAACACGTTTCACATTCTGCATATGGATAACTGCACAGTTATCCCAGAAGGAACAGAATTTTAAACAAGTTCTTTCAAAATAAGTCAACAATTCACAAAAGTAAACTTTCTTAAGCTAACTAAAAACATTAAATGCTTGAGTTCTCATTATAAATTCCCACTCCCCCACCCCCATCCTCCCCCTATTTAGCGTGGATTTTAATCATCTGTCACCTTAAGAAACTGCCATGAGCCATAGTTCTGCAAGATTTTCAGACAGACACAGGCTGCACTGATGAGTGTTCTTATCCCTAGAACCATAGGATTGTTTGCATTGGAAGGGACCCTCAAAGGTCACCTAGTCCAACTCCCTGAAACGAACAGGAACCTCCACAGCTAGGCCAGGTTGCTCAGAGATTGGAACTCAGTAACTTTTATCCTCTAACATTCAGCAGATAACTCTCAAACTACATAATATCTGCAACTACCTACATTTCATGAGCTGGAACATCTTAAAGACTTGAAAATAACTACTTAGATCAAATTTACTTATTTGATTTTTTCTTTGAGTATATTCTTTGCAGAAGCAGAATTTATTCCCCCTGGTCACCTCAGAAGCAGAACTACTTCTGACAAACATGGCTTGGTGGGATGTCTATTCCTTTTCTTTTCTTACACAGAATAAAATGCTTTGTTCTACTCAGCAATATTATTTCCTCTTACCAACAAGTGATGACTCTACTTTGTAACTTCTCTTTTATGACATCTTTCTACCACAATCACATTTGCTTTATTCTCTCACATTACTGTTTACTTCTATAGTGTCATGTTTCTCTGTGGTATCAATAATAGAGGTGCTTCAGAAACCCCTATTGAGTATATTCCTAATTCTGTCCCACTCTTATTCCCCATCTCTGAATATCTCCAGCATTTTCTCTGTTGGTCATCTCTTAATGACCGCTCTCCTTCCTATATTAATGGCATCAACTGCTACTGCTAGTAAGAACAAGCAGCTATCGTTGCTCTGCATTATACCAGGGGAGCACAGTGCACAGGTACTAATGATGAGCAAAGACTTTCCTTGACAGTTTCCAGTATAGGTTTCAGATAAGCAGGTAAGCAAGGACAGGTTCCAACCTAGCTCTCCAATAAGGGAAAAATCCAAGGATGCAAAATAAAGACAGAACTGTAGGTCTTGTTTCTGTTTTTCTTTCCCTTTCTATCTTCAAATAAATCCAGAAAAACAGCTTTTGACAAACTTCTCACAGATTCACACACCAGAAATACTGGTCATTGAACAATCTAAACTCTACCTGGATGGTTTCCTAAGGACACACTGGAAGGATTTCAGACTGCCAGATGTGATCTCATTTGCGTGCACACATAAGACTCCTGAAGTCAAGCAAAACTTGCTTCTGTATCAGAAAGCAAGATTTAAGTCTCAGTTTTTGCCCTGCCAGCAGGCCATGAGAATTTAAGTTCCATTTTACAGTAGACCTCTGGATATTTGTGTTGCAACATGATACTCAAGTGGCATCTCACATAAAAAAAAGTAGACAAAGAAAACCCAGCAGTTTTAAATAAGTGAAGTGAAAATGACAGAAAATGAGCATTCATAGTATAAGATCCACTAAGGTATGAAGTAGCATTAAAGAGCACCCAGTGCTTAAAGGAGAGAAAATATGCTTTGATTTCCGTGCAGTAACATTTCATTCAACTAAATGAAACATGAAGCTGGTTTACTGATTCTTCACACACAGAATCATAGGGGTTGGAAGGGACCTTCAGGGATCATCAAGTCCAACCCCCAGACTTTTTTAGAAGTGGGACATGTTCAGTAAGCAAAATTGTTACCATCCAATTAATAGCATGCAGTGATATCCCAAGTTGCAGGTTCTATTTTCATGACTTAAGGTTTATTTTCTGTCCTCAGTGAAGACAATTGAAAGCTTAGTTCAACAACAACAACAAAAGCTGCTGTGTATTCTGTAAGTTCCTTAATATTTACTAGATGATTTGTATGCAAAACATGTCACTAGACTCCAGAGTATACTACGTGTTAAACAGCATTCTGTTTGACTCTTCATGATCTGCAGAGACTGTAATCCTCCTCCAGAGCATTAGGAAAAGGTTCTTCATCAATGGTGGCCAGGCCTTGAAACCATGGCCCAAACCTGAAAGAGTTCAAGGAGCTTTTGGACAACACTCTCACATGTAGGGTTTGAATTCTGGATGGTCTTTGGTGGAACTGATGGACTCGATGATCCCTCTCTTCCTACTTGGGGTAGTCTATGATTCTATGATTTCACTTTCATAGCATCACAGAATGCACTGGGTTGGAAGGCACCTCAAGGATCATCAAGCTTCAACTCCCCCTGCTACAATTAATACTACCCCAGGCTGCCCAGGGTCCCATCCAGCCTGGCCTTGAACACCTCCAGGGACAGGGCATCCATAACCTTTCTGGGCAGCCAGCACCTCACCATTCTCATAGTAAAGAACTTCCCCAGTATCCAATCTAAGTCTTTCCTCATTCAACTTAAAACCATTTCCCCTTGTTCTGCTATTACCTACTCTTGTAAAGAGTTTGCTCCCCTTGTGCTTATAGGCTCCCTTTAGGTACTGGAAGGCTGCAATGGTCTGCAGCCTTCTCTGCTCCAGGCTGAACAAGCTTAGCCTCTTTCCTCTTCTTTCAGCTCACAGAAATCTAATTTAATGTACTTATAATATACTTACCTTTCAAAGATTCATTAGAGAATAAACACAAGTGCTATCCATATTATTTGTTTGGAATAAGTGAAATAAATCATAAAATATAACATTGCAAGTAAAATGCATGTGAAATACAGCAGCAATTTTCATTTGGGCTGTCAAAATAAGTGTATCTTGAACTTTATTGGCATTATACACAAAAACAAGTGTACTTTTCTTTCAAGTATTCTTCAAGTGTGTGAAACAACAAAGAATAGGTGAAAAAGCACGTAATGTATTTTCTCATTGTCACCAACAACAGGATGTTTTGAATGTTGCTATGTAAAAACTAACATAAATAAATTTGAAACAGCACTAATATGATTTTGGCAAGATTTAAGACAAGCATCTTATCAAAGTAAGGTATGAACATGCACATTTTAAGTTACATACAATTTTAAATCACAGCTGGAATCCTTTGTAAAATTTGTTTAAGCAGGTTTATCAATGCATGCAATATATAACCTCTCTTAAAAGAGACTCCAATCAGTTCAAGAGTATTTTTAAAGAAAGTTTTCTGGCTTTATGACTGTTGCTCAGCACATTCATAGCTTGTGTTTTGCGTGGACTTAAGCACTGCCCCCTTGAGCAAAAGTGCATTAAAAAAGACCACATTTAAATTCATACTACCCTCTTTTCCACATCAAGTTTAATTCTGAAGATCTCCTAATACTCTGAAACAACTTAAGCCCCAACCACATAAGCTAATAATAAGCAGCATTAACCTAATCTTACATATCCCTCCACCCTGATTTTAGATACAGAAGTAAGAGTAGGTCATTTAAGCACGTCAAAAAAAAAAAAAAAAAAAAAAAAAAAAAAGTATTAATATAACCTTACACACACTTTCCATTATAAAAATACGCTCTGCGATCCACATTTACATACTTAAGTATACAAGGGTATGAACATCTCCAGTGGGATTCCAGAATAACCTAAACAGTTTTTCTATGCACGGCATGTCATCAACACTGAGTATTCTCCATACTATGGCTTCAGATGAGGTAGATATCAGATCAGTCCCATTTGGCTTGAATGCTCCAATTACGATATTTATGGCACGGAATACCATCTTCTGCTAATGAATTTGAAGTTCTCCTGAAATGAGTGACAGCATCTAGAGAAGTATTTCTGTCTATGATTACTAGCTGACATGTGCCTCCCTGTACATGTAGCTCCCTGCAGAACTACCTGCTTTTACTTCTACAGAAAGGATAGCACTTAATTTTGCATCCCTTGAACACAGAATGCACTGTGCTAAGCACAGGCTTCCGTTTCCTCCACAGGCTACTCTTCTACAAAATGCAAAACTCTGAACTGCAATGATTAAATTTCTTTATGAAGCTGTCCTACAATTTTTTGCTTTTACTTAAAAGCAAATGACAATACCAGAGATAAGCAAACAAAAGCAGTACATAAGCAGCCAAATGGAGCTAAGGTGCCAGCAACATAGATATTCTTCCTCATGTTGGAACAAAGGAAGTCCAAGTAGTGAGTTCATAAAGTAACTATAGCTTACATTTTCACATGTAAAATAGCTTCTGCAAAATGTATGAATGGAGATATAGTTCCTTCTTTAGTACTCATGTTCTTCTCCAGCACGTGTTCCATCCTTCTATTCAGTATACTACCTTTATTCAACACACTGCAAGCATTCTAATCTATCCACTAAGGCTTTGTTTTGTTCTGTGTTATGGTATGTCTACAACTGAGAGTAAATTAGTGCCTTACAGATAACAACACATGCAGGAGCATATCCATTCTTTTGCCTTTCTCTGAGTTAAGTCATCCATTGTGTCTCATCTTATGAGAACTATAATCACCACTAGTGACAAAAAGTTGGCCTAACTGGTTAGAAGTCATTTGTTACTATGAAAATGTTTAATAGTACCACACGAGAAAAATATTCTAAACATTTAGAATTCTGAATGTTGAATGCTATTAAAATCAAATCCTGCACATATATAAAATTAATTTTCTCCTTGTTTTTACTTCTAGAATTGTAATAGAATACTATGACTACATCATTTCTACGTCTCACTAAATTTAATGTCATAAATTGTAGCAGAATTAGTTAATTATTAACCGCTGCAGCATTTTAAAGGGTTACATGGTCTGTGAGGAGAAGACTAGTTAAAGTAGCTTTTAATTTTACACTTGCTAAGCACAATTCAAAAGATTTTCTATTCTCTTTGATAAACTGGAAGATAGGTAACAGAGAAATATGCCTGCAACAACATACTGAAACTTGGGTACATCCTTTTTGTTGATTTTATGTTGATAAATCCTAGTAGAAGGTTCTTTATACACAATGAGAATACAGTGCAAGATTTTGCACTCAGCAGCATATGCATGAAATCATGTCATTATTCCCCTGAAGAGAGAATTTGAACAACTGCATCAAAATGAACACTTCTGCATGCTCTTAATACCAAAAACACTTAATCAGCACTCATTGTCCGTTATTCTAACCTTGTCTTTACTAAAGCAACAAACACGAACATGTGCAAACCTCAACAGTTCAGAAGCAAATAAACTGAATCACCGGTTCCCCAGTAAATATAAACATTCTTTGTTGAACTATGCAATCTAAGAACATACAGAAACAAAATGACATTAAACATGAAGATTAATAATGAAATAATTGCAAAGTAAAGCAGGATTTGTCACAATAAATGGCTTCTTTTATACTTTAGCTAGCAAGAAGGTATTTTAGAAACATGACAGGATCCAATCATTATACATTATTATTGCTGTAAGTTCCTCAGTACAGCTACTACCCTTGTGTATTAGAGCAGATATAAAACATGATCTTTAATCAGCTTTCTTTTAATATGTTCGAGTGGTGAACCAGTACATAAAAATCAAAATATAATGATTGCTCTCCAAGAGACTAAACATGACTGATATACACAGACAAGGCGGGTTTTTTGTTTTCTAAGACAAATCTCAACTGAACAGAAGCGTTGTCTTGTAACCAAACTGCTTTATTAATCCTCACCTCAAAAAACATCCATCTATGATCAGCATGACCTCTGTCATAACATTACAAGTTCAGCCTTACTTGCTTAAACTAAGGGCTTAGCCTAGTTGCTGGATACATTATAATCCCCTACTATCAACAGATGTTACAGCACTGTAAGAAAATGCTCCACCTTGCTCAGTTTCAAAGTTTCAGCACATAATGCAAAATTGCCCCATGCAATAAGCAAATGAGGTGAAGATTCTAAAGAGCATTAAAACTAAGTCAGAGTTGTATTTAAGGCCAAGTACAGTATACAGCAAGTATAAAAGAACATATGACTTTTCATTCAAACTCTTATGCGCAGATCACTTATCCTACCTTACACACAATGTACTAAATATTATTGCATCAATGATGCATTGTGTAAGAGCAGACCATAGCCATGAGCTTCCTCTGCAGTGTTCAGAAAAACATGATCTATCTCATATGAAGGGCTACACGTCACTCTTACACAGTTGCATTTCTATTGTTATTAAGTTTTGTGGTTTTTTTTTAATATCCAAGGATAAAGCTAAGAAAACCTGATTGCTCAAGATTCTATCAAATAAGCTTGGAATAGCAGCAAAGAAAGGGACACAAACTGTAAAGGGTACTTAGGTTGGGGACCTCAGAACATCAAAACACTAGACTACAATGCAAACTTGTGTTGATATGCCTGTTCTCTGCAGGTGTGCAAAAGGATGATCCCAAAAGAGAAAAAAAAAAAACCTAACCTGTACACAGTGTAATATTGACTTTGGAAGGTTGAAATGAAGAAAATAAAGATCTTCTTTACCTCTGCAGTCTGTATTATCAATAAAGTACAGTGCTCCATAACATTTGTAACTAAACTACAAAAAAAAAAAAAAACAGTTTCTAAGGAAGCTCATTTTTTATATATTGTCCATTTCAATTTCTATTCCAAATCTCCAATAAAATACTAACTGTAAGACACTCTGAGCAAAAACAAGAGAGCAGAGACTACTTCATGCTCCATCCTGCGTCTGTAGTCTCAGTTCTTACTCTTCACTGGAGGGAATTGTTATCTGAAACAGAAACTACAGAAGTTCCACCAGTTACTGCTTTCATCACCTTTCACAAGAAAATGAAGCGGTCCCATTTGACTGCTATAACCAGACTGAACCACAGGTAATCATAATATTAAAATGAAAATATCCAAGTAGTCCAATAAAAATATTGTCTCAAAACATAGAGAAATTAATTTTTGTTGCCTAATCATTTATAACCAGATGTGTACAGAAGGACAAAAAATCTAAGAAGTGGTGGCATATGCTAGTCTTGGTTGATAAAGAGCCAAACGTATTTTATACTTTATCTAAAGTTAAGAAAGCACATTCTTATATAAGTGTTGATGAATCAGTCTCTTTGGTATTTAACCTTCAAATGTATAATTCAGCCCAATAGTTTAACTGCACATTTATAACAGGCAGACAAAAATCCAAATCAGTGAAGACAATAGACTTCGGAGTAGCCTTCCACTTTCAAAGACCTGTTGTATTTATTTAGCTACTATTTATAAACTCTTATTTCACTTGTATTATGGATTTTTATGCAACCTAATTACTCATTTACAGTGATGGAAGAAAGCCGTGTTCTTAATTAGAGTGTTTACAGTAGATTTATTAATTAATTAGAATTTTATAGCTCGTTGTTTACTGAGGAGAGGTGCTTTCACCTACTTTGTTTCTTTTCTCTTGAGTGGGAGCTGAGGGCAGAGAATCACATACTTAGTTACTATCAATTATTTCTCAAAGGAAAACAACATCCTAGAATTACTAAAATATGGATATTGGCAGGTTTTGCAATAACTTGTGACAGGACAGTTTCTGGGGATCAACAGAAGAAAATAAAATAGAGCATAACAGAACAGTTGGAAGCAGCCTTCAATGGTTGTCTTGTCCAACTGCCTGAACTCTTCAGTGCCAAACGAAAGTTAAAACACATCACTGGGAGCAGTATCCAAATGCCTCTTGAACAGCGACAATCACAGAGCATCAAGCAGCTCTCTACAAACTTGTTCCAGTGTTTAGTATGTCGGGTATACTCTTAGTTAAGAATACAGTGCTAGTAAAACTTGCAGAAGTATTAGAAAGGAATTGGGAAACTAAATTTGATTATGTTCTCCACATACTAATGAGAAAACAAAACAACCATATCTCAATACCCACTTTTTGGTAGAAAGTTATGGTTAGAATATGCACTTTTTAAATTCCATGTTTAAAATTGGATTCTCTTTTTGATGCAAAAGCAACTCAGATTAATATCAGTTATTCCCAAAGATCAGGGAAATAATTATGTTCTGCAAGTTTTCATTTGTTCTGACTGGAACCAAAAGGAGCAACAGAAGAGCCAGTCTTCAAATATTGCAAGACTGCTTCAGAACAATCCATTCTCCAGATCCATGACATGGAAGATGTAAGTAATGGAAAGTAGTGAGTTTTGGTCAAGGAATTATTTAAGGATAGACACAAGGAAAAAAATTATACATAGAAATAATAAAGCACTGGAAAACACTGCTTGTGCAAGTTAGATTTTTTAAAAATACTTTAAACAAGTACCTGCAAGGAATAATGTAAGACCTTGATTCCACTTTAAGGGTGGGAATACATAACAGATGGTCTCTTAATGTCCCTAGTAGCCCTGCTCTTCTATGACTGATAAATGACCCCTATGACCACATATATCGAGTGAACTGGAGCTGCAGAGACTTTTTACCTGTAGCTCTGCTTAACTTTACCTTAAAAGGTATAAAAATATTGCACTTTGGACAAATTCATTTTGTTCCCAAAATGAAATAAAGTTAAAAATGAAGATTTTTTTTCCTCTGGAATGCAAATTTCAGAATATGGTACGCTAAATACGGGTACAAGTTACTGCAGCCATTGCACTATTGTTCCAAAGGCAGAAAGACCTTAAGTGTTCTGCAGAAAATCAAACCTCCTCAAAAGGCTGAAATTATCACCAGTTCCACTGCATAGCCAGCATCTGTTTTCATATAAAAAAATAAAGTGTTTGAATTAAATGTTATTGCACCATCAACTGTTTTTTAAATATCCCCCACTAAGTCAAATATTAAATTATTTTTATCAAATAAAATATAAGGTCTTTTTTAAAGTATCAAGTAGATACAGTATATGAGCCATAAAGAAAAAGAACCGTCTAAAGAAATAACATACATCAAATCAGAGATGTCAGAAAACAATCACTAGGTTATTTCTTTTTGAAGATTTAAAAAACATTGCAAAAAGATTGTGCAGACTATTGCATGCACTATATGCATGAAATGCATCCCTCCTCATTCAAGGTGTTGAAGCAGGTGACACTTTCAAGCTGTCGAGTGCTGCATGAATCCTGAAGTGCAATCTGGACTCCATAGAGTATTCTTTGTAGTTGTTTCTGCAAACAATAAAGTTCTTTTATTAGTTGAATTATTTTTACCTCATATATCGACTGAAATACCAAAGCTAAAAGCTTTCACTCATTCCACAGGAAACAGCAGATTAATTACAGTCTTCTGATGGCATTTCAGGCTATCTCTACAACCAGAGCAGAGACTTATACCAGTACTAACAATTACATTTCTTGCTAAACTGCATCCATGTCTTAACATGTCTATCTCACTTAGTTTGATCATTCAGCAGTCCTTCCACTACATAAGATTGCTGTGAAAACACAAACTAGAAAAATACAGAAAAGAAGGACTGTAAACTGCAAATATATTCTCAACTTCAGAACAGAACTCAGCCTGTGTGATAAAACAACAAAGAAACCAAATTATGTAAGCAAAACCAAATCAAAACAAAAACAAAAAACTATTATGTTTCTAAAAGGCATTTTACAAGACTGTTCTTTCTAATTCACAACACTGCTGCACAATTGGTACACTTTCCTACCCACATTAGGGGCAAATGACATTCCTTCCTGTGCTCAATATTTGAAATGAACATGCTGCACTCTAGTAAATTCTGTTATCCATGCTCTTCTGCAACCAAATTTAAAAAGAAAGAAGTATGTGGTCAGAACTGTACTAGCATTTAACCTACTCCCAATAATATTTTTACTGCAGCAGATACGAGGCCCACAGCTGCTCTCCATGTCACAGCTGGCACAGACTCTTTCTATGGACCCTCCAGCTCTAAACTACAAATACAGTAGAGTGCAGCCCTTTCCTACATACAGCATCAGAATCTCTACAAACTAAATTAAAAGGAGATACTTTCTCTGAATACTCTGTGTTGTTCAGCATAGTTTAGTCCACTGTACCTGAAGCAGTACAACAACAAAACTATCAAATTCAACCATACTGGACAAATTTTGTAGTCAAAAACAAAGATCTACTTCCATTTTGGCAGAAGACTGTCAGAAAAAAAAAATTCCTTGTTGGTAAATTTACTCAGATATTTTTAATCTCAAGGTTAAAACAAACAAACAAAAAAATTGACTTACTTTGCAGTTTCTATGTATCTTATAGCTTTTTCTCTCTCACCCTGTTGTTTGTATAGAAGTCCCAGCTCATACATGGAGAATGGCACCAAATAGCTATCATATTTTATTTGCTTCTCACTAGGAAATCAGAAAAATAAAAAATGGCTAAATACAACATTGTCTTAAGTGATCAATTAACTTTCAAATGCAAACACCGTATGTAGAAGTCCATGGCCACAGAAAACTCTGGAAATTTTTACCAGTTGACACCGTGCATATCAATAATACTTGCAAGCCATAGGTATAAAATACTATTAAGATCTTCAGCAAGCAAAGATTTATTCATTCCTAATTGTTATCCAAGCTATATACACCCAGGACTGAAACTCTATTGTGTGACTTACAGTTGAAAAAAAAAGGAACAAAAAAGATGACACAAGATTAAAAGCAATGTAAATACTTTTTCTTGTACACAAAACCGGCATCCTTATACCTCAGTTTGCCTGAACAAAGCTTCAAAGAACTAAGAAAATTCAACTTTTCTTCGGCATACAAAATCTGTAGAATCGTAACAGCCAGAAGGCACCTGTGGAGATTATCTAACCCAATACTCTGCTCAGAGCAGAGTCAACAACAGCAACCAGCTCAGGACTGTGTACAGTTAGATTTTAAATATTTCCAAGGATGGAGACTCTTCAGACCCTCTGCCCCAAGCTGCCAGAGTTAAGAAACTTTCGGACAATACTTTCAGCAATGAAATCAGTTTGATTATTGAGTGGTCCTGTATGGAGTCAGAAGTTGGACTTGATGATACCTGTGGGTCCCTTCCAATTCAAGTTATTCTGTGATTCTGTGATTTATACATATGACCCTTCCAACCCAACCCAAGACTTTCCTTCTTCAGGCTGAGCAGCCCCAGCTATCTCAGTCTCTCCTGATATGACAGAAGTTCAATCTCTTAATCATCTTTGTGGCCTTTTGCAGGGCTTCATACAGTATGTTCATGCCTCTCTTGTACTGTAAAGACCAGAACTGGATACAGTAATCTAGATCTGGCCTCATCAGAACTGAGCAGTGAGGAAAGATCACCTCCCTTGACCTGCTGAGGACACTGTTCCTAATACAACCCATTGCTAAGGCACATCCCTGGCTTCCTGTCAAGTTGGAGTTGACCGTGATGTTCAGGATCCCCAAGGCTTTTTCTGACAATCTGCTTTCCCATCATGCTGCCACAAGCAGCAGTGCAGGGAGCTATATTCTTCACCAAAGCTTGCCATTTCCTTTTGCTGAACTTCATGAGGTTGCTATAAAATAATTTGTCTAGCCTAGGATGGTACTTTCACATTAATAAGCAGCTAAGTTCAATCACATCATTTTCTCAATCCCCCTCCAAAAAAACAATCAGTGGGAGAACATAAAATGACAAAAGCCTCAGGGCTGAAATAAGGAACAATTTAATGCAGGAAAAAAAAACCAAAACTGCTAAGACAATGCAGAAGCAATTATTCTCTAATTCTCATCACCAAGTGATGGTCAGTCATATCTTGGGAAGCATGACTTCAGTACATATAGCAATTATTCAGGAACACAAACATAATCATGACAGCCCTCTGTCAGCTTCTCATTCCCCTTCTCCAGCTTTTGTTACTGAGCACGATGTCATACAGTATGGAGCATCTCTTTGATGTCAGCTTTGAGGTCAGCTGTCCTCCCTACATCTAGCCTAACCCCAGCCTACTGGCATTTCATTGAGGGGTTCATTAAAGAGACAGACTTGCTGAGCATACCTCAGTAACAGACAGAACACTGGTGTGGTATCAACACCATTATAGCTACAAGCATTCCAGTGTCAAACACTGTAGTTCTGCTGCTGACTGCATGCTGACTTTGTGCTGCCCCTCACAGGCCTCCTGAATGCAACAGTTCAGCCAGTGTTCAGTTCACACCACTGCCTCCTTAAGTAGTCCAGACTTCATCAGTTTCTCTATGATGCTATTACAGGACACTATGTCAAAAGCTTTTTTAAACTGGAGATGAACATCCACTGCTCTTCCCACAGTATGAAGCTGTCTGGTCTGTAGTTCCCCTACGTATCCTCCTTCCTCTTCTTGAAGACTAGGGAGACATTCGCTTTCTTTCACTCCTCAGGAACCTCCTTCAATTCTTATAGCTTTTCCAAGAAAAAATAACATTGGCCAGTTCCCTACGTACTCATGGATATACACCAAAAGATCCCATTAGGTATGTTCACTTGCCATGGACATACGTATGTCCAGTTTGTTTACATGTTTCCTAACCTGACCCTCTTCCACAAAGTTTTTCTTGTTCCAGACTTTTCCACAACTCTCAGGGATCTGGAAAATTCCTGAAGAGTGATCTTGGCAGTACAGAATGAGGTGAAAAAGGCACCAAGCACCTTGGCCTTTCCCACTTCCTTTGCAATTAATTCTTTGATTTTTCTCCAGATAAAGTAATATCAAACAATTTTGTAGAACATAAAGTTTGCAACAAACATCAACATTTTGAGAATCGTATTTCTAGAGTTACCTCATCCACCAAGACAAGCTTTGATGCACAGAAATGTGTCTTTAAAGCAGACTTAATGTTCTATAGCTGCTCAAGAAAGTAGAGAGCAAAGCTAACCAAGTATTTAATTTACCCAAAAATTCCTCTTTCCCCCCATTCAAAACATCTTTTTGAAGAAGTTTTGTCTGACAAGTTTTTGAGATGCATCAAGCCTCCACTGGATCAAATATCTTTGGAGAGAGACTTTCAGGAAATTTATAAACAAAAGCCAGGTAACTTGCTAAGTGTTTCACTGAACCCATTAGGGATCTTATGAATGGTAAGAAAAGGCCTGCTGTCAAGAAAGCTGCAACAGGCACCAGACTTATAGAAAATATTCTCATTTAAAAAAAAAAAAATTCTTCCAGACTATTGTTTATTAGAAGAATTGCACAAACGCCGTAACTTTTTTTCCAACCTAATTACTTAAAAAAAAAAAAAAAAAGAAAGAAATTAACAATAAATGCAGGACTCAATGTAACAGAAAAATAATTACAGTAGATATGGATCTAAAATGTTGAATAAATTCCTAACACTGGAAATCCAATTTGTCAACTGAAACTAATAACAAGTTCAATAATTTCTCATCTACTTAAGTATTAACTCCAGAAGCACTAAACATTGGGGAAAAAAAGAGAGAAACAACAAATTCACACAAACTACCTTTACTTACATTGATAATTCTGCAAATACAAAAATATTAATTACAAATGTATCTAGATAAATGCATTACTTGTCAGTGTGATTCACTTGGCCTAAAGCATCACATTTTTATAAAAATAATTTCATGTTAAATTGCTGTAGAAAAATATAACCAAAATTTTTGGTCCTCCAGCTACTTTCAGAGATATTTTAACTCCAGCTCCTTAACAGTATAATGAAATTTAATTATACAAAATTCTAATGTGAAGGTTTCTACAGAAACATCATCAATCTCAATGACAGGTACAAAATAAAGGTAAAATGTCTATTTCTTTTATATTTACCTTTGAATTACTTGATTGAAACATAGTTCAGCTTGCATAAGTCTTCCCAAGTGTTTAAGGCAAAGGCCTTTCAGTAACTGCAACATGCACATATCGTCCATATAGTATTCAGTGTGGCCTGAAAGTAAAAGCAAAATACATCAAACAATTTGAAGACATGATCATAAAAAGGCAAACAAGATTTTCAGTAGGAAATATGTAATCAGAGTCAGGAGCTTGCTTCTCAGAATTTTACAACTCAACACACATAAAATCCATAGGCACAATTTAAATACCATCTATTAGGAAGCATAAACACATAGCATTTATATGTATCTAGGAATAGAAGCTAGGAACAATAGAGAAGAAACCTAAATATCCAGGTGTTCCCCAGTCTTCTATATTAGAAGGTCACTACAAAGAGGACATGAATTGGCATCAGTTAAAGACTTCTAACACATGTAACATCTAAAACAGCAAGGAAAGTACTGGCAGAACCCCCACAGCACAAGCCAGTAATGTGAAAAGCACTAGATTCATTTCTGCATAATTATTAGGATGCATTACGTGGCAACAGAAATCGTCTTTATTAGCATCAACTCTAACAGTTAAGAAGGTTCACTATTAGTGTATAACATTTGGAAAATTCATGATAGCTTTATGCTGAATAGGACTAAAAATACCAGATGAAATGAGTTGTGGCAAAGTGGTATGGAAATATAATGTGTATCGTTCTTTTTTTTCTTTTTTTTTTTTTTTGGCCTTGGTTTATAGCATTTGCTAGGTGTAGGGAAGGAAAAGAAAGAAAACACATATGGATAGACAGATGGCTGCACATACATTAACAATTCAAGAAGCAAAACACCCTCCCTCCACATCATGTTGTTTACAACTAATTACCAGCTCTCTGAGGTCACGTTAATTTTTTTTTTAATAGTCTGCCAAAACATCCTACATAAGCAGTTCTGAAATATGTGAGACAAGAGTATCTTAGGATTTGGGGGAGTGCTTTAGCACTATATTCCAGCTTATTTCTGTCTGTGTTTAAACACAGGAAGTCTTGATAGATAACAACCGACAGATTGTGCTTTTAGTGACAGGTAGAAAGAATGCTGTGTTCCTCTAGCCTGTTTTACTAGTATTAGATTCATGTGGTTATCTCCCAAAGGTCTAATTCCTCAAAACTACTGGGACTAAGATTGGTATCAGTAAAATCCTGCCAGTCTTTACTTTTGTTTTCCAACTAACATCTCCCTGGTATGTCCCACAGGAAGAAAAGACAGTAAGCCAAAACTGCAACAGGAACAGTAAATGCACAGCCCAATTAAACATGGATAACCTTGGCAATATATTTGGAAGACCCATCTTCCTGCAGTTCTCTGTATCAGAGGAAATATTGCCATTATTATATGGCAATATAACTAAAAAATGATTTTTTCTTAATGTTAAAATTCTTTTTTTATATACATATTTAGAAATGACAAAAATGCAGAAAAATCCTGAGAAAAAAATGTAATTTCTGAAGCGTTTCATCCCATTCCATCTGTCATCTCTATTCTGAGCTCTATACAACCATTTTTCAGTCACTGACAGATTCCTTGCTGTGCCCATTCACATGAAGTAAATGCAGTAACAACAGCTCTCTCTGAGAAGTCTCAATCCCTAAATGACCTCTGTGTATAATTAACCTACTTTTTTTTTTTTTTTTTAACAGCACCTTAGCAGTCCTTTTAAGCTATCTACTACTGACAGCTGTCTCTTAAAATAATACTGTATCCGCGCCTCACTCTGCTAATAGCCTTATACACTTTCTTTGGGTCTCAACTCAGCGGCAGCAATTCTGGTAATCAGTGTCTTTATTTTGTCTCACTGTTTATCATTAAAAATTTATCAGACTCAAAGACAGAAATTTCAGAACAAACCGTACTTCACTGCAGTTATTACTACAAAAGACACATAAAATGTAAAAGTAAATATGCTTCAGAATTACATCTTACTTGTAAACTGCATGTTTCTATTAGAAGAACATACTGTTTTTACAGAAAAATACTATTTGAAAGCACCAGTTATTTATTTTAACTGCTGTTAACAACAGATTTCCAAGTGATGAATAAACATTTTATACCACAGTCTAAAGCTACAGCACTACTATTTAGTCTGAGCAACATGTAATTGAGATTTTTATAATATTCATTGTACACATATTTATTTTCTTTCTGGACACTCATTTTTACAAGAATTAATCTGCCATCTGAATGCTATAGATACATAGCTCAGCTTCATTTTTGATGTGACAGCAACTCAGAAAAGAACCTCTAGATACACAGTTTGATTCCTTTGAACTTCTTGGTTTATTTGTTTGGACAGTGTAACTGAGTTCATTTTCCTATGCAGGAAGTTCTCTCACTGAGAGAAAGCAGCCTTGTTCTTAATGACTTACTCACTTACGGCATATCCACATATCCTCACCTATGCTTCCCTACCATTCAGTTGTTAAAAAGGAAGTCACACCAGCGTTTCCAAGAAAATTAAAACAACAAACAAGACCATTCTGTTTCTCTTCCAGCCTCTGCTTTTAAGGACATGCAGATCCTAAAACATCAATCAGCTGCTTTCTGTTTCAACAAGAGCTCACCTGATTCTTTAGACATAAATATCTTCTATACCCTTAATCATCTAATT
This sequence comes from Phasianus colchicus, assembly GCF_987193195.1. Taxonomy (NCBI): domain Eukaryota; kingdom Metazoa; phylum Chordata; class Aves; order Galliformes; family Phasianidae; genus Phasianus; species Phasianus colchicus. Next base: position 60,046,124 of record NC_143476.1, on the reverse strand, counting down.
CATTTCTATTTCAGTGCTACTGCAATTGTTTTACTGTTTCTTTAATGGTGACATCTTGCACATCTCTGCCAAGGAATTGGACAGGAAACTGACTTCACTGTTCTAAACTGACTAGATATTTACAGTACTGATCTCTGCATGAAACACCTCTGGATTCCCAACAGCTTCTGCCAGCACTCTTCTTGCAAAATTCAGAGCAGCATAACTTCATCTGCAGATGTCTTGCTTTTTGAATCACAGAATCACAAGGTTGGAAAGGACCTTCAAGATCACCTAGTCCAAACGTCCTCCCATCACCACCGCTACCACAAGCTACTAAACCATATCTTGCAGCTCCTCATCCAGACACCTTTTGAACACTGCCAGGGACAGTGACTCCACCACCTCCCTGGGCAGGTCATTCCAGTGCCCGACCACTCTCTAACAGAAAAAGCTTTTCCTTATGTCTAATCTCCTCTGGTACAACTTCTGGCCATTTCCCTGGGTCCTGTTTGTTACATGGGAGAAGAGGCCAAAGCCCTCCTCATCACAACCTCCCTTCTGGAAGTTGTAGAGTGCAATGAGGTCTCCCCTGAGCCTCCTCTTCTCCAGGATAAACAACCCCAGCTCCCTCAGCCGCTCCTCATAAGGCTTGTGCTCCAGACCCCTCACCAGTTTCGCTGCCCTTCTCTGGACACATTCCAGGGCTTCAATGCCTTTCTTGTAGTGAGGGGCCCAAACCTGAATACAGTACTTGAGGTGCGGCCTCACCAGTGCTGAGTACAGGGGGATGATTACCTCCCTGCTCCTGCTGGCCACACTATTTCTAATGCAGGTCAGGATGGCGCTGGCCCTTCTGGCCACCTGGGCACACTGTGGCTCATGTTCAGCCGAGCATCAAGCAACACCCCCTTTCTTCTTCACAGTCATCCAGCCACTCAGCCTATAATGCTGCATGGGGTTACTGTGGCTGAAGTGCAGAATCTGTCACTTGGTCTTGTTGAGCCTCATCCCATTCACCTCAGCCCAGCGATCCAGCTTATCTAGATCCTCTGAAAGGCGTCCCTACCTTCAGGCAAATCAATAATACTTTTCAAATTGGTGTCATCTGCAAACTTAACAGAGGGTACAAACATTTTGTTAGGTCTTTATTTCAATGATGCAAGAAAACAGGAAAAGAGTACCTCACCTTCCATAGCAATCTATTTGTCATGTTTGCTTATTTGAAGACGAAATATTTAAGCATGAGAGAAGGGTAATATATTCCACATTATTTTGTATTTACCTGTGTTAGAACATCTCTCTTTTTTTATATATCTTGGAATAAAATAAAACTGTAACATTTGGATTACTATTAATATCAGTCCCTAGTTTTGGTGTTCACTTACTTCTATTCTTTTCTTTACTAGCAAGGATATTTCATTGCTTTCTTTCCTCACCTTATACAAACACCTCATACTGTATCTTGCCTACAGAATAGAGCTCAGGAGAACATTCATAATGGTGAAGTTTGAAATTCAATTTCGAAGGGTTTTGGCTTTGCAGAAATACTACGCTTTAGGGAGAGTTATTCTGCACAATTATTAAACAGGTAATTATATCTGCTAGTAACAAACTGAAAGGGTTTTGATACTGTCCAGCCAAAGAACATTACTGTTACTAATGTACTCAGGGTAAATTGACACTTCATTCAGTAATTCGTAAACTCTTCTCACAGAACTACTGACACATTATGTAATTACATGTTTTAATGACGTGGGAAAACTGCCTTGCTACTGATAATAGGTATGATTACAATCTGACTACAAAACAAACTGTTTTTGTGAATTACTATTATGGAAAACACCTAACATTTATTCATCTTAGAAGAACTTATAGGAGTAGTCTACTGAGAAGGTTACATAACAGGAAACAGCAGCAACCTGATAAAGCCTGAATTAAGGAAGAGCAAATAAGGCCAATGTTTTATTTTAACACAAATAAGGCCAATGTTTTATTTTAACACAAGTTACAAAAATAGTTATAAAATACACTCATGCACAATAATTCAGCATTTCTTTTATACATTATACATTTATGTGTTATTCAATATACAGTTCAAGTGTGGTATAATCTGGTTCAGTAACAGTACTTTTCAGATATTTAAGTTCTAGGAAGACTATGTTAAGTCCTGTAAGGAATGGCCTCAAATTCTAGACTTTTCTATATTCTACCCTAGCATTAATCAAACTTGACGAAGGACATATCATGAACCACTATTAAACATTCAAGCAGCTCCAAAATTTCAATACTCAGATTTAAAAGCATATTGCGTAAGACAGAACTTACCTTACAGAACGCTAGTAAAATGGAAGCAAAGAAAAGTGTCAGTATTTCACACTAGCATGTTAACACCATCTTAATCAATTACTTACTAGTTTCATTTTTTAGAGCAGTTTCTTCTTTTTCAATTGTTACCAATAAATTTTCGGTGAGATCTGCTCTTTTGCCCACAATTGCAAAGCCATTCCAGACGTACATCATTTCCTGACCAAAAAAAATAAACAAGACAATCTCATGAAATTGCACAGATATTTAACTAGAGAGAACCCTTGGGAGGATGTTATGGAACATTTTGAAAACATGAAAATACTGCCTACAAAAACTTGTTTTAAACAATATGAAAGGTTTCAAAGCTTGTCACTGCTAAGAAGCCCAAGAATAAAAGTAATTGTGTTACTTCAAATAAGCACTTGAGAATGTGTAATGGACATTTCATCAGGTACATACAAATTTTCAAAGGCAATCATAGGCTCTTATCTTCCATGTAGAGCAACAGTAGATAAAGTAGATAAAACTCTCCCTGTGGTTCCAATACACACATACATAATAATATATGCATCCAACAACTGCCTCTAATATATTCCTCCAAATCTTATTTAGAATTAACCATCAAGCAAATCCTATCAAAAAGCTCCCCAGATGCTTCAGTCCAATAGTAAGCAATATGGTTGTTTAGACGCAATAATTAATGTGTGATGTGATAAAAATTAAAGAGAATGAGAGAACAGTTATGCAGATTTAATTCTAGCCAACAATAATCTTTGCTATGTTCCCTACTCTGTCATCACAAAATACAGTATACAGCATAATCTGATTTATTTGCATTGTAATTACATCCATGAAATATGAAACAATGTCATTTTGAAGCAGATGCAATACACCACTGAAATATTTCTGTTTACATTTCTGCTGTAACTACGCGGTTTTTCAGATGGAGAAAAAATTGGTTCTAACAAAGTCTAAAAGAAAGTGTTATTGATACTATCAACTACTTTATGCTAGCTTTATTTCAATTCATTGCTCCTGTCTACTATACATTTATGAAACTAATGCCATGCACAATGGAACAAATGTAGAACAAGAGTGAGCTGCAGGCCCATGCAGCAAAAGTCACGTTCTATGTAAAATGGTATGGATTGAAAAGAACTGTCTGCTATAGACCGCCGAACCAGGATGAGGAGACAGATGAGGTGTTCTATGAGCAGCTGGCAGAAGCTGCGAGGTCGCCAGCCCTTGTCCTCATGGGGGACTTCAACTTCCCTGACATATGCTGGGAATTCAACGCAGCGCAGAAGAAGCAGTCTAGGAGGTTTCTGGAGTGTATAGAGGATAACTTTCTGATGCAGCTGGTGGGAGAGCCTACGAGAGGAGCTGCCCCGCTAGACCTGCTGTTCACAAACAGAGAAGGTCTGGTGGAAGATGTGGAGGTTGGGGGCTGTCTTGGACAGAGTGACCATGAGATGGTAGAGTTCTCGATTCTTGGTGGAGCCAGGAGGAAGAACAGCAAAACTGTTACCTTGGACTTCCGGAGGGCGGACTTTGAACTGTTTAGAAGACTAGTAGGGGGAGTCCCCTGGGATTCAGTCTTAGAGGGTAAAGGGGTCCAAGACAACTGGTTGCTCTTCAAGAAGGTAGTCTTACAGGCGCAGGAGCGGGCTGTCCCCCTGAGCTGCAAAATGAGCCGGCGGGGAAGGAGACCGGCGTGGATGAATAAGCAACTATTCTTGAAGCTCCGGGAGAAAAAGAGAATCTACCTCCTGTGGAAGAAGGGACGGGCAACTCAGAAAGAATACAGAGAAGTTGTTAAGACATGCAGGGAGAAAATCAGAAAGGCGAAAGCCCAGCTCGAGCTCGACCTGGCCACTGGAATAAAAAGAAACAAGAAATCCTTTTACAAATATATCAACAGTAAGAGGAGGACTAAGGAGAATCTCCATTATTTACTGGATGAAGCCGGGAATGTGACTACTGAGGATAAAGAAAAGGCAGAGGTCCTGAATGCCTTCTTTACGTCTGTCTTTAAAGGTCAGACCAGTTATCCTCAGGATATTCCACTTTTCGACCAGGTGGTCTCGGCTGGAGACCAGACTAAACCACCCATGATTCAGAAGGAAACGGTCAGAGACCTTCTACTCCAACTGGACTGTCACAAGTCCATGGGGCCGGATGAGATTCACCCGAGAGTGCTGAGGGAACTGGCGGAGGTGATAGCCGAGCCGCTTTCCATCATCTATCAGCGCTCCTTGTTGACTGGTGAGGTACCAGAAGACTGGAGGCTTGCCAATGTGACTCCCATCTACAAGAAGGGCTGTAAGGAGGACCCGGGGAACTACAGGCCTGTTAGCCTGACCTCGGTGCCAGGGAAGGTTATGGAGCAGATTGTCTTGAGGGAGATCACGCGGCAAGTGCGGGACAACTGGAGCATCAGGTCTAGCCAGCATGGGTTCACGAAGGGTAGGTCCTGCTTGACCAACCTGATCTCCTTCTATGATCTAGTGACCCGCCTGGTGGATGAGGGAAAGGCTGTTGATGTAGTCTACCTAGACTTCAGCAAGGCCTTTGACACTGTCTCCCACAGTATTCTCCTGCAGAAGCTGGCAGCCCGTGGCTTGGACAGGTACACTCTTGGCTGGGTAAGGAACTGGCTGGAGGGTCGAGCCCAGAGAGTGGTGGTCAATGGAGCTAAATCCAGCTGGCGACCGGTCACGAGTGGTGTTCCCCAGGGGTCGGTGCTGGGGCCTGTCCTTTTCAATATTTTTATTGATGACCTGGATGAGGGCATTGAGTGCACCCTCATTAAGTTTGCAGATGACACCAAGTTGGCTGGAAGTGTCGATCTGCCTGGGGGTAGCGAGGCCCTACAGAGAGATCTGGACAGGCTGGAGAGCTGGGCTGAAGCCAATGGGATGAGGTTTAATAAGACCAAATGCCGGGTCCTACACTTTGGCCACAGCAACCCCAAGCAACGCTACAGGCTTGGGGTGGAATGGCTTGAAGACTGTGTAGAGGAAATGGACCTGGGGGTGTTGGTTGATGCTCGGCTAAACATGAGCCAGCAGTGTGCCCGGGTGGCCAAGAAGGCCAATGGCATTCTGGCTTGTATCAGAAGCAGTGTGACCAGCAGGAGTAGGGAAGTAATTGTTCCCCTGTACTCAGCTCTGGTGAGGCCGCACCTTGAGTATTGTGTCCAGTTCTGGGCCCCTCACTGCAAGAAAGACATTGAGGCCCTGGAGCGTGTTCAAAGAAGGGCAACAAAGCTGGTGAGGGGTCTGGAGCACAGGCCTTATGAGGAGCGGCTGAGGGAGCTGGGATTGTTCAGTCTGGAGAAGAGGAGGCTCAGGGGAGACCTTATTGCTCTCTATAACTACCTGAAGGGAGGTTGTAGCGAGCTGGGGGTCGGCCTCTTCTCTCGTGTAACTGGTGATAGGACTAGAGGGAATGGTTTCAAGCTTCGCCAGGGAAGATTCAGGCTGGATATTAGGAAATACTACTTCTCTGAAAGGGTGGTCAGGCACTGGAATGGGCTGCCCAGGGAGGTGGTGGAGTCACCGACCCTGGAGGTGTTCAAAGAACGTTTGGATGTTGTGTTGAGGGATATGGTTTAATGAGAACCATTGGTGACAGGTGGATGGTTGGACTGGATGATCTTATAGGTCTTTTCCAACCTTAGTGATTCTGTGATTCTGTGATTCTGTGAACCTTAAAGATCATTTGGCTACAACCTCTCTGCTGTGGGCAGGGTTGTCAAACACTAGACCAGGCTGCCCAGAGCCACATCCAGCCTGGCCTTGTGGAAAATCTGATTTGGTTTTAGACTGTCCTTAGTACATTTTACAAAAATCCCAGGGCCACTCCATTTGCATGAATAATTATTTGGAAAAAAAATAAAATAAAATTTTCAGATATATATTACCTGATAAAATGTAAGAAATTATTTTAGAAATTATACTCCTTTTTTTTCCCCCAATTTTTCTCAATTTCTTCATTTAAAAAGGACAAAAAGAAAGCAAGTATAAATACCAAGGCAGGTAATATCAGCTTCACAGGTTGAGAACTTGCATAGCGTCGAGCTTTCCTTACTGCAAATTTCTCAGTTGGAATAGATTTTCCCGCAATTCTCTGTTTTAGACCATCCACTTGTCTAAGAGGAGACAAAAAAGAGGTCAGTTTAAGTAGTTTTTATTTCCTTTAGTCTAATGTAGTAAGATCTCATATTCTCCTGGGAAGAATAACATCTTAACTGTGTGGTTTTCTACCACACTGTATTCTGATGCAAAATGTATGTTGCTAATAAAAGCATTTTCAACAATGTGATGGTAATAAGTAATGAGAAAAGTTGAAAAGTTGATGGTAAAACATAGGGAGTAGGTGATACAAAACAAAGATATTCAAGTTGAAGTTAGTTTGTGACTGTGGAATTGGGATGGAATATGATGATTGAACATCTAATTATTTCATAAATGTTTACCTGAACAAAGATACAATGTCCTCACCAGTACTTTTCAATTCATCCTCTGGAAGCATACATAAAATTGCTGCTTTTTGGAATACATATATTGCCTATTTCATAAACAAAAATCAACATATTACCACACTGATATGCTGCATTCAATGAATACACTAAGAACTGAAATCTCTCACCCTACGTGCTGCAGTGAAGTGCTCCCAGTAATTCTCAGGTGGGTAGAACTATTTATGTTTACCCATGTATTTATTATGTAGTTTAATTTTGTTTTCAACATATTTATTAATATTCTTAGTAAGTCAATATTAAAAATCCTTCCTGCAAAAAGTGAGACAATTCACAGTGCAAATAACTGATAAAAAAAAGAAGTTAAGGACAGACGTAACTATTCTAAGTATTATCTGATCTGAGCACTACCTCAAGGGAAGTCTGGACTTAGCAGAGAAAAAAAGGAAACATCCATAATTCTATTTAAGACATTTGCACTTCACACAATATATTATCACTGTTTTCCTTTTTTTTTTGTCATAAACAGGATGTATCATCTTTTCCACCTAATTATTACCTAAAAAAGAACAGATGAAAGATGTAACCAAAATTATCTGCACATTGTGCTTGGTTCCTACTCTGAGAGTAGTTTTAGAAGGATAAGATTGGCCGACTAGCTTTACTCAAAAGACTCCATCTCCAGAAGACTTTTTATTTCATGTCACGAAGCATGTGCTGACTCGACATGCCTTTGTCTTTTTATAATTTATGAAAACAATTTGGTTGTACTGTCCCTTTACTCACAGATTTAAGAGGAAAGGAAAAATTAAACTTATTTTGTACAGCAAAATGCAAATGTAACTATGAGTGGCTACTGGAATATCATATTAATGTCCACCTGACCATTTACCTTAGACCACCTGCTCTCTTTGCTCAGCAGGTCTGCATACCGATATGCCTGAAGCCAGTTCTGCTGGAAGGTGTAGCACCACATCAGTTCCCAGTAACAAAGATGATGAATCTGTTTCCATTCTTGCTGGGCTGCTATGCAGTCTTGGAATGTTAACTGCGCCTAGGATTTAGGTAAGTAGGAATAACAGTTATAGTTCCATGATAGAAATGTGTCTAATTACATAGAAAATTCTTTTGCAGCACCCAAAAAAGAACAATCAACTTGAAAAATCACCAAATCTTCTCCCTGTTTATCTTAGAGTAAGATTTGGAATCAATATGGACACTAGATGTGAACAGGGAAAACAACGTAATTATCATTTCCAGTATACTTACTGAGATGAATCATATGTATGTTTTTTGCCACAAAACACAGCTATACAATTAACAAGTAAAAACCTTAAAAAGCAAAAATTGATTTACCTTTTCAAAATTTCCTTTCAGTGTATCTATTCTGGCAGCATAAAACAGTATAATGGAACCCTTTAAAAGAGAGGTGAAAAATATTTAGTTACCACTTTAAGCTTAGGGAAATATATTAGTGTTACAAAGTTTGTTGAGAATACACACATTTGGAAATTTTTGGAGGTAGGGTTCAAGGAGACTGTCTGCTTCCTGAAGATTGGTGTCCCCTGTACCTAGAAAATATAATAAATCAACCTCAGTTTACTTACAGAAAATATGAAAAAAGGAGTTTAACACATGAAAAATTAGATTTCCAAAACATATTATGACATGTATAGATTAATGAATGACCAGCTTTATTCAAAAGCAGAAATATTATTTGATCATATTATGTTTCTATAAAAATCAATTCTTGTCTGTTAAGAACTAATGGCTTTTAGTATAGAAAACGTTTGTAGACAGAGATAAAATACATTAACCTTACAACTACTTCATTATAAATTTCTTATATATTTGCAAGTCTCTTTGATTGTTTTAACAAGTAAAGAAAACAGTCTCTAGCTGCCCTCCTTCCTAGTTTTAAACTCAGTAACAAAGCATGGGTGATACTAAAAGAAATAAAGTTCATCTTAATTTCCTAATTAGCCTAAAGGACAAGGACAGAAAGTAAAGAACATAAACAAGTCTTCAAAGATGCATACACAATAAAAAGTAACTTGTAGGCCCACAGTAACTTGTAGGCCCACATGGCAAAAGAACAATTCTCAGTATGTTTGACCTTCCAAGAAAATTTCTTTAGGAGTACAGACCTCATTCCTGAGACAGCTTTCATGATGTTAATATATGGAAAAGGACTTGTCAGAAATTAAAAGTGTTCAACAAAATTTTGCTGTTACAATTGAAGGAGATCCTTCAAACAGAACATGATGTCAGTGTAATAACAGCATCTGCCTAACTACTTCTTAGAGCATAACTTTGTCAGAGAGATCAGTTTCAGAATGTAATGAGTTACACAGAAATCTCCTCTCACAAAACTAACAGCCCTAGATCCTAAATTCAGTTCAAATAGCAGAATATCTGTCATAATGTGTAGTATGACTGAAGAGCTACACAGTGGGTCTCACCAAGGATTAAGGAGACGTAAGTATGATACACCAACAGGGTAAAAGTACACAGAATGGCTCTCAAACTGCTGCCAGATGCTCCTTCCCAAAGTTGATAGAGGCCCAGCTCCTAAGAAATATCACAAACACATGCAGAATTAACTGTCAGTATACACAGTTACTTTCAATCATTTATAGCTCACCCAAACCCCATGTTAAATATAAATATTTCATAATTTAGCACTTCATTATCTCAGATCCAACATAACATTCTATCAAAATACTTCTGACACTGCCGATCGCAGCTGACCAAAAGCAGATTAAGTTAATGCTGAAAAAAATTACCTACGAATTCCACAGACCATGCAGCTACACAGGCCTAAATCCCTTCCTCACTATTTTATTGATATGAGCCTTTTAGAATAATGTTTTTAACACTGCGTTTCATAGAAACTTCTCTCAATTTCTTTTGTGGTACTTTTAGACAAAAATCTTCCTTCACAGAAATCACTGGTTATTCTCAATTCTCTCCTGTCAAGTCAGCCACTGATTAGAGTTTCTGATCATAATAACAGCTTTGCTAAGAAACCAACTTCTAGACAGTTTCCAGAAGCTACAATTTAATTTGTGAGTACTGAAAAAAAAACAGGGATGTTTACTTGGCTATTACATATGAAACTTCTTTTTATCCATTTCAGCTTATGCCCATTACAAGACAGTTTGGCTGCTCTGGGGATTATTAATATGAGTTCAAGCCTTCCCTGCTTAAGGGCAATAAGTCTTCAGAAGTTGATTTAAACAGTTTTGGGGGGAAAAAAAAAAAGCATAATAAGTAAATTAAAATAAATGAATAATAAAATAAAATTAAGGAGTTTTATTGCATAGCAATTGTTCAGCTTTCCTTCCAACTTTTATCACCTTCTCATTCACAGCATGAATGTGTACCATGAAAATGTTCCAACATGCAATACAATTTGTACAGGAAGCAACAGAATAAATGGCTCTCTGCTGAAACCTAATTTTATATAAAATATACGAGTGGGCAAGCTAAGAGGAATAAGATCATACAGTGACTCTCTGACTTATGAATACTTAATTCTGACACTTAATTCTATATAATTCTGTGAGTTTATTTGTTTTTTTTGTTTGTTTATTTGCTTCATTTCTTGAAGTGGCAAAGGCATTATTGAAGTGCTGCAGAATAATAAGAGGTTATAATTACAAATAGATATCTCAGCCATGAGTAACAGATGTACTGGGATGGCACAGCAAGACACTCGGAACTTCATTCTCCCAAAGGTAGGAGAAAGTGAAGAAAAAAAATGTGGAACTATGACTCACTGAGACAGAAATTAGGAAAAAAAAAGCTGATATTCTCTCTGTAAGGATCAGGAAAAAGAAATGAAATTGTAACTCGAAAACCATCTCTAAAGCAAGCTAATGATTTTCCTTGATTGTTTAAGATTCAAAGAGTCAGATATCACCATATCTGCTTTCACGCCTGCATAATCTATTCTACTTATTTTTTTTAGAACACTGAAGTAATAATCAACATTGTATATCATTATACATCTAGTGTGAAATGCACAGTATTATGTACACCAAGTCTTTACCTGGGAAACGTCTAATTAGAAAAAGCAAATACAAATCCCATACCCTATTGCCAGAAAATCCAATAAATTCTAAAAATCGGAGGATCCTTGCTGGTAAAAGCGACAGCATCTGCAATACATTTCAAACAAGAATAAGACACAAAAAACTTACACACATTCACACAAACTGTGAAACTACTATAAACTACAGCTAGAATGCTAACTACTATATTAAATGCCATTACATATCACTGAAAAAGTAAAATACACATGAACTCAAAAACAGACATGCATGATTAACAACATGCAATCAGTTTGCAGCTTAAGGAAAACTCAAACACTTGATGATTATCCAGCATGGAAACAGCAAGACAGAGTCCATCTGTTCTTTTTCAGATAATGACTTTCCTGTCTTCAGCTGATCAGAATTGCTTGAAAATTTTGAGCCATGTGGAATAAGAGGCAAGTATTATCTATTTTGACAGTAATTATCAACAACTGTCATCTTCCTTTAATCCCAGTGAAATGATACAATGGTATCCAAAACTTCTACTTTTTCCTACTTTGGAAGTATGGAATCAGCAGACTAGCAAGCCTATCTTTTCTAGAAGTATTAGCTAATTATACCATATTACATGCATTTTCTAATTCTCCCATAACAGCAATCTCCACATTCTACACAAGAGAAAACTTTTAAAGATCAAAACCACCTTTTCAAAAAATATTACAGGAAGTTCTATTTGAAGGTCAGTTTTTGTAAGCTCCATTCACTCTACTATATTCTGCCCAGAACAGACTTTTCTTTTAAGCTTCTTGCTGAGAAGACTTCATGAAGTATAGGAGAGGTCAGAGTACTTGTGAAAGACATCTACCAGTTGCTTGGGTTTTAAAGACTGACAGGTGCAGAGAGACCTGAGTTCTTCTGACCATACTCAGAACTGGCCAGCTCCAGTCTGGAATGATACAGAAATTAAAATACCAGCAGAAATCAACTCTCACTGTTGTTGTGATAGATGTGAAAAGGCAATGTAGTAATTGCAAATAAAAACACCAGTAGATGCACCCAGTCGTCTCTCGTACAAATCCAGTAAGCTACAGATTGTTCTTCTGAATTTGTGAATGGTCTACAGTAATTCACAGTGACAACTTACAATATGTCAAAATAATGAAGCACAAGAATGGCAAAATGGGAGAGATAGAATAAAAGCATTCATTCCAGGTATCTTGCAACCAACCGTAGAAGCATCTTTAAAAGTCATGCTAGTCATATATAGGTAAGTATAGCTGCTTTCCATCTTAAGAATTACATATATATGTTAGTAAAATAGATAAAACAAAATTTAAAATCAATTAGTTGAAAAATCCTAGAAGACATAATGCAAAAAGCTGCTAAACATTTCATGTTTCATAAGAGCTGTAGAACCTACAAGCTGGATGTTTTACTGACATTTTAAAATAGGATTACAGTACTATATATGTAAAGAATCCTACAGAATTACTGAAATGAATTTATGTAGTCTGAAAAAATCATACCAAATTGAATGCTCCAATTCCAAGTTTTACACCTCCTTCAAACTGGTGGTAAGTTTCATTTTTGCTTTTGTTCCCCTGAGTCATCTGTAGAACTTGATGACATTCTCTTTTGATGCACAAAAGAAGGAGAGATGAGAAACATGACTTAGAAAGTATAAGTTTAATCATTATCATTGCTATAAAACAGTCTTTCGTTTTCTCCCTTCAGTTTGGAGGCATTAATTTGCCTGCTTATACCAACACTGAATCTGAGTATTTTCCAATGGCTTACTTGTATATTTGGTAACTTGTCCTAATTTTGAGGCCACCTTTGATAAAGTTGATCATATTTTCATCCTGAAATACAAAATATTAATTGTACAAAAAACACATATTTGGCTATTACAAATAACATACACAAATTTTCAGCAACATTTTACTTTATTTTGCACTTTAGTCACTGGAAATATTAAAAATGTTTTTCAGTTAATACAATCATCTTTAAGACTAAAGTTAGCACATGCATTACGTTTTCATGGAAACGTTTTTCTGTTGCATGTGATGAGCTTCAAAACTCAAAAGAAGGCAAAGTGAGCAGCTGTTTTTTGACTGAATTTCTAACACGTATAAACGAAAAAGAAAGCTCTCCACCAGGTGGTGCTGTAGGAATCTTTTAAATATTTTTGGAATGATGATTCTGACACACACAACCTTGCAGAAGATAAACCAAAAAAATCTCTAAGCAGATGAATTACAATTGCTAAACAACAGTTATTACATATACTACCCAACATACATGTTTACTATCTCTAAGAAAGTCAAAGCCACGATCCGCTAGCTATCAAAAATAAGTTTCTAAATAGCAAGATGGTCAATGATTCAGCAGGACAGATTTTTATTTTTTCTCTTAGAATTAACATAGGAGGGAAATGTGTGCGTTTCAGAAATCCTAATTAAATACTCCAGGACAGCACATACGATGTTGACAATAAATAAATAAATAAACACACATAAAAAGACCATCAGAATTAGGAACTAAAGGAAGTGCTGGCTTCCATGGAAGGACGACCATTTTGAAAATCACCTGTTCTGTTTGTAAGACTGAACACTGAAATGTGGATATACATTACAAGTATTCTTGCTGCCTCTTTCTAAATAACTACATTCTCAGTGCCACCACTCCTCAGATGAATCAAGGTCAGCCAGAGAGTAATGAAGTATGGCAGCAATCAGCAGATCAGGGTATTACAGCAAAAAACAAAGCAGGTGAAACAACGGAGAGCAAAGTGCTCCTTTACAGAAGGGGTACACTTCCCCTAAGGGTATTTCACTTCATTCAGCCCCACAGCTGATCTCCTTCAACAAGCACTTAAAAATTCTCTTTGTGCTTAAAAACAAAATCAGAAAACAAACAAATGAAAGAAAAAAAGAAAAAAAAAAGGAAAAAAAAAAGAGGTTTGCTTCTTTTTCACTAGGAAAGAAAAGACTGCCATTCCACTCCTAATATTTCCTGACACTTCTATCTAAGTATTCTATTAAGTGATTTATAAAGTTGAACTGAATTAACCATTTGGATCAAATTGACCTTATACATTTGTGTCTCACTTCTTCTTCCTAATTTATGTCGGAAGGGATTACCACCCCTCCTGGGAAACTGGCACTCTCAAATACCTCTCTGAAGTGCCTCTATACCAAAGCATGCAGCGTGGGAAGAATCAGAGATCTGTGATTACAGGGAGATGGTGGGATAGCTCATACGACTGAAATATTGTCATGAATGGCTACATGTTCTCTTTAGGAAAGACTGGCCAGGAAGAGCTGGTGGTGTAGCTCATTTATATATGGGAGAACACCTGGAATGTATGGAGCCCTGCCTAAGAGTGCATGATGAGCAGGTAAGGATTAAAGGAAAGACTTAACAAGGACGACTCTGTTCTGAAGTGTTTACTACAGAACACATGATCAGCACAAGGAAGTAAACGAGGCCTTTTACAATCAAAGGCCCTGGTTCTCATGAGGGACTTCAACCATCCTAACATTTGCAGGAGGAACAACACAGCAGGACACAAACAATCCATCAGACTCTTGGAAAGCACTGGTGATATATTCTTCTCACACGTGGTGGAGGAGCTAACAAGGAGAGGTGTGCTGCTGGACCTTGTTCTTACAAATAAATAAGGACTGATTAGGGATGTGAAAACTTCAGAGCAGCCATTGCTACAGTGACTATGAGATCAAGGAGTTCATGATCCCACAAGAAGGAAACTGAGCAATAAGTAAGACTGCAACCCTGGACTTCAGGAGAGCTAACTCTGACCTTTTCAGGGACCTTCCTAGAATAATCCTATGGAAATAGGTCCTACAAGGAAAAGGAAGCTGGCTAACATTCAAGGATCATTTCCTCCAAGCTCAAAAGCAATGCATCCTGTATGTGAACTTCAGCAAGTCTTTTGAAAGTGTCACTCAGGATCCTTATAGCTAAGTTGAGGAAGTGCAGGCTGGACAAGTGAATGGTGAGGTGGGTTGAGAACAGGCTGAACAACAGGTCACAAAGGACTGTGATCAATGGTTCAGAGTCTAGTCAGAGGCCAGGAGCTAGAAGTGTTCCCCACGGGTCAATATTGGGTCCAGAATTGTTCAGCTTACTCATCAGAGACTTGGATGAAGGAGAGCTTTGCTGCCATTCAGAAGGATCTTGACAGGCTGAGATGGACAGAGAGGAACTTCCTGAAATTTAACAAAAGTAAGTACAAGGTGCACCTAGGCACCAGTACAGGCCGTGGGCTGACCTGCTAGAAAGTAGATCTGCAGAGAAGGATCTTGTCCACCACTTATTCTGGTGGACAATTTAGCCATGAGCTAGAAATGTGCCTTTGTTGTCAAGACAGCCAATGGCATTCTGGGTTGTGTTAGGAAGAACACTGTTAGCAGATTGAAGGTGGTAATCTTTCCCTCTATTCAATTCTGGTGAGGTCACAACTGTAGTATTGCAACCAGCGCTGGGCTCCCCAGTACAAGAGAGACAGGGAGCTCTTTGAGTGAGTCCAGTGAATGGCTATTAAACTGATTAAGAGACAGGAGCTTCTTTCTTATGAGGGAGTGCTGAGTGAGCTGGGCCTGTTTACTGGTTAGCCTGGAGAAGAGAAGGCTCTGGAGGGATCTGATCAATGCATACAAATACCCAGCAGTAGGGATGAAGATGAGGAGACAAGCTCTTCTTGGGATAGGAGAAAGCATGGATGAGGATGAGACGAAATAGGTACAAACTGAAATACCGGAAGTATCAAATGAATGTCATGAAAAAACCCTTTACTATGAGGGTGACTGAGCACTGGAAGAGGCTGTCCAGAGAGGCTGTGGAATCTCCTTCCCTGAAGATATTCAAAAGCTATCAAGACACAATCATTGGAGAGTCACACTGAATTAAAGACAATGCCACACCAGTTTAAGTATTTTTAGGTGGGAAACACTCCATCCTTTCTGCACAAAAATGAGACATTTCCTCACAATTGAACATCTCTTTAAACAAGTCCTGTATAATTTTAGATGTGATGCCAGTAATTCAAATCTACCATATGTATGACACCTCCAACCATTTGATCCTGGGTATCAATAACATCCACAGAAACAAAACAAAACAAAAAATCTAAACTGACAGTATTGCTTGATAGCATAGCATTTGCTGTACTTTCAATTACTGTCACAAAGTAACATCAGTTCACTTGGAGGACGTTTTTTTTTAATAACTTATCTATTCTGGAGATATTCTGTATGTTCTACCAGCACTAACATCTTCACATCTTTCCATTAAACTATTACATAAAACACAGAACGGGAATGATTTTACCTGTACAAAGGTGAGAGCTGCTTTCTGCAGTAAGCATTCCGCATAGCAGATTTCAGCATGCATTTCCTCTATAGAAGAAAGAAAAGTAATCTACTGTCAGCAAAGCTGACAATATCAATATTCTCCTTTGAGGTCAATGGAACAAATAAAATGCTGCCAAGAAAAAAGGTCAGACTCTGCGATTGCTGTTTTGATAACTGCTGAACAGCAGCTGTAACATGCAGATCCCATCAGAACTAGTAATCGAGAAGCTAGCTGTTTCACCTTTCCTCAGACAAAATCTTTCATCTTGTCAGGGCTGTCTTCTGCCTAGGGCAGAAGCTTCTTCCTACTCTGGTAGATGATCTCGTGTACTTTCCATTGATACTATCTTTAAATACAAGCCTAAAGCAACTAGTTCTTCAAATTCTCCTTTCAAATCTGAGAAAACTTCTGTAGATGAACATTAACACAGTGGCTCCACTGTTTCCTAAGTCCAGTAAGACATTATGAACAAGTTTTCATTAAGTCATGCTAAGCAATCTGAAAGCCCCAGGCTTTGTCCTCATGCACCACTAAAATCCATTTGACTTAACACACACGACACGAGTTACTCTGCTGCGAGAGTAACTGCATGCTGCAAGACCAGACACATGCATAAGGCTGCTGTATGTACAGTGCACACACGGTGAATTTGATGTGTTCGGTAAAAGGAGGGTTCTTTTGTGTCAGGTTAGAAAAAAATGCATACTTGATTCTGCCTGAATCAGAAATAGTAGATCAGCATTTTCAGAGCCATGAACAATGTACTGATACCATTTCCCAAAACACCTTAAGGCAAAACAGACAAGCACAAAACTTGTTAATATATTCAGATTCAAATACAACTAATGATAAGGACTTATTCCACAGCATCAGTGATTCTTAAGCTTTTCTCAGATATCTTAAGTTGAGGGGGAAAAAAAGAAACTGTAACTGGTTATCAAACAAACTTTCTTACTTGATGCATGCTCAGAACCTAACAAATGAGCTGGAATACACAATTTTGAGAAACTATGCATTAAATAGGTAATTGATCTGCACTAAATAATATTGCTTCCGAAGGACTCTGCAATACTGAAGGTGGTACATGCAGGATTTTTTTTTTACTGTAAGATACTACTCAAATTATAGAATATAGCATATTAGTGCACACCGATAGAGTGTTCTCAAGCTTTTTAAAATTTAGTTAATTTAATTGTATTATAAACCACTTACCTTCACTCAGTTGATCCACTGACTGTTTAGAAACTAGATTGGACAAGGACTCTACCACTGTATTTCTTTTCCTGAATCTGAATCAGTCATACATGGAAGAAAAGAAACCCAAACAGCATAAGCGACATTCTGAAAAGAACTTAATTATTTACAATTTAACCAATTCCAACCACAAATTGCAGACATTCTTAGGAAAGTCATAATTTAACAATAGCTACATTTTTTTGAGTGATTTAATCACCGCCACTGATAGGCCCAGAGGCCTATCCAACCTTAATTTATCTTCCAAGTACACATTTAATCTATGTTAAGTATACAACAGTGTTTCCAGCTTCCATCTATAACGTTCCTGCCTAATTCAACACACATGCAGAAACACTGCTGGGGAATGAATCAGTACCATATGCTGGTCTCCATTTCTCACTGGACCTCTAGCTTTTGAAAAGAGACTTCTGAGAAAAAAAGTCACACTGACAGCAAAGTAATGTAATTGACAGAACTGCTGCAGAAGTCTTTTTGATGCTGGGTAAGCCACTTTAATTCAACTTCAGATTTTAATGATTGTTTTTTTTCTATTTGTTCTCAAACTTGCACAGGGAGCTACAATGAAAATAAAGAGAAGATGTTTTCAACATAAATACATAAGTATTTTATGACCTTTTATGCCAGACGTGGTATTTCACACTGGACCTCCCAGAGCAGAAGAGCAGACATTTTAGTTTTAACAGATCTCAGTTATCCACCTTATAAAATACTAGTTTATCTTAGTATCATGTTCCCAAACTGAATTCACTGATATTTACAAACAGCCTTACTAAGAAGCTCAACAAACAATTCAGAAAAGGAATGCATTTTCCAAGCCAGGGAGTCATTCATTTAAAAATACTGAGAGCTTACTTACAATCATACAATCATTACTGTTGGAAAAGACCTCTAATATCCAGTCCAATCATCAACCCAGCAACAACATACTTATTAAACCACATCACTCAGTACCACATCTACAGGTTCCTTGAAAACCATCAGGGACAATGACTCCACCACCTCCCCGGGCAGCCTGTTCCAATGCCTCACCACTCTTTCAGAGAAGAAATCTTTCCTAATATCCATCCCAAACCTCCCTTGGTGCATCTTAAGGCCATCACCTCTTGTCTTATCACTAGACATGCAGGAGAAAAGGCCCACTCCCACCTTGCTACAGTTTTCTTTCAGGTAATTGTTTTAGACGAAATGTAAGTGCAAGCCTGGTCCTATTAGACTATTTCGTCTACTTTTGAAAAAAACTCTTAAAAAGAACATTTTCATAAAGAAAAGGAAAATTTCAAATAGGGAGCTTTAAGCTGTTGATCCCTATGGAGAATAAACATCACAGGTTGAAATAGCTCAGAATGTCAGCTTTGATTGTGGTCTGTACTACTGTAGACTGTAGACTGTAGGTCTACAGTACAATCAGCGCTTTAACTAACTTCAAAGGTTATGAATACCCAAATTTGACAATATTAGTAAGCATAACCTTACTCAAAGTAATTGGATAGTGTGACTTACCTCACCTTTCCAAATTTAGATCCCTATCATATCAACAGCATCCTGTCGTGGAAGCACTTAGACAGCTGGGGTATCTCACAACGAACATTCACTAGATTAAGTACTTCATAAATACAAATTGCTTGGACTTACCTTTGGCAGGTTTGCAAAGCTTCTTTCATTGTAGAAATTCCCATTTGTATATCCTGTTGTTCAAAGGTCATAGCAGCTTGCATAACTAAAATAGTGCTGTACCCAAGGGCATGGTACATACTATCTTTAGACCTAGGGCAAACATAAAAGTTTTGTGCATTTTAACAAAAATTTAACTTAAAAGACAAAATTAAATGCTGTCTGAGACACCCACATTAGTTTGTGTAAAAACAAAAGACAAACAGAAGTCTTAAGAATATCATGTAGACAAGGGCAAGCTTCCCCTGGGTGCCACTTGTCTGCCTCCACAGGCTACTGCTGCAGCAAGCCCCAGAAAATGTCCAAAAGTGGTTACATAAACATATGCACTTAATTATATTGCCATTTGTATTTCATTGCATATCTGCTTAATTTAGCTAATTAAGCCATGACATATTCCTTTGGCTCTACTTTCACTTAACAAAGGAGATAAGGACATCCTTAGAAAATGGTTAACTCATCCCAAGATACAAAAATCTGCCTCTATGTCACAGAAAGGGCAGTACACATGTAATCAGTCCTGCATAAAAGGCTACACTGAGCAAGCCTGGCTTTCAAAACATCAGAAAAATATTATCACACAATTTAAAAAGTTGTTGGAAAGAGGTTCTTGAAGTGAAACCTATCAACCAAGTTTGGACAGCTTCAGGAAAATGAAGACTTAACACATCTCTTGCCATTCTTTCTCTGTTGCTGTACTTCTCATTTAACATACTCTTTCCTAACAACCAGTTTGAACTTCTTAAGCCTCAACTTAGGGCAACCGCCTCTTGTTTTACCATCTGCCACTATGGATAAGACTGTCTCTGCCACTTCCCCTCAATAGCTGCAAACCACTATTAGATTAATCCCCCAAGTCTCCCTTTTGCCAAACTAAAAAAAGCCCACCTCTCAGTCACAGTTATATGTACTAATTCTCTAGCCATGCTGCTACCCCTCCCTAGATCCTCTCCAGTTTCTTCACTGTGTTTTTTTTTAATCAAGGAGCTAACACCCTGGGATAGTTTTGGAGACAGAATACTTCAGTAAAAACAGGGAATATATATCATTAGGCTGTTTATTTCTTAAAGATATCACCTCCTGTATTTTTTAAGTGTTCTTTATGAACTTACATTTAACTTTCATTAAAAGGTTATTTTTCAGTAAAACAATTTTTACCTTCTTTCTTAAAAGTGGCATTTGTTTCTTTGCTAGATTAAGCCCTCTTCTGCAGATTAGCTGAATATGCTGTGTAATAGGCTCAGGGTCTGCTAACTGCCAGCAACTCAAAGTGCTGAAACCAAGGTATCTAGAGTATTATTTTTCTTCATAGCTTAAATCAACTAAAAGAAACACTTCACTGTGCTTAAAAAAAGCCACACTGCAGTATAAAATGGTGGTATGACTTATAGAGCTGTTTTATTATATAAAACATAATCCAATATATATAATGAAATATAAATTAAAATATTTTGGAAATGCGTGTACATGTATTTATTAATACCTTAATATGCAACCCTTATATGCAGTACTATTTCACAATAATTCAAAAAAATAAAACTGGCTTTCTGTACTGTACTTTCTCAAAATGTTGCTCTATAACATGCAGTTTTGTTTGTGTTTAAACACACTGCGCAATATGCACAGAATAGGATTTAGATACACATTAGACAGTTAAATTACTTTCTCAGCATTTCAATTAACAGTGCATTTTCACTTATCTGTACTGTCTATCTGGCATTACCAACCCACCATTGTCACTCAATCTTTTTTACTGTCAAACAGCAGAGCAGGAACTTCACATCACTCTACCAACATACATTACAGAACCCCCTCACTGAAATACCCTTCGACATAACACACACATCATACAGGAAAAGGACTGTGAATAGGACTTAGATCCCAGACACCCGAATTACCCACAGACACAGTTCCCCCACACTTACCCAGCTAACCTTTCAAGTTCCCTAGCTACCTACTCTTGAACTCAGTGAGGGTATGGCCTGGTAGATGATTTAAAATAGCTATTACCGACTCCTTCTAGAAATAATGAGCTTGTATTGTATAGGCTTCAGCTCTAATCCCAAGAGTTCTTCCCCTTCTGTATTTCATTGCAGTGAAATGGTAATGAAGTCTCCTTTCAAAAACCAGAATAACTTAGAAAGCAAGCAAACAACTGCTATTGTGTATTGCCATGTTTATCAGTATTGCACTGATGACTGTGATACTGAGAAAGCAAGAGCACACACACTTCAGAACATTCTATGTAATTACATTTGTCAGTTTATGAAGACTTTATTGTAAAGAGCAAAGGCAGTAGGGAAGAAGATAATCAGAAAATGGAAGGGTTTGATTTAAAAGTAAATACAAATGTCAGGCAGATGTAATTTAAAAAACATTAAAAGAGTATTCTGGAGGCATTTTTTCATCTTTATTAATGGTGTGAAAAGACATCTCCACTGCACAAAGTCTCTGATCAAAGACATGATTAGGTAAACTCTTGTTCTGTTTTTTCCTTCTGTAGGTTGAAAGACTATTTCTTTAACAGTTTTTGTGATGGACTTGAGAAATTAGCAGCTTTAAAACAGCAGAATACTGAGAAATACTTTTGGAAAGGAGGGAATAAGTGAAAGCTACTATCTTCAGAGGCTTTAAATCAATCTTCAGCTTGCAGATAGTATATTTTACATTGCTTATGGAAATTCAAGCAAATATCATGACCTCACCATGGACGAAGTAATTCCAGGGCTTCAGAGAATTTGTTATTTAGAAACAAATTCAGTGCTATTGAACATTCTTCCAGAGAACTCTTGAGATCCATCTTGGATGCCCTAAAAAAAAACCAAAGCTTCTTAGTTTAGTCAAATTGTAAATATAAACACAAAAATATGTTTTCTAATATAACTCAGCAGGTGTTAGATAGCAATTGTACTGTATTGCCTATTTTTAAAATCTAACATTACAAAACCAAGTGAGATTATTTATCCACGCTACAGATCACTTTATCCATGCTACAGACATATAAGAAAACTTATCAAAGTGATGTTTATAACTTCGCCATCCTGTTTAGCAGTCAATATGCAATGGAGTCATTTTTACTAGTACTTGTGTAACAAACATACAAGTTATTGCACCTAACCTCTCAGATATTAGTATAAATGCGGCATCAGACTCTATTCAGATCTAAGTCTGGAGAGAGATGACAACATAATAGCTTTAGTCCAAGAAAGCAGTAAACACTCACTCTGCAAATAACTATGCCCCAAAATACTCCAGTCAGAAGCCTTCAGCCACGTCAAAAGTTTTTGCTCTTCCCAATTCACTTCACAGCAAAGTTACTTGGAATTGCTTAAGAGCAAGCTATCTAACAAAACTGCTACCTCAACCAGTTTTGTCTGATAGTTAAGGAGCACCCATAAACCACCCCATGTGTGGAGCTGGTAACACACCAGACCTTCCCAGCGGTAACAAGTAGCTAGCAGCTACATAGCCTTTAAAGAGCGCATCTGGATCTGGAAAAGATAATCTGTTTACAGCTTTAAAACAACAGGTTTAGGCTCCATAATGGGCTTTATTCAAGAAAGGTTAAGCAGTGCCAAGCAACAGATCACACCAATGAGATGAATATTTAAGTGCTCATGAGAAGAGAAGAATCCCGAAGGAGGAATTTAAGAAAGACAAACCATAGGGAGTTCAGCTATTCTAAATCTGAAGGTAAAGCATGCAAGAAAACAAAACAGAACAAAAAACCTAAACAAAAGGAGATATTAAAATGACTGGACAAGCTTTTACACAGAAAACCTCTCTTCTTCCCACCTCAATGTTTTAAAAACATTGATTCTGCTTTTTGTATTCATTCTGGGGCAGAAAATTGGGATAAGTCTAGATGAACACTGAAAACATTTCCTCAAGTTTGCCCTTTTTTTAACAGCGTACCTGAAAAAAAACCCCATCACTTCATAGAGATACAAAATCTGTACTCAGCACTTTGAAATTACTAAGTATTTAATACTGAGCCTACCAAAAGGAAAATCCCGCACTTCATTACAAAAAATTGTGAAGCTGCAAATTGCTCAGCAGAGCACTCCTTTTTTAATGTCTTTGGGATACTGTTTAAAAACAAATAAACAAAAAACATATCCTGAGCCTGGAGCCATGGGCTATATTTGGATAAAAAAGAGATCTATTCTACACACTAGGTACTACTTAGGGTCATACATTCATTTTCTTACTGAAAGGTGCCCTGGCGATTGCAATACTGATGTAATCCCTAAGGAATAATATAGTAAATTTTGGTCAACTGTCTACAGAAGTACATGATCACACATGACAATGATTTTATATAGCATTTTATCAATATCAAAAATGAAAGTAACAAGTTATCAATCAGATAAAGTAACAGCAGTAATTTTTCTTCTGCTTCTGTCAAACAACTTTGTATCTTGTTATTTCTATACTGCTCTTCATACCGTAGACTGTATTGTAAAATACAGAACATAAGGAATCAACTCACAATTCAAAGAGTGTCAGCTAGTCTCACCCAACCTAGACATTCATCTTTTACATAGTAGTTTCATTAACTGTAGGTCTTTTCTGTTTACTCAGAAAGCTTTACAGTGTGCATTTAACTATAAATTCATTGATTTTACTAGAAGCTATAGCTTTGAGACTGCTTAGATTGTAGTGCTACAATTGAACTGTAAAAAAAAAAAAAAAAAGTGTTCATTTATGACTCTTTTCTTCATTTTCCAAGTCCTAAACATTATATAAGTCTATGTGAATTATCTCCACTAGATATCTGAAGCCTACTCAATGACAGCAGTGTATTTCAGTAAATCCATGCATTTGGTTTTCCTTTCCCCCTCACTAAACATATTTTCTCAAATTTCTGAATCTCACACATCAATGAAAAATTAAAAGTGCGGGAAAGAAGAAGAATAGAAGCACTGGTTCAAGATGGTTACAAAATTAGAAGCCATTTTCATTATGACTTCAACAGGATCACTGACAATTTTAGTTTTCCCCTTTTAATAAGGTTTGCATAATCTCTTTGATTTTAGACTCTCTCCTCTAAGTCCTTAACTTAGATTAACTGATTAATCCTTCCTATCAGCTTCTCCTTGATGAGGAGAAAAATGAAAGTGGTTTACCAAGTATGCAGATTTTTATTAGAAAGCAACAATTTGCCACTGTTGCAGACAAACACAGACAGGGAAGCACCGCACCTCCTAGGCAAAAACAGAGGACTTTGCACTTCATTTAAATTTGTTCAAGTGGTTAAACGTCTTCTGTTAAAGCCATCATCAGTAATCAGTATGCTTGTGATCCTATTCTTATTAATCAATGTTGTCTTGATAAACATTCAAATTTAGTCAATATAATCAAGTAATCTGAGTATTTTAGTGTATTTGAATTCTGAATATGTCAACAAAATAGTCCAAATTAAAGGATTTATATCACTAGCAGAGAAATATACATGTTTTTATATATCTCCTTTAAATGTCTTCAACAGCATACTCTCCAAAGAACAGTAGTAAGAAATAAAAGAGACTCGTTAAGAACAACTGAAAACTTCACAGAATAGCTAGCTAATTCCACAAGCAGCACCTGTAAACAGATAGCTATGAAAAATTAATTGCTACCTCTCTCTGCTTCTGTTACAAGAGAGAGGGTAGTCTTTCAGTAACAAAGCATCACTACCACTGTGCCTTCCAAGGCTTCTGTGACCACATTTGACTTTGCTAGTTTTAGGAAACTAATTTCAAACAGCATGTATTTGGTTAACAAATGGAATACGTAATCTGTCTTTCCAGAGTAAAAATGGTCTGATTTGAAGAAATCCTCCATAGAGAAACAAAACAAAAAAATTAATAAGCTTTTTCTTTTACTATGTTTCCACTGATTGCTTCATTTTATTTTTTTTTTTTAAGTAAACAAAATTGAGATTTAGCATATGGCTAGAATGAACCTTTATTCACTCTCTTCTAATATGTATTGAAATATTTACCATTAGAACAATAATCCTAAGAATGTACATAAAGGAGTGTTAGTAACTGAAAGTATCAAAACTATTTACAGCTTGTTAAGTCTCTGTTCCCACCGCCTAACATCCCCCCCTCATATCCCAGCTAATTTAAAATGAGCTGAACTGGTAATGACAACAAGCTCAAAATGTAGGCAAAAAAAGGTTGTTGCTCTAGTATTTAAGATAAAGTTATTCAAGTACTTAATGAGTTTAATAGAAACAATTATCCGTCAATTATCGGTGTAAGGATAGTCCAGGAGGACAGTCACTGATACTTCAAAGTATCAAGCAGAACATGCTGTTGCCTTTGTATCTAAGATTTAGTCAGTCAACCTTATTGCAACAGCAATTGTTCTCTGGAAAATGGCAAAGTTAACCACACACTAGATAGATCAAGCTGCCCAGGGCCCTGTCCAAACTGCTCTTGAACATCTCCATGGATGGGGCACCCACAACTTCTCTGGGCAGACTGTGACAGTGCTTCACCGCCCTCTGAGTAAAAAAAAATCCTAGTATCTAAACTATATCCCGCCTTCTTCAGCTTAAAAACAGTCCCTCTTGTCCTACCACCATCTACCAGTGTAAAAAGTCAGTCTCCCTCTTGCTTTTAACCTCCCTTTCAGTACTGGATGACTGCAGTGAGGTCTCTCCAGAGACTTCTGTTCACCGGGCAGAACAAGCCCAACTCAGAGCCTTTCTTTGGAGAGGTGCTCCAGCCCTCTGACCACCTTCACAGCTCTCCTCTGGGCCTGCTCCAACAGCTCCACATCATTCCCATGCTGGGGACCCAGACCTGAACACTGCTCCAGATAGGGCCTCAGGAGCGCAGAGGAGAGGAGCACGATGACCTCCCTTGTCCTCTCCTCAGGGCTGCTCTCAAGGAGTTCTTCTCCCAGTCTGTACACACATGTGGAATTGCCCCGATGCAGATACAACACCCAGCTGCGCCACCCAGCTAGGTGTCAGCAAACTTGGCTGAGGGTGAACTCAATCCCACTGGTGAGGTCTTTGATAAAGATGTTGAAGAACATTGTAGAGAAGATACTGTTTTGATGTAAAGAATCAAGAAAATACGATGCACTGCATCTTAAGGAATAATTTCACAGGAAAGAACAAGCAAATATGTAACTTGTTGCATTTACTGAAGCTTTGCTAAAGAAGAATCTTTTAGACATATCGGTTTTCTTAACACAAATAAAAATAATTTGGGGTTCAGTCAGAATACCAACAGATAAGATAGTAAGAAACTACAATCTGTAGTCTTCTTCTTGAGTAACGTGCATAAAACTATCTAATAGGATATTTATTGCTAAGACAATGATGACAAAACAGCATTAAAATGTATTTTCACCAAGTCAGTCAGTCAAATAGCCTTAATACAGTCAAAATCTGATGCTTGTTGATGCTGTTCACTGTTTCTACAACTTCAAAACAGAGCTTTTCTTTCCTAAGTAATAAGTATCTTCAATGAGAAAATGTAGTGCTTTGCTGTTTATGTTCCACACTGTCAAAATGAATAATTAAGTTCTTCTCAGAACATAACAATAAATAGCAGTATCACCTCACTAGAATTTACTGTTATTCTACTTTCCTGGCTGGGAGGCTTGTGTTACTTTTGAACACTGCTTACTTTGAATGGATTCTTCTTTTGTGACCAAGATCAGTGGTGATTCTGATACCTTTAGCTGATAGGATCCTTCTCCCTTCTCCTGTGCAGGACCACCATGCAAGACGCACAGGGATTTTTTCATGGTTGAAGTAGAGATCTCTGTGTTTGATGTGCACTGCTATCTGTGCTTAACATAAAGTAAACTCAAACCTTCAAAATCTTAGTGGGTTGGAATCCACTGCTGTCATGGTTTTGTGTTTTGTTTTTTTTGTTTGTTTGTTTTTTTCAGTATTCCACATCACAACATCTTGTAGTGCACTGGGAGTTAAAACGTTAATGCTCAAATTTCAGGTACCTATTCCTAGACATCACAGAAGTCACGGGATCTGGCTTTTCCGGGTGGGGTGGTCCCTTACTGCCTGGCAGTGGGTGCTGAAGGGTGCTTTCCTAGCCGTTCCAAGCTTTTCAGGAACTCTCTCTCTATTTTATTTGATTATCTCAATTTCAATTAGATTATCTCAATTTCAATTATATTATATTATATTATCTTGCATTCCAATATTATAGTTAGTAAAATAAGTTTTCCTCCACAGATCGCTGCCACTGTTTTTTTTTTTTTTTCTCCTTTGAGCCCAGCTCCCATCTCCCCGTCACTTTTCCCTTTCCCTTCCCATTTCGTGGGGCCGGTGGGGTCCAGAATCCTACTGCCCCCCTGTCACAGGCATAGATTGATCTAGTTAACTCCATGAGAACTGTCTTCCTGGGAGACCTTCTCCCAGACAACACCAAAAGCTGTATTCAACTACAGCATTCTCTGTCAGTTTACAAAAAAATCATTAAATAATCATTCCCTATTCACAACATGTGAATATTGAATAGCCCCAGAGCTCAACTTTAGAACTAGTCCTATTCAGTCTTTTTTCAATCAGTGATCTGGATACAGGATTTGAACACAATCTTTAGCAAGTCTGCTGATGACATTAAGCTGAGAGGTACTATTGACTCTCTTGAAGCACGAAGTTCACAAAAGGTATTTCTGCTGCACTTTGGACAGTAATTACAAGACACAGGCACACACTGTGAGACAACTGGCTGTAGAGTATCTCAGCTGAGAAAGATCTGGGTGTCAGTGACTAGGTTGAGTATGAGCCAGCAGCATGCCCTGGAAGCTAAGAGTGCAAACCTCATTTTGGGGTGCATTAGACACGGCACAGCCAAATGTTCAAAAGCAGTGATTATCCTGCTACATTTGTTATTGGCATATCTTCACTGTAGATACTGTGCACAGTTCTGGGCTCCACTACATAAATGGATGTTAAGATACTTGCAAGTGTGCAGAGAAGGTCACCAAAACTGGTATCAGGGCAGGAAGGCATGGCTGGTGAGGGGAGGCTGAGGTCACTCAGATTGCTGAGCCTAGAGAAGAGGAAGCTGAGAAGCGACCTCACTGTGCAGTAACTTTTCATTAGTCCTGAAGAGGTCAGGAAATTGAGCTTGATAATCTCTGAAGGCTCCTTCCAACTGAAGTATTCTATGTCTTTACATGCCATAACAGTCTTCATGTCCTCTCTGCTTATCTTACTATTTATCAAGGACCCAAAACACTTGAAATGCCATTACCACATTACTACTTATTTATCTCAAATGACCTTGACACTGATTTACTGCAACAGGAAGGATTTCTGTCCCCGGCATCATTTTGCTGCATTTTTAATTCAGAGTACTGACTCAAAACAGCAGTGACTTACAGGACTGCATTAGGCCTTTTTATATCTGCAGATAGGAGCTGTAAAGATATCCAACCTCCAATGGGAATCGTTTTCACATTAACATGCATCCATGCGTAAACATCATACCCAAGCAAGCCAAAAGACAACTATTGGTTCTTCAACCTGGAAATCTCTCTTCAGATTTTTTTCTTCATAGTTTTAAACTCAGTAGTCCTCACCATTGAGAAGAAAAATTGGTTTCACTTTGTCTTGATCATTCACCACTCATATGAGTCAACTGTAATTCTCTACTCTTCCGAGTTGAGGAGTGCAAAAAACTAATTTGGGTAGTTTCCTAATGGGCAACGTTATTTGCTATCACTCATCAATCCCTCACACAGACATTAAGTTGCAACACAAGTAGAAATCTCATCAAACAATGAGACATTTTATTGGGTGTACTACCTATCTACCACAGATAAAATACTAAACACCCACAAACAGTTTTATGAGATGAAATGAAGATTACAGTAACCTTCTGCTTACAAAAGAGTTTGGTCATTTACCTTGTCTTTAGAACAAAGTCTGTTAGGTCTACACTTAATGTTCTGCATAGTTTTGCTATGGACAGTAGGAAAGTTTACAATGACCCTGGCAGTACAATTCAGATTCACATACTGTGAACATGACAAATGGTCATGGAAGCAAAGACAGTAGCTTTTAGCTATGTTGGATTATTTTCTTTGGAAGGGAGTACTCTTAAAACACTCATAAAAGAGGGATTTTGTTGTTGTTGTTGCTTTGATTTTTAAAAATACAAGCAGAGACAGTTTTATATCAGTTTTATCTCCATAGTAGATTGTGCACACATTCTTTCATGAGAAGCATGAATTTTACAAATGTAAAAGCTGCACAGATTATATATTGAATGGAAATATTACTAACTTATGGGAAACGTTCACAAAAATTTCATTGCGAAGCAAGACAGATTTGATGAAATAATTATTTTGAAGGCATAGTGTCTTCACTGTTTCAGAACTTCATCAATGCATGCTATAATCCGTGTACTCAACATTTATTAAGAAAACAGCACTACTCGTGTTTTGGTCAAAATTGTGAACAGGCAGAGGTTACTCTGAAAGCTCACTATATTATGATCTACTCAAAAATTGGCAGTTTTCTAAAACAAACTCAAACAAAGAAACAAGACCACAAAACACACACATAACACATACCCTAGCCCCCCATTCAAGGATGAAGAAGGAGATATGTTAAGTACTAGTCAGGCTACTTTCAAAAATTTACCAGCAGTTCTGGCTGACCAGCAAGTTCCCAGTTGACTGCAGGCTGATGACTTTCAGGTCTGTCTACAAGAAAGGTCAGAATGATAATTCAGAGAATTGGATCTGTCAGCATGACTTCAGCCCCTGGGGAAGTCATGCAGCAGATCATCTTGAGTACCATCACTGCACAGGATAACTAAATGATCTTAGTCAGCACAGGTTTATGAAATGCCTGACTAACCTGATGTCCTCCTACGACAGGATGATCTGTTTAGTGGACAATGAGAAGGCTCTGTCTGGTGTTCACCTGGACTTTAACAAGATATTTTATACTCTTTCCCATAGCCTTCTCCTGGAGTAACTGGCTGCTGCTTGTTTGGACAGATGCCCTGTTCACTGGTTAAAACTGGCTGGATGGCTGGGTCCAAAAGGTCGCTGTGAAGAGGCTTAAATCCAGCAGGCAGTCAGTCACAAGTCATTTCCAAGGCTCAGAATTGGGGCCAGATTTTTTTCCCAATATCTTTTTCAACAATATTGATCAAGGAGTTGAGTGCCCTCTCAGTAAATAAGAGTGCTGAAGGAACTAGTGGAGGTGATAGCTGTGTCGCTTTCCATCATCGCTCAGCGCTCCTTGACTGGTAAGGTCCCAAAAGACTGGAGGCTTGCCAATGTGACTCCCACCTACAAGATGGGTTGTAAGGAGGATCCAGGGAACTACAGGCCTGTTAGCCTCACCTCAGTGCCAGGGAAGGTTACGGAGCAGATTGTCTTGCAGGAGATCACATGGCATGTGCAGGACAACTAGGGGATCAGGCCTAGCCAGCATGGGTTCAAAAAGGGCAGGTCCTGCTTGACCAACCCAAACTCTTTCTATGATCTAGTGGCCCATCTGCTAGACGAGGGAAAGACTGTTCATGTAGTCTACCTAGACTTCAGCAAAGCCTTCAACACTGTCTCCCACAGTATTCTCCTGCAGAAGCTGGCATTGAGTCCAGTAAGTTTGCAGACTACACAGAAAATCAACATCAAGACTGTAGCTAATTTTGAAAGGACAGTTTATACAAAAGATTTTTCTCTCTCCCTCCTTACCCCCCCTCACCCTCAAATGAATTGTAACGCCGCTACAAAAAGTATGATAATTTAATAATTACAGTTGATAGTGAAAATCTACGGATGTGGATCTTTATACCATGTTAGCTGGAAGTGTCGATCTGCCTGGGAGTAGCGTGGCCCTTCAGAGGGATATGGACAGGCTGGATAGCTGGGCTGAAGCCAATGGGATGAGGTTCAACAAGACCAAATGCTGGGTCCCGCACTCTGAATCATAGAATCACAACATTGAAAACGACCTACAAGATCATCTAGTCCAAACGTCCTCCCATCACCACTGCTACCGTAAAACCCCCTAAAGCACCCCTCACATCTCCTCATCCAGACGCCTCTTGAACACTGCCAGGGACAGTGACTCCACCACCTCCCTGGGCAGGCCGTTCCAGTGCCCGACGACTCTCTGACAGAAAAAGCTTTTCCTTATGTCTAATCTCCTCTGGTACAACTTCTGGCCAGTTCCCCGGGTCCTGTTTGTTACATAGGAGAAGAGGCCAAAGCCCTCCTCATCACAACCTCCCTTCTGGAAGTTGTAGAGTGCAATGAGGTCTCCCCTGAGCCTCCTCTTCTCCAGGATAAACAATCCCAGCTCCCTCAGCCGCTCCTCATAAGACTTGTGCTCCAGACCCCTCACCAGTTTCGTTGCCGTTCTCTGGACACATTCCAGGGCTCAGTGACTTTTCTGTAGTGACAGGACAAAACTGAACACAATAATCGAGGTGCAGCCTCACCAGTGCTGAGTACAGGGGGATGATCACCTACCTCCCTGCTCCTGCTGGCCACACTATTTCTAATGCAGGCCAGGATGGTGCTGGCCCTCTTGGCCACCTGCACACACTGTCGGCTTACGTTCAGCTGAGCATCAACCAACACCCCCAGGTCCCTTTCCTCTTCACAGTCATCCAGCCACTCAGCCCCAAGCCTATAGCACTGCATGGGAAAGTGATGTCAGTTCATACCAGTTGTTATTTTTGGAAAAATCATAACAGTAAAACTTTCACTTCTTCCTTCCTACAGATTTTACTGGACACTGTAATTATATTAATTTTCCATGAGAGCAGCAAGTCACATTTCTCTCACACAAGTAGGAGTTTATGATTTCGTTGATTTCTGGAGACAGCAGTTAGTCATCTATCCACAAAATAGAACTAGTAACAGCAGAAGACAGAAATGCCACACCTAGAGAGAATTCAGTTCAGTTGGCTTGAACTTTCACTCCCAGTGCTATTTCGTTATAAGCTACCAGTATTTAGTCTGTTATTTCTAAGTCTAAAACCATGAATTACACTGCTGTTGCTGCAATACCAAGACAGTTGGCTCTATTAGCATTTACATGATCAAGCAATATCACAGCTAGTATATTTTCAAAGTTAAATTCCTTCTTCCCCCTCATCTTACAGTGGAAGCAGAAATGTTGATGCAGAAAAAGAAACACTAGCTAGCTGTTACTATAAATTTGTATATATAATCAGGAGAAAGCATCAAAACATCAATTTTCAAAAGAAACAGTTGCAAAAAAGAAGATTAAATTATCAGAAAGAAAAATATTAAGAAAGACTGATGTATCCACATGAGAAATGAAGTAGTTGCTCCTAGTGAAAAAATCAGGAATTATTAAAATATGCATGAAAATAAGGTCTTCTCTCGTAACATCAGAATTGCCAAAAAAAGTTAAAATTGACAGCTTTTCACTGAATATTGGAATTTCAGTGAGATAACATTTTAATTCATCGATAATATACCTGAAAAAAAAAATGTGTTAGAATTTATTTTGGGTTTTTGAGTTTTGTTGGGTTTTTTTTGTTTTGTTTTTCCAGTTTAAGAATCAAATCATTACTTCCATTTTAACACTCATCATTGGTGCTGCTGTTTGCCCTGACCCTCTCCACTGTAAAAAAGGGCTTGTGAATGGTAAGCTTCGTGCTAATTACTACCTCTGTAATTGTCTGCAGGTGATTGTGTAACACTTCAGCTCTCACTATCTGTGCCTGGGTGTTCTAAGAGCATGGCAATGTCCCCTTAAGCTGCTAAGCACAGTAGACTCTTATGCCAATAAATTGCATGGATCATTACTTTCAGAGCTTCTGTAAAAAAAGAAATTGCTGTGCAGCTTTTCTGTACTCTTTTCAGACTGTTTTATCCAGTGTCTCTCTACTGAAACAACATTTAAAACCCTTGTCAGGTTCAACAAAATTGAACAGAATTCAACTGCAAAAACAGAAAAAGAGAGGTAAAAAGAGATCCAGAAGCACATTACTGCAAGAAAATTGGCAGCTTTATTCACCTGTATTATTTAGACACTGGAAAATTCATACAAATGAGACCATTTGTTATGTAAAGAAAGTACGAAAAGGTTTCATTGAAGTTCCTATCTCATCAGACATACATGATCTAATAAAGATGACAGATGGTAGCTAGAAAAAGCTTTATTCCTCACGGATCAGAAGTCAGAGAGAAACGCTGGCACTTCCAGAGGGATGTCTGGCCTCCATTCCTGATTTAAAATAGTAAGTTTTATGAAGTTCAGAAAAGCTAGAATTAGATTCACACTACAGGAGATAAGGGCTTTATTTTAGGGAGTACTACTCCTCACATCACCTGAAATATTTCCGATACTGTCTTACGAATGAAGTGTGTTCAAAAATTCAAATACAACAAACATGTTACTAAAAAAACCCATTCCTCCTTAAAAAGTCTCAGCTGACATCCAATTTTAGACACCAGACCACCACCTGTCAAGAGACTATTAGTGTATCTTTGCTTTACTTATTCAGTTGAGTCTCATTAGTGGTCTTGAATTTTGCGATATGAATAGAACTGCGTTTGTTCTAGTTAAAAGGAAATCAAGTGCCTACAGTACCACTTCATAAGCAATGAAATGCAAAGAAGTGATCAAAAGATTTTGCTTCCAAACATTTGCTCTGATTTACATCTATGACTTCATGAGGTAGTGGAGGCAGATAAAAGAAGTTTACCTGTATCTTTATTATTAATGCAGTATCTCCATAGCACACAAAAACATCCAATTGCTCTGTTCTCACATATGATGTACAGATGCAACATAATGATTGAAGAAACACAAAGCAAGAAAACTGAGGTAAAGTTCTTCACCTACTGAGGTCCCAAATGGCATAGAAAATAAAGGGTCAATACTAAACTCTTCTTACTGGGCAACTAGCATCTGTCATTGCCAACATCACAGTGCACCCCTCTGAAACTCAAAAAGAGAAGCTAAAGTGGTGAACAAAAAAGTAAAGGAAAAATCACCTTTATCTCCTCTTACCTACTCCTTCCTTCAACAGCAATTGGCACTGCAGATGCACAGTAAACAAAATACACATTTTCCACAATGAATCAGCCATACTGAGAAAAAAGACATCGCAAAAACTTAGGCTACCATTTACCTATCTGGATATGCACATATGATTAATCTAATCACTAGTGTGATTGTGATTCAAGCCTATTCAAGCAAATCAAGTATGACTTTGATGCAACCTTGCAAAACATCCATAACCCTGAACACAGCCAGCAAAAAAAAATTAAATCTTGAGAATTTTGAAGTCACCAGTTTGACTGGGGGGTGAGGGGAGAAGGGGAAGAAATAAACAAAGCAGTGTTGGTCTGCAGGTAAAAAGGTAAAAATATGCTGAACACTAGTAGAAATGCATACCATTATAAAAGGTTGTTATCAAATTCACTAACAAAACATAGTAATTCAACAATATATTTAGACATACATTTTAATGTGATATTTGCAGATAAACTGAGATTTTACTATGTTTAATACCCCCATATGAGTCTAATACTTTATATAAAATTAATCCAGTTGAGGTCAATACAAGATACAGTGAGCAAAAAAATGCACATCTGAATGTACTAGAGAACAATACAGCCAAAATTTAATATACAGCATATATGTATAGCTACATAGCTAATAAAAAAATCTATTTGTTCAGCATTTCCCATATGGAGTAAGACATAAGACAAGGAAATAGTTTCAAAAATATCCTCTTGAGAAGAGAAGCATATCTAAATAATAATAACTGTTTATTGACAGATTTACACAAAATGAATTTTAAAAAGTCCACTTATCTTGCTACAGAAAAGATAAGAAATAAATCATCCAGCAAGTAGGACACCAGATCAGGCCAGATGTTTATGGGACTCGCACTGCGTCACACAAATAGTGGCTCAGATCCAAGCAGATAATTAGGACAGTATAGTCCTACTAACAGGACCATTCTACCTAACTTTAAAACAATTTATCAGAATTCATTACATACTAAGCTTACAGCCATCGCTGGAGACCTTACATTACTAAAATCTCTAAAAAACACACTGTATTATACATAGCATTTAGTACTTAAAGAGCACAGAAGTGCATTCCATTCCATTAAATAAATTTAAATCAAAAATTATACTACCTCAAATGCTTAATCAGTCCACTTACCTAGAAAAGATGTAATCTGCAAGTGCAAAAAATGACTACAAGATTTACATAGTCCTTCAACTGCCACATTTTAAAGAACAGCATCCCAAAATACACACCTTGTGGTGTTCTACAATCCACAGCATCCTCGCTGATTAAGCACTGACATCAGCAGAGAAGCTGCTGCTTGCCAGAAGCATTGTTCACCTCAGCAAAGTGCAGAGGAAAAACAATTACTTCTTAAATCCATTCTGAACATAATATAACCTTCTTTTCTCCTCTTCAAGGAACTCAACCTAAACTACAATATTTTTTTCTGATGTTCAGCATACCTGCCAAAGTAGATTTCCACAGACAAAATCCTATGTACCTGGCTATCACAATTACATTTTCAATAACTAATAGGCAGAAATAATGTACTTACAAGGTTAATCTGGTAAACTTCAGGTAAGCAAATACAGTCCTTATGCAAAAATAAGTGCTTCTTCTCTCACTGTCCTTTTTCCATCACACATCAAAAAGACAGGAAAAAAAGCATGCAGAGAAAACTGTTTTACTCCTCAGCATCCGTGAGGTTCCATTAATGAGTTAAAGCAAAAAGAAAAAAAGGATAAAAGTTCACAAGCCAGCAGCTGGCATCTGAGGCACTCTCCATAGCTGAATTTAAAAGAAATGTCAGTTAGAGTGGCAGCAGCTACAGTCAATGCTGGAAGCTGATGCCTCTGCGGGAAGAGGATGCTGGGAGATTTTCCCAATCTGTGCTGCAGCCTAATTCTAATCCATCACTCCTAACTGCAAGGAGAAAATGGAGACAGGAGGAACGCAAAGTGATTTATATTTAAAGACAAAAAGGGAGTTGCCTCGGTGTTCACTGAATAATTATAGCATCTTTTAAGTCAGACAGAGAAAAGAGAAGTATAGTAATGCAAATGCAGTAAAAATAGGACAAACATGCAGGAGTTGGGAGCAAGCAGCCCTCTGAGGAGAACTAACTGGCTTATGCTGGATTTCCATTATTTCACAGTCCTCACACAAATCAACAATTTTGCTTATCCTTTGATATTCTTTTCCCTAGAAATTCAAATTTTTAGCTAAAATCCCACGACTGAAACAAAACAGCTCAGCCAATATAAAAAATAAGTTATCTTCAGGAATATCAACAGCAACGGGAGAAAGTAGGAATCGGAAGCCAGCAGGAAGTTTCATCCCATAGGTCTAGTCTCTCCAGATGAGAGAAGCAGCTCAGCACACGGGTGCTATGCAGCAGAAAGTTAAGCCATGCCTCTCCTCTCTTCCCCCTGCCTCCCCCCTCCGCGCAAGCTTCCCATCCCCCTTCTCATCCCTTCCCCCTTCCCCCCCCCTTTCCCCACCTATTGTTACCTTTTAAAAACGTTCTTTAAAGCTATACCACGGGGGCTAGGGAGATCTATTCACAACTTCCACTGCTGTGAGGAACCGAGCTTTGTTCACAAAAACTCCTCTGGGAAAGCCATTAGAACAGTACATAAACAATAGCTTTGCATTTACTGAAATTTGTCACTACAGGTGGGTAATAAGCAATATGTCAGATGTACCTGTCTAAAAAACTCACTTTTCAAAACACGTGAGAACGTATTTTTCATCAAATAAATACTGGGAAGCAAACAGATACACATCACAGAAACACTAGGAAAGAGCTGCAGATAATTTCCTGAAACTCTGGAGGAAACCAATAAACAGTATAAAGGATTTTATTAACATTGCAGGTAATAATTCTTTGCTCAAACAGAAAAATATTAAAAATAACACGAATCTTGGCTCACCAAAGTATGTGCAATAAATACCATTCTCAAAAAGCACCCATGAAGAGAAATTGTATTATTAATACCTAGCACTCTGACATTGACTTCTAGCCAGTTATGGCTAAGTGTATGGGTTTTTTTCCTAAACAACTGATTCCATCACAGCTTATCAGTACTTTGTCTAGCTCACCATCAAATTAATGCTTGTCCTATAAAACACCCATAGGAACACAGCACACCATTGCCTCCCAACTGATCCTCAGCACAACCACGCATAAGTTAGAACTGTGACTCAGCAGCCCAGTGTCCCTAGCCAAACACAGTTCTGTTGCCAGCCCAATTTGCCACCCGTAGTGACAAATACTATTTGATTTGTTTGTTGCTGCTGCTTTTCTTTTTCCCCCCTTTTTAAGAAGACAACGACATGTGGAATTGCATATTTCAAAGTCATCAGAAAATACCAATACTTGGCCTGAAGACAAATGTTGCACCAGAGGCAAGAGGTGTAGTTGCAACATATAAGGAATAATTAGCAATAACACATTTATTGTCCACTCAAAAAACTCCCCAAACTTAGGCAAATTACATTAGGTTTCTGTCTTGACTACTGCTGTTGCAAATCTTTAGGCTAACAATATAAAGTAGCTAGCGTACCTTACTTGTGTAGCTCTGAAAATGCTATTAAATCAAAAACAACATCTTTACATGATCACTCCTTTCTTTGGCCTTCAGGACAAAATAAAAGAGCATAAAACTTTGATCACAAATAATTAGCAGCCACTTCTCACTGCTTTACAACAACTTAGAGAAAAAACGTTGTTATTACACGTTCTTGACTCCCTGAATTCAAATCTGAATTTAGAGCCATTTGCTCAGCTCTTCAGCCTCCTTAACTGACAAAACACAGACACATGTGCAGGTATAACCGAAATCTTAACTACACTTCTGAGATTACAAGGATAACCTGCTCTAACTTCCTTAAACACTTCTGGTCCTTAATCTATCACCCCAGTAATACCACACAGAGCTGCTTTGGTAGGATCAAGGATTAACTGAATCCAGCTTTGGGTAGGAAAAGGAAATGCAAAAGGAATGACATTACAACAGGAAAATGTGGGCACTTTCGCTGAAATCAGAGAGGATAGAAAATTCTAAGAAATCCATTCTTCACCAAATCTCATCAGTCTGTTTTTCTGCAGAATTCTAGCTTCCATATTTCCTCTATTTCATTGTTCAGTTATATTTACAGGAGATCACACTATTTTTCCAGTTCTCCCATCAATGGTACAACGCACAACCTAGCGACAGAACTTTCTACACAGACAGTAGTTACATGAAGACTGCCTCTGTAAGTGAACTGATTACATCATTTAGGCAGACTACTGCATTTCCTCCCTACAACTACAGGGCATCCTCTATAAATAAAATCCAGGCAGTTACCACAATATTGTTATTTTAAATATTGTTATTCCTTTAAATAAGCCTCTGACAAACAGGTGGTAATTGAACATGTTTTCTTGCCTTTACCTTAGAGAAAAATATTGCACACCCACAAGACTACTGGAAAGTAAAATAATTTGATGATAACTTATTCCTGTCACATAAAGATGACACTTTAAGGAAAAATTAAACAAAGCAAGAAAATAATTAACATTTCATGTAAGTTTCTAACAGATGGAGAACTTCAGAGGAGAAAATACATACAAAAAAAATATCAGTGACAAAAGCGAGTACATTACTAGACACAGTATGATGAGAAGCTGGAAAGAGCTCATGCCTTTTAATGATCTTCTTGTAGAGAAATAAATTCCATGTTCTGACAACAGAAAACATGGATTTCTGTATTCCGTAAAAAGAATTTATGAGTAATCTGGGGGCAAATTTAAATAGCAGAAATAAGGTTAGAACTATATTTGATAGCTTTCTCACCACAAAATTCAGATTCTGGTGAAGTATTTTAGCAAGAATTAGAAGAAAAAAATCACAAATCTGTTGTATCCATGCATGTCTATGAAAGTATAGAGCCTTTGTAGCTAATAATATCAAGTTTCCTTATAAAACAGACTTGCACAATGCTTGAAGCAAGCACTCAAATGGAAGCACAGCAAAATATTTGGTAAGCAGCAGCTTAACACCAGAAAACTTAATTACTGGCAGAGGTTTGAAATTTAAAAACAGAAAGGTCTATTAGTTTCGAGTTACTCAGTCATTCTGCAAAAGGAGATGCCAGTACAAAAATAGTTCTGAATTAACACAACCACATCATGGAAGATTTAGTTTCATGTTTATCCCACCTATCCTCCTTGTGAGGTTGAACATGCCATACCAAAAATTCTAGCCAAGACCTAGAAAACTCAGTTGCTAAATTCAGCAGAGAAGATATTATGTCACATGCCACTGTTCCTTCTAAGCAAAATGGCAGAATGACTTACTAGCCTTACTTTAACTCTGGTCAATAAAGAAATCTATTTACACTTCACGATCCATTCACACTTCTGTAAACCAAGGACACTAGCAGAGTTGCTGAATATATCTGCAGTAGCTAACACAAGTAAAAGATCACAAAAGAGTCTAGATAAAGAATCTAATCCATTTAGACAATCAGAGCAAAGACTGATTTCCTCCTGGACTCATCCACAGATACAGCAGCCAGCACTAGAGATTTAGGGAAGGATTTCACCCTCTTAAGATAACTCACTGTCCTTTTAGCATTTAATTTTATACAACCTATCCATGGTTCAGCAATAATAACAGTTTTAAAAGTGAATGAAGATAGTTAAAGAGAAGATAATTTAACAGAATTATTTGCTAGTATTTACTGAAGCAATACACAGAGCAGTGGTACTTTATAGATACTTTATTAAAAGAATGACAGACTGGTATATACCAGTGATATACCATGATGAGTTGGGTCCCACTCACTCTTTTAGAATTCTCTAAAATAACAAACTGGTCTTGAATAAACTCTGTCCTTATAAGTACACAGGAATCATTTTATATCAACAGTACTGTATATTAAAAAATATTTTAGCTAAATTTTAGTAAAAATCACCTGTGTAAAAATCAAACTGCAGTAAGCCCTCAAACAAATTCCAGATATTCTGTCACAGAGCGGTAACAATTTAACTTTCTTATCTGATTAAAAGAGATTGAAACATTGATACACTGGAAAATTCTAAGAGGAACTTCATCAACAGCAAAATCAAAAACAAGATACAGCTTCCCAAAAGACAGAGCCTCTAGTGATTCATTGTTTCATGCAGTAATGTTTTCAAGTTTAATTACTGTTTTAGTAAAAAAAAGAATTACCATTAAATTAAGGTGAAGAATAACCAGTGTGGCACTAGATTTGGGAAAAGCCTCCCTGAAGCTGCTTATCAGCATCATCTGAAAATTAAAACCAAGGAATTTCAAGAAAACAAGATTAAAGAGTTCCACACACAGTCCCAGAACATTAAAGTCTCAAGGCTTTTTGAAGTTCTGTAGAGACTTTGTATAATAGCTGTATATTTTGAAGAATTTGAGGAAGGAGAGAATCTAGTTAAGTGATAAATCCTGAACAGATACAGAAGAATATACACATTTCTACATAATGTTCAAACTGAAAAGTAGCTAATTATCTAAATACAGAGCAAGTAGCAGCGGCAAGAATATCCTATTCTTATTGTTCAGATCTTCACAAATCTCCTCCACAAACTTTATTTTCCAAGCAAATAATGTATACTAATTATCCCAACTGTCTGATCACACTCTTTATCTCTTAACTTATTGACTGGTGTCAATCAAGTAAATTTTACAGAACAGCAGCAGATCTAAGAAATAATTTAAGTCAACACCTCGGTAGTGCATTAATATATGAAACAGGGACCTAATGAGGGAAAAGTTACAGCGTAATACTTGCATTAATCTGCTGAAAAATGAAACTGCACATTGACCATCCAGGAGTAAGGAAGATGCATCTGGGGGAAGGAGAGGTAAGCAGGTCACAAGGACATGTACAGGGAAAGCTTGAGCCATCTGGTAAGGGAAGGTATAAGTTCATAGGACAGTTATCACTATGACATGAGGCTCAGTTCACTGCTCATGGCCCATTCCTCTGTCACCTACAGTAAAC
The DNA here is from genome assembly GCF_987193195.1 of Phasianus colchicus. Lineage (NCBI taxonomy): Eukaryota > Metazoa > Chordata > Aves > Galliformes > Phasianidae > Phasianus > Phasianus colchicus. Next base: position 60,004,972 of record NC_143476.1, on the reverse strand, counting down.
ACACGTGAACCAGAAGAAAGTACCAACAGAAATACCTGAAACTTACTGTAGCTTCAGCAGAATGTTTAACTGCAATTAGAAGTTGACACTGTAAATCACTTATGCTTTTTGAAATCCTGCAGAACTTTAATAGGTAGGTACCGCCCTCTTCCTTCCTTTTATCCCAGATAGTTAGGAAATTAAAGGCCTTTAGTACTATTGACTAACCAAAAGTCTTCAGCCTCCTCACTGCCTGCAAATATCTAATGAAAGCTACTGAAAGCCAGCAGTAGTGTGTAAAACTAACAAAGGTCCTTCTGTACTATAACATTTCTACAGTCCTATTATATATTTCAAATCCTGTTTTGCATGAATATTACAATTGAATCCAAATTTCTGAATTAGACAAAAAATCTTAATAGTTGGAAGAACAGTGCTGCTCAGACATGTATTCTGGTACCTTTCACCAGTTAACTGTCACCATATAACTCAAATGGAACAAAATGTAGTTCAAAACTACAAAAATTCAGCTCCAAGTAATTATTCCTCTTTGGAAGAAAAAGCTTAAAAAAAAAACCAAACAGGATTTCATAGTAATTTTAAAAAACCATACGTCGTTGGAATAATGGCTGACATTTTAAATATATGCACAGAAAACTATGAATACTTTCTCTTGAATATGACTAGCCCCTTCAATCATGCTTGAGTCCATAAAAATACTCAAAAAATAATGACATTCAGAACCTGATGCTGCAAAACTTCATATAATTGCCTGTTAAACAATACATTCTGCTGGACTTGAGAAGCCCAGTACTTCCTTCATTTCAGCAAATTAATAGGAAAGCACATCTCTCTTATTGCAAAAGCTTTATTTAAACAGCTGTCTGTTTAGGAGAGGCACTGCCAAGTACACCTGAGCAGCGATTATGAGTCTGAACACAGTGCATTTTAGCAGGTATCCTCTTGACAGCTACAAAAAGTGAGATCTTTACTGGTTCAGTAGCCTGCCAATGAGTATGACAAAGGTTAATCCCTAAGTTATTTCAGGGCTAAAGCTGCTGTCTTGTATTTGTGCTACTCAACCAACCAAAGAAAGAGAAGACACACTCCATGAAGAATGTTCAGCACACAATGCACATCTCATGACAAGTCAGCACGCTAGGCTTCCAAAAGGATGACATACACTGCCCTTTCCATCTATGGCAGTTTTTTTTAGTACAGACTATTTTAACAGCATATGCAATCATGACATATAATCTCAGAGTCTGTTTAAATGCCATTCTTGTCCATACTATGTAACTACAGTTTTTCTGATGTAGCTGTTCCGTAAACTTCTTGAGACAAGAAGATGAATTTATGCATCATTTTCTACATAAAATACTGAAGTAATAAGAAAAAAAATTAGAAAAACAAGTAAGAGCTCAGTGAATGCAGTTAGTCACACTGCATGTTCTCCTAGTCCTGAAAAAGAGAAAATCTGCTGCACAGCTGCCCAGCTCTCTTTTCCTTTTCTAATAACCATACAGACAGGTTATAAAGTTCACTTTGTGATCTCTCAAGTACTACTCCACAAGAACTGCAGGTGGTCCTATGTTACTGAAACAGGCTGAACTAGAATCTGTGAAGTCTAAACAAATAGAAAATTGGTTTTAGTATGTAATATACACGTATTACATTTGTATATACACATTTATTATAGACAAAATGTATATATAGAGAAATATATAGAGAGGCATATATGTGTACCGAACTACATTAAGGAAAAATACCTGTGCAACAGTTGGTGTAGCAATTTCCATTCAAAAGTATTGCTTTGGTGGTCAAGTATAATGTGTCATCCAAACTTTTTCAACTTATGTAAATTATCTTTTTCTCACCATACAGAAATTTGCCTGTCAGCATGCAACAAAGTTACTAAAATTGTTAATTCTTTACAACTTTCTCGTTTGTTGACAAGCACTTCATCATATACATCAACCTAATTACACTTCCATTTCCCAGCTCTTGAGACTTTGTAACTGCTCTAGAAGATATTGGTGCGTACAAAACCACTTTTCACTGAGAAGCTGTGCATAGAGTATTTCATTACTGTATACAGTTTAAAAAACAAACCCACAATTTTTAAATTGTTACTTACACAGGGATGTTTTCAAAAGCATCTTCAAAATTTTCCTGGAAAAGAAAGAGTTTCAGTTAATAGTCTGTGTATGCTCAAGAACTCTTTATGTAACACAGTAGAAATTTACATTTACCAGGCAGCATTTATTCTGCAATACGGAGTAATTACTGGATTATTCATAGTCATGCTTTCAGAGCAAATCATCACCCAAACACATTTACCAAAGGCTCACTACACTAAAGTACAATTTAATGGTAAGTATAAACATAGATTTTTCTCCTCTCCAGACTCTTAAACTTTCACTGTTCAGATTACTGAGGGAAATACAGTCTTACATCTCATGAATGTGGTATGCAAGGGAATAAAACGATACAAAAATTATACAACATTCCTATTTTACCACAGATAATACAAGCACCATTATGCCTGCAACAAACTTTCAAAAAAAGAAATGTTTGCGGAACAAAAATAATACTGAAAGAAAGCAACTTAAGTTCCTTAAACACCATCCTTCTGTAAGTAGCTGAACTTCCACCAATTACAGCTTACTTTAAGGTTATCCACTCACTAAAGACAATGCGCACACCCGCAATATTATTAAGAGTTCAGTCCTGGTGAGATGAAAGGTAAAGAGTTTACGTGATATTTACCCTAAGCATGAAAATGTGAGAGGTAAGCTACCATTCAGCAGTACTTCAGAAGACAAACCTAGGCTTCACAAATTTTAAACTTCTCTGCAAACTTATCAGAATAACAAAAGGTAATGATGGATCAGATAATACTTCTCCTCCACGGGAGATATTCAGGAACAGTGATCCACCTTCCAAAAAACATTACTTTACTTTTATTTTTAACTAAGGGAAAATACCCATTCAGAGTAACTGCTGAACAGTTGAACACGTTACTACAGCAAGTTTTGAACTACTGCAACTGCATATTATTTTTGCCTGCAGCTGCCATGGATAAGAAGTACCATAAATGTATTTAAAGAAACATCATTAACAGACTGCCTAAATGCTCTCTTTCAAACTAAGTTTACTGTCTATATTACAGTAGACAGGGATAAGGACTATTCTGAAAAGTACAGTAATCAACTCAGAAGCAAATAAAATGACATCTGATCTGAGAAGAGTGGAACCAAGTTTCCAAAAGCAGTATAGATGCCAACAGGAACAAATATCCTAAACAAAAACCTTGTTTCACTCTGTCTCACTCCAGACTGATAAAAGCCAGTCTTGTAATAAAGCAGTTCTCTGAAGACTGTTTGCCTCCTTGATCCATTTCCAGAGACAAGAGGAGAAATTCAGCAACATACATGAAACAACGGCAGCTTTTTTGAGTATGCTTCCATTGTTTATATGGGAAGAAACTGATTTTTTGTCTGATGTTTGAACTGTCAGATATTTGCAGAGAACAGCAGCAATCAGAAGTCTGTATCAATGTGGAAAAATGCCACTAACGTGGATCTTTTCTTGCCTGCTCCGCATGCTCAGCAAGGACCACATCAGTCTGTCTCCTGATGAATTTTGTTTCCTTCTATTCATACTTATCAAATGCTCCCATAAGTATCAGAAGTATCAGAATCTAAAGTGGTACAAGAAAAAAGGGGACAGACTCTTTAGCAGGGCCTGTGGTGACAGGACAAGGGGAAATGATCCAAACTAAAAGAGAGGAGATTTTAGATTGGATCTAAGGAACAAGTTTTTTATGATAAGGGTGGTCAGACCCTGGAACAGGTTGCCTAGAGGTGTGGTGGATCCCTCATCCCTGGAGACATTCAAGGTCAGGCTGAGACAGGGCTCTGATCCAGCAGTAGGAGTGGAAGAATGGACTAGAAAGCCTTTAAGAGTTCCTTCCAAATCAAACAATTATATGATTCTCAAGTGAAAATACTGCAATTGAAATACCCAAAATAGCTTCTCCCAGATCAAGTTCTGAGATTTGTCAAGTTCTCTCCAAAATATAAAACGTTTCAAAAGCACTCAGAAAACATTCACTTTCTTCTAAGGAGCCTGCTACAAATTTACTTGTGAATTAGTCAGCTCAACAACAGAAAACACAGAGTGAAGAGTTACATTTTTAACAAGTCATAAATGTGTGCATACATTATATGCATACATGTATTTAAAAAACAAAAATCAATTGGCTTGTAATGTTTATCTAACTCCTGGAGTACAGAAGCAGACATAAGACAAGGACAGGCACTCTTGCACACTTGGTTAAAGCCTAGTAAAGACTGCATTTTCAGTTCCTCATCACAATGTTGCTACTTCCAGAAGATATAGTTGCAATGCCATAACCAGCTTCAAAGGTGCTTATTCATGTCAGTTTATGCCAGAGCACAACTTCCTTCAAATCTAGTGCTGTGTGCAACTAAGTCAGCCATATTTGTGACCTATGTAATTCAAAAATCTCTAATGGATTAATAGAACTTCCTTTATTTACATAGCTAGAGAGACTGTCATAGACTCAATGCAAACCCTCATCCACTTTCTTCTACTGACTTGAGTGCATCCTGAAGCAAGTCCCAAAGTATATCCTTGTCCTGATAGTACAGACATTTAGCACAGATCTTCAGGAACTACAACCTGCAGTAGAGTAAAAAAAAAAAAAAAAAAAAAAGGGAGAAAAAAAAAAAAGGAAGAAAAAAAAAAGAAAGAAAGAAAACCCCATGCAGTTTTTCCATGTATTTTCTATTAATTTAAAAAAAATAAAATCAAACATTTAACAGTTCATTTGGAACCAAGTGAAACAGTTTAACAATGTTGTTACTCAGTACATAATACTGGCTAATGCTGAATCTTAAGATTTTTATCCCATATCCAGAGAACAGGTCAATATGAGTATTTAACAAGAATGAAAATAAACCTGCCACTAGATGGCATGACAAAAACTGACTTTCCTGCAAATCTGAAAAAAAATGGCAGAACACTTGATAAAACAAAGCTATCTTAAAAAGACTTTTCCTGAATCATACTATCATTTTTTTTTCTTGGACCATTGTTCTATTTAACAACTTTTTAGTTTTTTTTTTTTTTTTTTTAAGATGTAAGCCAGTTTGAAAAGTTTCAATAAATTAGAGATACTTCCGTTTTCCAAATCCAAGAAAGTTCAGCTCAGACAATGACAAACATGAACAGAGAAGTGTATAAACGGAGAAAAAAAAACAGTTTCAGAATTCCTTAGCAATAACAGCAGAAACCATTCACAGCAGACCACCATTTACATATAAAGCCTCACGAATAATAAAATGCAAATCACTTAAAATTACTACAGGAGATTTACCAGTTACTATATTTTTAATACACCAGTAGAAAGTGGAAACAACTGCTTGTCCTGGTAATAATAGAAATCCTAGTGTCGAAAACATTATTCTTTCTCCTTTCATATTTATGGTTTCAACTACTCTTAAGCAGCTGTGAACTGCAACTTTGTAAAGATAACAGAATAGGGGAGGTATAAGGAGGTATAGGGAAAAGAAGCTGATCTGCAATATCTGTACTTTGGAATAGGACTATGAAAGAGGCTTTCCATGTGGTCTTCATTTGGATACCGCCACTTCTAAAAGAAGAAGATACTTCTAGAAGTCAGAAGTCACCACACAGATTTATTAGCAAATGGAATCAAGTATTAAAAATATTATTTGAACAGAATTTAAATATTCTTTTCTATTACACTACTCTACATACATTCATTTCCCCTCAGCCAGTGTTACATTAACAATTTCAAAGAAACTAGTGGCTACACATTTTAAACTATAGGCCTTCAGCGGTGGCAGCTTAATATAAGCCAACAGCTACAAATCAGCAACATGCTACCATTACAGCAAGATGCAAGCTCCTGATCACTTTTCTCAACGATACAAAAGGACAACATACTTCCTTTCTGTTGACCTGACCAAGCTGAGAACAAAAACATCAGTGAAACAGGAAATACTTTGAGATGTGCAGCAAAGGAACATGACTGACTCTAAAGCAACAAAATGATAGGATAATCCCACTTCAGTGGGGTTAATTTCAGTAAGATTCTATTCCTTATTTTAGGTTTTTGCCTGCTTGTTTTGTCTGCTTAGTACTAAAGTCAAGACTTCTCAGAGACATTTTCTTCTGTCTTTTTTTTTTCTTTCCATTTATCATGCTCCTTTGGAGCTCTCCTTGAGGACAACAGCATCCTCAGTATTTAATGAAATACAAACACTACACAATCAACTGTCAGTCCTCTACTCACTTATTCTATATTTGTATTACAAAAATACTGAGAGTTTTCCAGTCTTAAATTTTTTTTTAGCTTTCTTTCAAGTAGTCTGAAATAAATTCAGGCACCACAGAGCTACTATAAATGCATGGAACTGTAAAGATCTGGGTCACCATGAACTACCTAACATGAAACCTATCTCTGTTTAAAATACATGTATACATGTCATTTTTGCAATTTTAAAAAGGTATTAATAAAAATTAGAGCACAGTTACGGAAGTTTGCTCACATGCTACACTGATTAGCTTTTAAGAGGGAACCCACACATTTTTTACATTAAGAATCTGCCAACTAAACATAATGAAAAACAGTTGTCATTAAAAGACCATCATTAAATTATTTCTAATTGAATTTCTCAGAAACTTCTTTTTTTTCAATACAGTTTCTAATCAATACCCAAGGAATGAACATAGTTATTCATGGATGAAGATTTCATTAGAACTAGTGGAAAGCAAAACAGAAGAACAAGAAAACACTGCCTTTAACTGACTGGGATTAAGGAGTAAATTAATCTTAAAAGGAGGAGCTACACATGGAAACAGGCTGAGGCTGTATTACAGAAAGCAACAATGCTGAAGAAGTCTCACAGGCAATTTTGACATGTGATTCAATATGAATTCTTATTGTCACTGTGATCCATAAGTGAATCTGCAAACAGTAGAAAAAATAAATCAGGATGCAACACAGAGCATGAAAACAGTAAAGCTTAGCTTCCTTAGAGTTCAGCCTTACTGAAGGCTGATAATTGTTGAAAAATACAATAGAGATTCCCCCCAAAATAGTTCAGTAACTAGAACACCTGGCTTATTTTAAGAGCTTTTTGAAAACTTTAATAATTTTGATTTTCCAAGAACGTAAGAAACACTTGCCATCTCTGACTAGTATATTAAACCAGTAAAAAGCAAAACCTCTGTGATTTCTTCTGAACATCAGTTTTCAGAATGTGTTCTTTGCTGATTCAAATTCACGTTTCCCTCATGCAGTGTGATAACTCTTAGAACATACCAACTGGACATGTTTCTCATGGCTCCAGATTAAGATTCTGAGAAGCACACATTATGGTTCAGCTAATAACAAAATTGCTAGCCTCAACACCTGCCAAGTCTCATGAAAACTGATGGCTTTTGTTCTAATGTTACTTTACAGAGAATTTGTTCAAATTAACTCATAGCTTATAGTTTGAGTTACAGATGGAATTCCAGTATAGAATTTACTATCAGAATTCCATTTCATAGTATCAAAAAGATAACATGTTTAGGTTCCATTTTTAGTTTCTCAGCACTGCTGTTTCCCAGAAGAAGTATCATAAAATACCTCCATAACAGTTTATTTGGATTTCATTTTGCTACTTTTAATAATCCCCCTCACACACACACCTCAATACCATCCTTGAAGCATCACATATCAGAAATAATAACATGACAAAAAAAGAACGATGGAGACAGCAGTGCAAACTTACTGATTTAAAGTTGTAAAATTTCAGCTGATAATACAGCTCAGCTAAAAATATGTTCAATTTTGTAAACTCATTTCATAAGCCAAGTGTTACATGGCAATCACAGAATGGCCAGGTTGGAAGGGACCTCAAGGATCATGAATCTCCAACCCCCCTGCCACATGCAGGGCCATCAACCTCCCCATTTAATACTAGACCAGGCTGCCCGGGGCCCCATCCAATCTGGCCTTGAACACCACCAGGGATGGATGGAACATCCACAACCTCTCTGGGCAGCCTGTTCCAGCACCTCACCACACTCTCTGTCAAGAACTTCCCCCTGACATCCAACCTAAATCTTCCCTCCCTCAACTTAAAACCATTTCGCTTTGTCCTGCTGTTATCTACCCTTTCAAAGAATTGACTCCCCTCCTGTTTATAGGCTCCTTTAGGTACTGAAAGGTTGCAACAAGGTCACCCTGCAGCCTTCTTTTCTGCAAGATTAACAAACCCAGCTCCCTCAGTCTGTCTTTGTAGGGAAGGAGCTCCAGACCTCTGATTATCTTTGGGGCAACACATGCTTCAAAACTTCAAACAGAAGCTGTATGAACAAAAAAAATAAAATTCTGACCACTTGCCCAACACTTTGTTGCATAGGACAGCTTTCCTTCAAAACTATCAGATGATAGTCATGTTAAGGGCAGAATTCAACAATTCTGTTTTGTTGTTTTTATATATGCATATAAATAATATATAAACAGAATACTTAAGTAGCAGTTGACTTTTTTATGCTTAGATATTATTTCAAACATACCTAAGCTTTAAATATGATCCATGTTTTTATGCTTTGCATAAACCATCGCTGTTTTTCTAGAGAGTGAGATTGTGGATGAGCTGTGTTTTGCTGAAAGTTTTCCACAGATGAAGAACTTCAGGTGTTAGAAGCCACGGATGCAGTAGTTCAGACTCACTTATTGAATCTCAAGAACACAGAAAAGCATATCATGTTCAAGATCTTTATTAACATGCGTAACTTGGTCAGGAGTCAAGCTTTAGCCAAACAAACAAAAAACAACAGCAAGAACTCCACATCCAAAAAGAAAGCAGGAATCAAGAAGACAGAGCACAGCTTTACCAGAAATTTGGCTAAATAAACTGAAGCTGAACGGTTCAGCAGTATAAACTTTGGTGTCATTTAGTTCAAACATCGGATGTCAGCACACAAGAACAAAGATATTTCCACTGCAGCCTGGCAAGTTGCAACCTTTCCACATAACTGCTTACCTCAAAACTACCAAAGACATAGGAAAATTGAGGCTTGGAAGTTCCGTCCTCAATTTTAAAAGTTTTTAATTAAAGTATCTGCTGTAGATAGATGTTAATAACCAGCACATTCTAAAACAAACAAACAAAAAAAAACCAAAACAAAAAAACCAGGCAATTTCTGATTTACATTTAGCAGTTATCCAGTATATAAACTGGACAATACTAAAGCATCATACCAGTCATTCTGTACAAATGAGACCCTGAGTGGGAATGACTACATTCAGTGATGCCAGTCTTTGTGGATCAGATACACTATACACTAGTGCATGGGTGTCCAACTTTTTGGGTTCTCTGGGCTGTGTTCAGTGAAGACAAATTCTCTTGGGCTGAATATATGTTTGCTACCCCAAAAGTAATTCCTCCCACTTGCTCTCATGGCGACTATAACAAATACAACAAGCACACTAGCGTTGCTTGATAGAGCAAATTCTCAGCTACACTGCATTATCTTCCAGCAAAGTCACTATGACTGGCTATGCATTTTCACCAGCAATGAACATGAGCTTGCACGCCATGCTCATCAAAACCTGCATCAGTAAAGATGATGCACTGCTACAGTTGACACTGCTGGAATGTGCTACCCATCACCACTGCTCACATCCGCTGTTTGGTCTCCATAAATATTCAGCAAGAGTCAGTGAACATCAATGGGTGCAGCTTTTTCTGCATGGGGATATTTAGTTTCACATTTGCTTTAGATGCACTTCCTGCCAGATGCCATTATGCCTGACTGTCCCTGTGCTGCCATCAGTCACTCGGCAACAACACGTAATAGAATACTGTCAGGAAGGTTCAACATCTACTGTCATACCACCAACATCCATCTCTGATGTCACGGGACAACATAATAAAACAGGTGGCATTGATTTTGGAGCAGCCCTCGTACAATATATTAAATAAATGTAAAGAGATAGCATTTTTGTATTTTTATATCTTATAAATCTTATTGTTCGTATTTTTATTAATTTTTTTTTTTTTTTTTTTAAGAGCAATAAAACCATAAAACTAGCAGGATGTGACCCTGTTTTTGTGAAACTAACATATCAGGTTTGATGGTAGTGGCTGCAAGTCTCACTGAGCTCTCAAGATGCTTGTCAGATTTTTGACAGAATTTTACTCTTTCTGTACTTAATCCTTTTAAACAATTTTTCACAAACGTACATACTGTCAATAAACACTGACACAAGATGTCATTGTGAAGAAAGGAATATTTCTCTATGGTAAGATAGATTACAGAATTCTGATGAAGAGAAATGATCAGATTTTTCTTTGAGTTGAATATCTGACTGCAACTCCATACATTCCACTTGAAAATTCACAAGTAATTTATTTATGCTGACTGAAAATAGAAGCACAAATATACCAAATGATGACTTTTTCAGCAATCTCAAAATCTATTCTCAAATTCCTTTATCAAAATGGAAAGCACAGCAACAGGGTTTTTGTTGTTGCTGTTTTGTTTTTTCCTGCTCACAGGACTGTGTTTAGCTAATGTATCATAATGCATAAACTTATTTCCCATCACTTGATTTAGCACTATATCATTCCCTCCAGCTTTCAACCCCTGAAGGGTTAACAGTGTAGTGGAGGTTGGACTCAGGGGCTAGAGCCACTGCCTTTATAGTCTGGGGTAGGGAGCAGCCACAGGGTGAGCTGTACCAGCCGCAGGTTGGACATGTCTTTACTGATGTAAGCAACAAGATGAAGCCTTTTCTAAATCTGCTTCTGAACAGGGTGCCTAATGGATCCACACTTCAGTGCATCAGTCTTAACTGTTCCACATGCAACTGGCTGAGCTTGTCCTGTTTTAAACAACACCTCTCCCTTACGACTGAGAAGTGGAAATAAGCAGATTCAGTTACACATTCAGCAAGAATCAAAAAGTGTATCATTTTAACTGGCATGCAAATGGCTCCTATCAACAGTTATTGACATTCATATTCATATCTGACTTTTTGCACATAAGAGTATAATTACAGTTAAACTTGGCTGAACTCTAATCCAGATATATACAGACAGAACTATTATCCTCTGCCTTTTCTCTGTCTGAGTAAATAGTTTTATCTCAACCCAGGAGTTCTACTTCTTTTTTTTTCCCGATTCTCTCTCTCATCCAGCTGGAAAGGGGAGGGAGTGAGCAAATGACTATGTGGTGCTTAGCTACCTGCTGGGTTAAACCACAACAGGACTACACAAGATCACTCTGCTCAAAGCAGACACTCCAGTAGATACTACAAGTTTGTTCTCATCAACTGTAAGAAAGAACAATTGATTAACCTAATACCTCTTTAACCAGACATGCTCTTCTACGTCCTGTAAAACTTCGTGCCAAGTTTGTGAAGGTTTTTAAAAACTTCAATGCAAACCTCTTTCAATCACAGAATTGTCATAAAAGTGATAACTGAATCATTTGAGTTGGAACAGATGTTCAGAAGTAATCTAGTCCAGCTCCCCTACAGCAAACACATCTACAGCTAGAACAGGCTTCTCAGAGTCTGGTTCAGCCTGACCTTGAACATCTCCGGGGACACCACCACCTCTCAGGGCTTATTTCTTGACGAAGCCATGCTGATTGTGCCGTATCACCTGCCTGCCTCTCCAATCTATGCTAAGGCATATCTTTTCCACAATTTTCCCTAGCTCAAGACGTGAGACTAACAGGCCAGTAGTTCCCTGGGTCGTCCTTTCTAGACTTCTTAAAAATGGGTGTGACTTGGCCTTTTTTCCGGTCACCAGGGACTTCACCTGATTGCCACGACTTTTCAAATGTAACTGAGAATGGCTTGGTGACTACACCAGCCAATTCCCTCAGATCTGGGATGCATCTGATCAGGATCTGCAGACTTATGGACATTCAGGTTCTTCAGGTGTTTGCAAACTTGATCTTTGCTTACAGAGGAAGGAATATTTAATAATTTCATAGAAATTACATGGAGCCCTATTGAAATAAAAAGGAACTACTTACAATGTCTGGAAGCTGGTAAGGTTTCTAGACCTAATTCTTCAGAAGCACAGCCATGTACAGTAATTATGCATTTCTACATTTTCCACAACAAAACTTGTGAAGACATTTCTACTTCCAGCCATATAGATTATCAGCCTTCTCCAATCAGTTTCCAAATAGTCAGCAGAGACCATTTTTTGTACTCATCAGAAGATATGAAAACACAGTTTCAGAGAGACAAGCAGAGGAAAAACACAAAAGGAAAAATATGTTAGCAGATAGAGCTTCTGTTTTAGACAGTAAAAGCATTTTCTTGAGTTGCGTACATGCAAGCAAGACATCAAAAATCAAACTCACAGGTTTGTGATGCAATTTAAAAAGCTTGGACTTAAGTCTGCTGAAGACAAAATTTCACAGCTAGGGAAATTCACCCGTTATAGCTCAGAAATGACTGTTCCTCATGAAGTTTAGCTTTCCATAATTGCCAAAACATTACAGCACGGACAAATCAAAGAGTAATGAGATAATCTGATCCTAACACAACAGCATAACTTCAAAAGATATAGTCGTAGTGCAGAAAAAGATAGGACGTTCACTTGGGTTCATGTGACTCCACAAAACGCTCCAAGATAAGAGCTACTATGAAAAGGGAATCTGGAGGATCCATCTGACAAACACCAGACTATGAGATCGGTCTTACTGTTTTGTTTACAGTTACGACACAATCTTCATTTTTTTTTTTCTCCTAAAATGATCTGGGTAGATCTGCCCTGGTGCCTCACATAGCCTTCCCAGCTTAATTTCCTTATTACAGTACTCTTAATGCAGGTGGCGATGAAAGCTGTCAGGTTTTGCTTCTAGGCTACCCTATCCACAGTGTTACCACGGGATGCTCAAAATACATTTAAAAAAAAACAAACAAACAAACAGGAGAATTGGAAGTAGCTACAGCCAATGTAAAAAGATATTTACTTCCATTCATGAAAGATTTTCAGTCTGCTGACTGAAAAGCATTCCTCATCAGCTGAAAAAGCAGAAAGAGTTGAATGATGAAGGAAAATTTAAGTCACTTGTTTCATACAAATTGACTCGATGAAAAATTAAGGTGGTAGTTAAATTAAATTTGCTCCTGTTTCCACATAAGATTTATTTTCACCATGATCTTAGACCAAACAGTTTGACAGAAGTATCTCTTTTACGGTGATTAAAAATAACTTTTATTTCTGCTTCATAAATGTGAATCTATTTTTGCCCTGCTAACTTGTTCATTTGCAAGTGTACATGTTTGCTAGTAAACCAATTTTTTAAAAAACTGGAAATTCATAGTTGTCAAGAACAATTTCTTCAGATCACGAAGAAAACACCTCGCCTTCCCCAGATTACATACATTTTGAGTTGTGCTATTAGCTGCAACTGAACTTAGCTGTTGATTCAGCTGATCGCCTCTAAAGAGAACAAAAAGCATCCAATTAGCACTCAAGAACAGGGACCGAAGAACACAGAAGTAAAGCAAGAAGCATTAATATTGTAGTAAATGCATTTCTAACGCTGAATTGTCTTATAAATCAATACAATTTCAAAGTTAAGATACCAGCCAAAATGGGTGGTAGGAAAGAATAGCTTCACCTTTCCAGCAATGTGAGCACACTTCTCAATAGACAGGACTTATTCCTGCACTAAACTGCATGGGAAAACAAAAGGGCTAAAAAGAGGGGTTTCTGGATTCAGCTCCTCTTTCTTTGTGAAAGTCATGAATCAACTGGTGAATTAACAAGAATTAAAAAGCTACCTTTCAAAACACCTGCTCATCATAATAAGTAATTAGTCACACATTTTCTCCCAACACCACTACTTAGAAGCTGAAACAAATGCCATTACTTTCACTAATGAAACAGCATGGTCTATATTATTATCACAGTGTAAAGCAGGCACTTCCAACCCATGGCCCAGGAGCTACACACAGCCCAGCTCAGCCCAGCCCACCCACTCTGCACCATCCCCTGCCCTGTGCCATCATGGCAGCAGCTCTGCCCCACCAAGCAGCACAGCCCAGCCCTGGGCATGTACCCATCTCTCACAACCACCAAACATCGGTGCACGATGGGCACTGTTTGGGCCAAAACCAGGATACAGTAAGGGCACAGTGCAGTGCTAACTCAAGCGATGGGAAATAAGTTTATGCATTTTGAAACTTTGGCTAAATACAGTCCTGTGAACTGCAAAATAAAAAAAAAAAATGCAGTTTTGTTTTCCATTTTGATAACGAATTTTGAGAATAGACTGCAGAAAAAAAATCTTTTTTTTTTTTGTATATTTGTGCTTCTATTTTCAGTCAAGATAAATACACTAAAAATTTTCAAATGGAATGTACTGAGTTTGAAGTCAGATATTCAACTCAAAGAAAAAATTTATCATGTCTTTCTACTAGACTTTCATAACTTATTTTCCCAGAGAAAAATATCCCTTGCTCAGAATCACACCTTACTCACAACATCGCTTTTGGCAGTACATATATTTATGAGAAACCGCTTGAAGGATTAAGTACCGGAAGAGTAAAATTCCATTACAAACCTCTAATGAACACCTTGAGAATTCAGCTAAAATTGCAGCCACTGCTATCAAGACAGATTGATGCAATTGTTTCACAAAAATAGGGTCACATATCCCACTAGTTTTATGGTTTTACTGCTTTCTTTTTTGAATAAAAAATACTAAAGATATTAAAAATAAGATTAGGTACCTGTATTCACTAAGTATGTCACATATACTTCAGGGGGACATCAGAGGTGGATGGTGGTGGTATGGAAGTACAGGTAAAGCCTTCCCACCAATAATCCATTAAATGCTGATGTTGTGTGACAGATGGCAGCAGACAGGCGGTCTGACAATATGACATCTGGCACGAAGTGCATATGAAGCAAATGTATGGAACTAAGTTCCTCCATGCAGAAAATGTTGTACCCATCCACTTTCGTTGACTCTTGCTGAATATTTATGGAGATCAAACAGTGAATACAAGCAGAGTGAGGCAACAGCTAGCGCATTTAAGCAGTGGCAACTGCAAATCACTTCTGCTGGTGCAGACTTCTGCTACAGCATCCAGGTTCACCAGCGGTGAAAATGTATAGTAAATGGTGATGAAATGGTGAAAAATAGAACAAATTCTCAGCTATGCAACACTATTAAATATTGTGCTCTCTGCATTTGTTGCAGTTCCCATAAGAACAAATGGGAGGCATTACATATATTTAGCCCAAGACACTCAGTGAAGCTAAGGCAAGCCAAAAGGCTGGACACCCAAGGTATAATGCTTGATGACAGTGGCTATAAGCTTGTAAACTCTTCCAGTACTGCTTTTTCCAAGATAACCTGTGTCTCATCTACCACAGAGAATTTCATATTTTATAAAAGGAGGCTTTCCAAAAACCTCATTGTTACAGCAACAGAAGTAGAACAACTGGCAGCACAGAGATTAAACACCTGTGAGAAGCTGCACTGCAGAAAAATATTGATGCCCAGGTAGAGAACATGGCTATGGAAGTATATTACAAAGATGCCCACACACCCAAGAGCTGTGCCACTGAAGAACACCAAAATAACAAAAATCATCACAGTTATCAGTATTCCACATCATAAATCACACTGTGCACTGGGAGTTAAAAAGTTAATGCTGCAGTTCTGCAGATTGATTGTTCCGGCTCTCAGAAAAACAAACTACAGCTCCCAGAAGACTTCATCATTCCATTTACCGTTCAGAGGGAAAGACAAAACTTACTGGGAGTCACGAGACCATAATCCCTTCTTTCTGCTCGTCTCTGCAGTCTGCACTCACCAGCCATCTCACCTTCAGCATTAAAGTCTTTGGTTTTTGGACGCTCTTATCGATTTGACTTATTAGCTACAACTCCAATTACATTGTATTATCTCACATTCCACTATTAGTAAATTAATTTTCTCCCTTAGCTCTTAGACTGCTTTGCACCCAGACCCATCTCCCTGCCTTTTCCTTTCCCCAGGCATTGGTAACCCTGTCCCACTAGTCACGAAACCAGGCCAGAATCATGATAAACCAGCTCATGGATCGGGCTTCTAGGATTGAAGGGGCACTGACAGATCTGGACTGGCAACGTAAGGGTGAATTATTCCCAGCTCAGTAGGCCCATGACATCTCAGGCTATCAAGGAAAAAATGCAACTCATAGATTGGCTCAGAATCAAGGGGTGGGCTTGACCATGGATGCTATCACACAGATTATCCATGAATGTGGCGCATGCACTGCAATTAAGCAAGCCAAGTGGATAAAGCCTCTCTGGTATGGAGAATGACAGCTGAAATACTGCTGAGATGCCCAGCAGACTGATTATATCACCCTCCCGCAAACCCACCAGAGCAAGAGCTATATGCTTACAGTGGTGGAAGCAACTACTGAATGTCTGGAAATGCATCTTGTAGTACATGTCACTCTCTGAAATACTATCCCAGGCCTTTAGATGCAAGCCTTTAGCAAATGAAGGCTTCCTAACGTCTGAGGGTTTTTGTTTGTTTTTAACCTACGCTAAATAAGTATTCATGGTTGAGATTTAAATGTACTTATTAAGTTTCCAAGCCTTCCTCCACTGACGATCATGTTATCAAGTAATAGTTACCAAGCTTTGATGAGGTTTCTACTTGCATAATAAAGTTCATGTTAAGCATGAGTGTCTCAGAGTAGGAAGCAGCAAAACTTCAACTCCAGTCTCCCTCCCCTTACCTCACATCCTAAGTGGCTACTCATCATAGCTGAAGACAAAAAACAACAAAACACAAGTAAATCTTTGAAAAACTCACACATTTCAGAATGTATAAAAGAGAAGGGCACAGTGTTATGTCAAACTGCAGTTACACATTGAAAATTAACCTTAACTTGGAATACAAAAGGTGTAGACAGTGAAGACTGCGTCCCAGTAAAGAAAAAATAGGTATAATACAAACAGCAAGAAAGAATAAATCGTGTTGCTCTGAACATAGACTATTTAAAATAAAGACGCTTACTGATTCTATCAATTTGTAAAGCCTCAAAGAAAAATCCTATTTACATAACTGTCACTGTATACCTATCACAGATTACTTAGACAAAAACATCACTTATTACCAAATACATTTCCCCTGGAAGAACAATCTGATAGCATTCCAGAATGCTTATCAATTACAATGCAATCAACAATTCTAAATAAGCATCATTACAGAGACACCACTTGAGAACTGCTAACACTCCTTAGATATGAATCCAAACTGAAGAACCATCTGTTCGCTTTGTATTAAAGATGACTCAGTTTCAGCTTTGTCTGTCTTTATTTCAATAGTTGTATGGAACAGAAATTAGCACAAGCATCTTAGGTATTAACCTCCCTACCCTCCCTCGTTTAAGTATTTTCTGGATTACATGGCTGATCAATTATTTGTATAGAATGCAAAAGTGGCTTCACAAAAAGCACCAAAAAGTTTTGTTTTATAGTGAATATTTACTGAAGTGATTATCCTTAAGTGGATCATTTCCTTTAAAAGAAGCCCTTGCTGCAACAACAGTAATTGCAACAACCTATCTGTGATGTTTTTCTCATTATATGCAAGCCTCTGTGGATACTTTCTAATCCTCCATTAGCACAAAGTGCAGTAACAAAGCAGCAAAGGTTTAGAAACCAACATTATCTAGAGTCGAAGATGTCTGTACAGGACTAAAGCAATGACTTTCATCCATTGCACAACCTGTTCCCCTGATGCAAGAAAGAGAGACCCTACCTTCCATCTCTTCTAGAAGGAATTCAATTTTTTTTTTCATTAGAGTAATGAAAGATGAGAGACCATCTTAAAGAGATTTAACTTCCTTACTAGTATAAAACTAACAAATTATTAGCTATTTTATACACACATTCTGAAAAGTCTATTCTGTTCCTACTAGAATCAGACAAACAAGAGCCTAACACAAAAATACAGTATCACAACCAGAACATGCATCACATTAAATCACGCTGAGAAGAATCAGATCTTGACTCAACTGAACAGTAAGCTGAAGGCTTTCTAGGCTACCTAAAGGCAAGCACGAAGTTTGTACCCGAGTGCACCAGTTCATCTGAATTTATGAAGATAACTCTGTATCAACCAATATCATAAGTGCTTTCAAATTACACTAATATAAATTAAGAGTTAATCTAATAAGGCACCCCTGAAGTTTTGCTGGTGTGACATATGTCTATGACTTTGCTTCTTAAGTCAAAATTCCGTCTATTTTAACTCTTCATCCAAAATGATCCCCAGGCAGAGCTTGCTTATTTCCTCAGGCATTAAAAGAAAGCTACAGCACCCAGAAAAAATATACACTGATGCACTGAATTTAGCATGCATTTTCCCACAGAGAAGTCACACTATCCATTTATGTACTGAGGTTTGTCAAAGACTGTTTTCTTCATCACACAGAGATACAATACAGCTTATTGATGTCATTTAAAGCAATTTAAAGCCTTTGGAAGTTTTACAAGGAATGTAATAATGAGAGAAAAAATATACAGTTATTGGAATCGATGGTTCTGCCCAAAGGATTGTTAAGATCACATTAGGAGTAAGGTTACACTTACAGTATGCCAGTGTGATTAGGACACTGCTCAGATACATTCTCCCTCCTTCAGTGTTGTTACTTTGCATTTCTCTGTATTATTAAGCACTTACTCAAGGAAAGTTCATGAATTGGCTCCTTCACAAGTTCACACAGCAGTAAATGGCTGGTGAATTGGACTGGGATGATTTATGCAATGGAAAAGAAAACCCCCACATGATTCCAGAGTCCAGTCTAAAACACTGAACTTCTACAACTTCTTCCTCCAGCACTCAGGAATATAAAAGCCAGACCCATTTGACAAAGCATAGGATACTTCTTTTAACTACGGAAGGTGCAGATAGACAACTAGCTATTCCAGGCTGGCAGTGAACTATTCATGTCACATCTGATCTCTGCCCATTGCTGATATCCATATTCATTTTCACTTTAGCATGTGGTTATCATATACATGAAA
The DNA here is from genome assembly GCF_987193195.1 of Phasianus colchicus. NCBI lineage: Eukaryota > Metazoa > Chordata > Aves > Galliformes > Phasianidae > Phasianus > Phasianus colchicus. The sequence continues at coordinate 59,985,869 of NC_143476.1, read as the reverse complement.
GTTTTTATGACTTTGTGGATACTGTTATAAATGTTTTTGAAATCTCACATGACTTTAGTTAACTCATCTGCATGACCAAAAGTGACCAAATTATACCATGGATCACAAAAAAAAAAAAAAAATCAAAATAAAATTCAAGTTTTTACCTTTGTAGGTAGCATAATGTTTTGTACTTTATTGCCACTACAGCACCAGCCAATGCTAACTATAATTTTGTGTTCAATTACTGATGGCTGGGCAATGAGCAGATTGAGAACAGCCTTGTGGAGAAGGACTTGGTGGTAGTGGTGGACAGAAAACTGAACATGAACTGATGATGTGCACTGGAAGCTCAGAAAGCCAGCCATATCTGAGGCTGCATCAAAAGAAGCTTAGCTGGCAGGTCAGAGGAGGCAATTCTCCCCCTTTACTCTGTCTTGTGAGACACTACCTGCAGTACTGCCTTGACTCTGTGACTCCCAGCATAAGGAAGATGCAGACCTCTTGGTGCAGCTCTAGAGGAAGCCACAAGGATGACCAGAGAGCAGCTCTCCTATGAGGACAGGTTGAGATAGGTACTTGTTCACTCAGAAGAGAAAGTTTTGGGCAGAAATTATTGCAGCCCTCTTGTACCTAAAGGAAGTCTACAGGAAAGATGGGGATGGACTATTCATCAGCGAGTTGTGATACAACAAGGGTAACGGTTTTAAGCTAAAAGGAGGTAAATTCAGACTACAGATTACAAAGAAATTCTTCATTTTGAGGGTGCAAATGCATTAGAACAGGTTGCCCAAAGAAGCAGTGGACTGCCTCATCCCTTGAGGTGTTCAAGAACAGACTGGATGGGGCTTTGGGCAATCTGGTCTAGTGACAGGTGTCCCTGCCCACAGCAGATGATGCTTAAGATCTCCTTCAATCCAAATCATTTATGATTAAAGCCAAGAGCAGGAGAAACATGCTTCACAGACAGCTAAGAATTTAAGTTCTGTATCCAGATTTGCTATCAAATCAAAGCTGTAGTAGTTCAGCTTCTCCTTTTTACACTCTACCTGTCCTTGTAACAGCAAAGTACTTCCACAAACAAAACCACCCACCAACAGCAAAGTGACCTAGGCTTAAAAAAGATAAGCAAGCATGTTAACAATACTAGCTCTTCCAGGGAAGCGGGGAGTTCATTAGAAGGATACATGTACGCACTGACAGGAATTGAAGGTAATTGCACATACCCTCTTGGCCAAGGGGGCTGGTTTTAGTTGGGCTTTTTTTTATTTGCTTGTTTGCTTTTTGTTCGTTTTCTTTTTTTTACCCCGGAAACTAGCTAAAACTGATCACAATCTACATGCCATGCTTGCAACTCTTCACTACTCAGGGGAAAAGAGAACACACCCTTCTCACTTCCTCAACCTTGTCCCTGTATGTTTTTCTGTTTTTAGTAATTCCTTTATTTGTGTCAGTGCAGTTATCTTTGATGAAAGGCTTGCAAGCTAAACAGCTGATTCCATGAGGCACCATGGACGCATATGCAGAGTTCTAGAGTCTCTCCAGTAACATCTTGCATACTTTCCCATGTTACTGAACAAGAGGAAGATAAAAATTCCACCAAAACAGTGAAATGGACTTCACGACAGCCTACCACAATCTTTTTTTTATTTGGACTTTAACACTCATTTGGTGCTGACTCACTGAGAAGTATGTTTACTCTGAAATTTAGATACCCAACTAATACTTCCTGATGTAATCACCATGACTCAATCTACCATAAAAATAGTTCTGTTCGGAATCACAGAATACCCTGTGCTGGAAGAAACCCATGAGGGTCATCAAGTCTAATTCCTGACTCCCAAAGGGTAACCTAAGAGTTAGATCTATCTAGTGACATTATCCAAATGCTTCTTGAACACAAACAGGCTGGGGGCTGTGATCATTTCCAGAGGGAGCTTGTTTCCCTGTTTGATCACCTTAGTGAAGAATTTCTTAACAACCAATGTGAACTTCCCCAACGCAACATTATGACATTCCTTCACATCCTATCACCAGAGAGATCAGCACATCCCTCTCCAGTCCTCACCATAATACAGCTGGTGAGCGATGACTTCGCTACACTCTCTCTCTTCCAAGCAGAAAAAAAAACAAAAAAACAACACAAGAATCCTCAGTTACTTCTCACAAGTCAGGCTCTTTCACCATTTTTGTTGCATTCCTTTCTACACATTCCACACATTTTTCTGTTTTTAATAATTCCTTTAACACATTCTACACATTTTTTTTTTTATATCTTCCTTGTAGCGAGGAACACAAAACTGCACACACTACTAGAAGGGAGGCTGCACCATTGCTGAGCACAATGGGACAGCCACTTATTTCAACCAGCTAGCTATACTGCACTTAATACACTTCAGAATAAGGTTGGACATTTTGGTCACCCAGGCACATTGCTGAATCGTACTGACCTTACTATCGACCAAAACTCCCTGGATCCCTCTGTGTAAGTCTGCATTCCAGCCATTTGTCTCCTAACCAGTAAGTTCATCCAGGATTGCATAGTCCCAGGTGCAAGATCCAGCATTTGTTCTTGCTCAATTTCATGCAGTTGGTGACTGCCGAGCACTCCAATCTAACAAAGATCTCTCTAACACCTCACTATCCCTAAAGGTGTTCATGGCTCCTACATCAGTATTATCTGCGAGCTTCATTCTTATACATTTAACTCTTGTGTCCAGTCCACAGATAAAAAAAAATAAAGAGAAATGCACTCAAATTCAAACCAAATGCAAACAGAAACTCAACACCACTAGTGACTGGTGGAGTCTAACATCATCCCATTTACCACAGCTATTTGAACCTGACACTCTGACTAAATGCACTGCAAACTTTCCAGCTTTAAGCTGGGCATTTTGTTCTGAAAAGTACCACGACAGGTACTGTGAGAAACACTAGCAAAAATGCTAAAATACAAAATCTCTTCATTCATTACCTACCCTTTATCCAGAAGGTGGGTAACCTTATCATAGAAAAAAAAAACCAAAAACCCTATATCAAGTTGTAATGCATGATCTTCCCTTCAGGAACCCATGGCGGTATTGACAAATGACTGCATAGCATTTCTAGTTCTTTTCAGTAATTCCCAAAACAACCTGCTCCATAATTTTATAAGGCACTGAAGAGAGACTGACAAGCTACCAAATCTTCTTTCTTCCCTTTCTTGAAAACTGGAATAACATCAGCTATCTTCCAGTCACCTGAGTCGTCTTTAGACTCTAAAGACTGATGATAAATAAGAGATACCTCAATAGAGGGAGGTACAGCCACATACAGCTCTTTAATACAAATTATATTAAAAGACACAGACACGGAGCTGCTACCGAATCTCTTTCCTAAGACTTGAAAGAAATTTTGCTTAAGTTCAGTAGAATGTAACTTAACAGAATCAGCTACTCCACCAGTGTCAGGCAACAGTACATAGGCAGATACATTTAACAGGATTTTCCAGAGTTGTACAGATGAAGACTCTTGGTATGAAAAGCATGTACAAAGCATAGATTGAGATATTCTTTAATTCTGGGCTTACACCAACGGATCTTATACTGAAGTTTTTATTCTCATCGAAGTTATACACTTAAGTTTAGCTGTATTGTATATATAGCTATATAATATATATATTTAGCTACATATATTTATAGCTAATATTTTTTAGCTATATATATTTAGCTATATCATATATATCATACACTATTTCTCCCTTCAAAGCCATTACTTGCAACAGTTTTCATGATAGAATATTGCCTCCCGAAACTAAAACAGGAGATAACTTCTGTGGAGAACATGCAGTACTTGAGATTTATGGCAT